>NC_052318.1:36994607-37594607 GCF_016432855.1 Salvelinus namaycush | reverse complement strand
AGTTTACTCAAAAAAGTCAAGCAAAATTCCAAATAGGAACATACATACACACTAGCACATACAACAACCACTAAAGACACCAACAATCACGGACAGAACAGAAATGTATGCCAGAGGGTTAAATAAGGAACATGATATGGGAATTGAAACCAGGTGTGTGTAATACAGACAAAACAAAACTGAAACATGGATCGGTGGTGACTAGAAAGCTGGTGACGTCGACCGCCGAACACCACCCGAACAGGGAAAAGGGCTGACTTCGGCGGAAGTCGTGACACAAATACATGTCTGTCATTGAACAACCCAATGCCATGATTAGATAGTGAAAAACACGCTAATCTCGTTCATAATTTCCTTAAACAATAAAAGCTATTACCAACATTTCTGAAAATGGATATACTGTATAGCGTTTTGGAATGAAACTCTGGATAGTCTTATGTGGGATGCTTCCATTTAACATAGGTATTTTAACTTAGGAGGTGGATTAATATCCAACAGTCAAGTATTCAGGACAATATATTATAATTCATGTAACCTCCTGTGTAACAGATTGCACATCTCTGAATGCAAAATTTGGTTTGTTTATCTCTAGCGTCTCAAATGTTCCGCCTACACATAGGAAAATACATTAACAGATTTTGAAAGCATACGGATACTGGTTCCCAGTGCAGGTCTACAGACCAGAAGCTGTGTAGCTGAGAGGAATGTACAGTATGTGTCATAGTTATAGTGCAGGTCTACAGACCAGAAGCTGTGTAGCTGAGAGGAATGTACAGTATGTGTCATAGTTATAGTGCAGGTCTACAGACCAGAAGCTGTGTAGCTGAGAGGAATGTACAGTATGTGTCATAGTTATAGTGCAGGTCTACAGACCAGAAGCTGTGTAGCTGAGAGGAATGTACAGTATGTGTCATAGTTATAGTGCAGGTCTACAGACCAGAAGCTGTGTAGCTGAGAGGAATGTACAGTATGTGTCATAGTTATAGTGCAGGTCTACAGACCAGAAGCTGTGTAGCTGAGAGGAATGTACAGTATGTGTCATAGTTATAGTGCAGGTCTACAGACCAGAAGCTGTGTAGCTGAGAGGAATGTACAGTATGTGTCATAGTTATAGTGCAGGTCTACAGACCAGAAGCTGTGTAGCTGAGAGGAATGTACAGTATGTGTCATAGTTATAGTGCAGGTCTACAGACCAGAAGCTGTGTAGCTGAGAGGAGTGTACAGTATGTGTCATAGTTATAGTGCAGGTCTACAGACCAGAAGCTGTGTAGCTGAGAGGAATGTACAGTATGTGTCATAGTTATAGTGCAGGTCTACAGACCAGAAGCTGTGTAGCTGAGAGGAATGTACAGTATGTGTCATAGTTATAGTGCAGGTCTACAGACCAGAAGCTGTGTAGCTGAGAGGAATGTACAGTATGTGTCATAGTTATAGTGCAGGTCTACAGACCAGAAGCTGTGTAGCTGAGAGGAATGTACAGTATGTGTCATAGTTATAGTGCAGGTCTACAGACCAGAAGCTGTGTAGCTGAGAGGAATGTACAGTATGTGTCATAGTTATAGTGCAGGTCTACAGACCAGAAGCTGTGTAGCTGAGAGGAATGTACAGTATGTGTCATAGTTATAGTGCAGGTCTACAGACCAGAAGCTGTGTAGCTGAGAGGAATGTACAGTATGTGTCATAGTTATAGTGCAGGTCTACAGACCAGAAGCTGTGTAGCTGAGAGGAATGTACAGTATGTGTCATAGTTATAGTGCAGGTCTACAGACCAGAAGCTGTTCAGGGGCAGGGTTTACCTGGGAGACGGCAGCCTTGTGTTTCTTCATCAGCTCGTTCATGTCCTCCTGGTCCTCCTCCATACGAGACTGTAGGTCGTTCTTCTCCCTTTGCAGACGGGACACCTGCTCCTCAAGCTGAGGGAGAGGAAGAGGGGAAGAAAGAGAAAGACAAACTTTAACAGCTGAGCTGTTTTAAAACCAGAGCCAGTGAAAGTAATCAATTGTCAACAGCTGGCCAGTCATCTAATGGATATCTACCAGGCCTGATCCTGGTGGTGGATTAGTGTGGTTTACTATAATCACACCTGATTGGGTCATTTAGGCCTGCAGACAGACCTTTGTGGCCAATACACCATGTAATAGCTTGGAACTAGTGTCCTAAGGCAGATCATCAGATCTACTCTGGAGGGAAAGACACCCAGCCTCTTAGTATGCCAACCCAAACTGGAGACATTTAAAATACCTTTCATAACCATAAACACAGCAATTAGCAGCTCTACAGGGTCACTCTCTGTCCTCTCTCTGTCCCCAGAGGACCACAAGTGTCACTCTCTTCCCGCAATTTCCTCTAAAACACAGAAAGCACTCTCATGGGAAGTGATTATGGAACGCATTAATGAGGACATAAAAAATATCAACAATGCTAATTAATCCATTAGCACAATCGAGAAATGGGCCATTTACAGAAAAAACAAAAATGTCAATGATGATGGGGGGATTTGTGCAAATTCGTGGCAGTGTTTTAACACACACTAAAATAGTCTACCCTATGTGAAAGGGAGAGTAAAAGAAACGACAGGCTCTCCTACTGTTTGGTTTTGTTGTGTCGTAAAAAATGTGGTAAAGCGCTGCAATTACACAAATACGGAATGATTTCCTTAACAAAAAGATGTGTCGATTGTGTATCACAACAATAAACAGGGTCATTAAGCATGCAATCTCATTAGAATATACCAATCTGCATTTCTGTTCAATTAAATTAAAATTGCATGGACAGAAATTGTTCATGTCACATCTACACGGAGTATAAAAAACATTAAGAACACCGGCTGTTTCCATGACATAGACTGACCAGGTGAATTCAGGTGAAAGCTATGATCCCTTATTAATGTCACTTGTTAAATCCACTTCAATCAGTGTAGATCAGTTATTCCCAAACTGGGGTACAGGGGTACGCGCAATGCCGTCGGGGGTACGCCAAATAAAAATGTGATTTACCTTTTTTATTTAAACAGTACATTTATATTTCCAACCAATTTGGGTGAGGTTTTTTTCTCCCCTGAGTAGACTAATTTCACTGCCAAAAATAAAATGAAACCATCTAGTGTTCAGCGAAATAACAACACAATGTCAAATACAGGTAGCCTAGTCAAGTAATTAACATCCAATCATATTTAACGTCCCTCTCCCGCGGGAAACCTTCACTCGTGCGCAGACATTTAGAAACGAAAAATGACATTTAGAAAAATAAGCCACGGGAGGTTTTTGAGCGAGAATAAAGATGACTTCGAGTAGTAAGACATGTATAAAAGCAACAGATAGCATTAATAAGAAGGGGATAGAAGCGTCTTATATGGTGAGCTACCGAGTGGCTAGGACAGGCAAGACCCATACTATTGTGGAGGACTTAATTCTTCCTGCTGCCGTGAATATGGCTGGGACAATGCTGGGGGAAAGATCCAAAAAACAATACAGACAATGCCTTCATCAAACAACACTGTTTCACGACGCATCAGAGACATGGCAGGAGGTGTTTTGAAACAATTACTGCTTCGCATACAAGCCAGGGAATTATTGGCATTACAGCTGGATGAGTCAACAGACGTGGCGGGCCTGGCACAGTTCCTGGTATATGTCCGTTACATTTATGCAAACCACTGGAAACCAGGACAACATGAGAGGATATTTTTAAAGTACTGGACAGCTTTGTGACATCAAATGGACTTTGGTGGTCAAGATGTGTTGGTATCTGTACTGATGCCGCAAAAGCCATGACAGGGAGACATAGTGGAGTGGTAGCTCGTGCAAGCAGTTGCACCCGATGCCTCTTGGGTAAATTTCAGCATCCACCGAGACGCTCTTGCTGCCAAGGGAATGCCTGACAGCTTGAAAGACGTTTTGGACACCATAGTGAAAATGATTAACTTTGTTAAAGCAAGGCCCCTGAACTCTCGTGTATTTTCTCCGCTATGCAATGATATGGGCAGCGACCATGTAACGCTTTTACAACATACAGAGGTGCGCTGGTTATCAAGGGGCAAAGTATTGACACGTTTTTCTTAATTGAGAGACGAGCTTAAAGTTTTCTTTACTGACCATAATTTTCACTTGTCTGACCGCTTGCATGATGACGAGTTTCTCACACGACTGGCCTATCTGGGTGATGTTTCTTCTCTCTTGAATGATCTGAATCTAGGATTACAGGGACTCTCCGCAACTATATTCAATGTGTTGGACAAAATGGAGGCTATGATTAAGAAGTTGGAGCTCTTTTCTGTCAACATTAACAAGGACAACACACAGGTCTTTCCATTATTGTATGATTTTTTTGTGTGCAAATGAACTCAAGGTTAAGGACAATATAGCAAAGCACCTGAGTGAGCTGGGTGCGCAATTACACAGGCACTTTCCCAAAAAACGGATGACACAAACAACTGGATTCGTTATCCCTTTCATACCCCGCCTCCAGTCCATTTATCGATATCTGAACAAGAAAGCCTCATCGAAAGTGCAACAAGCGGTTCTGTGAAAATTTTAATTAAATCAGAAGCCACTGCCAGATTTCTGGATAGGGCTGCCCTCAGAGTTTCCTGCATTGGCAAATCGTACTGTTAAGACACTGATTCCCTTTGCAACCACATACCTATGTGAGAATGGATTCTCGGCCCTCACTAGCATGAAAACTAAATACAGGCACAGACTGTGTGTGGAAAATGATTTAAGACTCTCTCCATTACAACCCAACATTGCAGAGTTATGTGCATCCTTTCAAGCACGCCCTTCTCATTGACCTGTGGTGAGTTATTCATCATTTTTGATGAACAAATAAGGTTTTATATGTAAGATGGCTAAATAAAGAACAAAATGATTGATTATTATTATATTATAATTTGTCCTGGTCCTGTAACAGCTCTTTGTCACTTCCCACGAGCCGGGTTGTGATAAAAACTGACACTCATTCTTATGTTTAATAAATGTATCGTATAGTGTGTGTGTGGCAGGCTTACAATGATGGCATAAAACAACATTTGAGAGTGCGCTGACCCTGGTGCTAGAGGGGGTACGCAGCTGGAGGTTGAATGTTTGAAGGGGTACGGGACTATAAAAAGTTTGGGAACCACTGGTATAGATGAAGGGGAGGAGACAGGTTAAAGAAGGATGTTAAAGCCTCGAGACAACTGAGACACACACAAAAGTACAGACACATGCATACGTACACATTGTGATATTGAACATGTTGTGTTGTGGATATGTGGTTGTGTAGGGATGTTATATGATGTACTGTTATCTTTAGCTCATTCAGTACAACATAGTTCACTGTTTTATCTGTTGTTGTATATGCAATGTGGACGCTTTGGTGTGTTTGGACCCCAGGAAGAGCAGCTGCTGCCTTGGCAGGAACTAATGGGGATCCATAATAAATACAAATACATGGATTGTGTATGTGTGCCATTCAGAGGGTCAATGGGCAAGATAAAAGTGCCTTTGAACGGGTTATAGCAGTAGGTGCCAGGCAAACCGGTTTGTATCAAACTGCAACGCTGCTGTGTTTTTCATGCTCAACAGTTTTCCATGTGTATCAAGAATGGTCCACCACCCAAAGGACATCCTGACAACTTGACACAACTGTGGGAAGAATTGGAGTCAACATGGGCCAGCATCCCTATGGAACACTTTTGACACCTTGTAGAGTCCATGCCCCGACTAATTGAGGCTGTCCTGAGGGCAAAATGGGGGGTGCAACTCAATATTAGGAAGGTGTTCCTAATGTTTGGCATACTCAGTGCATGTTTTACCTAGATAAATGGCTATCATGACTGATTTAACTGGGCTGTAAGCCCTTTTAAAAGGAAATTGAAATACAGCACACTGATGTGGACGTACTCCGTACTCTGTGTGCAGTTCACACTAGGCAGCTAAAATGGTAGGGAATCCTCTCATATTGAGACGGGACAGCTGAGGGAGCTCTCACTCACCGACATCTTGACTTTGACCACATCCTCCATCTGGATGTGCAGGTCCTCGATCTCTATCTCCATGCCCTTACGAGACTTCACCGCCGCAGCACACGTGAACTCTGACTCCTCCAGCTGTGAATGGATATATAACAGGAGGAGGAAGAGGAGGTGGAGGAAGAGAGGGGGAGAGAGGATTAGAAGGTCAAGGTCAGGGAAAATAAGAAATCTTCAGAAATCACAAAATGTAACACCCTGTCCTTGATCGGAAGAGCAAGTACAATACATTTTGACAGGACTATTTGTAGTAGAAGAGCTGAGAATGTCACTGAAGCACCTGATTGACCTGATGTTAATTAGACGGGCCATGTAGTGTAATGTAGGGTGGTGTACCTGGTTTTTGAGCTGGGCGGTCTCGCGCTTGCTGGGGGCGTTGTTCTTCATGTGGTCCAGCATAATCTGGGCGTCAGCCAGCAGCACTTTGGTGCGTTTCAGGTCCTTCCTCAGCCTCTTCTCTGTCTCCACGTCCCTGCAGCCCACCTAGAAGTGAAAACGCAAACAGTCTCTGGGTCATTCCACCAATTCGGTAGAACTGACTTCGATTTTACAGGCTGACTACACCGCTCGCGTCGCGTGCGTTGCAAAATACATTTTGAAATCTATATTACTCAATTATTGCACCCACACCACTCTCGCGCGCCAACAAGCGTCTGCATTGCCAAGGGCTAAATAGAATTCAGTTCTATTTGTGACGCAGATCGCGCTACAAGTCCTGCCTCTCCCATCTCCTCATTGGTTTATAGAAGCAGATACCCACGCGCCATCTCCTCATTGGTTATACCCACGTGGGTGACTGAAAGACGAACGAGGTCGGTGGCGGTAATGCACCTAATTTATGAAAGCTGCCAATCGCAATATAAAGTCAAGAGAAGAAAAAGCCTGGAAGGAGGAGAGATGACTAGAAACGATTCGGTTGACCATTTTATGTGTGGATTAATTGGCGGAGTAGAGGACCTTGTGCATTTCAGGTAAAATAACAACTCAATGTTTATATCCCAGGACAAATTAGCTAGCAACAGCAAGCTAGCTAAATAGGACAAATTAGCTAGCAAGTGCAAGCTAGCTAGCTAGCTAAATTGCCATACATGTTTAATGCTTTTCGACCTGTCCCCAAATTAATATAATTGGTTCAGAGTTTATTTTGATATTTTAACCTGCGTGTCGTGATCGCGTTTGGTGTGGGGGGACAAAATACATTTATGCATGATGGTGCACGTGCGCAGCTGGTTTGAGTTCCGTGATAGTCCTTGGCAACGCAGACGCTCGTTGGCGCGTGCAAGCAGTGTGGGTGCAATAATTGAATAATATAGATTTCAAAATTTATTTTGCAAAGCTCGCGCACGCGAGGCAAGCAGTGTAGACAGCCAGTCAGAGTGATTTAAAAATATTTATTTTTATTTATTTAACTAGGAAAGTCAGTTAAGAACAAATTCTTATTTACAATGACGGGGTGATGAGCACCCAGATGTGCTCACACGCATGCACACACACACACATCAGTAACAGTGTGATGGAGTACCTGGTCCTGGGCAGACAGCAATTTGGTCTCCAGCTCTCTCCTCTCACGCAGGACTTTCTGCTTGTCATCATACTCCTCCTCCAGCTGTACCTCCATCTGCTTCAGCTGTAGAATGGACAGACAGACAGAGACAGAGACAGACAGGAGGAAGATCAGTAGACTCAGTAGACTTTGTCTCTGTGGATGGTTTGTCCTCTGACAAATCAACTGTAAATTTCGGTGTTCCTCAAGGCTCCGTTTTAGGACCGCTATTGTTTTCACTATATATTTTACCTCTTGGGGATGTCATTCGGAAACATAATGTTAACTTTCACTGCTATGCGGACAACACACAACTGTACATTTCGATGAAACATGGTAAAGCCCTCCCTGGAAGTCTGTGTTTCAGACATAAAAAAAGTGTATGGCGGCAAATTTTCTACATTTAAACTCAAAACAGAGATGCTAGTTCTAGGTCCCAAGAAGAGATCTTCTGTTGAATCTGACAATTAATCTTGATGGTTGTACAGTCGTCTCAAATGAAACTGTGAAGGACCTCGGCGTTACTCTGGACCCTGATCTCTCTTTTGACGAACATATCGAGACTGTTTAAAGGACCGCTTTTTCCATCTACGTAACATTGCAAAAATCAGAAACTTTCTGTCCAAAGATTATGCAGAAAAATGAATCCATGCTTTTGTCACTTCTAGGTTAGACTACTGCAATGCTCTACTTTCCGGCTACCTGGATAAAGCACTATATAAACTT
Source organism: Salvelinus namaycush (assembly GCF_016432855.1). Taxonomy (NCBI): domain Eukaryota; kingdom Metazoa; phylum Chordata; class Actinopteri; order Salmoniformes; family Salmonidae; genus Salvelinus; species Salvelinus namaycush. Next base: position 37,586,328 of record NC_052318.1, on the reverse strand, counting down.
CAGTTAGTGCTAAACACAGCTGCTAGAATCTTGACTAGAACCAAATAATTTGATCAGTGCTAGCCTCTCTACACTGGCTTCCTGTTAAGGCAAGTGCTGATTTCAAGGTTTTACTGCTAACCAACAAAGCATTACATGGGCTTGCTCCTAACTATCTTTCCGATTTGGTCCTGCCATACATACCTACACGTACGCTACGGTCACAAGACGCAGGCCTCCTTACTGTCCCTAGAATTTCTAAGCAAACAGCTGGAGGCAGGGCTTTCTCCTATAGAGCTAGATTTTTATGGAATGGTCTGCTTATCCATGTGAGAGACGCAGACTTGGTCTCAACCTTCAAGTCTTTATTGAAGACTCATCTCTTCAGTAGGTCCTTCAATTGAGTGTAGTCTGGCCCAGGAGTGTGAAGGTGAATGGAAAGGCACTGGAGCAACGAACCGCCCTTGCTGTCTCTGGCTGGCCGGTTCCCCTCTCTCCAGTAGGAAACCCTATTACAGGGGCTGAGTCACTGGCTTACTGGTGCTCTTCCATGCAATCCCTAGGATGGGTGAGTCACTTGAGTGGGTGGAGTCTCTGAAGTGGTCTTCCTGTCCGGGTTGGCGCCCCCCCTTGGGTTGTGCCGTGGGGGAGATCTTTGTGAGCTATACTCTGCCTTGTCTCGGGATGGTAAGTTGGTGGTTGAAGATATCCCTCTAGTGGTGTGGGGGCTGTGCTTTGGCAAAGTGGGTGGGGTTATATCCTGCCTGTTTGGCCCTGTCCGGGTGTATCGTCGGACAAGGCCACAGTGTCTCCCGACCCCTCCTGTCTCAGCCTCCAGTATTTATGCTGCAATAGTTTATGTGTCGGGGGTTAGGGTCAGTCTGTTATATCTGGAGTATTTCTCCTGTCTATCCGGTGTCCTGTGTGAATTTAAGTATGCTCTCTCTAATTCTCTCTATTTTTCTCTCTTTCTTTCTCTCTCTCAGAGGACCTGAGCCCTAGGACCATGCCACAGGACTACCTGGCCTGATGACTCCTTGCTGTCCCCAGTCCACCTGGTCGTGCTGCTGCTCCAGTTTCAACTGTTCTGCCTGCGGCTATGGAACCCTGACCAGTTCACCGGACGTGCTACCTGTCCCAGACCTGCTGTTTTCAACTCTCTAGAGACAGCAGGAGTGGTAGAGATACTCTGAATGATCGGCTATGAAAAGCCAACTGACATTTACTCCTGAGGTGCTGACCTGTTGCACCCTCTACAACCACTGTGATTATTATTATTTGACTCTGCTGGTCATCTATGAACATTTGAACATCTTGGCCATGTTCTGTTATAATCTCCACCCGGCACAGCCAGAAGAGGACTGGCCACCCCTCATAGCCTGGTTCCTCTCTAGGTTTCTTCCTAGGTTTTGGCCTTTCTAGGGAGTTTTTCCTAGCCACCGTGCTTCTACACCTGCATTGCTTGCTGTTTGGGGTTTTAGGCTGGGTTTCTGTATAGCACTTTGTGACATCGGCTGATGTAAAAAGGGCTTTACAAATACATGTGATTGATTGATTGATAACATTAACTACACAGTCATTGGGACAGGCTGACAGATGACCATCACTGCAGTGTCAGTATCATCTATCACGCCACATGTCATCCCCATTGGGATAAAGGTTGAGGGCAGATCAATGTCATACTCTATGCGGCACTATATGCCTGACTGTCAATGTGAAATTACTGTGGGTAAAAATGTATAAAAAATTATACAAGTACGTAATCAAAACATTACAAATGACGACAAATCACGTCAACAGTCATTTCCAGATATGGTTGCCATGACTTGTTGCTATTGGGGAAATTAAGGCAGTCAAGATAGGAATTCAGAGTGCAGCGTAATTTGACACGATTGCCTACACATTATTGTGTGTGTTAGTTGAAGTGCCTGTCAGAGCTGTTGTATACTTGACATGGGTCGGCATTTTGTTTTTCTAAAGTAGGGAGGTTATGCACAGCTGATAAAATCACAAATAGTACTGCTGTGGAAAATACAGTCGTGTGCTGAGTGTGAGCAGGCCTCCATACCTTCTTACTGCAGGACTGCCTGATCTCCTCCACCTCCTCATCCTTGCTCTCGATGTCTTTGGAGTGGGTCTGCCGCAGACTCACCATCTCCATCTCCAGACGCAGCTTGGCCTGAAGGACACACACAAATAGACTGTTATAGACCGGCAACTCCTATAAGGGCTCTGTATCGTTCCCCTCTTCACCTCCTCTACCTGCTCCAGCATCTGGATGGTCCCGGCCTGCTCATCCAGCTCCTCTTCCTGGTCTTTGACCTTGGCCTCCAGGTCGCGGAGGGTCTTCTTGGTCTTGGACAGCGACGCCTCGTCCTTGGACTCCTGGGAGGACAGGTCCTGTAGCTCCGCATCCAGCTGCTCCACCTTCAGCTGGACGGCACACAGCTCCATGTCTTTGTCCTGCAGGCAGGCAAGCAGGCAGGCAGGGAGCAGTAAAGAGACAGGGATACTCAGAGGACTCCTGGACCAGCCCAGAAGACATACAGAGGACATGGAGAACATGGTCTTCCCAGGGGCAACGATAACATTATGATCTATCATCCATGTCCAGCTGGTACCTGCAGCTGCTGTCGCAGACTGAACAGCTCCCCAGTCATCATGTCTCTCTCCCGGCCCAGCTTCTCTCTCAGGTTCTTCTCCCTCAGCACCTCGTCCTGGGCCTGGTTCTGCTCCAAGTCAAACCTGCAACACACAACACTCATGTTACACTACTGACAGGCTGTCATACAGGCCTCAAGACCTCTCCTAAGATCAAATATTTAACCAGGACCATTTGTTGAGTTAAATCATTTACAACTGAATTTATTGAAATAAAAAACTATTTCACTTCCTCTCATCCAACTGAGGACTATTGCTAGCAGTATAGCCTCCATTTTAACCTCATTATCAGCACTCACCTTTAAATGTTAAGAGTGGGCTGTTAATTTACAATAACATTCTCATCATGAGCATAATGTTCTATTCAATTGTCTGGGCCAGCTATACTTAGGAGTGTTCAGCTGAATTGTGAAGTGTTCTGAACTGTCAGGTCTCTTAATTCTCTTTTTCTTCTCTAAGAGGAGCCGTCCTCGGCTTTGCACAGCTGAAAATGATTACTCCCACAGAGCATCTTCAATTAGCCCCAGGGGAGAGATCACATTCTGTCACAGCACAAACCTCTCAAGTTCTAAAAGTCTGACTCATTCCCTTGGCTAATGCAATTCCACAGATTACAGCCAGTCTCTATTCTCTGTTCAAATGAAGAAATGTGTAGTAGTATCCTAGGTAGGTCAGCTAGTGAGGGTGAGGACATTTCAGCAGACAAAGAAACAGGTTCATCACTTCTCCCTCTTTGGATGGTCAGTCATCTAGTGCTATATGTGACCGAACGGAGGTTTCTTATATCTATAGTCAGTGTTAAATAACCAGAGCTGATGAATGAAGACTTTACCATTGTGTGTTGGTGTGTGTGCCTGCGAGTGTGCGTGCGTGTACATACTTCCTCTGTTTCTTCTCCAGGTCGTGGTTGCGGCTCTGTTGGCCCTCCAGGTGCAGCTTGGTGTCCTGCAGCTCAGCTGTCAATCTGCTACACTTCTTCTTCAGCTGCTGCACAGAGCGCTGCACCTCATCACTGTCCACCTGCAAGTCAGTCAGCTACACACACACCCACACAGTATGAGTAGTCTACTATCATACAGTATGAGATATCACTACAGTACACAAGGGGACAATATGGAATTAACTTCTTATGGCTGGGGGCAGTATTGAGTAGCTTGGATGAATAAGGTGCCCAGAGTAAACTGCCTGCTACTCAGTTCCAGAAGCTAAGATATGCATATTATTAGTATATTAGGATGGAAAACACTCTGACGTTTCTAAAACTGTTTGAATGATGTCTGTGAGTATAACAGAACTCATATGGCAGGCGAAAACCTGAGAAAAGATCCAACCAGGAAGTTGGAAATCTGAGGTTTGTAGTTTTTCAACTCATCGCCTATCGAATATACAGTGGGATATTGGTCATATTGCACTTCCTAAGGCTTCCACTAGATGTCAACAGTCTTTAGAACCTTGTTTGATGCTTCTACTGTGAAGGAGGGGGGAATGAGGGCTCTTTGAGTCAGGGGTCTGGCAGAGTGCCATGAGCTGGCCATGAGCTGACCATGCGCGTTCACGTGACAGTTAGCTTGCGTTCCATTGCATTTCTGAAGACAAAGGAATTCTCCGGTTGAAACATTATTGAAGATTTATGATTAAAACATCCTAAAGATTGATTCTATACATTGTTTGACATGTTTCCACGGACTGTAACGGAACTTTTGGACTTTTCGTCTGCTCGCGCCTCATGAATTTGGATTACTGGGCTAAACGCGCAAACAAAAAGGAGGTATTTGGACATAAATGATGTGCTGTACCCTTCTCTCCAGGTGTCTTTTATTCTGCTGCTCGGTCTCCAGCTTGTCTTCAAACTCGTGCTGAAGTCTCTTCTTGGTGAACTCAGTCTCCCGGATGGCTCGGTCGTACTTCGACCGCCACTCTCCTCCTGTGAGACAGACCAAGGACAGTACATATGGTCAGGGAGTGATGGAGACAGACCATGGGACATTTGGAGTGACCAATCCTTTAATGCTAGATTGGCTGACTGAACGAGGATGGAGGCTCAATGTGACTGAGCCAGTGGATGCTGCTGAGGATCATTAGGTTAGAGAAGATTTTCTGTGTCTTACATTCAAGCGTTGCCAACAACAGACACGGAAACTTCTACTAAACTTTTCATCATAACTTGATAATACAAAGAAAAACCTTCAAGAAACTCAAGGGAACAAGAGTGTCCCTCAAGACATCGTCTCTACTGAGGGAAAATGCAGTTGATGAACTTTCAATGTCAAGGAGATTAATTTAAAAATGGACTTGACACCATTGAAAAAACAGAGTATGGAATCTATAAGGGTTTATGGTGGAAGGGCAGAACCTAACAGCGTAGCTACAGTTGTAAATGTGCATGTATTATTATTATTAATAATAATAAAAATAATAACATTATAATATCATTCACTTCTCTTTTTTTGACCTGTACTGTTGGAGCTCGGAGAATACGAATTTCACTGTACCCTGCGATTACATCTGTGACCCTGTGCATGTAACTAATAAACTAATCTAATCGATCTAATCTAATCTAATCTAGAGCTTTAACTTGGCCCAGAGCTGTGGCTGTCAGAGACTATCTACACCAAAACAGCAGAGAGTAGAGGCGGGTCCAGGTTCATTTCTCAGACTTATCGTTTGAGAGGCTGTCCATTCCCCCTTCACACAGGAACACTGGGGCTTTCCATTACGAACAGACATTTGCATATATATAGTATAATGACAGCTTCCAAGGGCCACCGGCTCTGATCCACAAGATTATTTTCTAATTTATCTGAAACCTCCCCACTCTGGCTTTATGGAGGCCGGGTATTCGAGCTCCTTGACTCACTGGCACAGAGAGACTCAAGGACAATACACTCACAGCATGACACCTCCCTCAATGCAGAAGATCAGAGGAGAGAGAGGGCTAAGGCCTGACAATGGGCATCTTAATTCCACAGAAGATAGGTAAATTCATGGTCCAGTTATATTATAATGCAACTTTTGACCCAATTTCCTACTGTATGGAGTCTCAAATATTGTACTAAGGATGAGTCACACAATACTCTATGCAGAAATCGCCCCAGGTTGCAAAAATTCTAATAGTTCGCCTAATTTCAGTTTATTTGACAAAACAAGTAGAGTGTAGAGATTCATTGTACCATCTAAACCACTGTGAAATATAGTTTCCATAACCACAAATATTGTACGAAACTTAAGGAAAAGCATAGAAATAGTGCACATAGAACAGATCTACCGCTTCTTAGGCTTGCTTTCAATGAGAATGATAGATCTATAACGCATTTCTAGTGAATTTGGTCGGGTCGCCCAAAAAGTTACATATTGCAGCTTTACATACCATTGGCCCCTTTCTAAGCTGTGTCTGTTGGCCTCGAAAAACAAAGTTGATCATAATACAACTTACAACCCACTCTTTCCAATGTAATTTGTGAGTATCCTCTTATACCAGTAGTCTTATACCAGTAGACAGTGCTATGGAGCGGGTTGAGAGCTTCAAGTTCTTTGGCGTCCACGTCACTAAGGACTTAACAACAGTGCAGTTAGATTAACAAGAATGTAAGTTTTCTGCCAATATCAGATATGTCTATGTCCTGGGAAATGTTCTTGTTACTTACAACCTTATGCTAATCTCATTAGCCTACGTTAGCTCAACCGTCCCGCGGGGGACCCACCGATCCTGTAGAGGTTTTAAAGTCTACACCCGTTGTATTCGGCACGTGACAAATACAATTTCATTCGTTTTTTAAATATTTATAATATGTTTAATGCCTTTCCTTCACTCAGCCATAATGACAACAGTATAGTCACCAGGCATTCAGTGGGTTTGTGTGGATAAGAGACTTTAGGCAGCAGAAGAACTCACCTGCATCATCATCTTCGTCGTCCATGTCCCCGTTGATCTCTGCCATTCTGATGAGACGAGCCTCCATCACCTCCATCTCCATACACTCCATCTGCTTCTTCATCAAGTCAAACTTAGCCTGAGGTAGACAGAGGTAGACAGAAAATTGAATATTCCCCCTACTAAATGTTACGTTCGTGCTCCATCTTCCCTGTCCTATTACTTAGGCGCACAACAGTAGTGTAAGTACAGACACTCGAGAGTGAGTGAGTCTGTCTGTACCTGTAGGTCCTTCATGTCTTTCTCCAGTCTCAGTCTCTCAGACGTCTCTGTCTCCAGCAGCTGGGAGGCCGACTCTCCAGTGTTCCTCTCATCCGCAAGCTCCGCTGACAACTCTGTGATCTGGAGGAACACACACACAGTATTTAATGTGTATGCCCCATGGCCTGGCCTATCTTCGGTCACAGTGCACTACAAACACACCATCAAAAGGCTACCTATGAAGCCCGAGAGTCATATCCTCAGCCTACTTTTCTTATCACAGACGGAGTCAAACATTGAACAAAGGTGGACTGTTTGAGTTGATAACCTGACACAGCTTCTGGTGAATGAAGCCAGTATGACTGAGTTACTTTATACTACTCCTGCAGCAAACGCTGTCTCCCAGAATGCAGTGCATAGAAGAAAGGCCCCAGGAGACTCACCCTGCTCTCCAGTCGATCACTGTTCAATCTCACTTCGTTTCTCTCTTTCTCAGTCTTCTCCAGCTTGCCCTTCAGATGCTGGATCTCCTCCTGGAAGAGAACATACAGTACAAGGACAAATATAAGAACGGGAAAGAGACAGTAGAAAATAGCTACAGCAGAGGTAGCCATATTGGAATCCTGTGCAACACTATGGAGATATTCACCACTCCCACCTGACATCATATAGCAACTCCGGAGACTTGACTCATGGTCGTGGGTGTGCAATCACACATTTCCAAGTATGCAAACCCTTACTTTAGTCATGTGGAGCAGATTTGCAGTGGGTGAGGTTGGATGGCTAAACAGGCCATTACAGTCAGAAAGAGAGACAGAGATACTCACATCTTTTCCTCGAATCTGTTCCTCTGTGAGCTGCACCTCGATGAGCGGCCGTACGGTGGTGAACAGCTTCCACCAGGGCCAGCCCTTCACTCCCTTGTTCTTCTTGATGTTCTTCTGGATGCAGCGGATGGCCAGGTCGTGGGTCTGCTCAGCACACAGAGAGAGAAACACAGCCCACAGAGAAAGAGAGTGGGTGGGACGGTAGTGGACTGTACTGTATGGGGCTGAGAGAGTGTGAATGCAGAGGAGAGAGTGGAAGCATAGTGCAGTACAGTGCAGAGGAGGTACAGTGCAGCAGAGCTCTACTACAGAAATAGAGTACAGAGAGCCACTCAACGCACTAACTACAGAGAATGAATATCTCATCAGATTAGTATTATCAGCCTAAACTTCACTGTGATTTACTCTTTACTATTGAATAACGTGCCATTTTTGATCTTGAGAAACCCTAGCCCTAGTCTCCATGTTATTGACGTACAGGATGGCTGGACATGTACACATCCAATAATCATGTGTTGCAGCATCGACTAACCAGCCAGGCCTCATCAGTCAGCCTTCTCTGGAGGGTTGCTGCAGACTATTTTCCTAGGCTGGAAGCTCTTTTGATGAATTATAGCAAACATCAATACATCTTGGAAGCCGATTCCAAGTGTTACACGATTTCCATGCAGCTTGTGCATGAGCATCTGTAGTGGCGGCAGATTATGGCAAAACCCAATTAGACAACACAATATTCCCAGCGTCAAGTAGATTCTGCCCCGAAGTCAGCTTCTATGGCCAATTAGGATTTGTTACGCCATGAAAGCCGTAACACAGTGCTACATTCAGCAAATCTCAGACAGACATATTCAACAGGACTCATTTGTGATGTTTAGACCTTAATGAATGAGGCAAACAGAAGATATATAAACAAAGGGCTATTCATATTGAGAGGGTGTCTGTCTGTCTACTGTATGTCAGTCTGTGGAGAGGATGTGAATCGTGGGCCAAGATTCTGACATAATCATCTACACTCTTAGAAAAAACTGTGTTATCTAGGGGACCCCCGAAGAACCCTTTTGGAACCCTTTTTTGTAAGAGTATAGGGCTAGGTAGGAGTGGATGTCATTGCCTGGGTAATAGCTTTGGTTCGGTGTGTCTCTCTCCTACCTGTGCGTGAATGTGTGTGTGGTCTGCATGCGTGTGTGTGTGCGTGCGCTGTGTTTGTGAAGACTGAGCTCTACTTGACGGTGCAGCAGAAGCACCCGCCCACACCACCTGCTTCCACTCAGCACCGCACTCCCGGACTTAAAACAAGCGCTTAATTAGGAAGCCCATCGGCTGCTCTGTTCAATTCCCCCCGGCTCCCAGAGGTATACATGAGGAAAGAAAACACACAGCGGAACACTGGGCTGTGTTTCAAAAGAAAACATCCTGTCTTCCATATGCCCTCCCTCCACTACTGTACGAGAGAGAGAGAGACACAGGCACACTTTCAAAAGGGAAATTGTTTCTTCTCGAAAGGGAGATATATATTCCTGATTAAGTCATGCTGGGATGACTTCAAAAAGCTCTGGAAACCATGATGAATCAATCAAAAGTTACAGGACATTCTATGACACAGCCAGCCGCTTATCAAGCACCATGGGCTTTTAGTATGTTTGCCGCTGCCATAGAACACATTCCTAACACTCTCAGAGTGTATTTCCATCTAACCACGGCACATCTGTTGAGAACGGATACATCATACAGTGACATTATGGAAGCCTAATCAAATTTCATGAACGGGGAAGACCGAGTGAGAGCCCTAGTGGGTTTCATTATACAATCATTATTATAAGACAGGCCTCTGGATAGAGACACACTCCGTTAATCTTCCTGCTAGAGAGGGCGGGAGGAAAGAGGGAGGAGGGAACTCGATTCGCACAGTAATATACCACTTCACCGCATTCCTCCAATTACACTTTTCTATTTCTTGGGCCGGTGCATTTAGAATAACTACTTTTTTACCTACTGCATATATCTGTGAAATGTTATATATTTTCAGGGCAGACAGAGAAACGCACATGGCCTGGTCTATCATCATTATTATACTGACTAAACCAGACAAGCTCAAGAGGTTTGCAATGAAAAACTCATTGTTCTATAGTCAATCTAGGGCAGCTAAGGTTCTGTGACTTTTATCTGGTTAGGAGTGGTTGTTTCATATCAGTGTATGGAAACGGTTATTTCTGTTCCAGTAGAAAAATAGAAGTCTAAAGAGTTATTTGAGTAATTCTTGGTTTGGTGGTTCATTGTTCGCTGGAAATAATATCCGGTTCTTGACCTGATTGAACATTATATGAACTTTTTAGATAATGTGTTTGTCTGTAACATCATAGTCATCAAGTCATGACTTCATATGTTTATGACTTTATATGAAATTACTTATCTAAAAAGTTCATATAATGTTAAATCAAGTCAAAAACCTGGTATTATTTCCAGCAAACAATGAACCACCAAACCAAGAAATACACAAACAGACTTAGACTTCTATTTTTCTACTGGAACAGAAACAACCGTTTCCATACATTGATATGAAACAACCACTGCTAACCAGATAAAAACCACAGAACCTTAGCCGTCACCCATAATTGAGTACTACATCTTACCTCACAAAAACCTGAACTTCAGTTCAGAGGCAAAGATTTTACAATAAAAAAATCAATTGAATCTTATCTTTCTATTAAAGATAAACGTACGGGAAGAAACAGAGGAGAAAGCATTCAGAAAAAAATAGGCGACCCGAATAATGGATTTAGTAATGGTACAGTCTTCATACAGTTCCTCAGTGGTGATTTCCTGCCCTTTCCAGTGGATTATAAAGCGCTCCTCACCCTCAGTCTCTGAACGATGGCCTTTGAACTTAATAAGAGAAAACCTTGGCCTTTCCCGGGTTCCTATTTCCACCACATGCCCATTACTCAAAAGCTGCTTATTTTGTCATGAGGGCAAAAAGAGAAGCACAAATCTTTAATAGAAGCAGAGATAACAAAAATGTCTAAAGGCTAAAAACTTCAGCTTTTTGCTCAACTAGCTAAAAAACGATTCTCATAGGCCACCTTGGGAAGATACTGCAGCGTATGTCCGTTTCTCAGAAAGCTTAAAGCCACATGGATGCTTCCTGGAAACAAAGAGAGTAGAAAGACATGGCTGAAATGGAGGTAGTGTAGAGCGTGTGTGGAGGTGAAGGAAAGTTCCAGCCAGTGAGTGTAGTGATGTCCTGTGGGTGGTTGTGTACCAGCCAGTGAGTGTAGTGATGTCCTGTGGGTGGTGCTGTACCAGCCAGTGAGTGTAGTGATGTCCTGTGGGTGGTGCTGTACCAGCCAGTGAGTGTAGTGATGTCCTGTGGGTGGTGCTGTACCAGCCAGTGAGTGTAGTGATGTCCTGTGGGTGGTGCTGTACCAGCCAGTGAGTGTAGTGATGTCCTGTGGGTGGTGCTGTACCAGCCAGTGAGTGTAGTGATGTCCTGTGGGTGGTGCTGTACCAGCCAGTGAGTGTAGTGATGTCCTGTGGGTGGTGCTGTACCAGCCAGTGAGTGTAGTGATGTCCTGTGGGTGGTGCTGTACCAGCCAGTGAGTGTAGTGATGTCCTGTGGGTGGTGCTGTACCAGCCAGTGAGTGTAGTGATGTCCTGTGGGTGGTTGTGTACCAGCCAGTGAGTGTAGTGATGTCCTGTGGGTGGTGCTGTACCAGCCAGTGAGTGTAGTGATGTCCTGTGGGTGGTTGTGTACCAGCCAGTGAGTGTAGTGATGTCCTGTGGGTGGTTGTGTACCAGCCAGTGAGTGTAGTGATGTCCTGTGGGTGGTGCTGTACCAGCCAGTGAGTGTAGTGATGTCCTGTGGGTGGTTGTGTACCAGCCAGTGAGTGTAGTGATGTCCTGTGGGTGGTTGTGTACCAGCCAGTGAGTGTAGTGATGTCCTGTGGGTGGTGGTGAACCAGCCAGTGAACTCAGTTCTAGCCAGGCCAGATGAAGGCAGCCTGCTCACTCAGAGCGTAATCACACAGTGAAGGAGAGGAGTGCTGGATTCCATACATCAACTGCAAAAATGCTATCAGCGCCAGAGATGGCCCCATATCATGTGGAGAGAGATTAATGGAGAGATAGAACTGAGGAGAAGGAGATGCTGGCACGTATAATAGGGCTGCTTTTAAAACGAGCTGATCAATAAGAGTGTGATTAAGGGGGACATGCCACCCCCCTGTCCCTGGTGCAGATAGTGACAGTGAATCAGTGAATTCAGGTGGGATGGGGTGGGGTTAGGCCAATAGATTTACTAGGTCCTGTTGTGATTAGTTTGAGATTTACAGCAGAGCTAGCTGTAGTCCTATGGCGGAGCAAACAACCTTTAAAATGGGACCTGGAACAGGCTCCTTCACTCCAGACTCCTAGGCAACCACATCTCTCTAAGTTTTATTCTCTGTCTCTAAATCAATAGTAAAATATTGTTCTGTAGAGTTTACTGTAGAGCTTGCCGTAGTCTAAAAAAAGACTTCAGGAACAGGGGGAATATACAGTAGGAAGACTGAACTGTTCTCTACAAAAAAACTACCAATGTAAATCATGGAAAATAAATCCTGGATTTCAAACTATAAAACAAATTCTGATCATATTGGACAGTCACAGTCATAGCCTTGACATACACAGTACATCTTTGTCTCCTTCCCTGCTTCTATCTTTAAATCCTGCCTTTCTTCTCTGACAGCTATCTGGATGACGTGAAGCCGTGGTGGAGTCATGCCTACCTTCCTCTTCTTGAAGGCCTGTCTGGCCAGGTACCCACTGCAGGCTGCTTGGAACAGGGTGATGTTGTGTCTGGTCTGCTCATCCCTCTGCTCCTCCAGTTTAGCCAAGGTCCCCGCTCTGAAGAACAACTGGGGAGGAAAGTACACACCTTTTAGTTCATCATCAAACAAAATAGATATAGTCAGGTTTGTTCAAGTCTGAAGCTGATTTAAATAAAAATTGACTTGAAATTGACTTCAAGAAAGTATGCCTTTTTAGCACCTATTACACAAATAAATTACATTAACAAGAAAGCGGTAGATCCATCCACTGTAGTCTAAAGACAACAGCCCTTTAATCCAAGAAGATTGGGTATAAAGTAATTGAGCGTGTTTGAGTGGTAAGGTGAAAGCAACCGACTGTAGACGAAAGTCGAGGAGGGAAGTTGGGGAGGTATATCTGTGACAGCTGAAAGTCGGAAACTAAAGTTGTTTATGAAAGTTTTTATTTATAATGTTAAAATATACATGTCTCCAACTCCCATACCACACACTCACAAACTGACATCATATGCGTGTAGGCTACATTGTACAATCAATCAGTGAGAGAGCCTCAAATATCACATTCATTTGTATCACTCCATCGTATACATGAATCACGCAAAAGCTCCTGTTTCAGTCATTCTTCCCCATAATGCAACAGACTTTGAAAGGCGGTGAAAAACGACGGTCACCGACTTGACAAAAGTGATCCGCTTGAACGCGCCCGTTATCTCTGCCAGAGAGTGTCAGCATTGTGTCCATATTGTCTGGGTCAAAGATGAAACAGAGTTAAAGGGCCAGTAGAAGTGCCGTCACATGACAATCTCCTATCATTCACATACACTCTGAGAGACATCATCAGGCCAGGGTCAGGCACAGTGTGAAGACTGGTGGCAGTCAGTCAGCTTAAAGGCGAAGGATGGATGGTGATGGGAGAGTTGACAGGCTCCAGTGCTTTATAAAAGATCAAACCTCCCTGGCATACATGAAAGAACCAGTAGGTGGAACAGACACACATTTAAGCAGGATATACTGTATTACCAATACGAAGAGGGGTTCAGAAAACACACTGTACTGCAATGTTAGAGGGAGAATGTCATGAATTTGGCTTCAAAATAAAACAGTAAAGTCATGTTTGTCATATGCATTTTGTCCATAATGTAACTCTACATCAGAAAACCACAAGTTAGGAGATCTCTGGGTGTCGGCGTCATATTATGATCAGAATGGGTAAATCAAAGTGGACATGAGACGTGACTTCCTGTTGTGGCAGTGTTTACCACAGTGAGAGTTGTGTGGTGGACCCAGTGTCATGAGAAGATTTGGTGCTGCTGTTAATTGGCATTCTGCTGAGGCCACTGCTGTTGCTAGGACACCGTTGGAATGCTTTGTGAACCACCATCTTGGTGCTAATCTACTCCAAAGGCCATTTCAATCTCCAAACCCCGAAGGCAACAGCTGTCTCCCAAGAAATTACCATTTTTAATTACAATACTTTCTTGTTGGCTATGGGCCACTTCTCAGCTGATGGGATTAAACAGAAGTGTGCCAAGCAGTGTTTACTGTGATTAGTCTACAAGTGCCAGGGCGAAAGACAACATCGAAGACCATCACCTGCCAGAAATTACTCTATACCGACATGAATACAAAGGAGACATGATTGTGCGTCTCACGGTGAGGCTGGAAGGCAGGCATGCCTCTCAGACCCATCCTCCCCAGCCAAGAGACTTCCAGGGCAGGCAACACTTGTCAAGACAGTTCACCCAGGGTCACAAACACATCCCAGCTAACAACAAACAATCCTACAACTTTAGAGTCTCATTAGGTCATTAAATAACGTTTTCATAGGAATGTTTCCAAATGACCATTCCCTTAATGTCAAATAGAACTTACCCAGAACTTAAGATAATGTTCTAGACACGTTTCATGGGAATGTTGCAAGAACATTCATGTGTCCAGTTTTCTGAGAGTTAGGAAAATATTCCATAAACCTCCTACCAAACATACACAGAACATGGTTGCCATGTTCTCAGAACATAAGATATTAATATTCTAGACACGTTTCATGAGAATGTTACAAGAACATTCCTGTGTCCAGTTTTCTGAGGGTTTCCGAGGGTTAGGAGAATATTCCATCAACGTTCCACCAAACAAACACAGAACATGGTTGCTATGTTCTCAGAACAAAACATATTAATATTCTAAACATGTTTTTATGGGAATGTTGCAAGAACATTTATTTATTCCGCACCTCCTGTCATTACAGGCTGCATCACATTCAGCCGTGAATGGGAGTCCCATAGAGAGGCGCCTAATTGGCCCAGCGTCGTCCGGGTTTGGCCGTCATTGTAAATAAGAATTTGTTCTTAACTGACTTGCCTAGTTAAATAAAGGTTAAATAAAATGATGCCATCCATGAGTAACGTGCGCAGGTAGCCTACATTAAGTAATAGTTTGACAATGAGTTAACATCATGACTAGTGTTTATGACACATTACAAAGGGAGGCTAATACATTTTAAGTTAAAAGACATCTTTACTGTTAGGTCCATAGAGATCCTATTAAATGAATATGGATACTGTATGTAATTACAGTATATGATCAAATAGATAAGTGCATGCACACATGGGAGGTCTCATACAGAAAGCCCTTCATTTACTGAAATAAGTAAATCAAATCAATGATGAGAGACTAGTCAGATTAACTGATACCTGACATGGACATGGTGGCAGCGCAGGAAGATCGGAGTACAACGTCCCATGCAATGTACCATGAACCAAGAGGTTGTGAGTTCAAATCCCAGGAGAGGACATGTTGAATAATAATTGCTGTATAAATGAACATGCAAAAATGTAATTGTGTGTCAAATATGTAAGTTGAAAACACTATGTTAAAAGCACTGTGTGCGTGAGTTTCCCTTACCTTGCCAAACAAAGAGATGAATGGATGAGTGGTTCACCAATCAGGGCTTTGATTGGCTTGGCAAAAGTAACAAGACGTGATGTGAAATTACTTTTTTTTTTACACAAAAAAATATTATTTCATCAAATGAAGGGCTTTGTGTGCGTGCACTTATCTATTTGATCATATACAGTAATTACATACAGTATCCATATTCATTTAATAGGATCTCTATGGACCTAACAGTAAAGATGTCTTTTCACTTAAAATGTATTAGCCTCCCTTTGTAATGTGTCATAAACACAACTAGTCATGATGTTAACTGATTGTCAAACTATTACTTAATGTAGGCTACCTGCGCACGTTACTCATGGATGGCGTAATGACAGGAGGTGCGGAAAAAATACATGTTTTAAGCCTCATTAAAATATATTTTTCTGCTTAGAATTTCCGACATTTGGTAGGCTATTTGTTAGTCAACTTGTCTATAATTAGATACATGCAGCTTCTCTTCTGTCATTACTTGATGCTCGTCTAGAATATTAAATAAAGCCCTGCTCACCAGAATGTCATAAATCGATAGAATGATCAATGTATCATCAACAATCTAGTTGACATCGGTAAAGTTCTCTTTAATTTCTGCTTCTGTCACGGAGCGAGGACGTTAAGAAACCAGGGATAATTCCAAATGACATATTTTGACCGGTTTTAAGGAAATTAAAAACTGTGAAAACAATCCCGCATGTTTCTGATATTTTAGTTAGTCTTGGACGCATATTTTATGTGGTTGAAAATAAAATACTGTCAGCTTTTATGCTGCTGAAAGAAATTGCACGTAGGCCAGGAACACTTAATTCTGCTGAAGTTAATATTGTAATAGGCTCAATGTGAGGCCTATAGTCAGTGTCCAGACTTATATTCCAACTATTAGGCTACTGGACTAAAATAATTCTGGCATCACTTCTAAATTAATGATATTCAGTGAATGTCATTCATTAAGCCTCCTACACAAGTCTTGTAACTCCAATTGATGCATACACTGCTGTCCATGTGCGTCTTGGTCTCGGCCACTTATCTTCGCCTTGGCAAAAATGTGTTATCGTTGAAACACACCGCATTTTGAGCGTATTCCACAAGTTTTCAAGAATATTCCCAAATTGTTCATGCGACTGACATGAGGTAATGATAAATACTGTGATCGCATACAGTTTTCATGGAATCTGTTTTCATTATTGTGATAGGCTCATGTTTTACCGGTACGGCGTACCACCACTATTTATTTTACCAGTAGTTCATACCGGACCATTCCAGCTTGCTTTCACCCCTGGAATAGTAAAAAAATAACTGATAATGTACACAGACATGGTGACGTAGCAGAAATATATGAATGTTGTGAACCATAAGGTTGTGAGTTCAAATCCCAGGTGAGGACATATAATAATTACTGTATAAATGAACATGCACAATGTAATAATTTATGTGGTGTCAAATACGTACGTTGAAAGCACTGTGTGTGTATCCCTAACCTTGCCAACAGACAAAAAAAGAGCTGTGAATGGATCAGTGGTTCACCAATCAGGGCCTTGATGGGCTTGGCAACAGTTACAATGTGTAATGTGTAATAAAAACACATTTTTTTAAGAACATGGCAACCATGTTCAGTGTATGTTTGGTAGAACGTTGATGGAATATTCTCATAACCCTCAGAAAACTGGACATGAATGTTCTTGCCATGTTCAATAAAACACATCTAAAACATTAACATTGTAACCGTGTTCTTAGTTAGATAAGTTTTGTTTGACATTAAGGGAATGTTCTCCTAACACAAACACATGCTAAAAAGGTTCTCAGAACATTTTTGCTAACAAAGATAGAATGTTCCCCTAACTAACAGAAAACTAGACCCCCAAACATTAGGGGGAAATTACGGGGAACATTATGAAAACGTTCTCTCTCCTTAGAATTGTTACTGGGATTCCTCAAGGAAAAACACGTGGAAGGAGGAATCTTTAGCTACAAGTTGAAGAAACCTACTGTATGCATGGGACAGCATCTGTTTTCTGAGTTTCTATAACCCCTTTTCACTCAATATAATATGAACAGAGGTAGTTTAACAAGTGACTAAATCAAAGCGTGAAGTGTTTTAATGTTGTGGTAGTAGTGGTACTCACCCTACTCAGTCCCATGTGATAGCTGCTCTTCTCCAGGTCCAGGGACTCCAGCAGCTCCTCTACCGCCTGGAAACACACACAGACACACAGATCATTCCCTGCCCCTCTACCCCCGGATTATCCCTCTACAGCAGTCCCGTCGAGCTGCCAACTGACACAATCCCAGCATCCCAACAACCACTCCTCTAATCAGACAGATTGACAGAACCCTGATCTGTAGTCCTTTCACATTCTACCTCACACATCCGGCCCGATCCCCACCCTCTCCTCTCCTATTCTCAAGGACACAGAGCATGTGCAGGGAGAGAGGCAAAAACTGACCAGACAGCTCGTCCTCCAGAATCCACCTTCTCCAAGCTTGTTCCTCCTGGCCCCGTGGTGGTCTCGGCCCCATAGCAGCCTTGAACACATACAGCCTCTACAGAGGGGCACCGCCTGCAGCTCTCCCTCTCTGTGTTACGGTCTGTCTCTGTGTGTCTCTCTGCCGTCCCTTTCCCTGGGTGGTGTGGACAGGTCCACTTGAGCCTCCAGCCTGAAAGGCCCCATCTAGATTACACTGTGAGAGGAGCTGCAGCACCGAGCACTGAGGGCCTTTTGTCTGACGACGTTTCCACAGAAACCCCGCTACGAGACACTGACGCAGGGGAAAACTGCTTTTCTCTCTCTGTACCACCTTCGCTCAGTCTCTCACACTCTTCTGTAAAGAGTAGCTTTTGTGTTCTTTTCCCCACCATTTCACTTCAGCCTGGCTCCTCTTTCAGGGGACCAATACACAATTGACCCTCATTGATAGTTAACCTCAGAGTGGAACCCTCATTAGCAATCCTCCCTTCACAGGTTGGGTCACACTAAAATACTTTTAGGCCATCTCACCATTTACATCGCACATAAACCATTGCAGTGGAGAGTTCCTATCCTAAGAAAATCATTAGGGTAAAACCACCAGGCAGACAGCCTCCAGGGTAGACAATATATTTCACAAAGTTGATACGTTTAGCCCTAAACCCCAGTGCAATTAGAAGGCCTTTCGTTTCTGTCTCTGCTTCTGCTATGTTGATTAGGTCATCACAATGGCTCTGATTAACAGAGGTTTATTCCTCTGTCAGTGGGCTACTGACAGCCAGGAAGGAGATGGCCTCTTCAGTTTATTAATGTAACACTACAGACCTCATCTATAAACCACACACACACACAGAGAAAAATAGACTGACCCTCTTCTCATCCTTCACTATGTAGTTGCGGCCAAGTTTCTTGGTCAGGTGTGGTGCCAGCACATCGAAGCGGCGGCGGAATTCTGAGAAGACCATGTGATCAGGGTATCCTGTAAAGACAACGACATGGGGGCAAGGTTATGGAGCTACAATGTTTTACAGAACTATTTATTCTAACCACATAGTCTACGTGACATACAGTAGAGCAGTGTTGGTCGTTTGGTTTGTTTGTGAAGGAAACCAGACTCCAGTCTAGGCAGGTCAGACCCTTCAGGACCTTCATCTAACAACCACAGCCTCTAGTTCTGTCAGCCTTCTCACCTTGTCTGTAGATTCTGAGGGCGTCCAGCAGCTTGGAGCCGCGGAGCTGGGACCGGAGCAGGGCCACATCCAGCTGCATCAGGCCAGAGTCTCCACTTTCCCCCTGGGCCTCCAATTCCCCTCTGCCCGCCCGCAGGGCATCAGCATTGGGCAGCAAGCAGTGGACAAAGTGAACCCTGGACCTCCTTACCGTGTCCAGCAGAGCGTCCTGAAGGAGAGAAGGGTTAACTGGGACTCAAATGATAACAGTGATAGAGGGCTAGAGGATAGGGCAAGGCCTCACCGTGCACTGAGAGAGTAGCCCAATTTAATCACAGATCAAACGTCGTTAATCGTATGCAAAGGCACCACACAGTGGCTCTCACACATTTCATACATTAAGCAATCTCATAAAATAATCAGCTTGAGTTGAAATAAATGGTGTAGTTAAGAAATGTACTCTGGACCAGGAAATCTAATGCCTAGACCCTGCACTGGGATGGCTTCTAGCTCCTACCCTTTAAAGCTGTTATAACACAGCAAAAACATAGGAAGAAAGATTATACATTTAGCAGACGCTCTTATCTAGAGTGACTTACAGGAGCAATTAGGACTAAGTGACTTACTCAAGGGTACATAGGCAGATGTTTCACCTAGTCGCCTTGGGGATTCGAACCAGCAACCTTTAGGTTACTGGCCCAACGTTATTAACCGCTAGGCTACCTACCGCCCCAAACGCTGTGTGAACACCTCTCTCAGAGGGAGGGCATACATTAGGCAATGCTAATTAAAAGACTCCATTTACTGAATCAGCTCGTGTATAGGATTTAAATGAGGGTCTTGTGGCCCAACACAACGTGGATATACACATAATGAAACATGAACAGAAGTGGAAATATAATAAGTTATTTTGGGCCCTCTAGATCTCTCTCCCTCTCACAGTCCCTCGACCAGACCTGGCCCCTGCAGATGGCCCCTAGCCTCTCACCACTTGTAGTTTGATCTGGATGCAGAAGGACTTCTTCTTGACGGCTGCCACCCCGGTGGTGAAGGTCTTCCTCATGCTGGTGGCACGCCGCAAGGTCAGCTGGGAAACGCCCTCAAGGCCAGCAATGGAGCCTGACAGGATGGTGGCCCCACCCCCTCGACTCATAAACAGACCACTGATGTTCTTCCTAGAGAGGAGAGCGACAAATCCGACACGGTCAGAAATGTCTGTTGCAAGTGTTGCCAATCAAGCTAAAACATTATGTGGGACGGGTGTTACTTTTGGGAGTCCTGCAGGAGACTCGCTGCATTGGTCGAGACAGGATTCTGTTTAGCATGGCTCAGCCAACCACGGGCGTCATACTCCACCCAGTCTGTACCATGGCTGTGGCCCAGCAGGAAGTGATGTAGTCTCTCACTCTTCAACAGCAAGGTGTGACCTGACCAGTAGGATGGATAAAGGAGTTGATAACAATTATGTATGCCAATGTTTACGTGTATGGATGTCTACAGTATGTGTGGTAATGAACATAATGTGAAAAAGAAGAAAAACAACAAATCATTGTCACCTTTGAGCAGACAATATACTTTCTATAAACCTGTATTTTTGGTGTTTTTGCAGTAAAATTATTTTAGAATATGGTAGTTTAGAAAACAGAGAATTCTTTGAACATAAATACTGTTTGCTGCTATAGTTTTTCCCCCATTGTTTCTATTATTCTTCACTGTAAAACAGAGTGGCACATTGCATACCACAACATATCTGGGTGATTAGTTCTGTTAAAGTAATCTGTCAACTCTGCCACTGTATTGGTAGCCTGACTGCCAGTCTGTTTATGCTCTCTTCCCAACTCCTTATGGAATTGCCATGCAATTGTTTGGCTTGACAATCACGACGCAGTAGGCAAAAGCACAAACTGATCTGGGACCAGGGTAGTGTATTGGTGGGTTCAATGTAAAACTGACTTTACCTGATGATGCACATCCATTCACTCCTTTGCATTGTCATGACAATTTTGAATCATAAAAATCATCCAAAGGAAAGTTGGTAGAATGTTTGAATGTAGAATGTCTGGTCGATAAGAGTGACAGCGTTGATTTGAAACCCATTTTATTGCTTTGCCATGGTGATTCTATTCATTAGAATGCAATTACATTTGAAAATGATGATATCAAAATGTTTGAAGAATTAAGAACGTTAGAACGGTTGGTTGATAGGCACTAATGCTGATTTGGAAAATCCAACAACCTCAAAACTAGACGTGCGACTTGTTTCTGCTATCCAAGATTTTCAATTGTTAACTCGGTAGAGCATGACACTTGTAATGCCAGGGTAGTGGGTTCCATTTCCGGGACCAGCCATACATAAAATGTACGCACGCATGATGTATGTCGCTTTGGATAAAAGCATTTGCTAAATGGCATATCATTTTACAAAATGAGCTTCTACACCCAGCAATTTAACCAGTCTGTACCATGGATGGCACAGGAGCATCAATATCTTCCTATCAAATTGTTTTTTCTTATCAGTATTTGGTTAATTGCTTATTTTTGTGTATTATCGACATTCTATACTGAACAAAAAAAAAACAACATGCAACAATTTTACTGAGTTACAGTTCATATAAGGAAATCAGTCAATTGAAATTAATAAATTAGGCCCTAATCTATGGATTTCATACGACTAAGCAGGGGCGCAGCCATGGGTGGGCCTGGGAGGACATAGGCCCACCCACTGGGGAGCCAGGCCCAGCCAACCAAAATGAGTTTATTGACACAAAATGGCTTTATTACAGACAGAAATACTCAGAATTTCATCAGCTGGCCAGGTGGCTGGTCTCAGACGATCCTGCAGGTGAAGAAGCCGGATGTGGAGATCCTGGGCTGGCGGGGTTACACGTGGTCTGCGATTGTGAGGCCAGTTTAACGTACTGCCAAATTCTCTAAAACGACGTTGGAGGCGGCTTATGGTAGAGAAATTAACATTTAATTATCTGGCAACAGCTCTGGTGGACATTCCTGCAGTCAGCATGCCAATTGCACGGTCCCTCAAAACTTGAGCTCTGTGGCATTGTGTTGTGTGACAAAACTGCACATTTTAGAGTGGCCTTTTATTGTCCCCAGCACAAGATGCACCTGTGTAATGATCATGCTGTTTAATCAGCTCCATGATATGCCACACCTATCAGGTGGATGGATTATCTTGGCGAAGGAGAAATGCTCACTAACAGGGATGTAAACAAATTTGTGCAAACAAATTTAGAGAAATAAGCTTTTTGTGAATATGGAACATTTCTGGGATCTTTTATTTCAGCTCATGAAACATGGGACTAACACTTTACATGCTGCGTTTACATTTTTGTTCAGTGTATGTTTAGAATGCACTTAGGTACATATAGAACTGGTTTTATGAGTGAATTTCTCAGATATCTGGCATTGTGAGTGCTACTGGAAGTTCCTAAACATAACCAGCTTCCGCTTCCACAACCAGCACCGGCCTGAACAGGAGAAACACAGGCTGTTCCACAAGCACATGGCGGTGAGGTGCAAGGTTGAGTTTTACAGAAAAGTGAGGAGGGAGTTCTATGATCGGCGTGTGACCTCAGGCAACAAGTTGCTATTTTCTGATGAAGAGAGAAACTGGAAGCCATTCCAGGGGTGCTAGAGTTGGCTGCAGAGATGGGCTTCCTGTGAATCTCTGCCCCTCTGTTCAATTACTATTGATTTATTTTGGAGAAGTAGTATTAAGATAAGATTGGATAATATAAAACGAGATTGGTAGGCATAGTAGGTGTGATAAGTGTAGGTTAGTGTCTATTTTAATCAAAATAAATATTCAGTAAAAATAAATAATATTTGAAGTATAACAATAGTGATGGATTTTTTTTTGTGAGGCGTGTGTGTCTCTGTACCTTTGCTCTCGCCCTCGGCAGGGCCGTAGTAGCTGAAGAGACGTCCCAGTAGAGTGTCCTCAGAACCCCCAGGCTGCAGAGCCTCCTCCTCCATCAGCCACAACAGGCCCCGCGCCTCATCAGTCCTCAGCGTCCGAACCTGGCACACACACAGGTCAGACTCGCTTCCAACCCCTCACCTCACTGAATAGATAACATCTACTGTACTCTGACACATTTTCAGTCCTTCGGATGGTTGTAGAATCAACAGTCTCACCAAAATACACACAAACAGACTAACTGGGCATCAGTTTGCTTTTCAGCCTACACATACATACTGACTCACTTTAGAAAACACACTCAGCCAGCCCACTCCTACTCAAACTCCAAGGCCTGAAGCGAAGCCAGCTCTGATCATCTAACCATCTACTTTGTGGGAATCATTCCGGGAGCCTGAGGAAATTTCATCAACATTTGTTGTAAGGCTTTCACCTGGAATACCACAACACCTCCCAACTCTCCTGACTATTTCCACAACAAACACTGACACAAAATAGTGTAAAGGAGTCAGCTGATCATATTTAGCACCAAAATACCTCGCTGACAACACAGTGAAACACTGCTTTCAGATTCATGCTTTTTAATAAATAACAACCACAAAAAAATGCAATCTTTTTTTTTCATAAAGCAATTGCAGTCAGGGTTTTTTTAAGGTCCAGATGGCAGAGAGGGACAGGCCATTAGCCATGACTCTCATTAGGCCTAATATCAGAGTAATAGCTCAGAGAGCACTGGAGCGTTCAGGAAGCCTGCTCTAAACAGGCCACTTCAGAAATTACCACAAGAATGCTGGCCGCAATTGAGATTTTTGGTATAATTGAACTCTAACCCCTTTTTGTCTTCAAATGGCTCTTTCTGAATTAAAGAATAAACAGTGTATACACACCTACTGGTAGAATCTGAAGAAAATGCTTTTTATCAGTGTTAGCACATTGTTATTATCAATAGAGAATGATAACTACTGTAGTAGTGTTGAGTGCAATGGCCTTTTAGACCTAGAAAAAGCTCAGCAAAGCCATATAAAAGGCTCTCTGTTAGACACACAAGTACACAGTAAAACCTGTTCCTGGGCCTCGCTAAAAGCCTTCATGGCAAGCAAACAGACCCCAGTGAACCCATGGGCACTGAGTTTTTTATGTCAGGGGACCACATTTGAAGTGTCAGTGTAAATCCAACTGTCAGCTTTCATCCTAGTGTCTCGACATCAACAGAGAGTGATCTCTAAGAGCGTGGGCTGTGCTGTCCCATTCTTTTGTTTTTGTCAGCCTTCAAAGCTTTGGCCTTCTGCAGCCATCTGCTATAGCCTGGTTCAGTGCTTTTGATGACAGCTCCAGCAGGGCCAGGACCCCTTAAAAGGCAGAGCACTCAAACCAACTTATTACACCGCCGACCATGACACTCTCAACACCTTGTCATTTTTGTTTCCATGGCACACACACTGGAGGAGAAGCAAAACACAGATTTTTTTTCTTCCAGCTGAGTGGGTTTTCTAGTCTTTGTTTACTGGATGAAATGTCTGCCTTTTCCTTCAACCCTCCCTGTTGATTCCTCTACAGAAGCATTCGTATATTATGCACACTGAAAACGTTTACAATAAACCGAAAATTCTAAAATCTGCAAAAATGCATACAACTGACTCTTTTATGAGTCACAAAGGACTCGTGAATGTAATTATATGTGCGTAACAGTGCACGGTAAAAACGGTGTGGGCAGTGAGAGAGGCAGGGTGTCAGGACTACAGAACAAAGTGGCAAGAGCTTCAGAAGGGAGTTTAGATAATGATGCTCTGGAATGTGCCATTACTAAAGAGAAATCGCACAGAAAGGTGGAGAGACAGAGTACTGCTGTACAGCGTGATGCTGCCATGGCCATAAACTCTGTAACCAGGCAAACTCGTGTGAATATGGGTATTAAAGGAGTGTCCTTACCAGTGCTTGACTTGACGCTTGGTCTACTGCAGCTACAGACAGAGAGGTGTTAGGTTCCATGTCATCTAATGGAAGCTCTATGTTCTCCTAGAGGGTTGACAGGGGGGGGGGATTAGTAACCAATGACAACAACATAGGTCTGAAGACATGGTGCCAAGTTTGAAGTTTTCTACTATAGGAATTAGTTCATTATCACCTACAGTATAGACATAATAACATAATAAATAGTAATAGAATGTTGTAAACTGCTCATAAACTGCTGTTAAACGGCTACAGGCTATGAAAGTCAAAGCATTGTGTTTTTTACAATGGGAGTGATTAGACATACATCGGTTAGGACAGAGTGTTGGCAGGGATAATTCAGCCCTATTATGATGGGTGTATAGTCTAGTATTCTGCTATGAGAAGAGAGGGAGTTAGAGAGTGGAGAGTTATTCATCCTCGTCGAGCGAGCAGCTCCACTGCTGTGCAGCTCAGCCCAGTTCACACAGCCAGTGATGAGTGACCTCGCTTTGGGCTCGGCAGGGGAGGAGAAATGGCAATCATATGGCCATTATATAGGCTCACTGTGTGACACTATTGATGAGAGGGAGGAAACCATGAGCTCTATGTAGCGCTAACTTGCCATGGCTTACAGGCAGGAATAGTGCAGATTTTCTGTCCTGATGTATGGATTGTATGGGAGTATATATATTTGAATCCTTAAAGCAGGGTACCACAACTAGCGGCCCGCGGTCCGAATTTGGCCCGCTGGTGATTTTATTTGCCCCCCCAAGTTCTCTGAGAAAAATTATTGCTGGACATAAAGGACTGTAAAAACACTAGCAAATCAACTCCAAATAATTAACGTTTTGAAAATATGTCCCAAAGTATTCCCACGCATAATAGATATGTGTGATCATATACAAACGTAAGCAAGGTTTGAAATGATTATGTTTTAATCAAACACTATATCTGTTTGGGCTACTTGTAGTCAATTTGCAATATGCACATGTTTTGTAAGTATGCTCAGCCCCCTGACCATCCACTCAAGAAGAAATTGCCCCGCATCTTAATCTAGTTGATGATCCCTGCCTTAAAGTTTGAATCAGCAGTTTCTACATCAGGGTTTCCCAAACTCAGTCCTGGAGACCCCAAGGGGAACACGTTTTGTTTTTTCACCTAACACTACACAGCTGATTCCTATAAATCAACTAAATCGGCAAGCTTTCATTATTTGAATCAGTTGTGTCAGGCTAGGCTAATAACCAAAACGTGCACCCCTTAGGGTCCCAAGGACCGAGTTCAATTTTCTTACTTATTTATGATATGCACCCAGTGATTTATGTAGCACATAACTTATAAATGCCTCATGAGCTTAGTTCAACTGTTGTACCCATTCAGAACCCAAAATATAAGCTTGTTATACTCCCAAGGTTTGTAAACAAAGTAAATGTAAACAAACACTATATAGCCTCAAAACATGGTTAAAACATCATGAATGGTCTGTCCTTGCATCCATAGCTCTGTCTATGAATTTGAGAGTGGTTACATTTCTCCAGTCCCATCCCTCAGCTTTTTACCGAAACAGGGGCGGGGAAAACGCTTTGTTATTGTTTTAACTGCTGATTGACGCTTTAAAGCGTGTGTGTGTTAGTGTATGTGTTTTAGTGTGTGTGTGTTAGTGTATGTGTTTTAGTATGTGTGTGTTAGTGTATGTGTTTTAGTGTGTGTGTATGTAATTGTGTGTTAGTGCATGTGTTTTAGTGTGCGTGTATGTTAGTGTGTGTGTGTGTGTGTGTATGTGTGTGTGCGTGTGTTAGTGTGTGTCTTAGTGTGCTAGTGTGTGTGTATGTTAGTGTGTGTGTATGTTAGTGTGTGTGTGTGTGTGTGTGTGTGTGTGTGTGTGTGTGTGTGTGTGTGTGTGTGTGTGTGTGTGTGTGTGTGTGAGAATGTTAGTGTGCGTGTGTGTGTATGTTAGTGTGCGTGTGTGTGTATGTTAGTGTGCGTGTGTGTGTATGTTGGTGTGTGTGTATGTTAATGTGGGTGTGTGTGTGTGTGTGTGTGTGTGTGTGTGTGTGTGTGTGTGTGTGTGTGTGTGTGTGTGTGTGTGTGTGTGTGTGTGTGTGTGTGTGTGTGTGTGTGTGTGTGAGAATGTTAGTGTGCATGTGTGTGTATGTTAGTGTGTGTGTATGTTAATGTGGGTGTGTGTGTGTGTGTGTGTGTGTATGTTCATGTGTGCGTATGTGTGTGTGTGTGTGTGTGTGTGTGTGTGTGTGTGTGTGTGTGTGTTAGTGTATGTTAGTGTGTGTGTGTGTGTGTATGTTAGCGTGTGTGTGTGTGTGTTAGTGTGCGTATGCGTTAGTGTGCGTGTGCGTTAGTGTGCGTGTGCGTTAGTGTGCGTTAGTGTTTGTGTGTGTTAGTGTATGTGTATGTTAGTGTGTGTTAGTGCATGTGTTTTAGTGTGCGTGTGCGTGTGTGTATGTTAGTGTGTGTGTGTGCGTGTGTGTATGTTAGTGTGTGTGTGTGTGCGTGTGTTTGTGTGTGTGTGTGTATGTTAGTGTGTGTGTGCGTGTGTGTGTGTGTGTGTATGCGTTAGTGTGCGTGTGCATTAGTGTGCGTTAGTGTTTTTGTGCATTAGTGTGTGTGCGCGTGTTAGTGGATGTGTGATGGTGTGTGTGTGTGTGTGTGTGTGTGTATGTGCACTGTGCATATTAATATACCTCTTTGTATCTCTCTAGCTCCTGTACAAAGGTGCGCTGATAGAACAGTGTCTGCAGACGCTCCTGGGTGTAGTTGTGGCAGAGCTCTTCAAAGGTGGCTCCGCGCTCCCGCTTGGCCAGGCGAGGGTTCTGAAAGCCCGGGGTGTCCACGATGAGCAGGGAGCACAGAGAGTGCTGGCTGGACTTCAGAGCCCTGACACACACACACAGGAAGACACCCCCCCCCAAAAAACTCAGCAAGACAACAAGTACAAGGCAGCAGACCCTAAACAGAGAGGCCAGCTGTAGTGATGTCCGTGCGTCATCTCCCTCCATCTCTGGTAAAGTAGTGACTAACCTGTTGATGAGGGAGACGAGGAGGGTGAAGAGCTCCGAGTACAGCCCAGATGCCATGGCTTCTAAACACTCCATGGCTGTGGTCTTGGAACCTGGTGGGAAAACAGGCGAGAAGAGACAAACAAATTTACAACAATATGTCTGTCATCAGATCAGACTGCATATATCACAGCAGAGGCACAGAATACTCTGCTTACTCCAGTGAGTGTTTGATTTGAAAATGGGAGAACTGCAGGGAACCAGCTAAGCCTAGTGCTATTGCCCTTGAATCTCAGAGATGGTCTGAGAGGAAGACCGGTGAATCACAACCATGTCTTATGTGTGACAACGTGGGAGGGAGGGCAAGGTGGGAAGGAGGGCAAGGTAAAATAAAGACTAACTGTCAATTTTTACTGTGATACGGTTCTGCCTATATGTCCTTCGAACTGTGCGCGTCAACCTCTGATAAAACTCCCAGAGGTACTGTACATGTGGGAAAAAAATCAATGGAATGCAATTATCATTTCAAGGGCAATGCATGGAGGACTTCTAAAATTGTCCTGATATATTTTCGTTATACCTACCTATCAATAACCACTCTGTTTCTGTGGTAGTCATTACTAAGATAAGCTTTAACGTTCAGAGACGTGTGTCATCTCCCCTAGGTGATGAGCTGGTGTGCGTGCATAGTCCCAGGTGTACCTGAGGCTTCTCCTGCTGCATCGTCTGTCCCCTTGCGTATAGAGCTGGCTCTGGGCAGGGTGCCTTTGGCCTGGTGCTTGAAGATGGAGGAGGAGAGCTCTTCCAAGGTGCAGCCCAGCAGGTAGGCAGCCTTCTGCGCCCACTCATGACGTGCAAACTGTTTCCTACCGGCTGAGACGCACAAAAATACCACCATTATCTCCTCTGCCAACAACCATGGGTCATACAGTGTCTATCCACGACAGGAGACTACAGTTACTGGAGTAGGAGGTGTATTTATGGGTTTGATCGACCGTGCCCTAGGCTAACACCGCTGCGATGCTATAAAAGCTAATAATAATCCCCTCATCAGGACAGTGAAATGTAGCCTACAAAGAACATGCACGGTACTGGGCATCCAAATGGTACAAACCCAACATTTTCTCATTTGTCCACAGTCCCATTAGCTAAAAGCCTTTTTGCTGCTACTTTTTCAAATGTTGTTTTTCTCACAGCTACAAGTCCTTCATCCACAGTAAATGATTACAGGGACTATCATTCCAAAGTACAATGACTTTGCATTAACACAAGCCTCGGTCTGCAAACCAAGTTTGACTTGAATCTGGTGGATGGGTGATGAGATGTGAGTGGATAGGAGTGGGCTTTCATTTCAGTGCGTTATTGGAGAGGAACCCTCCTCAGACACTTAAGAGGGTGACTGACTAGGGAACATAGAACAGTTGGTCTTCTGACTGAGGCATGCTGTAATCTCCCTGTTTCATCGGCCTATGAGAGCGTCACATGCCGCTGTGTTGTGACAAACAAGAGAGATGTGAAGACGATCAAAGTGAAACACTGAGAACTTCATTAAAATGCTAATGACACCATGTCTGCTCACAGTGATAAAAGCACAGAGGCAGAACATAACAATATGGAGAGGGTGTTTTACCTTTGTCTTCGTCTGCGATGCAAGGGGAGCGGCATGCAACATGCAAGTAAGAACAGGTAGTTAAAACAGTTGGTACAGAAGTCCTGTATACAGTGGATGAGCAGACAAACTTTGATCTGATAAGTTGATCTGATAAGCCTTCTCTCACACAAACACAACATACACGCACAGCACTAACCCTCAAACAGCAGCAAGACCACATTGAGATGCGGGGGGAGAACGAGCATGCAGGTTCTGACTAACACACTGCATTCAGGAGCTTTATTGAAAAACCTCTTCTGAGAGTTGAGGAATGAAACAGCCCACACTTATCAGCACACCCAATCAACCTCCCATTCATTGTCAGATCTACTGGAAGGAGGTGCATAAAGTCATGCAATTCTTTAGTCTATCGACACTGCAACTCATGAATAAAGGTGTATAGTGCCCTCTGGTGTTACCTAGTCAAACTGCACTGCTTATCATTCGGACGTGTTTCTTCAAACCTGCAATGAACTCACCCATTTCTAAACTCTCTATAATACTACTAAGATGTTTTAATATTACAAGAGGGCAACAAGTGGTAACTGATTTCCATCAAGTGGCAAACAACACATTTTTGTGTCAATTATCTGACAGATTGTAACCCAACAAAATGTGTATATTTAGATTGTAGTTGATGAATTAACCCTTCAGAGGAAGAGAGGAAAAGGAGATCAACACAGTAGAAGACACAGAAACACCCAGAAGGGTGTTTGTTCGGGTTCATTACCAATTTCCTCGATGACTGACACTGCAGAGAAGGCAACGTTAGACAATGTGAATAAACATTCCAACTGCACTCACACCCATTTTCATTACAGTGTAAACACTGTCTTGTTCTGGGCTGTCAGGCAAATAGCAATCAAACATACTGGGTTGTTCCCTGCTGAGGTACAGCAGCAAGCAGACACTGGGAACAAGGCAAGGTATTTAGACAGCTTAAGGCTGATGTTGGGCTGGGACGTTGTCGCCTCGTAAGCTGGAATACCCGACTGTCTCAAACTGACATCAACCAGTTTGGTTCTGTGTTGCGCACGGCTGAACGGTAAAGGAATGCAATTAACATCTCCCCTGCAGACAGTAAAACTTGTCATTATTGACAGGGCCTCTAGACTTCACAACTGTCTTCGTCACAAATGTTCTCTGCCCGAGAAGCTCCTTGAAACAAACAAATAAAGGCCCTGGATAGATGGCAGCATCATGAATTCTGTTATTTTGGAATAGACCCAATATCTCTTTGCTTGACTTTACTCTTGCAACTACACTATGTAAATTCTGAATATTTAGTTGAATCTGTCATTGTTAGTAGTAAATTATCTGTAATTTAAATACAGAATGCAGCTGCATTAACACTATAAGCGTCTGAATTAACATCTGACATAGTGACTGAGTGGGCTCCTGGTGTGTACTGTACTGTAATTCTTACCCTTGGTGGCCCCTGCAGCTCCTAGATGATAGATGGCCCCCAGGACCAGCCAGAAGGCCCTCTGCTCCTCCCCACTGATCCCCAGGACCTTCATAGCTGCCTGCAGCTTGGTGAACTGCTGGGAGGCCCGCTGCTTCTCTTCAGACTGGGCAAGCACGGGGGGGAGAAACAACAGGAATCTGTATGGACTGTCTTTATGAATCTATTCACTCTAAACCAAATAAAACATTCCTGACAAGGTCTTTGGGGCCCTGGCAAGAGTTACCTTGGGTTGAGGCATGATTCCGAAGGCGCTGTTTTCAGCAAAGTGGTTAAAGTGCAACTCAGTCCTGGAATGGCAATCAAACAAGCTGTCAGTCAGTCACCATGAAAAGACTACCCCTGACAGAGCTACTCAGAGTTTCTGACCAACAGACACTCACAAGTAAATAAAGGACAGAGAGAAGAGAAAGATAGAGAGGAGAGAGACAGAGAGAGAGGAGAGAATAGGTAAAGGTTCACTCTACACAGAGGTCTGAGGAAGATGACAGCTTACTTTAGAGAACTGTCAGCTCCAGCCATCATGTAGTAGAACACATTGAAGGTGGACTCTCCCTCTGGCCGCCTGGTCACCCTTAGCTTCTCCAGCAGCATGGTCTGAATGGAGGCCGAGGCCACCTGGCCAGCCTGGTCAAAGTCCAGGGACACGATGTGGGAAAAGCGACTGGCGTTCCCGTTCATGGAGGTGGAGCTGTTCCCAAAAGCCTCCAGGATGGTATAGACCGCCTGCCACTTCTCCGCTGGGAGACACACAGAAACAAGCCAAATAGTACATACATACATGCTACATACATGTTGCAAGTAAATATCAGACATACAGTGAACTGTGAAATGAGGAAGAAAAACAAGTTGTTCTCTAAACTGTGTTCTAACTTACTGCATGTTCTTTCCCCTCGAAACCTACCAGAGAAGGTCTTGCCAGTGCTGCCAGCGATGGTGACCAGGTACTGGACCAGGTGTTGACAGTTGATAGTCTTGCCGCTGCCGCTCTTGCCCAGCAGCACAATAGACTGGTCCTGACGCGTGGTCAACAGGTTCCTATAGGCTGACTGGGCAACACCATAGATGTGAGGTGCCGTGTCCTCCCTCCTGCACCCCTTAAACATGTGCATCACCTGGGGGGGAGGGGGAGAGAGAGAGATGTCATTCTCACCATATAAAGCCCCACAAATTAAACAAATCCAGTCCTACTTGCCCTTCCTGGTTTACTTGCTACTCTAATAGAAGATATACCCTCCCCTATCCTGCTAACCCCAGGCTCCACCCAGGACTGTACCTTCTCAGAGTACATGGAGGGGGCGCTGATGGGGTTGATGACCACCATGTTGGGCCCAGCGTGGGTGTGTATGAGGTTACCCCCGTAGCGCTGGCGCAGAGAGTGCATCACACTGGACTCATTGAGGTACTGCAGCGAGGACAGGTCCTCCACACGGTCAAACAATGGAGGGTTGGCCTACACACAGGGGTCAGAGGTCAAAGAGATCATACATTCCAGACTTCAGATAATGAGACAAAAATTCAATAGGTGAAAATGTTTGGTGCCCTGCTGGGGCTAAACAGCATGTACATTTTGGTGAGTTTAGGCTAACCTTCTCCACATCATCTTCATCCACATCCAGCAACGAGCCGTCGCTCTCCAGTCTGATCTTGACTTTCCCCTCTGGCAGACTGCCTGGCTCCGTCTTCAACAGGGTCGCTGTGTTGACAGAACAGGGTCAATAGGATCTACAGCTACTCATTAGCCACATATTTAGTCATCTAAATATGTTGTGTTTGTCTAGGCTGCATGTGTTATATTCAATACAAGTGTGAAATAGTGCACAATCAATACAAATTTGGTTTACTATTTCTGTCAGATAAATCAACAAATGGAATCTGTGATGTACATTTAATATGTTTTAATGTGGCCCCTATTGTGGTGAATGGCCTAGTGATTCAGGTCTACTAACCCAAGGAGAATCCATCCTTGTGAACCAGCCATACTTTCTCTGTGCCGTACCAGGCCTTCTCAGCAGCTATTTGCTCCTCGGTCTTCACCTAGGAGAGAGACAGGACAGACAGACAGGGTTAGTTCACTGCTATAAAGCTCAAAGGCAGGAGCAGAGGTGAATACCCAGAGAGAATAATTAGCTAGATGAATGAATAACACCAGTGGAGGGGGTATTGTCACCACAGTAACCGGACAAAGTGGAACAGGAGGACAGGAACAGGTGTGGATTGAGGTCTGGTTTCTTCATCTCCTTAAGGGAGGAGTTTTGGGTTCCAGGTCTAGTTCTCCCCCACGCAACATTTGACCCAACCGCCCAGTAGTCCACCCACCCCAAACCCCCAACTCCACACCTAGCATCCACTCATGGCCCACTAGGCAGGCCCCTGGTCCCCACTCTGGTTACAGAGAGGGATCTGATGGTAAACACAAACTACTGAGAACCCACTCTCACTAATGATAACAGGACAGATGGTACATAACCCAATACAACAACACATGACTTGACTGGCTGCACATCCGTACCACATACTTCACCACAATGTTTATGAAGACTGTGGTAGATCTGCAGTATAATATGAGCAAACTAAAGACACATATCCTATGACAATTTATATGTGGACACATCATGCAATTTGAGTAACTCGGGTTTTCCTCAAACACGACCTGAAAATCATAGTGAAAAGCAAGACACATCACTGGTAAAGCATAGACACTCAGTGCAAACC
This sequence comes from Salvelinus namaycush, assembly GCF_016432855.1. Taxonomy (NCBI): domain Eukaryota; kingdom Metazoa; phylum Chordata; class Actinopteri; order Salmoniformes; family Salmonidae; genus Salvelinus; species Salvelinus namaycush. Next base: position 37,552,648 of record NC_052318.1, on the reverse strand, counting down.
TACTACAAAGGGTAGAATACTGAGGAACTCACTTCACCGGCAGTTAAAAAAGGTTTAATAAGTCATGTATTTCATGAGTTTCTCACTATTCTACTGGTTTATCATCACAGATACAAAATCCCAGATGAGGATGTTGGTTCTGTGATTTACACACAACAGCACACTCCAGGGAAGGGACTGAGGGAGATGCATGGGGTATTGCAATCAGGCATAGCAGTGGCCAGACCTTGGGTTGAGAGGCGGCCGTGTGGGCCGCCTGCAGGAGGGCCACGGGGTCCTGATCCAACTGTGTCTGGAAGAGGGCAGGAAGAGTTGGGTTTAATCAAGGTCAGAGGTCAACTTCGAAGTTCATACTGCATGCTGAAACATGCCAACAGCCATGTAACAAGTATCTTCCGTGAATTTGGCTAGAGGGTAGCATAACACATGCAGATGAAGAAAACAACTGACACCCACACGTTTGCTGTGAGAGAAAAAAAATGGGGGGAAAAATTCTAATCCTTCTAGCTTTACCAGTCTAAGTGACTAAGTCCAGCAGAGCCCGTCTGTGTGGGACTGCTTAGGTCATATTACTGGGACTTCCAGCACTGCTGCACGGACATAGGGAAAGAATTCAGTCCGTAACAACATGGTGGGGGAATGAGTAAGGGGTGCAGGCAGAACCCCAGGTGGGTGAGACAGAGGTAGGGACGGCGGGGTCAGTTAAGGAGAGCAGGCTTACACCCCAACACGAGACACAAGCACACAGTCCAGCCAGGCCTTGTGTGAGGGCGTTGGGTGAGTGCCCAGCCTGGGGAGCGGTGTGACAGGGGACAGACAGTACCTATGAGGAGACCACCGGATAGCCACGGCCACGAGGACAGCAGCAAACAGCGGAGCAACACACAGAGGGGAGGGATGAAGAGATGAGACAGCAGAAGATGGGAAGGAGGAGCCAGGAGATGAGAGGAAAGGGTGATATTAAAAACAGATCACAGAGGGGTTTTTAGAGTGGATGTGACAGCTGTGATCTGGGATCAACGGTTCAGTCTCAATCCAACATCAAAGAACACAATATCCTCACCAAGTGGATAAAAACAGACTTGGACTTCAAGGGAAATGAACACCCCTTTGTCAGAAAGTGAATGTCAAAAGGACAGAATACAAATGTAAGGACATAGATGTGTGAATCCGGCAAATGAGGACATGACTGAGTAATGATATTGCCTGTTGAGAAAACAGAAGGGACAAAGAAAGGGAGAGAGAGAGAGAGAGAGGGAGAGGAGAGGAATAGTCTCTGTACATAGGTGAAGCAGGGTTCAAAGGTCAGCCACTGGAAAGCTGTGTGTGCCATGTCATATCAAAATAATGAATATTTTCTCACTTGACTAAAATCTATATTGTAACTGTACAAACATGTTGTAATTAGTTAGTTATAGCACTACATTATATTAAGTTTGAGTTTGAAAACCCAGCTGTGAAGTCACACCAAAGCCTCCTCCCAGACAGAGAGATAGTACCACACGGGACCTCCATTCCATGAACCCTTATCCATATGACTTAGCCATGATGATAGGAGACCATATGACTAAGACTGACAGACTCTGATCTCTAAGCTGATGAGACATAAAATGGATGCTGCTAGTCGGGGTTCACATTACAGCGCCACAGGGCACCGCATAATTCAAACCCTGCTGCTAGTGGTCAACACCAGATTGGGTCCACATGCGACAGTGCACCTGTCCCCATGCGGGAGCACAGCAGGGTGGCACGGACCAATGGCAGGGTAAAATTTGGTAATAGTACAGCAGGGTGGCACGGACCCATGGCAGGGTAAGATTTGGTAATAGTACAGCAGGGTGGCACGGACCCATGGCAGGGTAAGATTGGATAATAGCACAGCAGAGCAGGCAGACACACAGGCTGAAAGAGAGAGGTGAAGTTACAGTAGAGCCAGCTCCGGTGAGGATCTTTCTCAGACGCCTGTGGTTCTCGTCTGTAGGGACCAGCTCTGGAACCTACAGGAGGTCACACCACCAACACCGGTGAATCCTCACCCAGCCACTCCAGAGTCTATTGTTGCCATGGTACTAAAGGTTTGTTATGCATGTTGGGGACCCCTTGTATATGTAATTTCCTTTGGCCAATCCCAGGTCATTTACTGTACTGTGATCCATCTAATGTCAATTTTGAATCATAATGTAGGCTAAGTCAACCAAGCCTACATTAAAAATATTTTTTAAATACTGTAATTTACCATTGCACAGTATATTCTAAAATCTACAACACCCAGGCAATCAGAAGCATACCAGCTGCAGGACACACACCTGTTCTTTGGTGCCCTGAGGCTGGGACTGAGCACTCCCAGAGGAGGGCTTCCCAGCAGGGGCGGCAGAGGGACCAGAAGCTGCCTTCACCTTTATATAACACACACACACACACACACACACACACACACACACACACACACACACACACACACACACACACACACACACACACACACACACACACACACACACACACACACACACACACAGAAGAGTCAGTGACCTCTAACATAAGGTCTTCCACACACCATGCTCCTGATAAGTACAACACACTCAATCCCGTCATGCTCAAATCCTATAAAACACACAGCGTTCCTCAAGCCCATTCCAGTTTAAACAAAATCCTCATATTTTGGACAAGGATCTTCCCAACATTTTGGTACATTATTCTCTACAATGTTCAATGGTTATTCTTCATTAATAAGGCTGCCATCAGTTGTCCTCCGTGGTCTAGTGTTAGGCCAGTCTGGATAGTGTTCCCAGGGAGTTCCCCAGAGCCTGGTGAAAATGAGTAATGGCTCAGTGCCTCAGACCAGCCTGGCTCTCTGTGGACCAGCCATGACCAGACCCTTATACCTACTGATGAGGCTGAGGTAGGAAATACTACCTTTTATTGAATTTTTTACCTTTTCTCACTGCAGGAAGACTACGGTTTGAAGTAAATGAGCCAGATAGTAGCCAGTTAGCACTTTTCTGATGCAAATGAATGAAGCAGCAGTTTCTACCATTGCAGCAAGACAAGAGAGATCCTGTGGAGAGACATACACTACATGACCAAAAGTTTGTGGACAGCTGCTCGTCGAACATCTCATTCCAAAATCATGTGCATTAATATGGAGTTAGTCCCGCCTTTGCTGCTATAACAGCTTCCGCTGTTCTGGGAAGGCTTTCCACTAGATGTTGGAACATTGCTGCGGGGGCTTTCTTCCATTCAGGCACAAGAGCATTAGTGAGGTCAGGCACTGATGTTGGGCGATTAGGCCTGGCTCGCAGTCGGTGCTCCAATTCATCCCATAGGTGTTCGATGGGGTTAAGGTCAGGGCTCTGTGCAGGCCAGTTAAGTTCTTACACACCGATCTCAGCACACCATTTCTGTATGGACCTCGCTTTGTGCATGGGGGCATTGTCATGCTGAAACAGGAAAGGGCCTTCACCAAATTGTTGCCACAAAGTTGGAAGCACAGAATTGTCTCGAATGTCGTTGTATGCTGTAGACATAAGATTTCCATTCACTCGAACTAAAGGGCCTAACCCGAACCATGAAAAACAGCCCCGCACCATTAATCTTCCTCCACCAAACTGTACAGTTGGCACCAGGCATTGGAGCAGGTAGCGTTCTCCTCCTACCATTTGGCAGCCAGACGGACGAGTCTGGGTTTGGTGGATACCAAACCCAGACTCGTCCGTCTGGCTGCCAAATGGTAAAGTGTGATTCATCACTCAAGAGAACGCGTTTCCACTGCTCCAGAGTCCAATGGCGGCAAGCTTTACACCACTCTAGCCAACGCTTGGCATTGCGCATGGTGATCTAAGGCTTGTGTGCTGCTGCTCGGCCATGGAACCCCATTTCATGAAGCTCCAGACGAACAATTATTGTACTGAAGTTACTTCCAGAGACAGTTTGGAACTCGGTAGTGAGTATTGCAATTGAGGACAGGTGGTTTTTACGCGCTACACACTTCAGCACTCGGCGGTCCCGTTCTGTGAGCTTGTATGGCCTACCACTTCGCGGCTGAGCCGTTGTTGCTCCTAGACGTTTCCACTTCACAGTTGACAGGGGCAGCCAATGTTTGTCTATGGAGATTGCATGGCGGTGTGCTCGATTTTATACTCCTGTCAGAAAACAGGTGTGGCTGAAATAGCCGAATCCACTCATTTGAAGGGGTGTCCACATACTTTTCTATATATAGTGTATGATCCTTATCCACTCAGCATATTGTGAAAAGTCAAATCCATAGGCATAATTATTAATTGTGTTAATTTCACACACAGAATGGGTTAATAGGTGTTCAGTGCACACATCAGAACCGCATGCGCCATTGAATTATGTAATACTCTCTTTAGGCAGGCATTTTGAGGGCACGCACTCTGTACCTCTGGTTTCTTTAAAGCCCATGAGCGAGGGGCAGGGACGAACCCTGGAGGAGGGGCAAGAGGGTCGGATTTCGGGGCAGGGATAAAACCTGGGGGCCGGGCAAGGGGATTTTGTCTTGGGGCAGGAATGAAGCCTGGAGGAGGGGCAAAAAGGTTGTTTTTTGGCACAGGGGCAGGGATGAAACCCGGAGGGGGGGCAAGGGGGTTGGCTTTGGTTTTGGGTGCAGGGATGAAGCCTGGAGGAGGGGCGAGGGGGTTGGCTTTCGGTGCGGGTGTGGGTATGAACCCTGTTGGAGGAATGGTGGGGTTTGATTTGGGGGGAGCTGGGGTGGGGGGAGCTGGGGTGGGAGGAGCAGGAGTGGACACGGAGGTGGACGGGGCCTCATCTTCTTTAACTGCTGGAGGCTCCTGGCTCTCTACCTCCTTCTCTTCCTCCTGTTCCTTCTCCTCCTCTTTATCCTCCTTGCGGTCTTGAGTACGGGTGCGAGGCCGGTGATCCTTGGTCCTCCCTCGGCCCATCAGGCTGGCCAGACCCATGGAGATGTCATCCTTCTCATCCTTTTTGCCGGAGAGGGGAGCAGTCTTGGGTACAGATGTGGCTATAGGGGCAGCTTTAGGAGGCTCTGTGCTGGGGGCCTGAGGCTGCTCCTCCACCCCAGGCACTACCCTCCTCACCACCCTCCTAATAACCTTCACCACCTTCTTCCGATTGGGACCCTGGTCCTCTGTGCTCTCCTGCCTGGAGGAGGAGGCAGCTGGTGGGTCAGGGCCTCCCATGACACTGTCACTCCTGGTTGTGTCGCTGGTTGATGATGTTAACGGCTGTGGGTCACCACTTGTTTCTGTTTCAGCTTCCTCACCATCAGACTACACACACACACACACACACACACACAGGTATAGGTAAGGAGGAGCCAATATCAGAGATGCTGTATAGAAGACCCAAAGCTGTAGAGTTGTGTTTCATAAACTAAACACCATAATTTTTCACTGGCCAATGCCCATGCCATTGTTATGTTATTTAGAGTGGCTGTTTGCCATCCCGTAGTCTTCTTTACCAAGCATCTGTCTAGTCTACAGGAAGGACAGCTGTGTCAAACATCCACCAGCACACAAACTACATGTTCAACTTGTTGGATGTGAGTAATTTATACACATCAATGTTTCTACTTTTTCATATTTCCTTTCGTTACACAGAGCTATAATACCTCAGATCACAAACCATGACTGGAAGAATTTCTTTCTCACAGACTGTCAACATCAGATTAAATGTGGTTTGCTTTGGCTTATACAGGTCCCCCATTGCAAAGACCTCTTTCAGATGGAATCTGTGGAGGACTGTCTCACTGATTGCCCAGGATTAATCTTCCTGTACTGTTCATTACTCTGTGACTACATCAAGGCCTACAGGTGACACCTCTACTGCATGGCAATATGGTGCTATATTGAATAACCAACTAACGGCTGAAGAGATGACAGCCTTGTGAAAAACCCATCTAACACCCTGAAAACCATGAGAGTCAATGACATGGGTGAAGAGAGACTGCCACTTGGCTGAGAGAAGAGATCTTCAAGGGTCCTACTTCTAGATTGTTAGATGCTACTATTAAAAAGCACACAGGGACGTTACACTTACATCTGAGGCTGGCTTGGTTTCAACTTCAACCTACAAGAGAGGAGGGTCAAGAGAGGCCGATCAAACCCGGAACTAAAGCTCACTGATACAAGAATAACATGCACATCTCTACCACGAACATCCTTCCTCTGTCCACAGAGAAGACAATCTTCCTCTCCAGCCTAAAGCTCAGCTGACAACAGTAAATGTGCAGGAATCTACTAAAGGTGCAAACACATAAAGGTAAAACAAGACTTCCCTTTTGCCGCCAGAATGAAAAGCGTGAACTGTAAGCCATGGTAGCAGCCCAGAAGTCATGGGCTGAACCGGGAGAGTGGAGGTGAGGGGAAGGAGGGAGGGAGATGAAGAGTGTAAGGTAGAGATAGACAGACAGAGAGTAGAAAGAGAGGATATGAGGATGGACTGATGAGAGTGAGTGAGTGTGTTTCGGGGTGGACGGTAGGTAGGGGGACGAGGACTGGCGTCTTTCTTCACACTAGCTACTACCAACAGGGCAGTAGGACCATGCAGGCTGAGGCAGCACTGAGGACAGAAGACATGAAGAACAGGATGAAATGTTTACATACATTACGGGCAGACAGGAGAGACAATTTACCTCAGGGAGACAGGACATCAGTTCACAATCACACTATGGAAATAGATCAATCTTTTGCAAATGTTCTTATTTCTTCTAAAAAGTATTTCAATATCAATAGAATGACAACTACATTCATCATTATATATTCTCCTCCGCTTTTATTTGACTACAGTATATCATATATTTGACATACGGGAGTAGTGCAATGTTGTGAATGCTGCATTAGGTCTGCCTGTTATTAGAGTGTAAATGTCGGACATACCGGTGGTTTAATCTGCAGGCTAAGAGGGTCACTGACTTTATCACTGCCATATCAGACTCAGTTTATCAGGTGAAATCCTGTGGTTTCTCTATGTTGTTAGGAGAGTTAAGAGTTAACATGTCAGCGAAAGGTGATCACAGGAGAATCAATTGTCACCAGACCTCAGATTTCTGCGTCAGTAGTAACTGCCCCTAATGTAAATAATTTAGGATTTGCACGCATTAAAAAGCTTGGTTCCATATTGGGGGAAAAAGGGTACAGGCCAAAATAGAACCAAGCAAATAGTCATACACACACACAAACAACAGTTGTGGCTAGAATTGATATAGCTACGGATGGAAGTGCGGCATAAATCGCAGGTTCGTAAGTTCTCCTAACCTGCTACAAAAGTAAATTCTGTCCGTCGCTGTATACCATCTGATCAAAACCACAAACATATGGATTTGTCTCATGTTGATGACATCACAAGAAGCAAACAAATGACAACATAGAAGTGTAACTGACATGGACACCGCACCTAGCAGGCACTAAACAGATCTGTGGTCCTGGCTATCCTTCGTAAACAAGCTACCAGGTCAACCTCTCAAGGCTAAATACATTAGGAGTATTACATAGTCTCCAATATTGTGTCTCCATCTCCAATATTATTCCATTCAGATTTACCTTTCAGTTATAGGCTAGAACACTGCCAACTGCCCAAAACAAGCTCAAAACTGTGGTACATGACAGCCACAGACTGTGCAATACAGAAAGTAGGCACGCTGGGCATTCTCTATAAGCAGCAGGGCTGAAATGAGTGGCGCAGCAACGTGTTTCACTATCCTGACCTAGCTTTCATCAGACAGCTTCCACTCCTATTAATAGTTACCAGCAGCAGAGGCCATTCTGAGACGCAACTAGAGCCCTACTGCTCATGGTACAGCAGACAGACACACTCCGAAAGGAACACACTACCAGGCCCATACAGAGTCTGGACCACTCTTCTGTTACCTTGTGTCGTCTGGAGGCCCGATCAGTTTTGTCTCCCTCACCGGATCAGGGAAGAATTGGACATGGGTTTGAGGAGAACGCGGTTGTTAGCCCTGGTAGAGGAGGAGGTTGAGCAGAACCACAGGAGTTGAAATCGTCACAGCTAGCACTGCAGGCAGGGCTGGGTTAGGGATGTGTCGTAACGCGATAGGACCCTGGGTGGAACGCTGGGAGGGCGGGGAGGGGGACAGACGGAAGGAGGACAGCTGCTGTGATACAGAGGAGGCTATAAATAGCAGCACACGACAAGCACCATGCCACTACCATGCCAACCCCCTCTCTCATCTCATGTAGTGTGTGCCCCACCCAGCAGAATGACAGGGAGAGAGAGTTTAGGTCTTCTCTGTCCCTCTCAGGCCCAAATCACTGGCCCTCCCTACCTCTCCTTGTCCAGTCTTAGCTAAGCCTGTGTAGGCATGCCAGAGTAAACCTGGAGGGGCATGGGAAAGTCTAATCCCTCCGTCCTTTAGAGCCACACACAGAAGTAGGTTAAAGACTTTGAACTACATTCATGATGTGTCAAACCAACACAGGATCTTCATGCGTTAAGGCCATAAACACAGGTACAAGCACAAATCATTAATGCCAATGACTGAAAAGATGTAAAGCGCATCTAGATTTAGAATCACAGGTTTTTTTCTCCAAATGATGTTTACAGCATATAAAGGCATCAGAAAAGTAGGCATACTGATCAGTATCTTTTAGGCTCAGAGAGCGCACAGACTACCACTAGAGGGACATTACTTTTCTCTTTGTTCACCAAGTTTCACTTTGCGTCCTACACCACAAGAGGGAGCTATAAGCCTTACAACATTTAGTTCTGCTTTTCAATTCTAGGAAGGTATCAATTAATCATTCTACTGCCCTATATTCAACATTCATATGAATTGTCCTTTTACCAGAATTGGAGAAGAAAAAATACAACAAGACACATTGATAACAGTACGTATTTAGCCTGTAGCTGAGAAAAAAAATCCATTGTGGGAAAACCGGTGTGACATAACATGTGGTCTGGGCCTGGCCTGGAGGGAGAGCAGAGCATTCAGCTGCTGATTGGGTGTGGTGAGCAGGGGGAGTGGCTGCAGGAGGACAACATGAAACTGCAGGCGGTGCAGCCGGCCTGTGCTAGACCAGGCTGGTGGAATCCAATTTATCTGCTCCATCTAACACAGCCCACCCGGTTAATCCTTCCTTCCCCACAGTGTGTGTGTGTGTGTGTGTGTGTGTGTGTGTGTGTGTGTGTGTGTGTGTGTGTGTGTGTGTGTGTGTGTGTGTGTGTGTGTGTGTGTGTGTGTGTGTGTGTGTGTGTGTGTGTGTGTGTGTGTGTGTGTGTATGTGTGGCTGAGTGTCTGTCTATACATGTTAAACACTGATCAAAGATTACTGGCCTCCAACTCCACACACAGCTCTGATTCTGACCCAGTTCAAACTGCGGCTGGACCTATAGGATTTATGTGATTCTGTCATGAACATGACCTAGATTATCCAGAATCACAGTAAATACACTAAATACAGACCTGATTACGGCACACTTATAGAAAGTAGGCCAAGAGTTAGCATCAAAAAACATACCGATGGGGAGTAGCTTATAAAAAACCTGCTACAGCTCTGTTAGAAAGAGGTGTGGTCACACACAAGGCTGACAAATGATTTAAGAGGAAGTGATTATCAAGCTCAATTAGCGAGGTGAAAATGAGCTTTTAGAGGTAAGACAATAACATGGCAAATTGCTATTGTATTCAGCTGGTGAAAATAGAGTAATTTACAGGAGGAGGTGAAGGTGGACAGGAGGTGAATTACACTTCAACACGTGGAAACTGCCTCATCATCATTTGGGAGAGAAAAGTGTGTGTGGAAGCTGAAGGGAAATGGCAGCAGACAGAGAGCAGGTCTATGTAGGATGACACAGACTGTGAGGAGAGTGAAGAACACTGCCAACAGGCTATCAGGCTATGGTCTGAGACATGTGAGGATACAAGAGGCACACCACCACACTGTCCCTAATGACCCCATTGTGTCCCCTTCAGCCTGCCTCTCAGGGCACTGCACAACACCCATCACAAACACACACACGCCGCAGTCCACGCACATACTAACAAACACACACACTCCGCAGTCCACGCACATACTAACAAATACCACACACACACACACGCCGCAGTCCACACGCATACTAACAAACAAACACACACACACACACGCCGCAGTCCACACACATACTAACAAACACACACACTCCGCAGTCCACACACATACTAACAAACACACACACGCCGCAGTCCACACGCATACTAACAAACACACACACGCCACAGTCCACACGCATACTAACAAACACACACACGCCGCAGTCCACACGCATACTAACACACACACACGCCGCAGTCCACACGCATACTAACACACACACACGCCGCAGTCCACACGCATACTAACAAACACACACGCCGCAGTCCACACGCATACTAACAAACACACACACGCCGCAGTCCACACCCATACTAACAAACACACACACTCCGCAGTCCACACGCATACTAACAAACACACACACTCCGCAGTCCACACGCATACTAACACACACTCCGCAGTCCACACGCATACTAACACACACACACACTCCGCAGTCCACACGCATACTAACACACACACACACTCCGCAGTCCACACACATACTAAAAAACACACACACACTCCGCAGTCCACACGCATACTAACACAAACACACACACTCCGCAGTCCACACGCATACTAACACAAACACACACACCAACTCTGAAAACTCACAGGCAGGCAGAGGGGCAAGGCCAGGCTTATTATTTCCGCCACACTGTGGGCACCATTCAGCCCCCAGACAGAGAGACTGACGGCATGGGCACAAATAGCAGCATGGAGCCATTCACTGGGTTGAATAGAGGGGTGAGCATGGAGTAGAGAAGAGAGGGAGAGGGGGGCAGAGAGACCCACACACAGGGAGTCAGGAAACAGAACAGATTCGTTCCAATGTAGGGGTGTGAGTCCACTAGGGGTGTGAGTGGGTGATAAAGTCAATCAAAACACCACATATCACTCTACACCGATAAAAGGGTTTCGGGGCAATAACAATAGGTTAAGCCCATTCCAGACATAAAACACACAGTGATGATTAAGCGCAATGGCAGCTGCTATTAGAAACCTGAAAAGCTGAGGGTGTGTCTGTTTAAGTGCTGATGTCCAAACACAGCAGGAGGAGGAAGACTATGTCAATGAAATTCCTCAACACACCCACTTTGCAGACGCAACCACATTCAGAATATTCATTCAGAATGATTTCCTATCAGAGATATTAAACTGCAAAAAAAGCATTCCCTTCCTGGTCTAAACTGGCTTGCCTATGTGAGAGCTTGACTGGCTACAGTGGTAGGAGTCATGATTATATATATATATTTTTTTTTAACTTTTATTTATTCCGGGGAGCCCAATTGAGACCATGGTCTCATTCTCAAAGGCGCCCAGAGAACAAACAATTCGCCCCCCCCCCCTGTAAACCTGACAGCTTTATTAGTAGCCACAGTAGCCCAGCCCATCTAATCCCAGTGTCTGTAGTGGACTAATGCTGAGTGTTTACTGTGAGAGCATTGCCTCACTGCCTCACTGTGACTGGGGAGGATGTCATTGAACTGGGCTGCTGCTTGGGCGGGAGATTAAGACGATTTACTCATTTCCTAATGACAAAAGCTTGTCTGCAGCTAGGCAGGACATATGCCTGAGATAAAGTTATTAAGTCCACTCATTTTCCACTACTTATAAGTGGGGCTGGGGTAACTGTACTAACTGGGGCTAAAAAGCTTTTGGGAGTCATTCCACCTCAAAAAAAGCACAAGAGGATTTTGACACTAACCAATCTCCGATTGATGTAGGAACAGATCCAATTTGCATTACTGAAGCATTCTTTTGCTGAAATAGTATTTGATCTCTGAGAAATTAAGCTGATTGATTGCACCCAAATTGGCTATTTTAATTTATATGATTAATATAATATTCAGTAAATATAGTACATCCCATTTGGACCTTAATTCTTCCTAACAGTGAGTAAGACATGAGGAATCCAATAAAATGATCAAAAGCCAGCCCCGGACCCCACACACAATGTATTTTCATCATGAGCAAAAGCTCAAGGTTTTCTACCCAAAGTTGCAAAGAAGATGTTGTGATTCATTTAATAAACCAGCAAAATTGACAAAAGGGTGTGGTGAAAGTAGAAGGAACCGCGGCATCTAGTGGTTCCTTCTACTTTCACACTAATTTATGGTAAATAATGCAAGCAACTTCAAATGGCTAATTTCTCTAAACAGGGGGGGGGGGGGGGGGGGCATCACCAGATTCACAGGGAACACATTACAAAATGGTGAACAAGTCATACTCGAAGCCGCAGCTCCATACTACTTGTAAAACAGAGAACTGATACTTTCTACTGGTTGTGGAGGTGGGATTGGCATGTGATGTGGGGGGTCCATGGTTGCCTTTTGACCATATTATTGGATTCCTCATGGCTTACTCAGTGGTAGGAAGAAGTTTGGTCCAAATCAGGATGTTGGGTACAATAATTTGTGGAATATAATGTGAATGCTGTAAATGCTGCAAATCAATTAGCTTTATTCTCAGAGATCAAATAACATTTAAACAAAATAATGTTTCAGGAATCCTAATCTTATCTGTCTTTAACTACAGAAATTATTTCAGAACAATCTGAGATGGTGGGTGTCATGGCTTGTTGAAATGATATGGAATGACCCTGGGAGCTGGTCTGAGATGGTGGGTGTCATGGCTTGTTGAAATGATATGGAATGACCCTGGGAGCTGGTCTGAGATGGTGGGTGTCATGGCTTGCTGAAATGATATGGAATGACCCTGGGAGCTGGTCTGAGATGGTGGGTGTCATGGCTTGCTGAAATGATATGGAATGACCCTGGGAGCTGGTCTGAGATGGTGGGTGTCATGGCTTGCTGAAATGATATGGAATGACCCTGGGAGCTGGTCTGAGAGGAGAGGAGTGGGGAAGCCAGGCGGTGATGTCAGAGCTCCTGCATATGTCCATGGTGGACCAGTGTAATGGATCACTGGCTAAACTAATCAACCCCTGTTGAAACAACTGACTCTCTGTAGTGAGAACATCATGGGATAATTTGAGGACCTGGCACTTGAAAAGAACCAGACTGTTTCTGTGTGCTGCTCATAGCCACATACAGCTGCCACAGCAGCCTTTCAAATATCATTTTTAGTCTACAGTACATTTTGTTGGCAGGTTAGACGGGGGGCTCCACTACTACACTGTGCATCTCAAATCAAATCACAGTTTATTTATTTGTCACGTGAATACAACTGGTGTAGACCTTACACTGAAATGCTTACTTACAGGCTCTAACCAATAGTGCAAAAAAGGTATTAGGTGAACAATAGGTAAGTAAAGAAATAAAACAACAGTAAAAAGACAGGCTATATACAGCAGCGAGGCTATAAAAGTAGTGAGGCTACATACAGACACCAGTTAGTCAGGCTGATTGAGGTAGTATGTACATGTAGATATGGTTAAAGTGACTATACATATATGATGAACAGAGACTAGCAGTAGGGGTTGGCAGGTGGTGGGTGGCGGGACACAATGCAGATAGCCCAGTTAGCCAATGTGCGGGAGCACTGGTTGGTCGGTCCAATTGAGGTAGTACGTACATGAATGTATAGTTAAAGTTAAAGTGACTATGCATATATATCTCAGGAGCCAAGTTGAAGTACAGGAAGTTAAGACTGGTTCCCTTTTCAGTCAATTACCTCACAAGAAAACTCTTGAGCAAACTGGAATTTGACCTGTGCACACAGAAATAGGGGTTGACAGTAAAACAGGATCATTTCATGTTTCTGTGTGGCTGAGTCAGTAAACAGCGAATCGGTGAGTCAGAATGAGTGAGTTGTCCGGAGTTACAAACGCACGTACACAAACACACATGTACACAATAACCAGGTGTGTCTTGCTGTGCCACAGAGTGAGATAGGAACGTCAGTCTGAAGAGCATGTTGGTCCTAGTGGTATAGACAGGCATACCAGTCTCCACGGGGGGGCTAAAGGGGCTTAGCCCCTCAGTCAGCATAATGGTCAGAGCACACCGTGGTGTGTGTAGGGGGGCTATGGAAAACCACTGGGCAGTTAGGTATGACTTCTTCGGGTTTCCATAAAAAAAACAGGGAGAAAAAAAACACTTCTCATCTCTGTAGTAGGTCAAGTAAATAACATGATACGCCTCTGCCTGTAATATTTGATTTATAAGGGCGGGGTTAAATTTACCAGTCGGGCCCTGGTGAGGACACTGTGTTGGGAGGCCTAACTGTCTCACTTCTGCAGAAGTGTCTGCCCTATGATGGGGTGTGTGAGGATTTCATACCGACATTGACTGACACTGAATTAATTATGACCGAGCTCTCTCCGGAGCCTGAAGAAGAGAGGGTGTTCTCCGACCCTTTCCCCAGGCTTGGAGAGAAAATGACTGCACCGCAAAATGTTCCTGGGTGTGGCACGGAAGTTGTGTCACTGCTGGGGAGGTCTAGAGACAACCCCAGTGTCCACTGTGCATCGTTCGGGAAAGAATGCTCCATTACCTGCATCAGCTAAGGCCCATGCAGGGAAGTTTGTGCCCCTGCATCGCCAAAAGGTTACTGGATAGTGTTTAGGGACTGGGCAAAGTGTTCATCTACCTTGAGGCAACTGCTATGATCCTTTATTTTCTCCACCAATCTAAATGGACATATGTTTGTCAATATGTACCGTGTACTCATTTGGAATGTGCCGTTCTGTCTTGCGGTCACATGCCCATTAGTTTGGGTAGTGTATGTGTTTAAGGGGGGTGGTCAAAAATAGTGAACCGTAACGACTTCAGTTGAAGGGAAAATGACCACTGCTACATCCTGACAATGTTTATGAGGTTATTCCTTTTGTGTGAAGTACGTGCCTCGGGCATCATTTAAAATGTCGAGGCCAGAATAAGGGGAGGGATGTGTGGCAAACTGGAATTTGACCTGTGCACACAGAAATAGGTGTTGACAGCAAAAGAGTGTCATTTAATGTCTCCGTTTGGCTGAGTCAGTAATCAGCGAATCAGTGAGTCAGAATGAGTGAGTTGTCCGGAATTAAACATGTACACAAACGCACACACACACACACAAAATAACCAGGTGTGTCTTGTTGTGCCACAGAGTGAGATAGGAATGTCAGTCTGAAGAGCATGTTGGTCCTAGTGGTATAGACAGGCATACCAGTCTTCACGAGGGGGAAAAAGGGGCTTAGCCCCTCAGTTCAAACTTGTGCCCCCTCAGTTTTAGTTTTATGTCACGATATAAAAATAGCAAAAAAGTTCAAATGATTGGATGACAGATTGGCGGGAGAAAAGTCTATCTCCGCTGCACTGTGTCAGCATAATGGACAGAGAACGCCGTGGTGTGTAGGGGGGCTATGGAAAGCCACTGGGCAGTTAGGTATGATTCCTTTGGGTTTCCATTTTTTTTTTAAACGGGGAAAAACACTTCTCATCTCTGTAGTAGGTAGTGTAAATAACGTGATACGCCTCCGCTTGTAAAATTCAATTTTAATCTATAAAAAAGGGCCAGTCGGAACCTGGTAAGGACACCGTGTTGGAGGCCGAACTGTCTCATTTCTGAGGTGACTAGTAGACTCAAAAGGGAGAGAAAATGTAGTGGGTAGTTGAATCAAAGAGAGAGAAAGACAATAGTTAACAGTTTTGAACAAATTCATTTCTTTAAAAATGAAGAAGCGAGAGAGAGAGAGAGAGCTAGCTATATTTCGTTATATTTTTTCACTTTCACTTAGCTAACGAATGCAGCTAGCCATTTTAGCCTACACAAACACCCAGCTCAAACAGAAAGGGATGCTATGTTAGCTAGCTAGCTATGGCTATCCCCCACTGGAACTCTTCCAAGTCAAAGTAAGCTTTTGGTTTTATTAATTGATTGCAACCAGGGCCTGTAGGTGTAACTGCTAAACTGCTTGCTGACTGTACACTGTACTGCATGATTGTAGCGGATTTAGTAACGCGTTAGTTCTAGCAGCTATGTTGACTATGACGTTAGATAATATGGTGACAACCATGTAGGCCATGTGTAGCGGTTAGCGGTTATAATAGGAAGGTTTGGCTTGGAAAGGTTTTTTCACCAGGTCACAGACAGTTGATGTGCTGTGCACTGAAGTCCACAAGCCAAGGGAAAAATGATCATGCTGTTTGTATGGGGCTGCAATGAAAGTGAACTGTATTTGCGTGTCGTCAGGGGTGGATTCATTCAGCCAATTCTGTTGAAAAAAAAAATCTTAAACGGAAGCAAAGGCAACGAAACAGGGATAAACATACCAGAATTTGTCCAATAGAAACTCTTGCTTGCAGCTGTTGGACAAATGATTACACTCTAGACCAGCTAGATGCAGGCAAGAGTGTGCAAGACGGTATTGAATATGTCAATGTCTGTCACCTTGATTACTCAAATTTCTCGACCTGCGCACCTAGCGCGTATTGTAAACGTTCACTCATAGGCTAGTTTGTAGCAACCTCATTATAGGGAAATTTTGAGTATCATGTAGTAGCCTAAACCTATTGATGTTACATTGAGCTGGGTGAATGAAATATGAATGACAGTCATCCAATATGCTGTAATAGAAATAAGGCCATGCTCATAAAAAAAATGATCGTCCTCCCTCATCCTAAACGTCACCGACCGCCACTGCTACTGAGTAACTATCTGAAGGATCAGGGGCCTCATTTATAAGCGTTGCATAAATGTAACAGTAAATATCTGCATACGCCATTTCTGAAAAGACTGCGAACGCACAAAAAAATTGACATTTATCAACTTGACGCACGCCATACATACACGTTTCCCGGTGTAAATCAGACCTGTCGTAAAACTGTGCATGTGTGAACGATCATTTACTCTGCCTGAAAAGGCCCATCATTCACCTTTTATGGTGCCAATAACACCCTTATTTGCTGTATAGTTTGGAAGTATTGGAATTAGACCAAGACAGTATCTAAAGGAAATAGCAATGGTGAACTTGATCAAATGTCTTTGAAGGTGTTGGCAGAATGTTGTTTTCTTTTGCAGTGACATTTGTGGTATCTGACCGTTTCTAAAAAAAAAAAAAAAACAATTGCAAATTGTTGTGGACCTGTAAACAGATCGTTTGAATGCAATAATGTTTTACGTTCACTTTTTCCCTAACCTGAATATGCTGCCCTGCCTGCGAATTATGAAACATTGTCTACTCGGGAAAAAAACGTTACAATTAAATGAGAGATGTGCATGGCCATTTTTTTATGGCTACTACGGGAATCTAAACTCACGGCCAGATGCGGAATATATTCTGCAACGGTGATGTGATATGTATTATGTTGATAAATTAAATATTCTCTACACCGTTAAACTATGCTTCGGATCGCATAGAGCAAAATAGACAACTTGAAATAGCTTATCTATTTACTATTGTGAAGGGGGTCCAATTAAATGAGAGATCGGACAACTGGTAGTCTATCCTAACTTCTTGTATCACTATAGGCTATTTCGCAAGTAGCCTATGAAACCATAACAGTCAGAAAAGGTAAGGAATTTATTCTGCAATGATCATGGAAATATATGCCTATTTCTATTTTAGAATGCAAACAGATTTTCTTTTTCTTTTTCTCACTAACGCCAAATTATTGCATCTTGTTATTATATTTAGCTAGGCTACCAGTGTTTTTGATATGAATAAGAGTATCATCATAAATTCCCCAAGTAGCACAAGGCTACTTCTGCTTTCTTGCAATGCAATACTTCAACCACTAGAAACTGTGCGTACGCGTGGTCTAAAGTTTGCAGCAGGATAAGCACATTCTCACATCAAATTCAGTTGTATAAATGCCAACTCCTGCATGAAAATACTGAAGCTGATCTACCCCCTAAAATATATATTTTAACATTTGCGTGAGAATCGTTTACAAAACAAGGTCACAGGTAGCCAGCCATCACAACTAATCAGAGATTAATTGACACTATCATCGGACATCTGCCAACTTGGTCAAAGCTAGCTAATTTATGCTAACCAACGTATAATAAGGAAAACAGAAGCCATTTACTACTGTGAGTTGTGGGTAAAATGCTGCATGATTATTTGCATCAAAGAGTGGCCATTTGTTTTGCACTACATTAACACAGCTGGCCAAACTGCCTGGCTGGTGCGCACCTGAATTAAAATGGTTCCCAGACCTAAACAAATGGTCCCCTAATGTGGTTTAAGCATGGTTGTGGAGATAGAAAAGCAACAACATTGGATGTTCTATTTTTTTTAAATATTGAGGCTGTTCTGAGGGCAAAAGATGATGAAACTCAATATTAGGAAGGTGTTCCTAATGTTTTGTACACTCAGTATATTACAATATGATTGATATAGGCCTATAGCCTACTTTATTTATACTTTAATGCAGTCATCTCAGTTTCCATTTGAAAAATATTTTTATACAGTGCGTTCAGAAAGTATTCAGACCCCTTGACTTTTTCCACATTTTGTTATGTTACAGTCTTATTCTACACACAATTCCCCATAATGACGAAGCAAAAACAGGTTATGACATTTTTTGCAAATATCACATTTACATAAGTATTCAGACCCTTTAAATCAGTACTTTGTTGAAGCACCTTTGGCAGCGATTACAGCCTCGAGTCTTCTTGTGTGTGACGCTACAAGCTTGGTACATCTGTATTTGGGGAGTTTCTTCCATTCTTCTCTGCAGATCCTATCAAGCTCTGTCAGGTTGAATGAAATCTCACGATTTCTCAGTTTGGCCGGGCGGCCAGCTCTAGGAAGAGTCTTGGTGGTTCTAAACTTCTTCCACTTAAGAATGATGGAGGCCACTGTGTTCTTGTGGACCTTCAATTCTGCAGAAATGTTTTGTTAACCTTACCCAGACCTGAGCTCAATTTCGAGACTCATAGCAAACGGTCTGAATACTTATGTAAATAAGTCATCTGTTTTATATTTTTTATAAAATTGCAAACATTTCTCAAAACCTGTTTTCGCTTTGTCATTATGGGGTATTATGTGGATATTTATGGGGAACATTTTTTATTTAATCAATTTTAGAACAGGGCTGTAACGTAACAAAATTAGGAAAAAGTCAAGGGGTCTGAATACTTTCTGAATTCACTGTATGTCGTTTGTTTGTATGACCTGCAAAGACATTGGCAACTTTGTATTTGTAGTCAACTTTGTTTTGAAGTTATCGGTGGAGATCTATGTTTAGTGGAGATCTTCTGTGTATAAAGTGATGCAGGAGTGCAAAAAAGCATCTAACAACTCACTTAGCTGTTCTACAAGTGGTCTGAGGCAGGTGTTTGATTACGAGTGTTTTCAAGTGCAATGTTAATAACAACGGTTTTGGGAAACCGCTCAGAAATTTAACAATGCTCCTATGAAGGTTCTAACGATGAACTTAGCCTTAAGATACTTTTGGGGAAACTGGGCCCAGGTCATTATCAAATATACATTTAAGTGATAATGCCCAAGAAGCCGGTGTTTGTAGGATATATTTGCATGGGTGTTGTTAGGCACGAGAAGAAGTTGAGGGCCGGCAAACCATGCCAATATGTCCTACAAACACCGGCTTCAAGGGCATTATCACTTTTATTCAACTGGTTACCAACATACAAATACTGATTGACATATTCTCATTAAAAACTTTATTTTGTTGAATTTATTCATACTATTTGATCATTCCACAAGATATAGTCCCGACACAAATCTAGGGTTTCTATCCAAGCCGGCTGGTCGTTCTATCGGTTCGGTTGCCAGAGACGCGACCCAGTCGTTCAGTCTTTTTGTTCTGTATCTATTAGTGGTGTAACGGACCGGAGATGATCCGTACGGATCACCCCCCCCACGGTTTGGCATGCATGTGAACTGCGGATCAATTGCAAAGTTTAACCATCATAGTGTGAAATACAGTTTTACCGCCACTTTTCTAAAGTAATAATTCCCTAAATCTCGATGCAGAGTTGTAATGAAAAGATAAAGACAAGACAGATGCTGTGTTTTACTCTGAAGCCTGAAGGTTGACTTGATCATTTTAAAAAAGCAGTTGTGTGTACTGTTCACGTGAACGGGGCATGTTGAATCCCAACGAATCAATCCTGGATGCTCGCGTTGCAAAAAGCAAAGAAGAAAAAAGAGCAGTGACAGCCATGGCTGGGGGAGGAGCTGAAGAACTGGAAAAGCCTCCCGCTTCATTTAAGTCTCATGTATGGGAGCATTTTGGCTTCCCTGTCAAATATGATGACGGAAGAAGGGTGGTGGACAACACCATTACGGTGTGTAGGCATTGTGCCACAAGAAAGCTGTATGATCATGGAAATACATCGAGCATGGCCACACATTTAAAGCGTCATCACCCTGGTGTGTCAGTGACAGGAGCCAACTCAGCCAAGAGACAACTTCTCACTGCGACATTTAAGCAGCCCTTTGCTGCAGAATCAGTCCGGGCTAAAGCCATCACCAAATCTATTGGGATGTTTATCGCTGCAGACATAAGGCCGTACTCTGTTGTGGAAAACAAAGGGTTTAAACATATGGTGAAAGTGCTTGAGCCATGCTATGAAATCCCCTGGCGCACCCACTTTAGTATGAAGATCGTGCCAGATCTTTATGAACAGGAAAATATCAAAATTGTCCACAAATTATCCAAGGCATCCTCTGT
Source organism: Salvelinus namaycush (assembly GCF_016432855.1). NCBI lineage: Eukaryota > Metazoa > Chordata > Actinopteri > Salmoniformes > Salmonidae > Salvelinus > Salvelinus namaycush. Next base: position 37,531,980 of record NC_052318.1, on the reverse strand, counting down.
TGCCCTCACCACAGACGGGTGGACCTCCAGGGCAACGGAAAGCTACGTGACTGTGACTGTTCACTACACCACAGAGGAGCGGGAGATGTAAAGTCCAGACACGCCCCCTCTATGAGAGTCACACAGGAACAAATCTGGCGCAGGTACTGCTAGGAGCAGTAGCAGAGTGGAAGCTAGAGAGGCCCAATAGCAATATCCCAACCACCACAGATAATGCCAAGAATCAAGTAAATGCAGTGATAGAAGCTAGACTGGGGCCACAGATAGCTTGCTTTGCACATGTGATCAATTTAGCATCCCAAAGGGGAATCTCAGTGAACCAGATGGACCGCCTCCTTGGGAGGATCAGGAAGGTGGTTTCCTTTTTCCACCGAAGCACAACAGCCACTCATGTGCTTAAGACCAAGCAAGAAATGTTACAGCTACAGACCAACAAGCTCATACACAATGTCACAAGATGGAACTCCACTTATGACATGTTGGAGCTCTATCTTGAGCAGCAGGCAGCTGTATACTCTGCACTGACAGACAAGACCCTGAAAAAACAATAAAGACATTGTCACCTTGTCTGATGATGTGAAAGTGGCAGAGGAGGTCCTCCAGGTGCTCAAACCCCTCAAAACGGTTACAACCCTATTGAGCACTAAAACTGCACCGTCTGTGTCCATGATCCTACCTCTGAAAACAAGGATTCTACAATCCATGGCCCCAGGTGAGGAAGACAGCACCATCACTAGAGATGTCAAGGCTGCCATTAGAGAGGACCTGAACCCCAGATCCCTCCTAATGTACAGGACTACCTTCATAGATGTACTGCACTGGATCCAAGGTTCACGTCCCTGTCTCACCTAGACCCTGCCCTATGGCGGAGGACATACAGTGATCTCACCACTGAGATTGTGGCCACTGAAGAGGTAAAAAAAAAAGTGAATTACTTAAATAATAAATTTAAATCCTGCAGTCTAATCTTAGTCTATGCTATTGCTATTAGAATCATCCATTTTTGATTTGGAATAATAATGGCTTTTATTAAATGTTATTGCCACAATTATAGTTCATATTTCATATTAAAATAAATATTTAGTTGAATAGGTCAAGCCATTTTTTCTGCAGGGTCAAGCCACAGAGCCAACAGGAGCAGACTCAGAGGCATCTCCTCCACAAAATAATTTGGTCATGAAGGAGCTTTTTGGGGAGACCTTTGCGAGCAAGGACAAAGGCAACACCATCGAAGAGGAGGTGGCGGCATCCTACAAGGCAGCAAGTGGCATTCCGGTGGATGGTGATCCACTGGCATGGTGGAAAAGCAATGAGTGTAAATACCCTCACATTGCCATGATGGCAAGACGCTACCTGGCTGTGCCTGGCACTTCACTTCCTAGCGAGAGGGTGTTCTCCACGGCAGGGGACATAGTGACTGTAAAGAGGTCTACCCTCTCCCCAGACAATGTACACTGTGAAGGAGGTACACCTAGCAGCAGCCCATTGCAAAGCCATGCCCAGAATATACACAAATCTGTCTAACGCAAACTAGGTCTATCTGCCATAAAGAAACAAATGTCTATCATCTTCTTTTTTTAATCCTTCCACACCGAACACACTCATGAGCTCTGATTCTTACATAAGACCTTTAAGAGCATTGTTCCAGCTCTTCCACCAACATCTCCTTCAATTTAAATCAAACTATAAGGTTGCACAGGATAAGAGCTAGCACTCAACTGTAATTTGATGCTTCAGTTGACTGTCGGTGAGTAGCGTTACAGTAGTCTGATGTGGACAACTGATCCATCTTGCTCAAGCCGCTGAAGAAGAGGCTGTACGCTAATTTGAATTGCCTTCACTCTTACATAAATACAAATGCTTAACTAGGCGCCAAGTACATGGGGAGTTAGGCCATGACAGACATTCAGTACATTTTTTATTCAGTGACAGCCTCAAGTGAACAATGTACAATAGTCTCTATTTTAGCACATCATCGACTTCCAGAGTCTGTCGGGAGCACGTCTTGAACCATCATCTTTACACAAAGAATTTAATGGAGGACTCCTGGCAGTGGTCAGAGTGCAGCATAGCAGGCCGGTAGCACGGGACAGAGTGTCTTCCTGCACAACCATGGAGAGAGGAGAGGCCAGCGCTCAACAGCCACAGCTAGAGACACAGCTATGGATACACAGCTCCAAAACAGGCCAGGAAGCACACTGACAGCTCTGAGGAAGATAGGAAAACAGAAAGGCCTGTGCAGAAGAATACATATTTAGCACCCTGTAGTGTAGACAGTGGCTGAGGTCCAACAGACAGACCCTTGTTTCCATTGATTCAGCAGCTGGTCCCGGCCCCTGATTATCCATTACATAATCTCATTTGGTCCAAACATTCATTGTTGAGTCCATTCAGAAACAGTTTGTGCTACACAACAAGCTGTGAGCACTGGACATCAGTGTGCATTAAACATCTCAGTATCTTAAACCCAGCAATGACAACTGTGTTGGAGGAATTGTGTAGTATTTGCTAACAGCCTGTGAGGAAGGTTTTGGTATGTAAGCTAAATGCAAACCATCAGAGAGTGGTAAGGCGTGAACGCGCTTGCACACACACACACACACACACACACACAAAGAGGTGACCTTCTGAAACCTGCCTGGCTGGTTTTCACAAAACAGGCTCACTTGTTGAGTCCTCAATCACTGACTGTACAGTATATGGCGCTGCATATTGGCTTCCATGTCCCAAGCAGACGTCACATGAAATGTAATCTGTTGATAGTGAGCGAGAGCCATAAGCAGGTTTACTGTCCAAAGATCAATGCAGGTGTATAATGTGGAAGTACATGGGGTAGCTACCCACTGGGCACAAACTGATTGAATTAACGTTGTTTCAACATCATTTGTAAATGTATTGTGACTTGGAATCTAAGTGGAAAATACTTTTGATTTGAAAAAAATCACTGTTGTTTTGAGGGTGGAATTTCAACCACAGGATTATGTTATCATTGTAACCAATTTTTAACATAGACACAAACCTTGTATAAAATAAATTGAATTTGTACCTTTGAAACAACTTCAGATCTTAAAAGTTACAACCACTAACAGAAAAAAGCAATAGGCTCAGCAGCACCTCCTACTGGAGAGTCAATTTACAGCTATTCATTTGCTCTCCCAACCAGGGTTTTAACCAAGCCCAGCTTTGATATTTGTCACTAACTACTACAAATGCGCTAGAATGATTAGAGAAATCTCTTAATAACTAAATATATATTCAGTGTTGCTGTCGAAGTCATTCCAAAGGGTAGGTTTAAAGTAACCATACTTTATGTCATATATCATCAATGATACTATTTAGGCCTATATAGCATTTGCAATGTAATCATCAGCTATTGTTTCAATTCAACCCAGGGTTCAACTAAAAACCAAAAATACATATAGGCCATGCGTTTCAATCTTTGGTTGATTTCCAATTTAATCGTCACGTTAATCAATCATTAATATGTTGGATTCCCTTGTCAATCCAAAATCAAAGTTAAATCAAACTTTATTTAAATTGCATTGATTAGATTTAGTCCTATTCGTTAACTTAGATTTTTGGTTGAGATGGAGACGTGAATCCAATATATCAAATATACATTTATAGACAAACTGGATATTGAATTGTGTTTGGTTGTCAACGTAGTCCCGTGTGGCTCAGTTGGTAGAGCATGGCGCTTGCAACGCCAGGGTTGTGGGTTCATTCCCCACGGGGGGACCAGGATGAATATGTATGAACTTTCAAATTTGTAAGTCGCTCTGGATAAGAGCGTCTGCTAAATGACTTAAATGTAAATGTAACCAAATATCAACATTTGAAGGAGATGTATCTTCTGCTTGGAAAGTTCCATCTGTGCCACTGATTTAGTCTGGCTTTAATTCCAGTTTGTCTACAAACTCATAATTGATACTGTATGTTGGATTCACTTCTCCACTTCAACCAAAAACTGAAGTTAAAGAATAGGACTATATTAAAATCAACTTTAATTGCACTTTACATAACGTTTGATTTGATTTAGCTAATTCATTAACATTGATTCTTGGTTGAGATGGAAACATGAATCCAACATATCAATTTGTAGACGAACTGGAATTAAAGACAGACTAAGCCAGATGAAGCAGATGCTAAACTACAGGACTATTTTGCAATCACAGACTGGAACATGTTCCGGGATTCTTCTGATGGCATTGAGGAGTACACCACATCAGTCACTGGCTTTATCAATAAGTGCATCGAGGACGTCGTCCCCACAGTGACTGTACGTACATACCCCAACCAGAAGCCATGGATTACAAGCAACATTCGCACTGAGCTAAAGGGTAGAGCTGCCGCTTTCAAGGTGCAGGACTCTAACCCGGAGGCTTACAAGAAATCCTGCAATGCCCTGCGACGAACCATCAAACAGGTAAAGCGTCAATACAGGGCTAAGATTGAATCATACTACACCGGCTCCGACGCTCGTCTTATGTGGCAGGGCTTGCAAACTATTACAGACTACAAAGGGAAGCACAGCCGCGAGCTGCCCAGTGACACGAGCCTACCAGATGAGCTAAATCACGTCTATGCTCGCTTCGAGGCAAGCAACACTGAGGCACGCATGAGAGCATCAGCTGTTCCGGACGACGGCGTGATAACGCTCTCTGTAGCCGATGTGAGTAAGACCTTCAAACAGGTCAACATACCCAAGGCTGCAGGGCCAGACGGATTACCAGGACGTGTGCTCCGGGCATGTGCTGACCAAGTAGCAGGTGTCTTCACTGACATTTTCAACATGTCCCTGATTGAGTTTGTAATACCAACATGCTTCAAGCAGACCACCATAGTCCCTGTGCCCAAGAACACAAAGGCAACCTGCCAAAATGACTACAGACCCGTAGCACTCACATCCGTAGCCATGAAGTGCTTTGAAAGGTTGGTAATGGCTCACATCAACACCCTTATCCCAGAAACCCTAGACCCACTCCAATTTGCATACCGCCCAAACAGATGATGCAATCTCTATTGCACTCCACACTGCCTTTTCCCACCTGGACAAAAGGAAGACTTATGTGAGAATGCTATTCACAGCTCAGCGTTCAACACCATAGTACCCTCAAAGCTCATCACTAAGCTAAGGATCCTGGGACTAAACACCTCCCTCTGCAACTGGATCCTAGACTTCCTGACGGGGCGCCCCCAGGTGGTGAGGGTAGGGAGCAACACATCTGCCACGCTGATCCTCAACACTGGAGCTCCCCAGGTGAGCGTGCTCAGTCCCCTCCTGTGCTCCCTGTTCACTCACGACTGCATGGCCAGGCACGACTCCAACATTATCATTAAGTTTGCAGAAGACACAACAGTGGTAGGCCTGATCACCGACAACGACAAGACAGTTTAGACCAAAAAGCTCTATTTTTGTCTCATCAGACCACATGATCTTCTCCCATTCCTCCTCTGGATCATCCAGATGGTCATTGGCAAACTTCAGACTTGCCTGGACATGCGCTGGCTTGAGCAGGGGGACCTTGCGTGCGCTGCAGGATTTTAATCCATGACGGCGTAGTGTGTTACTAATGGTTTTCTTTGAGACTGTGGTCCCAGCTCTCTTCAGGTCATTGACCAGGTCCTGCCATGTAGTTCTGGGCTGATCCCTCACCTTCCTCATGATCATTGATGCCCCACGAGGTGAGATCTTGCATGGAGCCCCAGACCGAGGGTGATTGACCATCATCTTGAACTTCTTCCATTTTCTAATAACTGCGCCAACAGTTGTTGCCTTCTCACCAAGCTGCTTGCCTATTGTCCTGTAGCCCATCCCAGCCTTGTGCAGGTCTACAATTTTATCCCTGATGTCCTTACACAGCTCTCTGGTCTTGGCCATTGTGGAGAGGTTGGAGTCTGTTTGATTGAGTGTGTGGACAGGTGTCTTTTATACAGGTAACGAGTTCAAACAGGTGCAGTTAATACAGGTAATGAGTGGAGAAGAGGAGGGCTTCTTAAAGAAAAACTAACAGGTCTGTGAGAGCCGGAATTATTACTGGTTGGTAGGTGATCAAATACTTATGTCATGCAATAAAATGCAAATTAATTACTTAAAAATCATACAATGTGATTTTCTGGATTTTTACAAAAATTACAGACCTCTACATGCTTTGTAAGTAGGAAAACCTGCAAAATCGGCAGTGTATCAAATACTTGTTCTCCCCACTGTATATGCATAGTCACTTTAACCATATCTACATGTACATACTACCTCAATCAGCCTGACTAACCAGTGTCTGAATGTAGCCTCGCTACTTTTATAGCCTCGCTACTCTATATAGCCTGTCTTTTTACTGTTGTTTTATTTCTTTACTTACCTGTTGTTCACCTAATACCTTTTTGCACTATTGGTAAGTAAGCATTTCACTGTAAGGTCTACCTACGCCTGTTGTATTCAGCGCATGTGACAAATAAACTGTGATTTGAGACTAAGTCAGTGACACAAAAGATACATCTCCTTCAAATGTTGGCTGCGTTGTCAACCAAACACAATATTACTTTTGTAATATAGTAAATAGCCTTAACTTTAGGCTATCTTACAAACAAATGTAACAGCATTTATTCAACTTTAAAATGAGTTACACATCCATGGTCACATTGAGGTTAGCCTACAGTAACTATAAATGTCAACTTATGTACTCATAGAAAGTGTGCCTGTTCAAGATAGCATGCAAATGTCGCAGGTCTGTAGATATATTCACAATTGCTATAATAATCTGTGCAAAATCTCAAACGAATCTCACTTGCACCATGTACTTTAAATGTAATCTCAACTGCAATCCAGGTCATTTGGTTGTGCACAGTGATAACACATTAAGTTGTTATATAAATAAACAAAATATCTGACATCGTATTCCCATTTGAACTTTGATGTGCTTTTAAAATGGTTGAAAGCACAGTTATAACACATTTAGGTGACAACTAAACCAAAAAATCATACATTGTTTTTCCATTGGAATTTGGTTGTGCTTTTTGCATTGTGATAATTTCATTGATCGATGTCTTCACCAAATGTTACCCACATTTCCACATTGAAAGGACGTGGTGTGCCCAGTGGGTACTAGATAGTGTACTGGATCTAATTTCCTCTTCAATCAAATCCTATCCATTGTATCCATGCCAATAGATACATTTTTTAAAGCGGCAATTAAAGCCTGATCATCCTTGCACAAATTGAAGTTGCCAGCCCATATTCAAAAAAATAAAGTTCTACTTCCACAGCACTGACTTGATCTAGATCTTATTATAACATCCTATTAATAGAGCTGCTGGTTGGTTCTAGGTCACACTCATGCTATCATTTCTTACTGTTTCAAATGGCCTGTCTCTGACGATCATGGTCATGATCAGTGGTATCTGGGACATAGTACCAGGGACGGGGGTCCCTCAGCTGGTTACAACCAACACACTCCATAGACCAATTAGACCCCGGCATCAATAGGCTCCTAAAGTTCTCTGGTTGCTAAGTTGTGTGGTGGGATGGGCAGTTTGAACACTCAGAACAAACAGACTGCACCATGTTGAGTATACACACCTGTTTCATGGTGCATTCCACACAACTGTCCCTGACAGTCTTGTTCCTGTGACAAAGTGAGTTCCACACTCCAGGAGTCAAACACTTTTACACTTTATCCCTATGGGTTGAAATCGCAAAGAGCCAATGTGACGCAGAGTTACAGATCCTGAAGGAGGAGCTCTGATGTGACGTGTTGGTTCAGACCAAAGTCTTCTATGGAGGAGATAAGAGGTTTAGAATGGAGACACATGGTTTGTATGGTCAACGTAGAGCTCTCTTCCTCCTCTTGGAGTTGACTGGAAGTGGTGAAACCTGAAAGGCAGCCAGTAGAACTCAATCAAGTTAACAACTCCATTGTCGGTCAGGTTAAAACAGATATAAATATCTTCACAGATCTGACTGGTCTGTCTGTCTCTTGCAGGTCTGGGATGGCTCATTACAGTTGCTTTTTTATCGCTTTGGAGCCATTTTCACAAGTATATGGTAACTTTTCAAAATTCTTAGTATAAAACTCAACCGGTAACACTTGTAAAAGTTTTACATCGATTCCCACTGCGGTCACATACCAAAATGTGTGGACTGCTGTCACTTTGGATGAAAGGGTCTACTACATAAATTGCGAAATGTTTATGTTTTTGTGTAGTTGCCTTTTAAATTTAACTGCACAGGCACATTTAATTGGGAAGGTTTTTGGGAAAGCCTTTCCATCTTCCAGAATACCGTTTAGGCCTATTGTTAGCTTCGCAACATTAATCCTGTTCCTTCATTGTTTGAAACCTGGACCTTTAACTTCACATTATGAGGCATGTTTTACCTTGCTTCAAAGTAGCCTACACCCAAAATCCCACCATAAAAACATGGAGGCAATCATCATATGCACTTTCCTGTTCTATTGGTTTTGAAAATCAACTTTCTTTCATTGTCTAGCAACCAAAGGCATTAACCTAGTCAAATTAGCAACCTATGATAGTTGTTGCATCCTTAGATCTCCCCTATTTTCATCTCTGTCCATGAAACTGCTTGAATGTGCAGTACGCATTTCAGAACAGTGTTTTACAGCAAATTGCATTTTGGAACATTTGCGAGCAATGGGACCTGCCGCGCAGAAATATCAGCCCACAGAGAAGCACGGGATTTAACTTCATTCAATTTTCTAGAGCAGTGGTCTCCAACCGGTCGATCGCGGTCGACTGGTAGATCTCCAAGGCACTCCTAATCGATCGCCAAACATTTCTGTAAAAAAAACAAAGATAATGCCTTGTGTTACTATTCTTTTTGTTATTAGTCTCAGGCTGTTGGCGGTAGATGCACCTGATTCAGCTGCCCTGACCGCCGTAAGAGAACTGTTGCCATTTTGAACCATTTAATGGATCTGGAGGTACAAACTCTGCCTTCCCGGCGGGCCCAGAGAGAAAATCAAGTGCACTATAAGCCTACGCTGGCCAATCGGATGGCTCAGATGACCGTGTCTGCAGTAACGTAGCAGACATAAAAGCAAGCTACAGAAAAGTTGATACTGTGAGATTTCAAAACATTTAAAACCATGACTAGAGAGCCTCCCGAGAGGCGCAGCGGTCTAAGGCACTGCATCGCAGTGTTAGAGGCGTCACTACTGACCCGGGTTTGATCCCGGCCACGTCCAGGAGACCCATGAGGCGGTGCACAATTGGCCCAGCGTTGTCTGGGTTAGGGGAGGGTTGCCCGGCTGGGATGTCCTTGTCCCATCGCGCTCTAGTGACTCCTTGTGCATCCTTGTGCATGCACGCTGACTTCGGTCGCCAGGTGTACGGTGTTTCCTCCGACACATTGGTGCGGCTGGCTTCCGGGTTAAGTGAGCAGTGTATCAAGAATCAGCGTGGTTTTGCACTCGACCTTCGCCTCTCCCTAGTCCGTTACAGCAATGGGAGTTGCAGCAATGGAACAAGACTGTAACTACTAATTGGATATCACGAAATTGGGGAGAAGGGGTAAAAAGTACAACAACAAAAACAAACATAACAAACCATTCAAAAAAACAAGACTAGAGAGAGACTGTCAACAAATACAGCAAAGAGATGCTGTTTTTACGAGTGAGTTCATGTTTAAGTTCTTACTTAACACTGTCAGCACTTTGTATTCAACACTTATGGCAACTGCTCGGCCTCTGACCGCAAGGCACTACAGAGGGTATTGCGTACGTCCCAGTACATCACTGGGGCCAAGCTTCCTGCCATCCAGGACCTCTATACCAGGGGGTGTCAGAGGAAGGCCCTAAAAAATTGCCAAAGTCCCCAGCCACTCTAGTCATAGACTGTTCTCTCTGCTACCACACGGCAGGCGGTACCAGACCGCCAAGTCTAGATCCAAAAGGCTTCTTAACAGCTTCTACCCCTAAGCCATAAGACTCCTGAACAGCTAATCAAATGACTACCCGGACTATTTGCATTCCAACCCCCCCCCCCCCCCACACACACATTTTTATGCTGCTGCTACTCTCTTGTTTATTATCCATGCATAGTCGCCTACATGTAAATATAACTCGACTAACCGCTGCCCCCACACATTGACTCTGTACCAGAACCCCCTGTATGTAGCCTCGCTACTGTTATTTTATTGATGCTCCTTAATTAATTGTCATTTAAACTTTTTTTTCCCTTTAATTTATTTTTTTACTTCAGTTTATTTTAGTAAATACTTTAACACTTTTTTTCTTTATTAAAACTGCATTGTTGGTTAAGGGCTTGTAAGTAAGCATTTCACTGTAAGGTCTACACCTGTAGTATTCGGGGCATGTGACAAATAAAATAAGATTTTATAAGCTAGAAAATTTGCCTTCTTACTATTTACACTCAGCGCTACAACAAGCACTGCAGAGGTAATGAATGAGTAGGAAAGTGTATCTATAGGCTTGCGTTGTTTTATTTGCGGCTTGGGTCTTTAACGTCGAGGAATATTTCACTTTCTCTGTTCATAGGAGTAACAACATGAATTTGTGCATGAGACAGAAATAATACGGTGCGACTCGAGTTCCGCAATCATCTGGAAGACAGTTTCCTTTTTTGGTCAGTGGAGGAAAGGGAGAGCTGACCATCAGATGCAGGCACCATCAGCCCAGTAAAATAAAAATAATTAGCACATTTTATAAAATGTATGCTCACTCAGCTGTGCTTCACAAGTAATACAACAATGGATCTATTACCGGTGTGATCATATAGCCCACCTCAAAAAAAAATATTTAATGGCCCGAATAACAATACAATGGCAGGGCACTTCAAGCAAAGCCAATATGTGGTGATAATGTATTGGCCCTATAGCTTACTGCTACAGTACTGTTTTAATTGGTTAATGTTGCATAGGCTTACGTTTTCTTAAGTCATGTTAAAAAAAATCAGAGCGGTAGATCTTGGCTTGCATTTTGATTCAGTGATCTTGACTCAGAAAAGGTTGGTGACCACTGTTCTAGAGTCTTCCCTGATGAGACTTTCAACCTTTCCCTTTACTGTGGCAATTGTGATCGAATCAACGTAAAATTAGCAACTTTCAATGCAACATACCGAAACTAACTATGCAAGAGATTTTGTTGAAGACAGAAAGCATCGGAGTAGGATTCTATTGCATTGACACACACTACTCAGCCCGTACTCTAAATAGACTGGTGCGGCATAAACAATCAGAGCTGTAGTAGGCCTATATGCAAATGGACCTGTGCCATTTACTTTGAACTGGACTGTGTTTACAGCATGAGCCCCTTATTTTTTTCAATCTTTACTAACAACATGCTACTGGCTTTGAGTAAAGCCAATGTGTCTATGTATGTGGATGACTCAACACAAAACACATCAGCTACTACAGTAACTGAAATGACTGCAACACTTAAAGGACTGAAGTTAGTTTCAGAATGGGTGGCAAAGAATAAGTTAGTCCTAAATATTTCAAAACGAAAAGCATTGTATTTGGTAGAAATCATTCACTAAACCATAAACTTCAACTACATCTTGTAATGAATAATGTGGAAATTGGGCAAGTTGAGGTGACTAAACTGCTTGGAGTAAGCCTGGATTGCAAACTACCATGGTCAAAACATGTCGATATGACAGTAGCCAAGATGGGGAGAAGTTTGTCCATAATAAAGCGTTGCTCTGCCTTCTTGAAAACACTCAACAAGGCAGGTCCGACAGGCCCTAGTTGTCGCACCTGGACTACTGTTCAATCATGTGGTCAGGTGCCACAAAGAGGGACTTAGGAAAATTGCAAATGGCTCAGAACAGGGTAGCACAGCTGTCCCTTAAATGTACATGGAGAGCTAACAATGATATGCATGTCAATCTCTCCTGGCTCAAAGTGGAGGAGAGATTGACTTCATCACCACTTGTTTTTGTAAGAGGTGTTGACAAGCTAAATGTACCGAGCGGTCTGTTCACACTACTACACTAGCACACAGCTCAGACACCCATGCATACCCACAAGACATGCCAGAGGTCTCTTCACAATCCATAAGTCCAAAACAGACTGTGGGAAGCGCACAGTTCTAAATAGGGCCATAACTACATGGAACTCTATTCCACATCAGGTAACTGATGCAAGCAGTAGAATCAGATTTTAAAAAACAGCAGCTAATGGGGATCCCAAATAAAATACAAATGAGCGTTCGTGTCACGCCCTGACCTTAGTATTCTATGTTTTCTGTATTATTTTGGTCAGGTCAGGGTGTGACGAGGGTGGGTATGATTGTTTTGTATTGTCTAGGGTTTTTGTATGTCTAGGTGTGTGTGTGTAGTCTAGGCATATGTAGGTCTATGGTGGCCTGAATTGGTTCCCAATCAGAGGCAGCTGTGTATCGTTGTCTCTGATTGGGGATCCTATTTAGGTTGCCATTTTCCAGTTTGGTTTGTGGGTTATTGTCTATGTGAAGTTGCATGTCTGCACTCGTTGTATATAGCGGTCACTTTTGTTTAGTTTGTTCAGTGTTATTTCTTTATTAAAAGAAGTATGTATTCACATCACGCTGCACCTTGGTCTACTCACTACGACGAATGTGACAGTTCGTGCGTAGATGCACTTGTTTTGAGATTAAAGTGAGAGCTGCATGTAGCCACGTGTGCACATTTTGTTCATATCTTTTGCTAGTTAGTGAGTTATTAGCCCAGTTATAGATCATTTGTAATCAGCAATAGGGGAGTGATAGCTTCCTACAATAGAACAAAAACGTATACATTGAGACATCTTTGAAAACCAAGTCAGGTAAGGAGCATTTTTTGTCTTAAAGGGGCAATGTATTTTGAGACAGGCTTGAATAAGCTAAGTAGCCAATAGGCAGAGGGTAGCATAATGTCTGATTCTCATAATACTGGTATGTGACTAATAATGCATTTTATTTTGTAAAGTGGTTTCTTGCATCAAACACCACCATCACATTTTCAGTCCCCTCCTTGTTTGAAGGACAAGTGGATAAACAGGTTAATGTCAAGCCCTGTAGGCCTCATGGAATGTAGGCCTACATTGAACACTGTCACGACTTTGGCCGAAGTTGGTCCCTCTCCTTGTTCGGGCGGCGGTCGGCGTCACCAGCTTTCTAGTCACCACCGATCCATGTTTCATTTTCATTTTGTCTTGATCATACACACCTGGTTTCCATTCCATTAATTATGTTCCTTATTTAACCCTCGGACTTCCCTCTCTGTTTTGTGCGTTATTGTTTGTCATGTGGGTTCGTGTATAGTGCTCTGGAATATTGCGTTTGTTCCTTGTTTGGAACTTTACTTTTATTTTGAGAAAATTTGAACTATTACTCATCTGTGTCCTGTGCCTGACTCTGCATTTTTCCATCCACCAACACCCTCACAAACACCACACATTGGCTGCTACTTTAGGCTGAATGTTAGAACAGCTATTTCCAAGAGAAAATGTTATGGGATGAATTTTCTCCATTGTTTTTTAATGGTAGGCAACGGGTAGGCTTTCTCCTTGACTAAACTAGGCTCATAAAATAACATTTTATTCATATTTCCAGGTCACATTCCAGTTTGTTTTTAAAGCAAATGAAACTACACATGTTCATGAAGGGATTTGTGCAACAAAAAATAAATACTGAAGTAGGTAACAGCGTCAAACGCCCACCTTCCTGAAACTGGTTACATTTCTCCTTTTCTGAAATATCCTCTCTGATATAGTGGGAGAAATGTCTGCGATTTCAATCTGCCATTTATTCTATCCCACTCTCTTTTCTTTGTGGGGAGGAAATGTCAAGTATTTCCTGAAGTTGGTGTGCGGGGTTATCAAGGAGAGGTACCTTGAGTTCTCTTGATTTTCTGCCATTATTCTGAGTAATTTATTTTATTCAATTTTCACAAGTATACTATATAATAAACTCAGCAACAACAACAAAAAAGTCCTCACTGTCAACTGCGTTAATTTTCAGCAAACTTAACGCGTGTAAATATTTGTATGAACATAAGATTCAACAGCTGAGACAAACTGAACAAGTTCCAGAGACATGTGACTAACATAAATGGAATAATGTGTCCCTGAACAAAGGGGGGAAAGGGTCAAAATCAAGAGTAACAGTCAGTATCTGGTGTGGCCACGAGATGCATTAAGTACTGCAGTGCATCTCCTCGTGGACTGCACCAGGATTTGCCAGTTCTTGCTGTGAGATGTTACCCCACTCTTCCCCCAAGGCATCTGCAAGTTCCCGGACATTTCTGGGGGGGAATGGCCCTAGCCCTCACCCTCCGATCCAACAGGTCCCAGACGTGCTCAATGGAATTGAGATCCGGGCTCTTCGCTGGCCATGGCAGAACACTGACATTCCTGTCTTGCAGGAAATCACACAGAACGAGCAGTATGGCTGGTGGCATTGTCATGTTGGAAGGTCATGTCAGGATGAGCCTGCAGGAAGGGTATCACATGAGGGAGGAGGATGTCTTTCCTGTAACGCACAGTGTTGAGATTGCCTGCAATGACAACAAGCTCAGTCCGATGATGCTGTGCCACACTGCCCCAGACCATGACGGAACCTCCACCTCAATCCCACTCCAGAGTACAGGCCTCGGTGTAACACTCATTCCTTCGACGATTAACACGAATCCGACCATCACCCCTGGTGAGACAAAACCGCGACTCGTCAGTGAAGAGCACTTTTTGCCAGTCCTGTCTGGTCCAGCGACGGTGAGTTTGTTCACCGTTGTTGCCGGTGATGTGTGGTGAGTACCTGCCTTACAACAGGCCTACAAGCCCTCAGTCCAGCCTCTCTCAGCCTATTGTGGACAGTCTAAGCACTAATGGAGGGATTGTGCGTTCCTTGTGTAACTCGGGCAGTTGTTACCATCCTGTACCTGTCCCGCAGGTGTGATGTTCGAATGTACCGATCCTGTGCAGGTGTTGTTACACGTGGTCTGCCACTACGAGGACGATCAGCTGTCCGTCCTGTCTCCCTGTAGCGCTGTCTTAGGCGTCTCACAGTACAGACATTGCAATTTATTGCCCTGGCCACATCTGCAGTCCTCATGCCTCCTTGCAGCATGCCTAGGCACGTTCACACAGATGAGCAGGGACCCTGGGCATCTTTCTTTTGGTGTTTTTCAGAGTCAGTAGAAAGGTCTCTTTAGTGTCCTAACTTTTCATAACTGTGACCTTAATTGTCTACCGTCTGTAAGCTGTTAGTGTCTTAACGACCGTTACACAGATGCATGTTTATTAATTGTTTATGGTTCATTGAACAAGCATGGGAAACCGTGTTTAAACCTTTTACAGTGAAGATCTGTTTAGTTATTTGGATTTTTACGAATTATCTTTGAAAGACAAGGTCCTGAAAAAAGGATGTTTCTTTTGTTGAATTTATACACAAGTGGTTATTTCAGCAACACCTATTGCTGAGTTGTATGAAATCGAGCACACAGCCATGCAATCTCCATAGACAAACATTGGCAGTAGAATGGTCTTACTGAAGAGCTCAGTGACTTTCAACGTGGCACCGTCATAGAATGCCCTATTACAGGGGCTGAGTCACTGGCTTACTGGTGCTCTCCATGCCGTCCCTGGGAGGTGTTCAGGATGGTAAGTTGGTGGTTGAAGATATCCTGTGTCCTGTGTGAATTTAAGTATGCTCTCTCTAACTCTAATTCTCTCTCTCTTTCTTTCTTTCGGAGGACCTGAGCCCTAGGACCATGCCTCAGGACTACCTGGCCTGATGACTCCTTGCTGTCCCCAGTCCACCTGGCCGTGCTGCTGCTCCAGTTTCAACTGTTCTGCCTGCGGCTATGGAACCCTGACCTGTTCACGGGACGTGCTACCTGTCCCAGACCTGCTGTTTTCAACTCTCTAGAGACAGCAGGAGCGGTAGAGATACTCTGAACGATCGGCTATGAAAAGCCAACTGACATTTACTCCTGAGGTGCTGACCTGTTGCACCCTCTACAACCACTGTGATTATTATTTTTTGACCCTGCTGGTCATCTATGAACATCTTGGCCATGTTCTGTTATAATCTCCACCCGGCACAGCCAGAAGAGGACTGGCCACCCCTCATAGCCTGGTTCCTCTCTAGGTTTCTTCCTAGGTTCTGGCCTTTGTAGGGAGTTTTTCCTAGCCACCGTGCTTCTACACCCGCATTGCTTGTTGTTTGGAGTTTTAGGCTGGGTTTCTGTACAGCTGATATCTTTGAGATATCAGCTGATGTAAGAAGGGCTTTATAAATAAATTTGATTCTGATTTGATGCCACCTTTCCAACAAGTCAGTTAGTCAAATTTCTGCCCTGCTAGAGCTGCCCGAGTCATCTGCAAGTGCTGTTATTGTGAAGTGGAAACATCTAGGAGCAACAACGGCTCAGCCACGAAGTGGTAGGCCATAAAAGCTTACAGAATGGGACCGCCGAGTGCTGAAGCATGTAAAAATGGTCTGTACTCTGTTGCAACACTCACTACCGAGTGCCTCTGGAAGCAACGTCAGCACAAGAACTGTTCGTCCGGAGCTTCATGAAATGGGTTTCCATGCACAATGCCAAGCATCGGCTGGAGTGGTGTAAAGCTCACCGCCATTGGACTCTGGAGCACTGGAAATGTATTATCTAGACTGATGAATCACGCTTCACCATCTGGCAGTCCGACAGACGAATCTGGGTTTGGGGGATGCCAGGAGAATGCTATCTGCCCAAATGCATAGAGCTAACTGTAACGTTTGGTGGAGGAGGAATAATGGTCTGGGGCTGTTTTTCATAGTTCAGGCTAGGCCTCTTAGTTCCAGTGAATGGAACTCTTAATGCTACAGCATACAATGATATTCTAGAAGATTCTGTGCTTGACTGGCCTGAACAAAGCCCTGACCTCAACCCCATCGAACACCTTTGGGATGAATTGGAATGCCGACTGCAAGCCAGGCCTAATCGCCCAACATCAGTGCCAGACCTCACTAATGCTCGTGGCTGAAGGGAAGCAAGTCCCCACAGCAATGTTCCAACGTCTAGTGGCAATCCTTTCCAGAAGAGTGGAGGCTGTTATAGCAGCAAAAGGAGGACTAACTTCATCTTAATGCCTATGATTCTGGAATGAGATGTTCGACAAACAGGTGTCCACTTTCCTTTGGTCATGTAGTGTATGTGTTACATTTTCACTACAAAACAGATCAAAAAGGCAGTTTCAAACCCTAAGCACATTTTCAATTGACTAAGTACAACACAAAAATCATAGTCACATTTTTACCAAACTTAAATCAGTGTTTCATCTACAAATACATGTTTCTCATTGCAATATATGTATAAAGTCATTGTATTTCACAATGCAGTGCTCACAATGTTTTCGATAAGATTCTCTTTTCTTTTCTTTTGTTAACATACATCTGACTGCCTCCTGAGTGGCACTGCGGTATAAGGCACTGCATCACAGTGTTGCAGCGTCACTACAGCCTGGGGTTCGATCCTGTATCACAACCGGCCGTGACCGGGTGTCCAATAGGGCGGCGCACAATTGGCCCAGCGTCGTCCGGGTTAGGCCGGGCTCATCGTGCTCTAGCAACTCCTTGTGGCAGGCCAGGCGCCTGCAGGCTGACTTCGGTCATCAGTTGAACGGTGTTTCCTCCAACACATTGGTGCGGCTGGCTTCTGGGTTAAGCGAGTGGGTATTAAGAAGCACGGTTTGGCGGGTCATGTTTCGGAGGACGCATGACTCGACCTTCGCCTCTCCCAAGCCCGTTGGGGAGTTGCAGCGATTAGACGAGATCGTAAATCATGAAATTGGGGAGAAAAATGGGCAAAAAAAAATTACGAAATAAGAAATAACACTATTTATTTTTTATAAAAAAGAATGTGGCCTTCCCTGGTCAGTATTGATATTTGCTGCCATAGATTTTTATAGACACAGCTATGGACAACTGCTAAAGTGATGCTACAGCGTTAAACATTGCTGCCCTGAATGTAGCTGGAGCTAAACAAAGGAGACCCATTCACAAAAAGAAATGTGAAATCTTAAAGAGATGGGCAGGGCTAAGGCTTAAGAGGGTGTGAACAATGCTGAATGGGCGTACACAAAGAAGAGCTCTCTAGCTAGTGTGAAATTCTCTACAAAATCTTTCAGGTGCTTTTTCTCAAAAGTTGGGTTACAAGTTTATCAACTTTTAAAGTAGCATAACTTCGCCCAACTACAGTGTATGATATATCAGTTTGAACCTCTGTACTTCTTAAAAATGTTTTTTAAAAGTTTGGGAAGAAAAGCCCAGAGACTGTTGGTAGTTCGGTGAGCTTTGGCATGAAACACCTCTAGTTACGTTCACACTCAGTAAAAAATATAACATATATAACAATAGAAAAGGGGCCAAAAATAAAAACAAATATGATGCTAAGTATATTACAATGTTCACAGTGCCTTTATGTGTAAGCCTCTGAGCATCTGGTTGCCAGGTGTGTGGCTCCTGCCTGTCAAGCCTGCGTACTGGTGGTGGCTATGGGAGAGTAACGAGAAACACAACACCTTCACACTGCTTGTTTATGTGCAGTCCAGAGGCACACAAAGTACATTCCCAACCAACCCCATCCATTTAACTAGCGGTGGTGACGTGGTCACACTGGCAATATGGATACATGTATGAACACATACTTTTGAGGAATTGTGAAATCAAATGGACAGTGCCGTATTCTGTGCAGTTCTATTTTAAAATGTAGACTCTAGGTAGACAGCAGTACAGAGCAATGTCCACATTCCTGGGCAATGGAGGAAGAAAGTCAACATTCCACACACCTTGCCAAAAGAGAAGGAAATGGACTTTGATACTATAAATATTCTCAAAATGACATCTAGTGGTACAGCAACCAGAGAAAAGATCCTCTCTTTAGCACTTAGCTAGAGATCCATCTCCCCAATCCATTCTAAACTCTCTGATTAACACAACGTGATTGTAAATTCCCCCTCCAGCTCCTTTAACCATCTGCAGAAAGTCACACATTCCCAGCACAACTCAATACCAACCCACAGCTTGCTGTACAGGACCAAGAGGACAATGGCCACAATACAAGGGTATGAAAAGAGGATATGATCAAGTACAGCACATTATGTAAATCAGAAGACCAGTCCAGACCTGTCTGATGCTGCTCTGCTAAGTCTACTAAACCTGACAACAATACCCCAGTCAGTGGTCTATCTGGAGCCTGAGTCAGTGTGGCATCTGTCTGTAGAGAGCATGGGCCTGCTGGGTGGTTGGGAATAAGCTTCTTAGCTAACATACCCACTGCCCTGACCCAGCAGGGGGTGTGAAAGATAGGGCACACATCTGGGTAGAACCTCAGAATTGCCTTAGTAGTGAACCAGGATACAGACTAATGCATACTCTGTCCAGGGAGGGGCAAAGGCTCGGAATGGACACCCTTCTCACATTTAGTCTGTAGATTTGAGTGATTTTCCCCAGGCTTGTATTCAGACTCTTGCTGAAGCCCTGTGTGCAGCAGGCATTGGGCACCAGAATAACAAACCCTCTGGTGACTGACATGGATACGTACCACCAGTCTAATAAAAAATAAAAAGGAGCTGTGATCTTCACTTCCTCTTCACACGAGGAAGCAAAAAACCTCCCGTTCCATTTTAGACCATGTATTATGAGTCAGCAGGATCCTTGAATTAGTGATGATGTCCCTGTATCTCTACACAACAAATGGACCTGATTAGGACCTAATCATGAGTAATAAAAAGTGGATAGTAAAATGTTGGGGAATCTTGTCATATACAGTAACTGTTGGAGAGGAGGAAAAGAGTAGGAATGACAGGAGCCCTACTCTGGTAGCATACCAGAGAGATAACAGTAGAAAGACCTGCTACACAGGAACATGGGGCAAGTGTGTGGGGTTTAAAAGGTTAGAAGAGGGAGGGGCAGGACAGAGCTTTTAGCCACACTTTCAACTGCCACACTGACTCCCTATATGAACAGAGCATAGAGTATTGACCAAAAGTCCATCAAATCCTTATAAAAACCATAACAATATGCTTCTCTTGTAACTACTGCAGTGCAACTTGAACCAAAAACTCATGCCATGAGATTGTAGACAACTGCAAACCGGGCCTTCGCTTGTTATTGCAACAACATATGGCCATGGGGCTGTTGTAATCTTTGTGCTATTGTCCTACAACCCCCCCCCCCCCCCCCCCCCCCCAGCTCGCCTTTGTTTGGAGTCAAAGGGGGAGGTAGGAAGGGGAGTATGGGATTACATAAACCAGACACACACAGGACAGCGTCATCATGCCTCTCCACTGAAGGCAGCTCCTCACTTTAATTCACATTTATTTAACCAGGTAGGCAGTTGAGAACAAGTTCTCATTTACAACTGCAACTTGGCCAGGATAAAGCAAAGCAGTGCGACAAAAAACAACACAGAGTTACACATGGGATAAACAAACGTACAGTCAATAACACAATAGAAAAATATGTATACAGTGTGTGCAAATGAAGTAAGGAGGTAAGGCAATAAATAGGCCATAGTGGCAAAGTAATTACAATTTAGCAATTAACACTGGAGTGATAGATGTGCAGATGAGGATGTGCAAGTAGAAATACTGGTGTGCAAAAGCGGTGTGCAAAAGCGGGACAAAAGCGTACAAAAACGGGATGATTTAGGTAGTTGGTTGGATGGGCTATTTACAGATGGGCTGTGTACAGCTGCAGCGATCAGTAAGTTGCTCTGACAGCTGATGCTTAAAGTTAGTGAGGGAGATATGTCTCCAACTTCAGTGATTTTTGCAATTCGTTCCAGTCATTGGCAGCAGAGAACTGGAAGGAAAGGCGCCAAAGGAGGTGTTGGCTTTTGGGATGACCAGTGAAATATACCTGCTGGAGTGCGTGCTACGGGTGGGTGTTGCTATGGTGACCAGTGAGCTGAGATAAGGCGGAGCTTTACCTAGCATAGACTTATAGATGACCTGGGGGCAGTGGGTTTGGCGACGAATATGTAGCGAGGGCCAGCCAACGAGCGCATACAGGTCGCAGTGGTGGGTAGTATATGGGGCTTTGGTAAAAAAACAAAAAAAGATGTCACTGTGATAGACACCCGGCATACAGAGAGAAACGTGTCCCCCTCTCTGTGAGGTGACTGTGGAACAACGTACAGTGACTTCAGAAATGATTCACACCACTTGACTTTTTCCACATTTTGTTGTGTTACAGCCTGAATTTAACATGTATCACATTGACACTGATCTACACACAATACCTCATGTCAAAGTGGAATTCTGCTTGTAGAATTTTATTTTAATTTATAAAAAATGTAAAGCTGAAATGTCTTGAGTCAATAAGTATTCAACCCCTTTGTTATGGCAAGCCTAAATAAGTTCAGGAGTAAAAATGTGCTTAACAAATCGCATAATTCAACCACAAAAACCAGGGAGGTTTTTCAATGCCTTGCAAAGAAGGGCACCGATTGGTAGATGTGTGAACAGACGCTGAATATCCCTTTGAGCATGGCGAAATTATTCATTACACTTTGGATGGTGTATCAAAACACCCAGTTACTACAAAGATACAGCCGTCCTTCATAACTCAGTTGCCGGAGAGGAAGGAAACTGCTCAGAGATTAAAACAGTTACAGAGTTTAATGGTTGTGATATGCGAAAAATGAGGATGGATCAACAACATTGTAATTCCTCGACAATACTAACCCAAATGACAGAGTCAATAGAAGGAAGCCTGTACAGAATAAAAATATTCTAAAATATGCATCCTGTTTGCAACAAGGCACTTAAGTAATACTGAAAATATTGTACAATCCAGGTATGCAAAGCTCTTAGAGACTTACCCCAAAAGACTGTAATCGCCACCAAGGGGGCTTCTACAAAGTAGGACTCAGGGGTGTGAATACTTATGTAAATGACACATGTGCATTTCATTTCAATACATTTGCAAAATTTCTAAAAACATGTTTTCACTTTGTCATTATGGGGTAGTGTGTGTAAATGGATGAGAACAAAAAATGTGGAATAAGTCAAGGGGATGAATCATTTCCGAAGGCACTGCAGTACTGTGCTTACTGGTTTCCTAACTGAGAGGCAGGCATCCCTGCTGATGAATGCCAAACATGAGAAAACCCACTCAGTATGGGGCAGTACAGCCATGCTTCACATTCCCAGGTGAGACAAGTGTGGAAGGTAAACACTACTTCTCTTAATGATGACGAAATACTTCAACAGTATTTAGTCATCAACTGGATATACAGGTCCAGAAACAGAGTCAACTCTTCCTGACACACACAGTTCAGTTCAATGGAAGGTAGTGATTGAGTTTGATAGATTGCTAAAAAATTGTGTTTAGAAACTTAAAATGATAAAAGCAGCACAGAGCATGTGCAGTGAAAGATAATAAGATACCCACACTTCCTCATTAGGAACTGGCCTTTTCCAACAGGCCCTTCACAAATTCTCTCAAGTACAGACTCACAGTCATCAGCATTCAGCAGAGTCCACTGATATGTGGAATCTATTACTGGCAGCACCTTGGTTGAAAAGGTTAAAAAGGCAAGATAAATTAAGTACTTACATCGTAGGCCTCCCTGCGCAGCCCCTCACTGCTCCTCAGCCAGCAGCGGCTCAGCTCACTCAGCTCCACGATGGGCTGAACCTTTAACCGCACAGAGTCCCCAGACTGACGGATCTTCTCCACGATCTCGTCCCGGCTCTTATTCTCCACGTTGTGCCCGTTGATCTCCACTAACCTGTCTCCAGGCACCAGACCCAGCGCCAGGTCCTTGGTCCCGGCTCCAGGCTCAGCAAAGTGGACCACCCTCCGGTAGACCCCACCGTCAGACCTCCGGTCCAACATGGTGGTGCGGCGCAAGGAGAAACCAAAGTCTCCTGTGTTGCGGCGCTGCAGCTCCAGTTCCCTGGGCTCAGGCATAGGTGGAGCCATGACGCCAGGCAGTCGCAGGTCTGCAGGGAAGGTCTTCTCCACCACTTCTGGGATGTGAACCCTCTTCCCAGCCCTGCTGTGGACCTGGGGATGCTGCTGGGAAGCCTGTCTGTGGTAGGTGTCAAACACCTTGTTCTCTAACTGGGGAGACGGTTGAGTTGAGCTTGGTGTGGAAGCCTCAGAGGCACTCTCCTCTTTGCTCATCTGGGAGAAGGGCTTCATGATCTGGCCCACCTGGGAGTTCTGCTTGGCCAGACCACCGAACTTGGCCGCCCGCTCCTTCACAGAGATGCGATGGGGATCCTGTCCCCCCTCCCCCTTGATGTCATCACTGGAGCTGGCTGCACTCACCTGGCCCAGGTCCAGGACCATGCTGCCACGGTTACTGAAGCGATCAGCATCTAGATCAGTAAGGCTGAGCTCTGTGTTGCTAGCCACCTTGATAGGGATGGGGCTGGAGATCTCCAGCTTGACCTTGGAGTCCCTCTTAGAGCCTCCTCGGTGGAGATTGAAGAAGCCCCGCCTCTGGCTCATCTCGTCCAGACTCGTCAGCTCTGCCTGGGACATCCTCTCCTTTTTGTCCTTCCTGTCTTTTTTCTCCTTCTTCCTCTCATCCTTGTCTTTCTTAATCAGATGGAACATATTTGGCTCCAAATAGCAACCCCCTCAAGGTTGGTTTGTGTCAGTTTACACCAGGGGAGGTTCCATACACAAGTGAAGTATCAGTTCACGCTTTTGACCCAGGTCATGGAAACATCTGGGTGACACTTTGAAATGTAATCAGAGGGGCCATGAGGAGAGAAGAGACAGTCAAGTAAGTATTTGGCCAGGCCATAATCCAACAATCATCCAATACAATGGCAATGAGATATCCTTACAGATCATACCCATGGCTAGAGACGATGACTCATGACAGAGAGAGTGTTTGTTACCCGGGAATGTCTAGGCTCATTTAAAGTAGCTGTCCAGTGTTTCCAGATTTCTATGAAATATGACCTATAATTACAATACGAGTGAAATAGTTATTTCCAATTTCTTTATTAAGAATGTTAAAGGCCTAGTGAAGACAAAATCACGATTGTCATGTGTTTTATATACAATATATCCACACTATGAGGTTGGAATGTTACAGTGAACATGTGAAAATGATGATCAGGCCCTTTTAGTGTAAGAGCTGTTTGAAAAGACCACATGACATTTCCGCCAGTTTTTGTAGGATGCGATTTTGGTCTACAAGATGACATCATGTAAATCTAAATTGTAATCTAAGTAATCCCCATAAGTATTTTTATTTTGCATAACAGGGCTATAAACAATAACTAGTAATGCTGCATACACCAATGTAAAAATCTTTCTTGTAAAAATGTGTATAAATTGCTGAGGTGTAGTCACTTTTGAGGACATAAGCTACACAGTACAAATATGATGCAAATATTTTATATGTATTTCCTATTGAACAAAACTGTAATGAATAAGGCTTGAAATGACTTAAGCTTTCTAAATATAATCAAATTATAAAATGGCTAAGTATAAGATTTCACCTTTCTTATAACTGTAAAATACATATTTGCAAATTTTCTAAAGGTCTCTCTTGATCAAAATGTCTGCCCCCACTGTTGTGAACGTCACACCGAGCTCTGGCTTGGCTTCCTGAACTTGTTAGGAACTCTCCTTTTATCTCATATTAATCTTGTCTGTCTATGACAAACAGAAAGTGTTTTTGGTTTAAAATCTATGAATTATTTTAGATTACTTTGATCAAGTTGGCTATAAAATCGACCTGCTAGTGATGAAACCTGCTGTGCTACCATGTAAGGATTGCAGACATGTGCTTTGTCAGTCGCTGTGAAGTAGGGTTCAGCCAGGAGTTAACCTCTTAAATGTAATGGCAAAATGTAGATTTCCACCTAAATAGACATACCCAAAAATAACTGCTATTCATGTGTAATTACATGATTCTGACATGCCAAAACTTGGAAAGACATCTGGGAGATGAGGAAATGATCAGAAGATAGGAGTTACATAGTTCAGAATACACAAGATCAAGTATACATAAAACATATATAAAAATGTCTTATCAAACAAACTTGGTTACACAATTGTCCTTTATTAAAGAAGGTGCAAAAATAGAAATAAGCTGAACTATTTACAAAATGGCATTTGTTTTACATCCCAGGTGTAAATTATTAGATTTCACTTTCACCATTCTTGTGCATGTCGTGGTAGTCTTTGAAGCAGTCCCTCTCTGCCAGGAAACAAAAAGCAAACTGGCATTTCGCACAGAAGATCTGGCATTTCCCCCTTTTTCCCCCCTGTGTTTTGTTCAATGCTTGCAGTTCTTCCTTTTGTCTTTTGGCATGTGTGTTGGATAGTGGCGCTCACCTTGAGTGGGGGGTCTTGTGATGGTTGTGAGGTTGCTTTGGGCCTCAAATTCAGCCATTTCCAACACCAGCTGCTCTCAGAAGGCCAACTGGGAGAGAGGGGTTTGACTTTTTGCTTTGGCCATCTGCTTGTAGAGAATGAAAGCATTTACTGTAGCAATGTCCACAAAGTGGTCAAAAAAAGTCTTACCACTTCCTGGTCTTGTGGAGGACCTGGTAGTAGCCTATCAGAGAATCAGATAGGTCGACACCCCCAATGATGGCATTGTAGTCCTTCACAGAAATGGGGACATTCTTCCTCACCCATGCCCCATTGGCATTTTTCACCCTCCTTGAGACATGGTTGTTATTGAATACCTTATGCTGTGTGGTGAGCATGGTTACTCTTCTAGTGTCCTTCCATTTCACAAAAAGCAGCTTGTTAGTCCTGATCCGACGTAGGGTCCCCCTCTCCACTGTCTTTGTCATGTCGTTTACCTTGGTCTTGGGGGAAAAGATTCTGTTCGGACGAATGGTGCCACAAGCTCTTATTTTCTTGTTCAGGAGGTCTATGAAAAGCATGGGACTAGTATACAAATTATCCACAAAGAGCTTGTACCCACTGCCAAGTAAGGGGAAGTCCATCAGCTGCATGACAGAGTCATAACTAAGGCCCTTCCCTGTGGGTGTGATCGCCTTGCCTTCATAAATGAAAAAGTTCCATGTGTAGGCAGAGGCTGAATCGGCTAGCACAAAGAGCTTGTAGCCCCATTTGGTTGACGTATTTGTCATATATTGCTTCAAGCCAATTGGAACCTTTGAGGCAACCATGCGCTCATCTATAGATAGATTTTGAGCAGGCTGGAAGTAAGTTTTGCATGCCTCCACCATGTCATGATAAAGGGGCTTGACTCTTGCAAGACGATCATACCCTGCAGCCCCCTTCTTCTGGACATTCCCTGATCCTTTTGTGGGTCACTCATGTGAAGAGTACGGTTGATGGTCAAGAATCGGTTTTCACTTATGATGGAGGTGGGGAACTCGAACCGATAGAGTGGGGACTCCAGTTGTCAACTAGTCTTGATACATTTACCAGTCCCATGTAAATCCCCAAGGAAATGTAGTTGAGCATGTCACCCATGGTGACAGGTTTCCAGGACATCTTCCTTCCCCCTGCTACTTCATGGCCCCATACTTGTTGTTATTACTAATTAGCATCCCCAGTGCAGAGGTGGTAAAGTAGAGCTGAAACATCTGTAAGGGGTGTATGTTTCATCACTAACCATCTGTGGGCCTTCTGTTCATTTAAACCTAAATTGTTCTGGCTCCTCATCTTCAATGCCACCTGTCCTTAGTTTCATCTTTTTTTAGATTGAGTATTTATTGGGTCATTATGTATGTTTGTAATAGTGTGTTATATGTGGAAATGTGTTCGTATTATAAATTGTATTTTAAATGTTTAAGGACTCTTGGAAGATTAGTCCAAATGGGGACTAAAAGAGATCCAAATCAAATCAAATCCCTCTGTTGTGCTGCTTCCACTGCCTCTCCCTCTTCTCTGTTGAGGCCTAGATCTCCACCCAGCCAACCGCAGCTCCAGATGAACTTGCAGGGAGGGGAGTGGTGCCAAGGCCTGCAGTGGGGATGGTTGAAGAGGAAAGGGGTCTTCGCGGATGTAGAACCATCAGACGGGGTGATTGAAACTGCAGTGGGGGGTGAAGACCTTGACCCAGGGGGGGCCTAAACGTTATCTGACAGTGACACAAAGAGGGTCTGAAGAACACACACAATGCAAACAGTAACACTTTGGAGACCAATGCAAAGGTGAGAACCACAAATAAACAATGGCCATGAGAGTTTAGTAGTCTCTCCAAAGTTACAAGGATGAAACTTAGAACATCAAACAGTGAACTAATATGAAACATAGACAATAACTACTATGGAATTATATAACATTGAAATTGCTTGTTACATAGGCCTATGTAAACTAAATTCAAAGCACAAAAAGTAGACAACTTATAAAAAATGAAATACATATAGTAAATTAGCTATACAAAGTCATGAAAATAATTTGCTTACAGATCTAAAAGTGGATCCTTCTAGAAAGCAAGTCCATAACCTCGTTGTTGTCCAAATCACTCCCCTGATCCGAGTCCAGACAGTATTTTATTCAAAGCTTCTATGTCGGTATATTTATTCATAGCTACCTTCTTTTTATCTTCCTATTCAATATTCTTAGTTTTTACCTTTTTATTCCCCCGTGAGAAGCCATCTTTTATGCTAAAGTGATGAAATTAAAGCGATGAAATCTGTTTACAATGTAATGTAGTGTGCTCGGTGCGTCTCATCTCTGAGCCAGGTAGCAATAGTTTGCATTACGCATAAAAGGTTCTAGGCCTTGCTTTTTCCCACCCAGGTCAACTGTATATCCCTGGAAAGCTTTTCTCATTCGCTACAAGACTGTCAAGGTGCCATAGTAGCCAATCCCCTGTGTAATGGATGCCTACAGATGTGCAGATGTGCCTACAGGTGGACATTCGATGTTGCAATTAAGTCATACATCATCAGATAACATTGTCAATATGCTATATTTGTTTCTACCAACCTAAGGATTAATTTCATACCCCCATGTAGCTATAGCTCAAACACAGACCAAATTGAAGCTTACCTTGTAAGATGTTTACTGTTTGGTGAAAACGTGTAAAATAAACATTTTGACTCTCGGGGCTGGTGATCAATAACGGTAGGTCACAGGCAGACAAATAAGATATCCTCATGATCTGTGGAGTCCCGGCTTTCAGTGTGTATGACCGTATTCCGTGTTTATTTTGTTTATGCTCACAACACTAACCGGAATGTAGGTCGCAGCCCACTTTAAATGAGGTCATCGGCTCGGCCTTCCCTTAGAAATTAGTATGCCCATATATGATAGTAAGTCACAAAGATTTGAAGGTACAGATCAATAGGCAAGATACTTAGCTTTCCGCAGACACCCTGCTTTTGCAGATAGGGGCTACCGTTCTCATACTAGACTAAATTGAATAGGGTCCCCAAATATGGGGGCTTTACATTTAAGAGGTTAATGGACAGTCAGAAGAGAGAATGAAATTGTAGGAGAGACACCCAGCTTCAAGTGGTGTCAGAGTACATGTCATACTTCAGTCAGAAAAAAATATACCAGACAGACAGACAATGAGCAGAGAGGAAGAGGCTAAGCGAAAGAAAGGACCAAAAGGTTCATGGCTAGAATGAATCCAGCTTTTGTGAATTTATCATCAGATTTTACTTTTCGTAGCAGGTTAGGATAATTAACAAAGCAGGTTAGAATAATTAGGTTAATGTTAGGAAAAGGTTCAGGGTTAGCTAAAACGCAAACAATAAAATTAACTTTTGACATTATTTTGATACAAGCTGGATCCCTTCTAGCCATGAGAGGCCCAACTCTGCCCAAAAATCGGTCTTCTATAGCAGGTGGCATTGTTAGGTTTCTTTCGGTACCCAAGTGAGGAGTTTTTGTATGGAGGTCAATGAGAGTCAAATTTGGTCAACAAAAAATCTAAATGTCTTATTTGCTACGTGAGGTTTATTTGACTGAATAGAAGTTTCATAAGGCTAAGGTTGTTACAAGTGTACTGATATAAGTAGCACACGTGACATCCCGGCAACTTTGTGAAAAACACTTCATATATGAGTTGTCTCGAGAGGGCGATGCATATTCATGACACGAGGCTAGTAGTATAGCATCTCCCTCTCCATTGAATACAGAGAGTTGACGTCCACAGCCCTCATTGAATTTAAAATGTTAAAATAATGAGATGTATCCACCAATCCAAATAGAGTAATAGGCAGGAGCTTGACAGCCCACAGTGCTGCTATGAGAACAACAACTCCCATGGTTAGGGAGGAGAGACAAGTATCTTGTCAGTATATCCATAATCGTTGAAATGAGCCAGATGTTTCACCGGATGTATAAATCTGAAGCATCCGGTTGGCATTTCCACACAGCACCAATTATGGTGATGAGAGGAAGCCCAGTGGCCGGCAGTGGGAGAAGATGGAGCGAGATGGATTTTGGTCGACTTTCTGCTCATTTTCTCATCGATTGAACATTTGATCTCAATACAGTTCTGTTCCCAAAACTACTATCTGTTACGAACAGAGTGGACTAAGTTTTGTACACTTTACGCTTTCCCCCCAAAAAAATGTAAACGGTGCTGTTTAGAAGTGCAAGGGCTAATTGAGTTATTGCACACACGCACTTCACAGACTATGTGTTCCCTAATGGAAATAGATGCTTGAACACGCTAATAGGCTCTCGTTAGCTCGTGCTTGGCTCTGCCCACCTCCTTGATTGTTCTGCCCGATATGATTAATTTGCTCCCATTGGAAACAACAGGTTGTGGTCTATCTTGGATTAGTGGTAAAAATCTTTGGATATACATCTGTATCCGTGGGAACCATAACTACCGCTCAATGCAAGCAAATGTGATCTACGGTGTCCACAGATCAATTTATAAGCAAAAATGTCAGTCGGAACCGGTACCAGAATCACCCAGGTCCCCTAAACAAGGGACTTAATATTTAAGTGGCTTAATAGGCCAATAATAAAAGAGAGTTCCAAACCTCTTTTCCAATAACAGATCATTTTTGCAGTTACTTTCAATTTAAAGATACAGTATATTATGCTGGAATATAGAAAAGTACTCTCATGAACATGCAAGTAACATTTTTAAAGACCCAATGCAGCTGTTTTAAAACTAATATCAAATCATTTCTCAGTAACAATTTAGTGCCTAACTAATATATTTTCACTCAAATTGGCAAAAATTGCTTTTTAGCAAAAAAACTCTTTCTCAGGCAATAATTTTGCTAGGACAGTCTGGGAGTGGTCTGCGTGGGGAGGAGAAACCTGAAAACAAGCTGTTTATTGGCAGAGGGGGTTGGTTGAAACTCTTTCTTTTTGGTCTACTAACCAATTTACCGCATGGTGATGTCACCCTGGAAAGCCAAAACTCCACCCATGCACAACCTGCTGATTAGAAGGTCCTGTGTAGATTCTATTTTCAACCAGCAACTATCAGGAAATAACACTAATCAATTTTTTTTCGTCAGCTGTTGTACAATATGATACAAAACATAGGAAAACAGAATTTTGACTGGACTTGGCCTTTAAACTGTCAGGGGTCAGCTTTACACAGCAATGCATTTCAATGTGTCAATTAACTTAAATCACCAAGGGCTAGGTAGAAGCAACCAGACACCATTGTCGTAGTGAAGGTATCAGATGTGTTGGAGGCTGCCTTTCATTAAATAACAATGTTGCTTCTTTTCTGTCAGTAAACTGTTTAAAACCACTACACTTACAAGTGATGTTCCACAATTTCAGGCAGATTACTGTGGGGTTTCCAAAAGAAGTTGGTATGCTGATATGACTTTTGTAAGTTTCCATTGACGTGACACAAGTAATGTTCTTTCCAAGTTGTAAGTGGGAGGGATAGGGCAAAAGAGAGTGTGTCCTGTTGCCCCTTCATTGAAACCTAATGTGCCCGAAGAAAAAGGAACCAAGGTTTCCTAAGTAGACTCCCTTTACACCAACCGGTACAGTCCCAGTCCTGAGGGGCCAAAGAGTGTTCTGGCTTTTATCTAATCTTAATCAATTATAGTCGCAAAACAACTGGGAACTCAGATATCTCCGACTTCCGACTGTGAAAATAATTTTGAACGGTCATCCAACTCGGGCATCTTTCTAAAGCTCTGACTTTCCGACCTGAAAGATCACAGATGTCATGATTTGACCTTCCTTTATACAGAGTTCCCATTTGTCTTGAAAGCATCATATATTGGATCATGTATGGATCTTCATCTTCCAATCAAGTTGCTGAATCAGAAGCCATTCACTTCCTGACCACCTCACTCCACCCTAACCACGCCCTGCAGCTGAAAGCTGTCAGTGAATTACAGTGGTGACAGCGTTATCTCTACTATTGCAACACATTGATAAACCACACTTGACAAAAATAAATAAGACACAGCCATTCTCCAATTTACATGGACATATCAATAAAGTTACACAAACTAGGCTACTGACCCTCCCCATGCGTCTCGTGCCGCACAGCACTGCTATGAGAAGCAGTCATGCATGGACAAATTTGACCACTATCTAAAAACAAAAGGATAGCCTATAAACGGAATATGAACAGTAGCATATAATATGTGCGATATGATTGCCTATAGCCTATGCGATCCATATATCTGGTGGGAATTACAAACACATTAACATAAATGTAACCACCCAGAGTAAAAAACTGGTTGAATCAATGTTATTTCCACGTAATTTCAACCCCCCAAAAATCTGTGATGTTGAATCAACGCGAAAAACTGATTGGATTTGCAAAAAGTCAACGAAAGGGCATTTCGTTTTTTTTTACCTAACTTTTAACCTACATCCAATGACATGGTGACACGTTTTGTTGATATCACGTTGAATTCATGTTAAATTGAGAACTCAACCAATTGTAAATCAAATTTAGACGTTGAACGGACGTCTGTGTCATTGGGCTGTTCGGTTACACCTGCAACAACATATTCCTGACAGAATGTATACATTGTTGCTGAATTATTGCCTACTCGTATCCAACACTGTGGAGAGGTTATTGTCGCTGTAGTCACAGCTTGGTCATAATGCGCTTCCTTTAAGCTGCTTTGCCCTCATTCTTTATCACACTGGTGGCTTCACATGACCAACAGTTTAATCGAGAGGAGAAAGATGTAGCATACACACCGTGGTCTAATTAAAAAATAAAAACGAATATTAGGTTACTCACCGCTCAGTGATGTGCTGGTTTAGTGTTGGTGAGCAGTCCGATGAAGGGTTGAGTAAGATTGTAAGTAGCTTCAGCAGTTTTATTGCAGTCTGCCGTTGCAGGGCAGTCCAGTCTATTAAGGCATGACTTACAGTCAGCTGGTTTGCAGTGACCCCTACTGGCTTGTTTGGGGACATTAGACTATAGGGACAGAGGGATCATATGGAGGACCAAACCTGCCATAATTAGAATAAAATGAATAAATAAATAAATGCACACATAAATAGATAAATATTATGAATAAATAAATAAATGCACATATAAATAGATAGATAAATAAATGAATGAATTAATGATTGCACATATAAATAGATAAATAAATGAATGAATGATTGCACATATAAATAGATAGATGAATGACTGATTGCACATATAAATAGATAAATGAATGAATGAATGAATGAATGATTGCACACATAAATAAATAATTATTTAAATAATTCATCCCATTTTCTTTCATTTTATTCATTTATATTATTTCATTTATTTATGTATTTCTTCCTCCAATATGACAATGGGGGGGTGTCAAGCAAACATATGTGGTTGGTATCTGAAACAACTTTGGATGATCAATGCCAAGGCACATTGATCAATTGCATTTGCCTGGGCTGCATTCAAAATGACAGAACATGTTCAAAGTTTAAAGGCCATGTTCCACAATAGCACTCCCCAAACAATAATATGTAGCGCATATAGCTATGTATCAATATGATATGTAACTTTTTTGAGGGGAAATTGGAGGTAAAATCTATTATATGCTGCTGTGCTGCACGTGCACCATTAAAACACAAAGAAACATGCTTGACATAGAAACAGATTAACAGTTTTGGAACACTGAGCCATTGACTCCCTGCCTGCACTGAGGTGGCTGTGTTACGGGTGGGTTGCTTTTGACAATAAGGCATCGGACTACAGCCATATAGTTTTGAACCTAGAAGAAGACCAAGAGACAAGAAGGAGTCAACCGAGATGGGCGAGAGGAATGTCCAGTTGTCCAGAAAAGCATGGTAAGGTCACGTTACTGAGTATCAAGCTAGCTATCTTGGCTACAACTGATAAAGT
This sequence comes from Salvelinus namaycush, assembly GCF_016432855.1. NCBI lineage: Eukaryota > Metazoa > Chordata > Actinopteri > Salmoniformes > Salmonidae > Salvelinus > Salvelinus namaycush. The sequence goes on along the minus strand of NC_052318.1, from coordinate 37,498,788 downwards.
AGAGTTGGCTAGCTAGCTGCTTTTTACAGCCAGACTCTCAGTTTTACACTTAGGTAGCTAGCTAGATAATTAACTCAATTGCAATTATCATAAACCATTATTATCTAGCTAGCTACGGTACCTAAATATCTGTCAGATGTAAAGCAAGCAGGATTGTGGCATGTCAGAAGCAATACATGTTGGCTAGCTCACGTTAACTAGATCAATCAATCAATCAAATGTATTTGTAAAGCACTTTTTACATCAGCCGATGTCACAAAGTGCTATACAGAAACCCAACCTAAAACCCCAAACAGCAAGCAATGCAGATGTAGAAGCACGTGGCTAGGAAAAACTCCCTAGAAAGGCAGGAACCTAGGAAGAAACCTAGAGAGGAACCAGGCTCTGAGGGGTGGCCAGTCCTCTTCTGGCTGTGCCAGGTGGAGATTAAAAGAGTACACGGCCATTAAGGCCAGATTGTTCTTCAAGATGTTCAAATGTTCATAGATAACCAGAAGGGTCAAATAATAATAATCACAGTGGTTGTAGAGGGTGCAACAGGTCAGCACCTCAGGAGTAAATGTCAGTTGGCTTTTCATAGCCGAGCATTCAGAGTTCGAGACAGCAGGTGTGGTAGAGAGAGAGAGTCGAAAACAGCAGGTCCGGGACAAGGTAGCACGTCCGGTGAACAGGTCAGGGTTCCATAGCCGGAGGCAGGACAATTGAAACTGGAGCAGCAGAACAACCCGACTGGGGACAGATCACTTTTTAAACAATAGTGGATACTTAATTAATAAGCTAGCAGCTAGCTAACTATAGTCAAATAAAGAGGAGCGTGTTTTCATGATGGAATAAATAACCAATGTTCGCCTTAGCAATTGTTACTGAGATGAGACGTGGTGCCATAATATAAATAATATCTTAGCTAGTTGTAAATTCACATGTATGCAATGTAATTTGCTGATAACTACTTTTTTGAGCCAAAGCGTACTTACTATGCCTGTGATACGTGGTTGTGTGCACTAACTGTAAGTCACTCTGGATAAGAGTAAATTTGTCATAGCCATTATCACAAAATAGCTTGGATACTTTTAATCAGATCTATTGCTGTCATTTAAAGACATAAATGTGAAATAGGCAAACTGATACTTGAATCATAAATACAGGTACCATTTTCTTTTGTTAATCTCTGCAGGTTTGTCATCTGATTTCTTGGAGCCTGGTGGAGATGGATGCAACCATACTACAAGGCAGGACATTTCTCTGCATCTAGGTTGAGCCGTGCTACCAGCAGGAACATGGTGCACTCTGTCAGTAAGTCATGTTTGTCACTAACTTCTAACTTGGTATCTTATACACAAAGACAACACTTAGAACTTATGATTCAAAAGGTGTAAAGTAAATGCAAGTCTCATGTCCAGGGTGAATACATTTTTATTCATGTATATCAGACATCACACAAGTGTGTCAACTAAATATATATACCAGACTATCACGTTTCAGGTAAGACCCAGATGCAGACAGTGTCGAAGTGACAAAAGTGTATTACTAGTACAGGGGCAGGCAAAACAACAGGTCAAGGGCGGGCAGAGGTCAGTAATCCAGACAGGGTGCAAATGGTCCAGAATGGCAGGCAGTCTCAGGGTCAGAGCAGGCAGGGGTCAACAATCCAGTGTGTTGTGGCAAGGTACCGAATGTTAGGCAGGCTCAGGGTCAGGGCAGGCAGAATACCCTCCCCCCACCCCAGCCCTGGTGTCCTACCTGGTCGCATACCTGGTTGACCGGGGTGCCGGCGTTGGACATCTGCGACGCCTGGGTCCAGGATGTCCCTAGAGGGAAGGGCCGACCGGGCTCTCTTCCAGGTATGACGACAGTGACAGACAAACATCTGGGCCGAAGGTATGCCAACCTCTTCCTCCTGCTCAGGGAAGAGCGGGGACTGATACCCCAGGAAACACTCAAAGGGCGATAGACCAATGGCAGAGCAAGGAAGGGTGTTACGGGCGTATTCGACCCACACTAGTTGCTGGCTCCAGGTGGTGGGGTTGGCGGAGACCAGGCAGCGCAGAGTTGTCTGCAGGTTTTGGTTGGCTCGCTCCGACTGGCCGTTGGACTGGGGGTGGAACACGGAGGCTGGCCGATGACCCAATGAGTGTGCAGAATGTTTTCCAGAACCAGGACGAGAACTGAGGACCCCGGTCGGAGACAGTGTACACTGGCAGTCCATGGATCCAGAAGACGTGCTGCACCATGACCTGGGCCATCAGGGATATGTGACCCCAGGGACGGTGAGGGACAGACAGAGGTTGAAGGAGGCCAGCCGGAGCTTGCAGAGGAGTCTTGTTCTGTGCACAGATCCGGTGACAAACGCGGAGATGTCAGGAACCATGGTAGGCCACCAAAAGTGTTGTCGCACAAAGGCCAGGGTCCGCTGGGAGCACGGGTGGCAGGCAAGCCTGGAGGAGTGTGCCCACTCAAGGACCGAGGAGCGGACCGCGTCAGGAATGAACATCCGGTTATCTGGGCCCCCCCCGGCTGGGAACGCTGCGCCTCACGAACTTGCTTCCCTATTCCCCAGCTGAGTGCCGTCACCAGGCATGAGGTGGGAAGGATGGACTCGGGTTCCGGGGTTGAAGCAGTGGGGCTATAGCGGCGTGACAACGCATCCGGCTTGACATTCTTGGATCCTGGCCGGTATGAGAGAGAGAAGTTGAACCGGGTGAACAGCAGGCCCCACCTAGCTTGCCTGGAATTGAGGCGCTTGGCGGTGCGGAGATATTCCAGGTTCTTGTGGTCAGTCCACACAATGAACGGATGTTCTGCCCCCTGCAGCCAGTGCCTCCAATCCTCCAGCATCATCTTCACCGCGAGAAGGTCACGATTCCCCACATTGTAGTTCCTCTCCGTGGCGTTGAGGCGGTGGGAGAAGAAGGAGCAGGGATGTAAATTGAGGTCAAGGGCAGAACGCTGGGACAGGACAGCCCCCACTCCGACATCCGAAGCATCGGCCTCCACCACGAACTGGCGGGACGGGTCAGGATGAACCAAGATGGGAGCTGTGGTGAAGCGGGGTTTGAGATCCCGGAACGCCCGGTCAACAGCTGGGGACCACGTGAACAGAGGCTTGGGAGAGGTGAGTGCAGACAGTGGGGAAGCCAGGGTGCTGTAACCTCGGATAAAGTGGCGATAAAAGTTGGAGAATCCCAGGAAACGTTGCAGCTGCACCCTGGACGTAGGCTGGGGCAAATAAACCACCGCTCTCACCTTTCCGGGATCCATCTGTACAATCCCTGCAGCGATGATGTAACCCAGAAAGGGGATGGTGGAGCGATGGAATTCCCACTTCTCTGCTTTTACAAAAAGCTGGTTCTCCAGGAGGCGTTGGAGAACCTGTCGGACGTGGAGCATGTGTTCATGGGCGGAGAGGGAGAAGACGAGGATGTCATCGAGGTAGACAAAGACAAACCGGTTCAACATGTCACAGAGAACATTATTAACCAGAGCCTGGAACACAGCAAGGGTGTTGGTAAGCCCAAATGGCATGACCAGATACTCGTAGTGACCGCTGGCCGTGTTGAAGGCAGTCTTCCACTTGTCCCCTTCCCGTATCCGCACCAGGTGTTAGGCGTTCCGTAGGTCCAGCTTGGAGAACACGGTGGCCCCCTGGAGCGGCTCGAAGGCAGAGGAGATGGCGGGTAGCGGTTCTTCACCGTGATGTCATTTAGACCCTGGTAGTCAATGCACGGGCGCAGGGTTTTGTCCTTCTTCTCCGCAAAGAAGAACCCTGCGCCAGCGAGGAAGGCAGAAGGACGGATGAACCCTGCAGCTAGGGAGTCCTCGATGTAGGTCTCCATAGCCTTGGTCTCCGGACCCAATAGAGTACAGTCGTCCCCGGGGCGGAGTGGTGCCTGGGAGAAGGTCAATTCCGCAGTCATACGGTCAGTGCTACGGAAGCGAAGTGGCCCGAGCCTTACTGAACACCTCCCGGAGGTCCTGGTACTCCGCGGGAATGGGGGAGAGGTCTGGGGCAACTTCCGAGCCAACAGGAAGACGTCCCGGGGCAGTCTGCGCTGACTTCAGGCAATGGGCGTGGCAGAACTGGCTCCAGCCCATGATGGCACCAGCAGACCAGTCAATGAGGGGATTGTGTCGCTGGAGCCAGGAGAATCCCAATACCACGGGGACCTGAGGAGACTTAATGAGCAGTATACTAAAGTGATAATATAATGTGTTATTATAGGCCTAGGCTACTTTAATGTCATACTAAAGTAATTATGTCAAAAGTGTTAATATAGGCCTAGGCTACTTTAGCCATCCTTCCAAACTTTATCAATTTGTTTTTCAATGTAATAGGCCAATTTATCATTTAATTTTTTAAATGTCGATTCATATTAACAATTAACACACGTTTGGCAAGCTATATATCTCACATGATGACCATTTGGAAAACAAAACAGCTTTTTTAACACAATAGCATCCTCATCTGGACTGAAGTTGAATGGCATTTGGTTCCTCATATCCAAATGACCATTATTATGTTCATATGTAGGTGTAGCCTATATCCTTCTTTGTTCTTTGCCTGTTTTGATTATATTTGTATTTTCATACATGGAACAAAACACAATGGTATCTACTGTTTATCCTGGAATTATTTTATTCAATAATCTACTCAATCATGATAACATTGCATTGTTTCAGCTCAGTCAGTAGGGCTGAATCTGTTGTGAAAGTCAGTTAGATAAGCAGAAAACACAGCTCAAATCAGCTCAGTAGCAATTTTATACAGCATTGATTAATGGCAGGGATGAAAGATGCCTGATACACAGTATTTAAAAGGCAATCACATCAATTAAAACCAAACAAAACATCTTCATGACACCCCCAAAAAATGTATGACAAAAAAAATCCTGTAGATCGAATTTACCAAACCAAAGTGTTTGATTATGAAATGAGCTCCCAGTTCTACAAGGCATTGTTTTGTTTTTTGTGACCAACTTTTTATTTCGTTTTTTCAGAAGGGGGGTTACAGGTACAGTACAGGTATAACAAGTCATATAGACTACCGGTCAAAAAAAAATTTGCACCTACTCATTCAAGGGTTTTTCTTTATTTTTACTATTTTCTACATTGTAGAATAATAATGAAGACATCAAAACTATGAAATAACACATATGGAATCATGTAGTAACCAAAGAAGTGTTAAACAAATCTAAATATATTTTATATTTGACATTCTTCAAATAGCCACCCTTTGCCTTGATGACAACTTTGCACACTCTTGGCATTCTCTCAACCAGCTTCACCTGGAATGCTTTTCCAACAGTCTTGAAGGAGTTCCCACATATGCTGAGCACTTGTTGGCTGCTTTTCCTTCACTCTGCGGTCCAACTCATCCAAAACGATCTCAATTTAGTTGAGGTTGGGTGATTGTGGAGGCCAGGTCATCGGATGCAGCACTCCATCACTCTCCTTCTTGGTAAAATAGCCCTTACACAGCCTGGAGGTGTGATGGGTCATTGTCCTGTTGAAAAACAAATGATAGTCCCACTAAGCGCAAACCAGATGGGATGGTGTATCGCTGCAGAATGCTGTGGTAGCCATGCTGGTTAAGTGTGCCTTGAATTCTAAATAAATCACAGACAGTGTCACCAGCAAAGCAGCCCCCACCATAACACCTCCTCCCCCTTCATGCTTTATGGTGGGAAAAACACATGCAGAGATCATCCGTTCACCTACACCACGTCTCACAAAGACACGGCGGTTGGAACCAAAAATCTCCAATTTGGACTCCAGAACAGACTCCAGAACAAAGGACAAATTTCCACCGGTCTAATGTCCATTGCTCATGTTTCTTGGCCCCAACAAGTCTCTTCTTATTATTGGTGTCCTTTTAGTAGTGGTTTCTTTGCAGCAATTCGACCGTGAAGGCCTGATTCATGCAGTCGCCTCTGAACAGTTGATGTTGAGATGTGCCTGTTACTTGAACTCTGTGAAGCATTTATTTGGGCTGCAATCTGAGGTGCATTTAACTCTAATAAACTTATCCTCTGCAGCAGAGGTAACTCTGGGTCTTCCATTCTTGTGGCGGTCCTCGTGAGAGCCAGTTTCATCATAGCGCTTGATGGTTTATGCGACTGAATTTGAAGAAACTTTCAAAGTTTTTGAAATGTTCCATCTTGACTGACCTTCATGTCTTAAAGTAATGATACACTGTTTTTATTTTCTTATTTGAACTGTTCTTGCCATAATATGGACTTCGTCTTTTACCAAATAGGGCTATATTCTGTATACCTCCCCCCTACCTTGTCAAAACAAAACTGATTGACTCGACAGCATTAAGAAGGATAGAAATTCCACAAATTAACTTTTAAGAAGGCACATCTGTTAATTGAAATGCATTCCAGGTGACTGCCTCATGAAGCTGGTTGAGAGAATGCCAAGAGTGTGCAAAGCTGTCATCAAGGCAACTATTTGACGAATCTCAAATATAAAATATATTCCTTTTGAAACCATTTAATTGGTTATATTACAGATGTGATATGAGTAGTTGGGTCGTTCAACAATATTAGTGCTTTCTGCATCACTTTGACATTCTAAGTAAAAGTTTTGCACAAATAAAAGCCTGTTATATTTAATGAAGTGCCCTGTAATATAGACCACATGGAAAATTCAATCAATCTCAATTTATATGAATTAAAGACTTGCTAAAGTGCCTCTGTGCATCCTCTGTGACTTTTAGGAAGATTTTTAACCCACTTAACCACAACATTTCTCCAAGTTTTCACCATCATTATAAAGCCCTAGTTATGTTGTAAAGTCATTTCTGAAGAGTATTATTTATTTTATGTTATTAGTGATTCATTTTAAGATTCTTTTTTTTAGGTCAACCCTGTTATGTCAACTGGACTGTTTGGTTAAACTAGAGGTCTGGTTAAACTATTCAAAAGAGACATTGAACATGATCTCATAGTCAAATCATTGTGTAAATGCCAGTTCTACTCTTTATGACCATTTTCTGGTGTTTTGTGGTGGAAAACCAAAGCAGGTCCAGCATAACACATCAATCCTATTACCCATAGATAGGCCAGAAATGATTTAACAATTAAACATTTTTGGTGAAGCTTGCATTCAATTGTCCCTCCCTGTTGCACACAACAAGCTTCCATTCCTCCTGTCACAAGGGGATTTATGGCTGATTTAAGATTAAATCATCAACCCTGTTACGGTCAACCCTGTTACTTTATTTGGCACTTATTAGGCACATACTATAGTCGTTTGTTTTATGTAACCTATTGAAATGGGCAAATATGTTTTTCATTAAGTTGAACATGTGCTCTTTATGATAGAATGTTAAAATTAGGTGATATAAAAAAATTCAATACTCAAACGGCACCTAATTGGTGGAACGACCAAGTTACCAAAGTGGTTGCACATTAAAGTTTATAATTTCTACCCATGTACACACAGAAATGTGAGCACATACAGTTTTCAATGCTTTTGCGGGCTATGGGTACTCCTATGGAATTTCTAAAGATTCACTGCAAAAGACTCAAAGGACTGTTACTTTTGCAGTCTTACTGTAAACAACTGTAATCCATCTTCAGTTGATTGGAGGAAGCAAAAGAAGAATATTCAACGGAAAGAAAAAATACACAGTTTGACAGTTCACAGCCAGGATTTCTTGCCTCTGCCTATTTTAGTTATGTTGGCTAGTTTGGCCTTAGTGCGTTCTTTCTCATCTGGGCTTCTCTTGGAGGTGCACTCTACTGTGGAGTCCGTCTCGAAGGAGATGGCTGGGGTGTGGGTGGGCAACACACCACTGCTCTTCTCCTGGGACATGGGAGGGGAGGTCTGCAGGACCACCCTGCCTCGTAGGGAGTGTTTGAGCTGCAGCAGCAGAGGGTTGTTGTGGTTGTGATACAGGTCCACAAGTTCCACAGGGTCCCGCTCTGGCTCGCAGCATGTAGAGCAGGCAGAGCACAGCACACGGAAAATATAGACCCAGCCCAGGTAGTGCAGCTCCACAATGTTCAGGATGAAGCATCCCAGGCTGATGCTGAACATGAAGTTGAGGAAGATGGTCTTCTCCGTGGCACGAGACACAAAACAGTCAGTCCGGTTAGGACAGGGGTAGGTCTCACAGCGGAACAGTTGAGGCACTTCAAAGCCAAACAGGTAGTACTGGCCCACTAGGAAGGCTATCTCCATGACGGAGCGCAGCACCACGTGGATGATGTAGGTCAGCAGCACTTGGCTGGACAGCTCGGTGGGATCCTTCCCCACCTCCTTCAAGTCCTCCTCCAGCAGGCTCTGCTCCACACACTCCCCCTCCCGGGCGCCCCACTCCTTCTCATAGCAGGGGTTGAAGGAGCGGTTGCTGGCCTCCCGGGCGCCCCACTCCTTCTCATAGCAGGGGTTGAAGGAGCGGTTTCTGGCCTCCAGGGCTTCCCCATCCTCCACCCCTACATGTTTGAGACTTTCACTTGCAGGAGGAGGCTTAGCAACCTCCTGGATCTTCTCAGTCTCTAACTTCTCATCCTTGGCTATCTTGTGCAACACGTAGACAATGTAGAAGATAGACGGTGTGGAGACGAGCACTATCTGGAAGACCCAGAAGCGCAGGTGTGAGACGGGGGCGAAGGTGTCGTAGCAGACGTTGTTGCAACCAGGCTGCAGGGTGTTGCAGGTGAACTTGGACTGCTCATCGCTGTACACTGCATCCCCCACCAGGGTCACCAGCAGGATGCGGAAGATGAGGAGCATGGTCAGCCAGATCTTGCCGATCACCGTGGAGTGGTTCTGAACCTCCGTTAAGAAGCGACCAAGAATGGACCAGTCTCCCATTTCTTAACCTGGGGGAACACAGATGAAAAACAAACAGCAGAGGCCTATGGTGTGTTGATCCCTCCACACTACAATATTATGCCCCACAGACAAATCAACATTAGTGCTACAGTCTTTGAAGGAGTGAAACATGGATGGAACCTGCGCATCTGCAGCACTGATGTATTTCCTTGTAATCTATCAAGGTCTTTAATGAGTGAGCCATCAGTACAGTTTAGTCTCACTACTGAAAATGAAGTGTCTATTGCGGGAGGGGCACATGCTAAGTCAGCAGAACCATGAAGCCATAAAACAGGTCAACACATAATATGTCATCCAACATCCATAAGAGGGGCATCAAAATACTTTCACAATGTCACACAACATACTTAAGACACAGTATACTGTAGGCTATGTTGGAACATGTCGCTATGTGTTATGTAGATGTACTTTGTTTAATATACAGTATGTGTTGTTTAAATTAGGGATCTGGGATATTCTAAATAACATGAGAAAATGCTTAATTTGATACATGAAATGATTATGTAGAAAGAGAAAATTTAATATAGGTTACTCTCCATAATACAGACAGACACAACTCTTCATTATCCCTGACAGACACCGCTCTTCATTATCCCTGACAGACACATCTCTTCATTATCCCTGACAGACACATCTCTTCATTATCCCTGACAGACACCGCTCTACATTATCCCTGACAGACACCGCTCTTCATTATCCCTGACAGACACCACTCTACATTATCCCTGACAGGCACCGCTCTACATTATCCCAGACAGACACAGCTCTACATTATTCCTGACAGACACACAAACTACAGTACATCATGAACTAATAATAACAATACCTCAATAATTGTATAAATGTACACTTTGTAAATGTAGCCTACCCCTCCACTCAACCTATTCAACAACAGTCCATAGTGAAAAGGAAAACACTGACTGCAGACTGTCATTGTCCAAAAAGAAAATCCTAATGATTGATTTCTGGAGGAACTTACCTTGGGAAAATGTCTTTCTTTCCGATCCAAATCTGGAAAAATGCCAAAGCAAGCAATCTGCATAACTATCTTTGAAGTGGGAGCTGGTCGTTGGATGTTATGGAGTCTATTGAGCTGGATGAGGAGAGAATGGGCTGACCACACATATTCCCTAAATCCATCTGAAACACTCATTGTACTGTATGTGAACAAAGGCTTTCAATGTACAGTGGGACAAAGATTTAAATGCACAATGGGGGGCACCTTTTCTAAACAGTTCAAAGAGTTCAAAGAACGTGCTGGAAGAATTGTCAACAATACTAATTCGTAAATGGATATTTGTTTGCCTTTAAAAGGTAGAGCTGAGGAATTGGAATAAAAATAAATCATGTGCGACTGCTTATACACCCATACCTACTTTTACTCTTATTTACTTTAAAAGGTTATGTAATATTGTAACAGTATAATATTTAACTCATCTATCATAAATGCAATAATCACAAATTAACCAATAAAACTAAGAATTTGCTGGATAATTGCAGAAGACAAAAGTAATTGTCATCCTGTGGAAAAATAACATTTTAAAGCATCTTCATATCAACCTCTTTATTTCAATATAACCAGCTAAATTTGCAATGACAACTCCAGGTGGCAGTACTAGTAGGTCTACTATTGGATGTATCGTTATTCCACAGATACACTTGTCAGTGCCGCTCATAACTGTTTCTTTTACTAATTCATCCCAATGTCCTGAAACCTAGATACCAGCTGAATTATTAGAAATCCTTTAACTAAAAATAAATAATGTTCTCATTTTCAATCCTGCTATTAATGAGGCTGGGTTAGGGCCAATTTGGTGTACAGTGCATTCGGAAAGTATACATACCCCTTGATTTTTGACCCGTTTTGCTACGTTATAGCCTTATTCTAAAATGGATTCAATTGTTTTTTCCCCTCGTCAATCTACACACAATACCAGATAATAACAAAGCAAAAACTGGTTTTCATAAAAAGTTAAATATCACATTTACATAAGTATTCAGACCCTTTACTCAGTACTTTGTTGAAGCACCTTTGGTAGCGACTAGAGCCTCGATTCTTCTTGGGTATGACGCTAACAGCTTGACACACCTGTATTTGGGGAGTTTCTCCCATTCTTCTCTGCAGATCCAATAAAGCTCTGTCAGGTTGGATGGGGAGCGTCGCTGCATAGCTCTTTTCGGGTCTCTCCAGAGATGTTCGATCGTGTTCAAGTCCGGGCTCTGGCTGTGCCACTCAAGGACATTCAGAGACTTGTCCCGAAGTCACTGTGTGCTTGGGGTCATTGTCCTGTTGGAAGGTGAACCTTCACCCCAGTCAGGTCCTGAGTGCTCTGGAGCAGGTTTTCATCAAGGATCTCTCTGTACTTTGCTCTGTTCATCTTTCCCTCAATCCTGACTAGTCTCCCAGTCCATGCCGATGAAAAACATCCCCACAGCATGATGCTGCCACCACCATGCTACACCGTAGGGATGGTGCCAGGTTTCCTCCAGACGTGACGCATAGCATTTAGGCATTTAGGCCAGTTCCATCTTGTTTTCATCAGGCCAGAGAATCTTGTTTCTCATGGTCTGAGTCCTTTTAAGTGCCTTGGCAAACTTCAAGTGAGCTGTCATGTGCCTTTTACTGAGGAGTGGCCACTCTACTATAAAATCCTGATTGGTGGAGTGCTGCAGAGATGGTTGTCCTTCTGGAAGGTTCTCCCATCTCCACAGAGGAACTCTGGAGCTCTGTCAGAGTGACCATCAGGTTTTTGGTCAAATCCCTGACCAAGGCCCTTTTCCACGATTGCTTAGTTTGGCCGGGTGACCAGCTCTAGGAAGAGTCTTGGTGGTTCCAAACTTCAACCATTTAAAAATGATCAATGGAAACATTATGCATGTGAGCTCATTTCGAGTCTCATAGCAAAGGGTCTGAATACTTATTTAAATAAGGTATTTCTGTTTCTGTTTGTATACATTTGTAAAAATGTCTAAACATCTGTTTTTGCTTGTTCTTGAAGAGAGGTGCATTCCATATGGCTTAGTCTGACGGTAAGAAGCACGCTCTCTCCTCTCACCTGTGATAACACTTCCTGGTCACCTGTAGACATGTGACCAATGACCTATAACCAACATAGAGATGGAAAGAGGTCTCAACTTTGTATCTGTGCCATGGCGACTGTGAATGCATGGGAAGCGCCATTGGAGCTATCTCCAGGGTCTTCACTAGTTACCACAGCCACAAATTATGTCTAAACCCTCTTTCTAAAATGTATCTTTTTAAAATCTGATTTTAAACCAAACCCTAACCTTAACCGTAACCACACAGCTAACCTTATGCCTAACCCCAACCTTAAATTAAGACCAAAAAGCTCATTTTAGTCTTGATTCATTTTTACGATATAGACTTTGTGGCTTTGGTAACGAGTGACAACCTTTTTAAAGTAGTCCGATTCTTCTTCTTTTGTGTTTGAAAGAAGTTTAAAGCTAATATTGGTGCTGGAGTCCTGAACCAGATCATACGTGTCATTCATTTATTGTGGCCACTAGATGGCGGTGATATAGCTTAAAGCCATTTACAAATCATAGCAAGACATTGCTCTGATCATTGTCTGATTGCTCCCAACTAATTACTGTATATGTGAATGGACAAAGCCATTGATCACGTGACACCATTCATTCCTATATGAAGACTCAATAGCGCATTGAAGCCAAATTAAGTCGGTTATGATGGCGTCTCATAGAGACAACATGCACAGTTTGAACTACACTAGAAAGTGACGTTGCAGGCTAGCTCAGTGCTGCCCCCTCTCACTTCTTCTTTATGAGATTATTTTTTAAATCAGTTCAAAGACATACATCTGGAGTATTAGAAACTATTATTAGTACCATGATTGTCTTCAAAAACGTCTTTATCTCTTGAGAGGGGGCAGTCGTTCTCCCCTGCTCCCAACCCATTGTAATCCCAACCCATTGTAATCCCAACCCATTGTAATCCCAACCCATTGTAGTCCCCACCCATTGTAATCCCAACCCACTGTAATCCCAACCCATTGTAGTCCCCACCCAGTTGACTACTGTGCTGCATGGCTATATCCATGCAAAAATTGGTCATATCCAAGTTGATATCTCTATGCAATAAACCCCCTCCCTGACACCCAAAAGTGCTCGTTACATTTTGAATGCTTAGCAGGACAGAAAATGGTCCAATTCACACACTTATCAAGAGAACATTCCTGGTCATCCCTACTGCCTCTGATCTGGCAGACTCACTAAACACAAAGTGTTGGAGAGTGACCGTGGCTATCTGTAAATAAAAAAAACAAGAGAATTGTACCATCTGGTTTGCTTAATATAAGGATTTTTAAATTATTCATACTTTTACTTTTGATACTTAGGTATATTTAAAACCAAATACTTTTAGAATTTTACTCAAGTAGTATTTTACTGGGTGCCTTTCACTTTTACTTGAGTCATTTTCTATTAAGGTATCTTTACTTTAACTCAAGTATGAGAATTGAGTACTTTTTCCTCCACTGCCATTTTATACATATACATTGGATTACATATTCAGCAAATTACCAGCAGAGGGAGTTCCATTTGAATCCATTTTCCCATTCACTGTGTTGGTGGTGCTCAAAACATTTATCATAACTTCAGAAGTAGCAGAGAGCCCACACTGGAAATGTGATGTACTTGTAGAGTATATTGGACTCAACATTGTAGTGTCTTAAAGAAGGCCTGGGTAAGACCAAAATGTTTTAAATTCCCCAACTTTATTAAATTATTTTTTTATAATACTTTTGGATGCAGACTTCAAAGGTACAGTTGAAGTCGGAAGCACTAAGTTGACTGTGCCTTTAAACAGCTTGGAAAATTCCAGAAAATTATGTCATGGCTTTAGAAGCTTCTGATAGGCAAATGGACATCATTTGAGTCAATTGGAGGTGTACCTGTTGATATATTTCAAGGCCTACCTTCAAACTCAGTGCCTCTTTGCTTGACATCATGGGAAAATCGAAATAAACCTCCAAATCAAAGTAGACCTCCATAAGTATGGTTCATCCTTGGGAGCAATTTCCAAACGCCTGAAGGTACCACGTTCATCTGTACAAACAATAGTATGCAAGTATAAACACCATGGGACCACGCAGCCGTCATACCGCTCAGGAAGGAGACGCGCTCTGTCTCCTAGAGATGAACGTACTTTGGTGCAAAAAGTGCAAATCAATCCCAGAACAACAGCAAAGGACCTTGTGAAGATGCTGGAGGAAACAGGTACAAAAGTAGCTATATCCACCGTAAAACAGTCCTATATCGACATAACCTGAAAGGCCGCTCAGCATGGAAGAAGCCACTGCTCCAAAACCGCCATAAAAAAGCCAGACTACGGTTTGCAACTGCACATGGGGACAAATATCGTAATTTCTGGAGAAATGTCCTCTGGTCTGATGAAAGAAAAATAGAACTGTTTGACCATAATGTCCAGCGTTATGTTTGGAGGAAAAAGGGGGAGGCTTGCAAGCCGAAGAACACCATCCCAACCGTGAAGCACGGGGGTGGCAGCATCATGTTGTGAGGGTGCTTTGCTGCAGGAGGGACTGGTGCCCTTCACAAAATAGATGGCATCGTGAGGATGGAAAATTATGTGGATACATTGAAGCAACATCTCAAGACATCCGTCAGGAAGTTAAAGCTTGGTTGCAAATGGGTCTTCCAAATGGACAATGACCCCAAGCATACTTCCAAAGTTGTGGCAAAATGGCTTAAGGACAACAAAGTCAAGGTATTGGAGTGGCCATCACAAAGCCCTGACCTCAATCCTATAGAAAATATGTGGGCAGAACTGTAAAAGTGTGTGCAAGCAAGGAGGCCTACAAACCTGACTCAGTTACACAGGCTCTGTCAGGAGGAATGGGCCAAAATTCACCCAATTTATTGTGGGAAGCTTGTGGAGGGCTACCCGAAACGTTTGACCCAAGTTAAACAATTGAAAGGCAATGCTACCAAATACTAATTGAGTGTATGTAAACTTCTGACCCACTGGGAATGTGATGAAAGAAATAAAAGCTGAAATAAATAATTCTCTCTACAATTTTTCTGACATTTCACATTCTTAAAATGAAGTGGTGATCCTAACTGACCTAAAACAGGGAATGTTTACTAGGATTAAATGTCATGAATTGTGAAAAAATGAGTTTAAATGTATTGGCTAAGGTGTATGTAAACTTCCGACTTCAACTGTATGCCAAACGTCATTCCCCAAATAACCTTTCTATGGATTTAATTTCAGGAAGCTTCAAAACATTATAACACAACGTGCACAAACTGGTTGAATCAACCAAGTCTCGACGTAATTTGCCAATGTATTCTGAATTCGAATCTACATTGAAAATACATTTGATTTGAAAAAAGTAATCAACTGTTGTTTTGAGCATGACATTTCAACCACAGGATTGCCATCATGGTAACTACATTTCAACATAGACAAACCCTGTATAAAATATGAATTTGTACCTTTAAAACAACAGCAGATTTTCAAAGTTACTGTATAACCACTATCAGAAAAAAAACAATAGGCTGGGCATCATCTCCTACTGGAGAATGTATCTATGTAAAGCTACCTTTTGGTCTTTCATCCAGGTACTATAGCTGCTCTTAGCAACGTGGGTGTATTTACATACTCTAGTGTTACTTTCAATTGTTTGGGTTGCACAAAAACAGTCCGCGGGAAGGCAGAAGATAAATACAATTCCATTTCTACCTACAGTGCTGGTGGGCAGGACATTTGGTTGTTATTGCAGGGGGACTTTGAGACCAAATCTGTTAAGAATCGTATTATTAAACAGACTTGTAGGGGAAGTTTATTTTGACATGAGGTAAGCAGAGAGGAAATGGGTTAATTAAAATTAATAAAAAATGAAAAGCTGAAATGTCTTGAATCAATAAGTATTCAACCCCTTTTATGGCAAGTCTAAATAAGTTCAGGAGTAAAACTTTGCTTATCAAGTAACATAATAAGTTGCATGGACTCACACTGTTTAACATGATTTTTGAATGACTACCTTATCTCTGTACCCCACGCATACAATTATCTGTAAGGTCCTTCAATCGAGCAGTGAATTTCAAACACAGATTCAACCACGAAGACCAAGGAAGTTTTCCAATGCTTTGCAAAGAAGGGCACCTATTGGTAGATGGGTAAAATAAAAAATCTGACATTCAATATCCCTTTGAGCATGGTGAAGTTATTAATTACACATTGGATAGTGTATCAATACACTCAGTCACTACAAAGATACAGGTGTCCTTCCTTGCAGACAAGCTAAATGACTTCTATGCGCACTTTGAGGCAAGCAACACTGAAGCATGCACGAGAGCACCAGCTGTTCCGGACAACTGTGTGATCACGCTCTCCGTAGCCGATGTGAGTAAGACCTTTAAACAGGTCAACATTCACAAAGCCGTAGGGCCAGACGGATTACCAGAACGTGTACTCAGAGCATGCGCTGACCAACTGGCAAGAGTCTTCACTGACATTTTTAACCTGTCCCTGACCGAGTCTGTAATACCTACATGTTTCAAGCAGACCACCATAGTCCCTGTGACCAAGAACGCTAAGGTAACCTGCCTAAATGACTCCTGACCCGTAGAACTCACATCTGTAGCCATTAAGTGCTTTGAAAGGCTGGTCATGGCTCACATCAACACCATCATCCCAGAAACCCTAGACCCACTCCAATTTGCATAACAACAGATCCACAGATGACGCAATCTCTATTGCATCATCCCACCTGAACAAAAGGAACACCTACGTGAGAATGCTATTCATTGACTACAGCTCAGCGTTCAACACCATAGTGCCCACAAAGCTCATCACTAAGCTAAGGACCCTGAGACTAAACACCTCCCTCTGCAACTGGATCCTGGACTTCCTGATGGGCCGCCCCCAGGTGGTAAGGGTAGGCAAAAACACATCTGCCACGCTGATCCTCAACAAAGGGGCCCTCAGGGGTGTGTGCTTAGTCCCCTCCTGTATTCCCTGTTCACCCACTACTACGTAGCCAACCACGACTCCAACACCATCATTAAGTTTGCTGACAACACAATGGTGGTAGGTCTGATCACCGACAACGATGAGATAGCCTATAGGGAGGAGGTCAGAGACCTGGCGGTGTGGTGCCAGGACAACAACCTCTCCTTCAACGTGATCAAGACAAATGATCTGATCGTGGACTACAGGAAAAGGAGGGCCGAGCACGCCCCCATTCTCATTGACAGGGATGTAGTGGAGCAGGTTGAGAGCTTCAAGTTCCTTGACGTCCACATCACCAATAAACTAACATGGTCCAAACACACCAACACAGTCATGAAGAGGGCAAGAGGGCCTATTTCCCCTCAGGAGACTGAAAAGATTTGGCATGGGTCCTCAGATCCTCAAAGTTCTACAGCTGCACCATCGAGAGCATCCTGGCTGGTTGCATCATCGCCTGGTATGGCAACTGCTCAGCATTCAACAGCAAGGCGCTACAGAGGGTAGTGCGTACGGCCCAGTACATCACTGGGGCCAAGCTTCCTGCCATCCAGGACCTCTATACCAGGCGGTGTCAAAGACTCCAGTCACCCTAGTCATAGACTTATCTCTGCTACCGCACGGCCAGTGGTACCAGAGCGCCAAGTCAAGGTCCAAAAGGCTCCTTTAACAACTTATACCCCAAGCCATAAGACTGCTGAACAGTTAATCAAATGGCTACCTGGACTATTTTCCATTGACCCCACCTCTTTTTTTAAGCTGCTGCTACTCAGTTTATTATCTATACATAGTCACTTTACCCCTACCTGCATGTACATATTACCTCAATTTCCTTGACTAACCTGTACCCTCGTACACTGACTCGATACCGGTAACCCTGTGTATAGTATCGTTATTGTTATTTTATTGTGTTACCTTTATTTTTTTACTTTAGTTAATTTAGTTCATATTTTCGTAACTCTTATTTTTCTTAAAACTACATGTTTGGTTAAGGGCTTGTAAGTAAGCATTTCACGGTAAGTCTACACTTGTTGTATTCGGCACAAAATAAAATTGTATTTAATTTGAATATCCATTGAGCACAAATGTATTGCTCTGACAATGTTCAATGTCAGATTAGTTAACAAGTCTGTGCTGAAAACAGAAATTAACAATTATTTCTGGAACATAACCTCCAGGCAGGGATGTATTCTAGTAGACCATCTAAATGTGAAAGAGTCACTGCTCGGGCAGCTCCAAAATTATGCTATGGTATAGGCTATAACTGGAGGCATTTCACAGCTGGTACTTACAGGGCATAGGTGGAGAAAGAAAAAACTCCTGAGGCTAACCTATATGAAATGAATACTTGGGGTAGCCTTTTAAAATACTCTAGGGGAGATTGGGTCATATAGGAGAAGGTCATTGTTGCCATTCTCTAGCTCCTTGCCATGCTACCCTGCTGCCAACATCCTTGGGATCCATGAGTGAATGAGGGCTCCAGAGGGGAGAGGTGTTTAGCGTGAGTTATATGGATGCAGAAGCCAGTGTCACAAAGCCTTTCTGTCAGGAACAAGGCAGCCAGTGACACATCACATCTCTTACATTTTATTTTATTTCATTTTAACTGAGTTGCTGGGGAGGGAGGAAACCACTCAGGGATTTCACCATGAGGCCCACGTGACTTTAAAACAGTTACAGAGTTTAATGGCTGTGATAGGAGAAAACTGAGGCTGGATCAACAACATAGTTACTCCACAATACTAGCCTAATTTACAGAGTGAAAAGAAGGAAGCCTGTACAAAACATGCATCCTGTTTGCAACAAGGCACTAAAGTAATGCTACAACAAATGTGTCAAAGCAATTAACGTTTTGTCCTGAATACAAAGTGTTATCTTTTGGGCAAATCCAATACAACACATTACTGAGGACAACTCTCCATATTTTCAAGCATAGTGGTGGCTGCATCATATTATGGGTATGCTTGTAATTGTTCAGGATTGGGAAGATTTTCAGGATACAAAAATTAACAAAATGGAGCGAAGCACAGGCAAAATCCTAGAAAAAAAACGGTTTCAGTCTGCTCTCCACCAGACACTGGGAGATGAATTCACCTTTCAGCAGGACAATAATCTAAAACACAAGGCCAAATCTACACTGGAATTGCTTGCCAAGAAGACAGTGAATGTTCCTGAGTGGCCGAGTTACAGTTTTGACTTAAATCTGCTTGGAAATCTAAGGCAAGACCTGAAAATTATTGTCTAGCAATTATCAACAAACAATTTGACAGTGGTTGAAGAATTTTGAAAAGAATAATGGGCAAATGTTGCACAATCCAGGTGTGGAAAGCTCTTCAGACGTGCCCAGAAAGACTCACAGCTGTAATCACAGCCAAATGATGATTCTAACATGTGTCAACTCAGAGGGTTGAATACTTATATAATCAAGATTTATTAATGTTACATTTTTCACAACTGTTGTACTAATGTTAGAATGTTTCTTCCACTTTGACATTACAGAGAATTTTGTGTAAATCGTTGACCAAAAAAAATGACTATTTACTCCATTCTAATCCCACTTTGTAATACCACGAAAAAGTGGAAAAAGTCACAGGGTGTGAATACTTTCTGAAGGCACTGTAAATACACCTGCGTTGCTAAAAGCTGCTACCACTCAGGGTTTAATTCCAGTTTGTCTACAAATTAATAATTTATATTGGATTTATGTCTCCATCTCAACCATAAATCAAAGTTAAAGAATGGGACTAAATCAAATCAAACTTAATTTAAAGTGCATTTAAAGTTTGAAATTATTTAGTCGTATTATTTTACTTTGATTTTTGGTTGAGATGGAAATGTGAGTTGCAATAAGACTAGAAAAAATGCTCTATTAATGCTATCTGCAAACAACAAACTAGAATAAGATTTCCCTAATTATGAAACTGTATTCTTTCAATAAATAGTCTAGTGCTTCCATAGACATAACGAGTTTCAGCAAAAAGTATTATCATGGTGCTTTTATTTATAGTGTAATTGAATTGGAGGTGAACATTTTCCTCAATGATCAGTCAAACTTAATGATCAGCTAACGTTAGCTCCCTGTATCCCAACATGCGACATGATGCGATCAGCGGTAGCTAGTTTAGTGGTTAGAGCGTTGGGCCAGGTTACTGGATCGAATCCCGGAGATGACGAGGCAAACATCTGTCGTTCTGCCCACTGTTCCCTGGTAGGCCGTCATTGTAAATAAGAATTTGTTCTTAACTGACTTGCCTGGTTAAAATATTTAAAGTGTTTTTATCAAAAGCAATTACTTGTGCATGTGAGAACATAGAATCATACTCATTGCATGCTTAATATGGCCTAGGCTACGTCACTTTTGTTTTGAGCCGACTTCGCCATTGGCTTTGAACGGGGCATCTGGCTCATGCCCGGGAGGTAGCCCGGTTCAAAAACTAATGCAACCCGTAGTCTGACGACTCACGCTTAAATTATTCCGCTGCTTTGCCGTTCGCTACATACTTTAATTGCCGATAATAAACTAACGTCCGTGGGTGTAGCGTAGCGTTTGGCCGGAGCAAGGTGTTTGTGTAACCAGGCAAGGTAACCCGTACCAGTTAATCGAATACTCTCACTGATCAACTCTACCATTTATTAAATCCCCCCCACGTAGTTATATATTCTATTTGATATATGTTGGATATTCATTCTATATAAGTAAAATTTATGTCAAACCTTTGTTGTGCTAAAAATAAGTGATACACTTTGATATGACAACTACAGTACTACCCCCCCCCCCCAAAATGCTTTAGAAGTGGAACAGTCCAAGGGTTACAGGAAGTTGTAGCAGCTGCCATGTTTGGCTGCTTTGTTCAGGTTTCTTGAAGGTTTCCTGCAGATTTTTGTGTTGCAATGGAACCGAGCTGGAGTACATTTCTATTTCAAGTAAGTAAATTTTGATACCCGAAAAGTACGATAATTAACGGAATAACTGTAGCAAACTCAAGACATTCACGGTTTGACGTTTTTCAAATGTGTAATTTTAAGTAAAGCTACCCAAGCAAAACAATGGTAAATAACATCCAGGCTTCCAGCTGTGAGGTAGCTAGGGCATGACGCTAAGAAAAATCTGTTCTTTTCGCTTTCATTTTTTTTGTATTACTATGATGGTAAACATGTTTTTAGCTTAAATAATAATTAAGTTATTTAGATCATTAAGTTAGCTTGTTAGATCAAAGCCGGCAAACATGAGGGAACGCCACCGTTACGAGCCAGCCAGTCTGAGTCTCTTGTTTTTTTGTTATTGGCCGGAACCATTGATGCGTTTTTTTGCTGTCTGATGGTGGGAATTTACTTTATAAACAACGTCTCGCTAGCCAATTAGTCTCCTAAAATAATCGTCCAGAGATCACTCGAAAACGAAAAATACTTTACCGATTGACGTTTACTTCCTTACTATTTCGCTAGTCAGCGTTTAACTTTTTCCTTACCTCAAGTCGAAATAGAGCCAGCTAGTTAACTAGCTTAGCTAGCTAAACATTGTGACTGCGGGTAGAGAGAGAATTCAAACTATGCACGCATGAAAGCAGTGTTTTTGCCACATTTATTTCAGTGTGCGACATCCTGATTCGGTGATGGAGATTTCAATCTATTACGTTACTATATACAAATCTCCGATATAGCTAGATGAACTAACGTTAGAAGTTTAACTAAATTGTTCAACATGGGTAACTGGTCACATTTGTCTATTTTTGTCTTTGGTCTGCATTCAAGCAAATTACGTTTCTTACCAGTTTCCATTACTAGTCTACATCATACTCGCTGCACCAACTTGTATCGTATTTGGTTTATCATAAAATAGGACATATTTCTACTAGCCCATGTCTGCATTAAGTCAAATGTTGTCCCCTGTTTACTTTATACAGCTACAGCGTGTTTTGGCAAGAAGATATAAACACAGGCATAGCCGACAACTGTGGTAGTTAGGGGGTAAAAAATCGATAGTGACATCGGGATATTATTTTTGATGATTGTCAAAACTATTGGATATTTCGCAATATAATTGTTGCGCTAGTTTGCTGTGCCTGCACCAAAATTCCAGTTTTTTTCCTTCATAACTTTTTCTCTATCTTCTATTTAAATAGGGAGCAAATGTGTCTTCAGCACTTATTTTGGTGACTGATAAACTTGTTTTCTAATGGCTCTCTTGTCCCTCTGCAATATGTTTGGAACATGGAATTGCAATAAATTCAGTGTCAAATCATGATACATATCGTATCGGCACTGAAGTATTGTGATATCGTTTAGTGAGGTCAGTGACGTAGCAGCCCTAATATGTGGTGGAATGAATCGATTTTGATTAGTGATTTAGATTAGTGCTTGTTTTTCAACAAATTAAGGCCAAGGAAACATAGTCTCGGATGTTATACATTAGCTGGCTTCTTGTGTTTTGTCTGATTGGATCCTTGAGGAGAGTTGTGGCAAGCTCCACAACAACAAAACTATTCAACCCATTAGGCCTACACAGATATGGGCCTACAATGTGGCATTTCAAGTAATGGTGTTCAAACTGCTTTCAACCTGAATATAACATTCCAGATGGCTGATGTACAGTTGAAGTCGGAAGTTTACATACACTTAGGTTGGAGTCATTAAAACTTGTTTTTCAACCTCTCCGCAAATTTCTTGTTAACAAACTATAGTTTTGGCAAGTCGGTTAGGACATCTACTTTGTGCATGACACAAGTCATTTTCCAACAATTGTTTACAGACAGATTATTTCACTTATA
Organism: Salvelinus namaycush; assembly: GCF_016432855.1. Classification (NCBI taxonomy): domain Eukaryota; kingdom Metazoa; phylum Chordata; class Actinopteri; order Salmoniformes; family Salmonidae; genus Salvelinus; species Salvelinus namaycush. The sequence continues at coordinate 37,476,165 of NC_052318.1, read as the reverse complement.
ATTCACTGTATCACAATTCCAGTGGGTCAGAAGTTTACATACACTAAGTTGACTGTGCCTTTAAACAGCTTGGAAAATTCCAGAAAATGGTGTTATGGCTTTAGAAGCTTCTGATAGGCTAATTAACATAATTTGAGTCAATTGGAGGTGTACCTGTGGATGTATTTCAAGGCATACCTTCAAACTCAGTGCCTCTTTGCTTGACATCATGGGGATATCAAAAGAAATCAACCAAGACCCCAGATAATTTTTTTTGTAGACCTCCACAAGTCTGGTTCATCCTTGAACAATTTCCAAATGCCTGAAGGTACCACGTTCATCTGTACAAACAACAGTACGCAAGTATAAACACCATGGGACCATGCAGCTGTCATGTCGCTCAGGAAGGAGACGCGTTCTGTCTCCTAGAGATGAACGTACTTTGGTGCAAAAAGTGCAAATCAATCCCAGAACAACAGCAAAGGACCTTGTGAAGATGCTGGAGGAAACCAGTACAAAAGTATCTATATCCACAGTAAAACGAGTCCTATATCGACATAACCTGAGGCCGCTCAGCATGGAATAAGCCACTGCTCCAAAACCGCCATAATAAAGCCATACTACGGTTTGCAACTGCACATGGGGACAAAGATCGTACGTTTTGGAGAAATGTCCTCTGGTCTGATGAAACGGAACTGTTTGACCATAATGACCATCGTTATGTTTGGAGGAAAAAGGGGGAGGCTTGCAAGCCGAAGAACACCATCCCAACCGTGAAGCACGGGGGTGGGAGCATCATGTTGTGGGGGGACTTTGCTGCAGGAGGGACTGGTGCACTTCACAAAATAGATGGCATCATGTGGAAGGAAATTTATGTGGATATATTGAAGCAACATCTCAAGACATCAGTCAGGAAGTTAAAGCTTGGTCAGAAATGTGTCTTCCAAATGGACAATGACCCCAAGCATACTTCCAACGATGTGGCAAAATGGCTTAAGGACAACAAAGTCAAGGTATTGGAGTGGCCATCACAAAGCCCTGACCTCAATCCTATAGAAAATTTGTGGGCAGAACTGAAAAGTGGCAAATGGCTCCATCTTGAAAAATAGATTATTTTGAGTGGGAGCTCAGATTATTGGAGTGATTCAAATATTTACTCTCTGGGCAAGCTCTTAGCCCTGTTTCTGCTTTGAAGTTATTACTGTAATTTTCCCGGCTAACTGTTCTATTCCCAACGTTTCGGACATGTGTGGCTGTTGCTTGCAAATTGTAATGGGCCCAGAGCCTGTCGAGGCTAAGTGGCAGTTTGTCTCCAAATACTGAGTACAGTGCAGCCATTTTGCTGAGGGTGGGATGGTGTTTGTGTGATGTGATTATGCTAATGTCAACAGTCATTGATCAGTAGGTGTTTAGAAGTGACACATCGAGGGAAAGTTGATGTTAATGCAGCACTCTTGCTGATTTCTCCCACACAACTGCTAGTGGCCATGAATCATTGTGTCGTGTGTGTCATGTCCACTTTCAGTGAGATTAAATTACTTTTTCCTCATCTTGCGGACAGTGCCGCAAGCCAAAATACTGTCTGCTTAGCGTAACATGATTACTATGTCAGTTGTCTTTGTTTCATTGATTCATAAGCATTTGGATGCACCTGCTATAACTGTGTAGGCGACCAATAACATTTGATTTGATCCTATTCCTACCAGATTCTTTCACCCATATGGAGGAGCACTGTTTATTGTGTTGTCTGAGTGAGCGTTTTCTTTAATTCATTCTCATCAGACTATGAACGACCGTTTAGTCAAACGGTAGCAGCTGGGGGCCAGTGGGTTCAACTATCCATCACTACTCAAGAGCAGAGGGGAAAAATCTTTTCATTTTGATTTCCCATTTTATGAGAAAAGTGGTGCTTGACAAAGGTAAGGTTATTGTGCTCTCTGAGAGAGCTAAAGTACTATAATCCTTTATTACTCACCTGCAACGGCACAAAATGAAAGATTTGTTTGTGTCACAGGCTGCCTTGTTCCTGACAGAAAGGCTTTGTGACACTGGCTTCTGCATCTGTATGACTCACGCTAAACACCTCTCCCCTCTTGAGCACTCATTGATCCCAAGGATGTTGGCAGCAGGGTAGCATGGTAATGAGCTAGGAAATGGCCACAATGACCTTCTCCTATATAACCCAATCTCCCCTAGAGTATTTTAAAAGGCTACCCCAAGTATTCATTTCATATAGGTTAGCCTCAGGAGTTTTTTCTTTCTCCACCTATGCCCTGTAAGTACCAGCTGTGAAATGCCTCCAGTTATAGCCTATACCATAGCATAATTTTGGAGCTACCCGAGCAGTGACTCTTTCACATTTAGATGGTCTACTAGAATACATCCCTGCCTGGAGGTTATGTTCGAGAAATAATTGTTAATTTCTGTTTTCAGTACAGACTTGTTAACTAATCTGACATTGAACATTGTCAGAGCAATACAGTTGTGCTCAATGGTTATTCAAATTAAATCATTTTATTTGTCACATGCGCCGAATACAACAAGTGTAGACTTTACCGTGAAATTCTTACATACAAGCCCTTAACCTGTCGAGGACTGTTACATACAAGCCCTTAACCTGTCGAGGACTGTTACATACAAGCCCTTAACCTGTCGAGGACTGTTACATACAAGCCCTTAACCTGTCGAGGACTGTTACATACAAGCCCTTAACCTGTCGAGGACTGTTACATACAAGCCCTTAACCTGTCGAGGACTGTTACATACAAGCCCTTAACCTGTCGAGGACTGTTACATACAAGCCCTTAACCTGTCGAGGACTGTTACATACAAGCCCTTAACCTGTCGAGGACTGTTACATACAAGCCCTTAACCTGTCGAGGACTGTTACATACAAGCCCTTAACCTGTCTAACCCCGTTCCGCTAGCGGAACCCCTCGCCAACAGCCAATGAAATTGCAGGGCGCCAAATTCAATCAACAGAAATCTCATAAGTCAATTTTTTCAAACATACAAGTAGCGGTCGACCACCGATACCGATTATTGGAGGACGCCGATACCGATTATTGGAGGACAAAAAAAGACGGTGCCGAATCAACGGCCAATTTTTTAATTTTTTTTTAACATTAATTTGTAATGACAATTACAACAATACTGAATGAACACTTATTTTAACTTAATATAATACATCAATAAAATCAATTTAGTCTCAAATAAATAATGAAACATGTTCAATTTGGTTTAAATAATGCAAAAACAAAGTGTTGGAGAAGAAAGTAAAAGTGCAATATGTGCCATGTAAGAAAGCTAACATTTAAGTTCCTTGCTCAGAACATATGAAAGCTGGTGGTTCCTTTTAACATGAGTCTTCAATATTCCCATGTAAGAAGTTTTAGGTTGTAGTTATTATAGGACTATTTCTCTCTATACGATTTGTATTTCATATACCTTTGACTATTGGATGTTCTTATAGGCACTTTAGTATTGCCAGTGTAACAGTATAGCTTCCGTCCCTCTCCTCGCTCGAACCAGGAACACATCGACAACAGCCACCCTCGAAGCAGCGTTACCCATGCATAGCAAGGGGAACAACTACTCCAAGTCTCAGAGCGAGTGACGTTTGAAACGCTATTAGCACGCACCCCGCTAACTAGCCATTTCACATCGGTTCCACCAGCCTAATCTCGGGAGTTGATAGGCTTGAATACATAAACAGCAGAGCTGCTGGCAAAACGCACGAAAGTGCTGTTTGAATGAATGCTTACGGGCCTGCTGGAGCCCACCATCGCTCAGTCAGACTGCTCTATCAAATCAGACTTAATTATAACATAATAACACACAGAAATACGAGCCTTACGTTATTAATATGGTCGAATCCGGAAACTATCATCTCAAACAATACATTTATTCTTTCAGTGAAATACGGAACCGTTACGTATTTTATCTAACGGGTGGCATCCATCAGTCTAAATATTCCTGTTACATTGCACAACCTTCAATGTTGTCATAATTACGTAAAGTTCTGGCAAATTAGTTCGCAAAGAGCCAGGCGGCCCAAACTGTTGCATATACCCTGACTCTGCGTGCAATGAACGCAAGAGAAGTGACACAATTTCACCTGGTTAATATTGCCTGCTAACCTGGATTTCTTTTAGCTAAATATGCAGGTTTAAAAATATATACTTCTGTGTATTGATTTTAAGAAAGACAATGATGTTTATGGTTAGGTACACGTTGGAGCAACGACAGTCCTTTTTCGCGAATGCGCACTGCATCAATTATATGCAACGCAGGACACGCTAGATAAACTAGTAATATCATCAACCATGTGTAGTTATAACTAGTGATTATGATTGATTGTTTTTTATAAGATAAGTTTAATGCTAGCTAGCAACTTACCTTGGCTTCTTACTGCATTCGCATAACAGGCGGGCTCCTCGTGAGGCAGGTGGTTAGAGCATTGGAATAGTTAACCGTAAGGTTGCAAGATTGAATCCCTGAGCTGACAAGGTAAAAATCTGTCATTCTGCCCCTGAACAAGGCAGTTAACCCACCGTTCCTAGGCCGTCATTGAAAATAAGAATGTGTTCTTAACTGACTTGCCTAGTTAAATAAAGGCATGAAAGAAAAATCAAAATCGGCGTCCAAAATTACCGTTTTCCGATTTGTTATGAAAACTTGAAATCGGCCCTAATTAATCGGCCATTCCGATTTAATCGGTCGACCTCTATATACAAGTCTTAGACACCATTTTAACGATACAATTCTCGTTAATCCAACCACAGTGTCCGATTTCAAAAAAGCTTTTCGGCGAAAGCAGAAAATATCATTATGTTAGGTCAGCAACTAGTCACAGAAAACATACAGCGATTTTCCAACCAAAGAGAGGAGTCACAAAAAGCTGAAATATTGATAAAATTAATCACTAACCTTTGATATTCTTCAGCAGATGACACTCCCGGGACAACATGTTACACAATACATGTATGTTTTGTTCGATCAACATCATATTTATATCCAAAAACCTCAGTTTACATTTGGCTTTGCATCCAAAACATCCCGTGAATTTGCACAGAGCCACATCAAATCACAGAAATACTCATAATAAACATTGATAAAAGATACAAGTATTATTCACAGATTTAAAGATATGCTTCTCCTTAATGCAACCGCTGTGTCAGATTTCAAATAAACTTTACGGAAAAAGCTAACCATGCAATAATCTGAGTACGGCGCTCAGAGACCAATCAAGCCAAAAAGATATCCGCCATGTTGGAGTCAACATAAGTCAGAAATAGCATTATAAATATTCACTTACTTTTGATGATCTTCGTCAGAATTCACTCCCAGGAATCCCAGTTCCACAGTAAATGTTTGATTTGTTCCATAAAGTTCACAATTTATGTCCAAATACCTCCTTTTGTTAGCGCGTTTGGTAAACAAATCCAAACTCACGACGCAAGTCCAGCGGAAAGTACGGACAAAGTCCAAAAAGTTAAATTACAGGTCGTAGAAACATGTCAAACTAAGTATAGAATCAATCTTTAAGATGTTTTTAACATAAATCTTCAATAATGTTCCAACCGGAGAATTCCTTTGTCTTCAGAAAAGCAAATGGAACAGAGCTCGCTCTCACGTGAATGAGCGTCACGAGCTCAAAGCATTCTGCCAGACATCTGACTCATTCCCCTCTCATTTGGCCCCACTTCACAGTAGAAGCATCAGACAAGGTTCTAAAGACTGTTGACATCTAGTGGAAGCCTTAGGAAGTGCAACATGACCCATATCCCACTGTGTATTCGATAGGCGATGAGTTGAAAAACTACAAACCTCAGATTTCCCACTTCCTGGTTGGATTTTTTCTCAGGTTTTTGCTTGCCATATACTCACAGACATCATTCAAACAGTTTTAGAAACTTCAGAGTGTTTTCTATCCAAATCTACTAATTATATGCATATCCTAGGATCTGGGCCTGAGTAGCAGGCCGTTTACTCTGGGCACGCTTTTCATCCAAACGTGAAAATGCTGCCCCCTATCCTTAACTTCTTATGGCTGGGATCCCGTTAACGGAATCGATATGACAACAGCCAGTGAAAGTGCAGGGCGCCAAATTCAAAACAACAAATCTCATAATTAAAATTCCTCAAACATACAAGTATTTTACACCATTTTAAAGATAAACTTGTTGTTAATCCCACCACAGTGTCCGATTTCAAAACGGCTTTACGACGAAGGCACACCAAACGATTGTTAGGTCTGCACCTATTCACAGAAAAACACAGCCATTTTTCCAGCCAAAGAGAGGAGTCACAAAATGCAGAAATAGATAAAATTAATCACTAACCTTTGATGATCTTCATCAGATGACACTCATAGGACTTCATGTTGCACAATACATGTATGTTTTGTTCGGTAAAGGTATTTATATCCAAAAATCTCAGTTTACATTGGCGCGTTATGTTCAGTAGTTCCAAAACATCCGGTGATTTTGCAGAGAGCCACATCAATTTACAGAAAGTCATCATAAATGTTGATGAAAATACAAGTGTTACACATTGAATTTTAGATGCACTTCTCCTTAATGCAACCGCTGTGTCAGATTAAAAAAAAAAAAAAACTGTACGGAAAAAGCAAACCATGCAATAATCTGAGGACGGCGCTCAGACGACAAATCAACCCGAAGAGATATCTGCCATGTTGGAGTCAACATAAGTCAGAAATAGCATTATAAATATTCACTTACCTTTGATCTTCATCAGAATGCACTCCCAGGAATCCCAGTTCCACAATAAATGTTTGTTTTGTTCGATAATGTCCATCATTTATGTCCAAATTCCTCCTTGTTGTTCGCGCGTTTAGTACACAATCTAAATTCACGACGCGCGTGCAAGTCCAGCGTAAAGTACGGACTAAAAGTCCAAAAAGTTCCGTTACAGTCCATAGAAACATGTCAAACGATGTATAGAATCAATCTTTAGGATGTTTTTAACATAAAGCTTCAATAATGTTCCAACCGGAGAATTCCTTTATCTTCAGAAATGCGATGGAACGCAGCTAACTCTCACATGAACGCGCATGGTCAGCGCATGGTCAGCTCGTGGCACTCTGGGAGAGACCTTACTCAATCTCCTCTCATTCGCCCCCACTTCACAGTAGAAGCGTCAAACAAGGTTCTATAGACTGTTGACATCTAGTGGAAACCTTAGGAAATGCAACATGACCCCATTTCCACTATCTTGGATAAGCAAAGAGTTGAAAACCTACAAACCTCAGATTTCCCACTTCCTGGTTGGATTTTTAGATAAATAAAGATAAGTAGATTTGGATAGAAAACACTCTGAAGTTTCTAAAACTGTTTGAATGATGTCTGTGAGTATAACAGAACTCATATGGCAGGCAAAAACCTGAGAAAAAATCCAAACAGGAAGTGGAAATTCTGAGGCTGGTGGATTTTCAACCAAGATCCCATTGAAATTACAGCGAGATATGAATGAGTTTGCTTCCACTAGATGTCAACAGTCTGTAGAACTTTGTCTGATGACTCTAATGTGAAGGGGGGCCAAATGAGAGAAGAATTAGTCACCACTGCCATAAGGTGACCATTCTTTGACCATGCATTCTTTGACCATCACATGAGTGAGCTCCGTTCCATCGCTCATCTGAAGTCAATGTAATTCTCCGGTTGGAACGTTATTCAAGATTTATGTTAACAACATTCTAAAGATTGATTCAATACATCGTTTGACATGTTTCTACTGACTGTTACGGAACTTTTGGACATTTCGTCAAGTTTTAGTGAACGCGCTTCGTGACTTTGGAATTGTTTACCAAACGCGCTAACCAAAGTAGCTAATTGGACATAAATAACGGACATTATCGAACAAATCAAGCATTTATTGTGGACCTGGGATTCCTGGCAGTGCATTCTGATGAAGATCATCAAAGGTAAGGGAATATTTATCATCTAATTTCTGGTTTCTGTTGACTCCAACATGGCGGCCAATTTGACTTTTGTTCTGAGCTCCGTCTCAGACTATTGCATGGTTTGCTTTTTCCGTAAAGTTTTTTTGAAATCTGACACAGCGGTTGCATTAAGGAGAGGTATGTCTATAATTCCATGTGTATAACTTGTATTATCTACATTTATGATGAGTATTTCTGTTGAATAGATGTGGCTATGCAAAAGCACTGGATGTTTTTGGAACTAGTGAACGTAACACGCCAATGTGAACTCAGATTTTTTTATATGAACTTTATCAAACAAAACATACATGTATTGTGTAACATGAAGTCCTATGAGTGTCATCTGATGAAGATCATCAAAGGTTAGTGATTAATTTTATCTCTTTGTGCTTTTTGTGACTGCTACCTTTGGCTGGAAAAAGGTCTGTGCTTATTCTGTGGCTTGGTGGTGACCTAACATAATCGTTTGTGGTGCTTTCGCTGAAAAGCATATTTGAAATCGGACACTTTGGTGGGATTAACAACAAGATGACCTTTAAAATGCTATAAGACACATGTATGTCTGAGGAATTTTTATTATGAGATTTCTGTTTTGAATTTGGCGCCCTGCACTTTCACTGGCTGTTGTCATATCATCCCATTAACGGGATTGCAGCCATAAGTTAACTTCTCTGCGCTACGGATCCCTTTTACGGGATCATTTTCCTAAACAACCGCTGAATTGCAGGGCGCAAAATATTACAAAAACTATTTATAATCATGCAATCACAAGTGAAATATACCAAAACACAGTTTAGCTTGTTGTTAATCCACCTATCGTGTCAGATTTAGAAAATATGCTTTACAGAGAAAGAAATCCAAGCTTTTGTGAGTGTATCAATCAATGCTAGAACAGCTAGCCCAAATTAGCATGGTCACGAAAGTCAGAAAAGCAATAAAATGAATCGCTTACCTTTGATAATCTTCGGATGTTTGCACTCACGAGACTCCCAGTTACACAACAAACGTTCTTTTTGTACGATAAATATTACATTTATAACAAAAAAATGCCATTTGGGTTGCGCGTTATGTTCAGAAAACCAAAGCCTCGTTCCGTTCGACGAAAATTCCAAAAAGTATCCGTAATGTTTTTATAATCAATCCTCAGGTTGTTTTTTCAAACATAATCGATAATATTTTGACCGTAACCTATTCAATAGGAGAGAAAAGGAAAATGGAGAGCTACCACACTCGCGCGCAGGAACTATTCAGAGGACACCTGACTACTTTTGAAAGATCTTGCTCATTTTTCAAAATAAAAGCCTGAAACTGTCTAAAGCCTGGTCACAGCCTGATGGAGCCATTGGAAAAGGAATCTGATTGATACCCCTTTCAATGGAAGAAAGACGGGCCAGGAAACACAGATTTGTTTAAAAAAATAAAAAAATAAAACGCTTCCGGGTTAGATTCTCAGGTTTTCGCCTGCAGAATCAGTTTTGTTATACTCAGACAATATTTTGACCGTTTTGGAAACTTTGGAGTGTTTTCTATCCTAATCTGTAAATTATATGCATATTCTATGATCTGGACCTGAGAAATAGTCTGTTTACCTTGGGAACGTTATTTAAAAATAAAAAAAATCTGACCCCTAGCGTCGAGGTTAACCAACAAGGCTTGTAATTTAAATATTTAATTTGTATTTACAGGTGGCATACAAGTTTGTTATTAAGGCACATGAAAGTTCACATGTTCCAGAAGTCATTTCTGCTAAGAAACTTGTTTAGAATTTTTGGCTCTCCTTTGAAGTCGTGACTTGCGACTTGAAACTGGTCCTGAAACTGGTCACATATAAGGAAATCAATCAATTTAAATACATTTATTAGGCATAGGCCCACCCACTTGGGAGCCAGACCCAGCCAATCAGAATTTGTTTTTCCCCACAACAGGGCTTTATTACAGACAGAAATACTCCTCAGTTTCATCAGCTGTCCTGGTGGCTGATCTCAGACGATCCCACAGGTGAGGAAGCCTGATGTGGAGGTTCTGGGCTGGCGTGGTTACACGCGGCCTTCGGTTGTGAGGCTGGTTGGACGTACTGCCAAATTCTCTAAAACAACATTGGAGGCGGCTTATGGTAGAGAAATGAACATTAAAATATCTGGCAACAGCTCTGGTGGACATTCCTGTATTCAGGATGCCAATTGCACGCTCCCTCGAGACATCTGTGGCGTTGTGTAACAAAACTGCACATTTTAGTGGCCTTTTGTCCTCAGCACAAGGTGCACCTGTGTAATGATCATGCTGTTTAATCAGCTTCTTGATATCCCACACGTTTCAGGTGGATGGATCATCTTCGCAATGGAGAAATGCTCACTAACAGGGATGTAAACAAATTTGTGCTAAACATTTGAGAGAAATAAGCTTTCTGTGTGTATGTAACATTTCTGGGAACTTTTATTTCAGCTCAGGAAACATATGAACAACACTTAGCATGTTGCCAATCATATTTTTGTTCATTATATTTCACATGGAATTAAAAGCCAGTCGCCAATCAGTACTGTTAGTCTTTTCAGAATCGTTTATTCTCCCTGGCTTCCATTTTGATGTTATTTACGTTGGAGTGACCTCAGTCTTCAGAGCACATTTGTATCAAAATGGTCAGAGCGGCATGAAAGCGCTGCAGGTCAAGGACCTCTGTCTTGGGGCCAGGCTGTCTGCTGCTGTCCGGATCAGTTGGTCGGAGACAGACAGAAAGAGGGCTAGAAAATTATGATGTTGATGACTAATCCTGGAAGGTATCGAGCTTGAGCAGGTGCGCAGACAATAGGGCCCGGTGTGCACGGTGGCTTTCTTCCTGAGTTACAAGGTCCCCCTGGGTCCGAGAGCGCGACGGCTCGTCTGAGCTGATGCTCGTCTGGGCTGAGTCGTGTGTGGAGAAATGCAGCCCCTGTCCCATGAATAGAGGAGCCAAATCAGAGAAGATGCGCACACACAAAGACTTCCTGTTGGGCACTGGGTGCATCACTGGCTGGATTCGTGTCTTCCACAATAGGGCAGATGAAGTAAGGAGGAGAATGTGGGATTCGTTTTTAGACCTCTCTGTCATAAAACTGCGTGCATGAACAAGTATTTTAACTCCGCCATTCACCTTTTATGGTGACAATAACAGCCTTTATTTGCTGTATAATGTGGAACTGTTGTCATTAGGCCACGGCATGCAAAATACCAAGTGTTGTTTAATATTCAGTTTTATCAATAGATTATTGGCTTTCAATGAGTATGTTTACATGCACACTAATACTTTTCTGAGAATCTTTCAAATTATTTGGACATGTAATCTCCTTGCTTGGCGTTCCAGCTGTGTATTTGATCTGCGCAATGCCAAGAGTGTGCAAAGCTGTCATCAAGGCAAAGGGTGGCTACCTTTTTTTTTAAAAGAATCTCAAATATAAAATATATTTTGATTTAACACTTTGTTTTTAGTTACTATATGATTCCATATGTGTTATTTCATAGTTTTGTTGTCTTCACTATTATTCTACAATGTAGAAAATAGTAACAATAAAGAAAAACCTTTGAATGAGTAGGTATGTCCAAACTTTTGACTGGTACTGTATATTTTAAGAATATAATGGAATATAAAATACCATTTTTGTTTCTCTTAGAATAAAAACCTTAGTGTGAATCAGTTTTAGTAAGTAATAAGCTACGGCCCAGTTGCAGCTTTTTCTGACAAAGGCGAAACAAAGTGTATTTTTTTGACTGTGTCCGTGTGACAGAGGATGAGCAATTCTTATTAAACAAACATTCAAATAGGCAACGGAAGCAGGAACAGCATAGGGCTGAGTGACTCACTCATTCCTGGCTTTCGTTCAAAATAAGTTACCTTATAATGCAGAGTTAAAGACAAATTTGTCGTTAGCATAGATTCTCTCCTCACTACAGCTAATTTTGTTTTCAATTATTATGTAGATTATAATAAATGAATGTTTGTAGGAGTTGATGTGTTTTTTGTTAGGGCAAATCTGGTCTGTGATATTGAGTTAGAAATGTAAAACTTTAGAGTACTTAAGCATTGAATACATTGCAAGTTTTCCCTTTTCGGGTCATTAGGCTACACTTTACAATAGGACTCAACTCTGACTGCCCGCTGCACCTATCTGTAGTCTAAACTGTGGCACAAATGGTTTTTCTCACACCTAGCCAACCTATTAGACTGTCTTTTGTAAGTTAATGGAGGTGTGAATGTTTGTCAGTCTCTCCTATCGCACGAGTCCTGCATCAGGCAACAACAAAAATCAGTTGGCGGGTGGTCCCGGAGTTGAGTAAATACAGTGGCGCAATTACACTTGAAATGTGGACTGACGATTTTCGAAAATAGGATACTTGTGCCTTACAGCCCGTTACATAAACGAAGAGTGGATGTTATACATTGCCGCTCAAAACTGCAGAAAACATAAGGCCAGCTATTGTGAAAGAATACGTGTGGATCTTGTTGATTTTTCACTTCAAGAGCCCTACTGTCCACCTGGTAATTGTGTGGTTTCAAAGGATATAGCGTCACCTTCAGATGGATGTGTGGTTTCAGAGAGAAGCCAGCTGCGAGCCTGCAACCAGGCACAGTGGATGACATCCTTTTCCTGCACAGCAATTTGAAGAAATCCATTGATGAATGGACTGTTTTTGGAGTTGTTATAATATATTTATTTGTTTAATGTTAGACTCTTTAAAGCAATTTGAGTTGTCAGTGTGCTGCATTGCAATATTTTCTTAATTCACGGCATGGTTTCTTTTTAGCCAAATGATGAAAAGACATGCAGACAATTTAATTAATGCAGGAAAAGAGAAATGATAGCCTACTGTCTGTAGTCGTAAAAACAATTATGCTAAATAAATTGATATTATTTTGTTGGGTAATGGATCGGCTCTCGGAACTCATTAAGAGGTGGCTTTGATCTTCAATATAATCATTCAGAAGGTTAAACCCATAGGTTTTAGGCTGTGTGGCGGAGAGTGACACGGGCACTGGAGATGTTGGGTCTGGGCAGGTGGGTCTGGGCAGGTGGGGTGTGTTTTTTTGTCTAAAAAGACTAAATAAAATCTTACAGAAAATGTAAGGAAAAATGACAAGCTTGCAACACGCATTATGAATAGGATTTATTTGATTTTGTTTACATTCTTCATTGTAACCACAATGTCACAAATAATTGAACACATACAACATGAGCAGAGGAAGTTGTTCAACATTTCAAAAAATGTATTTCTTTTTTTTACCCCCTTTTTTCTCCCCAATTTCGATCTTGTCTCATCGCTGAAACTCCCCAACGGGCTCAGGAGAAGAAGGTCGAGTCATGCTTCCTCTGAAGAAATACATGGCCAGCCAAACCGCACATCTTCACACCCGCCCGCTTAACCCGGAAGCCAGCCGCACCAATGTGTCGGAGGAAACACCGTTAAACTGACGACCGAGGTCCACGGACCGCCACAAGGAGTCGCTAGATGAGCCAACTATAAAACCCTCCTCTAACCCGGATGATACTGGGTCAATTGTGCGCCGCCCTATGGGACTCCCGATCACGGCCGGTTGCGACACAACCCGGGAACGAACCTGGGTCTGTAGTGTAGCCTCTAGCACTGTTGCAGTGTCTTAGACCGCTGCGCCACTCGGGAGGCCCTAAAAACATTTCTTTATGAAAGACTATCAGAAAGAATATTGGTACTTATTTATTTTGACCCAAAGCCACGAATGAGTGAGTCACATACCAAACAATATAGGCAAAATGACTAAACAGGCATTGACAACTCACACAACTGAAAATTCCTTTGGGAACTTGTATTTACTAAGCAGTCCTATGGTCAAGAACGAGATGACACAGGAATGCGCAATTTAAACAGGCTCATCGATAATAGTTTTAGACAAAGTACAATAGACAGAATTCAACACGATAAACTAACAACAATTGCTACAGTGACTCAAGGCTCAATGTATAGGCATCCCGCCATCCCGGGGATGATAAAATGTGTAATGAGCTGTTCAAAACCGACTCTGCTAGTTCTGGGACGATAGATACAAAATTCATACAAAGCCTGTAATTAAAAAGCCACGGTCACAAAAGGCTCTTCACATTATAAGTGCAGGAATCGCACATCGCAGTTGGCTATAGGTGCGGATGTTAAAAAAATGCAACTGGCAGGAAAACACGTTCTCAAAGTGCACCGTTCTCCCAAAGCCCACCGCCACCTCAAATGCGAGTGGTTTCATGTGATTAAGATACCAATATTTGTGAGAGAGAGAAAAGGGAAGACCTAACAACTAGCATGGGTTGTTAATATGATTAGGATTTTGTGTTTGCTTCTGGACATCGAAAATAAAGTTTATTTGAAAACCAACAGAACCAGAGAAAATGCTGGTTTCAGTGGCGTAATGTTAATGAGAAAATGTTCAGCCTATGGTCAGATTTTGGTTAGGCTACTTTGAAACCAGGTAAAACTTATTTATTTTGATCAAAAGCCACCAATGAGTGAGTCACTCAGCTTTATGCTGACAAATATAGCTTTATGTTGTGAAATAGGCCAAGCCTAAACACATATTAAATAGCCTAAATAAACTAGTACATTTCATAAATGAAGTAGCTCAGGTCTTGAAAATATGGGCAACCTTTTCCCCTCCCTATCCTCACTGGACTCTTTCATTCAGTTTCTTCTTCACATCAGCAAAGAAGGACTCTGTGTTTCAGAAACTCACTTCATATAGAGCGTCTGTCACTCTTTCACACTGGTAAATAAAGCCAGTTTTTTATTAAGAATGATTTCTTTGTTTTTAGGGGGAGAGAAACCAAAAGCCCACTGTGCCTATTTTTCGAAAATCGTCAGTCCACATGTCAAGTGTAATTGCGCCATTGTATTTACCCAAGTTCTCTTTAAACTCCAGGACCACCCGCACATTTTTATTTTGCCTCATGTAGGACTCTAGTGCCAGAGAAGAGACTTTTGGACTGAAACATTCACACCTCCATTAATTTATGAAAAGGGAGTCAATTTCTGACAGTTTAGACTACCAATAGATCAGCATTCTAACTCTTGTGATAGTGTGGTGCAATGACAGAATGATGCAATTTGCCACGATCTACCACAAACGGTCGCGGCATAAGCTCAAAACCTTTAATTGATGAACCACTGAATATTACTGACCAAATAATGGTTTTATAACAATGTACAGGAACTTTGTCTAGCAAATTCACTGAAATAGCAACTTAACCTGTCTAGGACTGGGAAACCCTTCGCCAACAGCCAATAAAATTGCAGGGCGCCAAATACAAATCAACAGAAATCTCAAATCAAATTTCTCAAACATACAAGTATTAGGCACCATTTTAAAGATACAATTCTCATTAATCCAGCCACAGTGTCTGATTAAAAAAAATAAAAAAATGCTTTACAGCGAAAGCTCCACAAACGATTATGTTAGGTCACCACCAAGTCACAGATAAACCCAGCCATTTTTCCCGCCAAAGAGAGGAGTCACAAAAAGCACAAATAAAGAAAAATAATCACTAACCTTTGATCTTCATCAGATGACACTCATAGGACTTCATGTTACACAATAAATGTATGTTTTGTTCGGTAAAGTTCATATTTATATCCAAAAATCGTATTTTACATTGGCGTGTTACGTTCAGTAGTTCCAAAACATGCAGTGATATTGCAGAGAGCCACATGAATTCACAGGAATACTCATAATAAATGTTGATGAAAATACAGCTATTATACATAACTTTAGATACACTTCTCCTTAATGCAACCGCTGTGTCAGATTTAAAAAAAACTTTACGGAAAAAGCATAATCTGAGAACGGCGCTCAGAGCCCAAACCAGCCAGAGAAATAACCACCATGTTGGGTAGTCAACGTTATTCATAAGTAGTATAAAAAATATTCACTTATCTTCATCAGAATGCACTCCCAGGAATCGCAGTTCCACAATAAATGCTTGTTTTGTTCGATAATGTCCATCATTTATGTCCAATAGCTTCTTTTGTTAGGGCGTTTGGTAAACAATCCAAAAGCGCCATCTGGTCCATTCGGACGAAACGTTCAAAAAGATATATTACAGGTCGAAGAAACTTGTCAAACTAAGTATAGAATCAATCTTTAGGATGTTTTTATCATAAATGTTCAATATTGTTCCAACCGGAGAATTCTATTGTCTGTAGAAAAGCACTGGAACGAGAGAAACCTCTCAAGTGAAAGTGCGTGACTGAGAACGAGGCTGTAGGCAGACCCCTTACTCAAACATCTCCCATCCGGCCCCCCTTCACATGAGAAGCCTGAAACCACGTTCTAAAACGTGGTGACATCTAGGGGAAGCCGTAGGAAGTGAAAAAATACCCATATCCCGAAGTGTATTCGATTGGGGGGAGTTCAAAAACTACGAACCTCAGATTTTCCACTTCCTGTTTGGATTCTTTCTCAGGTTTTTGCCTGCCATATGAGTTCTGTTATACTCACAGACATGATTCAAACAGTTTTAGAAACTTCAGAGTGTTTACTATCCAATACTACTAATAATATGCATATATTAGCATCTGGGGCTGAGTAGGAGGCAGTTCACTCTGGGCACGCAATTCACCCAAAAGTGAAAATGCTGCCCCCTATCCCAAACAAGTTAAGCAAAATGCATCGGGAGAGGAAGACAATGTTGGTAATTTCCGGTTTCTGGGGTTTATCGTCCCAGCTCTAGTACAGTACACAGTAGTTTCGCGGTATACCGGTACCTTGGTAATATCACGATACTGAAACGTCATACTGATACCAACATTTTAGAATATCGTAGTACAGTTTCATATGATTCTACCGACATTTTCAACCCTACCGCTCTAAAGAACCTGCTGGTGCCTGTTATAAAATGTTTAGTCAGTTTGTTTATAAATTCAGTTGAATTGAAGCAACAGCTACCAGTCTCTTGTATGCACAGGTACAATATCCACTTCACTTTTATACTCGCATCAGGTGTAGCAGCTGTAATCAGCCAGCCGCATCCCCTACCAGCCCTCACTCACCTGCTTCCCCCCCGTCCGCTCTTCATGCGCGTCTATTCCTCATCAGTAAAAAAAATAATTGTATTTTAGCTGGGATGCAGAACCAGACGCTGATGAGTCTTCTGTTGGTAGGTTTGTACATTGGAGCAGCCCGTGAAGCGAGCTATGTTGATGTATTGTATCATTGCATCACCTGTTATAACCAAGAGCACAGACCATTCTGAGTAGACTTTGAGTTCACTGTCATGCAGCCTCAGTGTCAGATAGGGAAAATGGAGCGCCGCTTCGCCACAGCCATGCTTGCAGCTTTACAGTAAAGACAACGACTTCTCTAGTCCAAACGGTTAAAAACATATGACCCATATGACCAAATATGTTTTTTTCTCTTTCTATTGGGAGTAGCGCGCATTTTATACTGAACAAAAATATAAACCTAACATGCAACAATTTCAGATTTTACTGAGTTACAGTTCATATAAGGAAATCAGTCAATTGAAATAAATAAATTGGTCCCTAATCTATGGATCTCACATGACTGGGCAGGGGTACAGCCATGGGTGGGCCTTGGAGGGCATAGGCCTACCCACTGGGGAGCCAGGCCCAGTCTGGTTGTCTGTGGTTGTGAGGCCAGTTGGATGTACTGCCAAATTCTCTAAAACTATGTTGGCGGCAGCTTATGGTAGAGAAATTAACCTTCAATTATCTGGCGATAGCTCTGTTGGACAAACCTGCAGTCAGCATGCCAATTCTGTTTGGTGCTAACGTTTTAAGTTGGGAGCAGTGTGTGTATGCATGTTTGAGAGAGACTCTGTGTTAACTGAAGTGTAAAGAAGGTTTCATGCAGTGTTTTCCTCTTACTGACACAATGACATGCATGTCATTATGCATTTACAGTGCATTCGGAAAGTATTATCCCCTTAACTCTTTCCACATTTTGCAACGTTACAGCCTTATCCTAAAATGGATTAAATTGTTTTTTTCTCATCAATTTCGACACAATACCCCATAATGACAAAGCAAAACAGGTTTTTAGAAATGTTTGCAAATGTATTATAATTTTTGAAATATCACATTTACATAAGTTTTCAGACCCTTTACTCTGTACTTTGTTGAAGCACCTTTGGCAGCGATTACAGCCTCGAGTCTTCTTGGATATGACGCTACAAGCTTGGCATATCTGTATTTGGAGCGTTTCTCCCATTCTTCTCTGCAGATCCTCTCAAGCTCTGTCAGGTTGGATGGGGAGCGTTGCTGCACAGCTATTTTTAGTTCTTTCCAGAGATGTTAGATCGGGTTCAAGTCCGGGCTCTGGCTGGGCAACTCAAGGACATTCAGAGACTTGTCCCGAAGCCACTCCTGCGTTGTCTTGGCTGTGTGCTTAGGGTCGTTGTCCTGTTGGAAGGTGAACCTTCACCCCAGTCTGAGGTCTTGAGCGCTCTGGAGTAGGTTTTCGTCAAGGATCTCTGTACTTTTCTCCATTCCTCTTTCCCTCGGTCCTTACTAGTCTCCCAGTCCCTGCCATTGAAAAACATCCCCACAGCATGTTGCCACCACCATGATTCACCGTAGGCATGATGCCAGGTTTCCTCTAGGCGTGAAGCTTGGCATACAGGCCAGAGAATATTGTTTCTCATGGTCTAAATCCTTTAGGTGCCTTTTGGTATACTCCAAGTAGGCTGTCATGTGCCTTTTTACGGAGGGGCTGCCGTCTGGCCACTCTACCATAAAGGCCTGATTGGAGTGCTGCAGAGATGGTTGTCCTTCTTGAAGGTTCTCCCATCTCCACAGAGGAACTCTGGAGCTCTGTCAGAGTGACCATAGGGTTCTTAGTCACCTCCCTGACCAAGGACCTTCTCCCCGATTTGCTCAGTTTTGCCGGGTGCCAGCTATAGGAAGAGTATTGGTGGTACCAAACGTCTTCCATTTCTAAGAATGATGGAGGCCTCTGTGTTCTCGGGGACCTTCAATGTTGCAGAAATGTTTTAGTGCCATTCCCCAGACCTATGCCTCGACACAATCCTGTCTCGGAGATCTACGGACAATTCCTTAGACCTCGTGGCTTTGTTTTTGCTCTGACATGCACTGTCAACTGTGGGACCTTATATAGCCTTTCCAAATCATTTCAATCAATTGAATTTAGCACCGGAGGACTCCAAGTTGTAGAAACATCTCAAGGATGAACAATTGAAACAAGATGCACTTGAGCTCAATTTCAAGTCTCATAGAAAACGGTCTGAATACTTATGCAAATAAGTCGTTTCTTATTTTTAAATGTGCAAACATTTCTAAACACCTGTTTTCAGTTTGTCATTATGGGGTATTGTGTGTAGATTGAGTTTTTTAAACATTTAATCAATTTTCGAATAAGGCTGTAACAAAATGTGGAAAAAGAGAAGGGGTTCTGAATACTTTCAAATACACTGTTTTCCTTCCTCCCATTCCTGAGCAAATCAGCCATTCGATGCAGCATTCTCTTATACAGTGAACAGTGTGATGTTAAATTCAGTGTGTTGTATTATGTAGAATTGTGAATTTCAGTGATGTTTTTAGAGAACGGTAACAAGTGTCCGGGGGAGGGCACGAACAGGATGCTAGGCCACTTTTTTTTTTTTCTCCCCTTGGTATCGCGATACTACTTGGTATCATGATACTTGGCCTGGTATCGTCTGTAAAATGTTGTTATTGTGAGAACACTAGAGCACACTAGAGTTGAGAACACTAAAATTTACTGTACTGAACTCTACTTTACTGTGCTGGACTGTACTCTATTTTGCTGTACTTTGTTGTCCAAACTTGTAAAACAGACGTCTATGATTGGTACAGATTTGGTCCGGACCAACCAAATTTAGTATTTTTGTGGGGCAGAACTCATTAAAATAATACCCCAGTGTGTAGAATAATACCCAAATATGCAAAGGAGGATAGTGCATATGTGTTAGAGGTCGACCGATTATGATTTTTCAATACCGATACTGATTATTGGAGGACAAAAAAAGCCGATACCGATTAATCGGCCGATTTATTTAAAAAAAATACACATTTTTGTAATAATGACAATTGCAACAATACTGAATGAACAATGAACACTTATTTTAACTTAATATAATACATAAATACACACACGCACACAGCTCTGAAGTGACAATGATACTGAAGAGTCTGCTTAGGAGACAAATACTCTCAACTGTTTGAGTTTAAGTTACCTGTGATGAATGTTGAAAACAAAAACTTTAATTTCTATATGCAGGAAATCCTATTTTAATAATGGGCATGGTAAGAATTGACAACCAAAGTGCAAGTCATAATTACCATGACACCTAGCAAAATCTGAAAAGCGGTTCCTTCATTTATTCCATAGGATATTTTTAGATTCACTTAAAA
Organism: Salvelinus namaycush; assembly: GCF_016432855.1. Classification (NCBI taxonomy): domain Eukaryota; kingdom Metazoa; phylum Chordata; class Actinopteri; order Salmoniformes; family Salmonidae; genus Salvelinus; species Salvelinus namaycush. The sequence goes on along the minus strand of NC_052318.1, from coordinate 37,455,827 downwards.
TAAGGTCTGTGTTTCGTGTAGGCTTACATCACCGTGCCAATTTTATAACTGTGTAGATATCCATAGGACAAGGTAACTCTGATCAATATTGGCTAAATATAAGCGAAGATAAAAAAAATTGTAGAGTGGATTTATGAAAATATGTTGACAAACGTTACCTTATCCTAGTGAGATTTACACGGGTATCAAAACGTCGAGGCGGTTTAAGCCTGCACGAAACACAGACCTTATTTGAAGTAGACCAAGACATTCTCTATGGAAGACATGAACGGTAAAATAACGAAGGAACCCCTTTCAAGTTCAGAAGTTATTACAGGAATTATAACGCGTCGACTATTTCTCTCTAAACCATATACCTTTGACTAATCCGGAAACTATCACCTCGAAAACAAAACGTTTATTCCGTTCCGTATTTTATCTAACGGGTGGCATCCATGAGTCTAAATATTCCTGTTACATTGCACAACCTTCAATGTTGTCATAATTACGTAAAGTTCTGGCAAATTAGTTCGCAAAGAGCCAGGCGGCCCAAACTGTTGCATATACCCTGACTCTGCGTGCAATGAACGCAAGAGAAATGACACAATTTCACCTGGTTAATATTGCCTGCTAACCTGGATTTCTTTTAGCTAAATATGCAGCTTTAAAAATATATACTTGTGTATTGATTTTAAGAAAGGCATTGATGTTTATGGTTAAGTACACATTGGAGCAATGACAGTCATTGATTGTTTTTTATAAGATAAGTTTAATGCTAGCTAGCAACTTACCTTAGCTTACTGCATTCGCTAACAGGCAGGCTCCTCATGGAGTGCAATGTAATCAATGCAAGATTGGATCCCCCGAGCTGACAAGGTTAAAAATCTGTCGTTCTGCCCCTAAACGAGGCAGAACGTTCCTAGGCCGTCATTGAAAATAAGAATGTGTTCTTAACTGACTTGCCTAGTTAAATAAAGATTAAATAAAGGTGTAAAAAAAAAAGAAACGGCAAATCGGCGCCCAAAAATACAGATTTCCGATTGTTATGAAAACTTGGAATCGGCCCCGATTTTAATCGGCCATTCCGATTAATCGGCCGACCTCTAATATGTGTACCTATTACATCACCATGAAGAGAATGATATCCATAATTATGCATTTCTGTGTAGTACAGAACAGGAATCCATGATGAAATTCCTTTTAACGCAATTCTGTTACCGGGTGGAAGTCCACTTCACTTACTGTAGTTCAATAACCAATTCTTTCTGCAGACATTGACTCTTAATTCAAAGCAGATATTCTACAGAATTTTAGGAAAACGTGGACACAGCATTTCTACGTGTTTTTTGTTGTTGTTTTAACTAACTTTACTTCTGCACAGTTTTTTCAGTAAATGTGTTTTTGTACATTTTTAAAAGTAGTCCTTGTGCATAGTGTTGTATGGTTTGTTAAATGTTGAAATCAAGTTTTTTTTGTTTTGCATACATTTTATGTGAAAAATAGGAGTGCCTGCGCAATTCCGTTGCCGTGGAATTGCCTGTAGACCCGAATCTGGCCTCTGAAGCTGTTGAATGATTGATTACAGTCAAGTGGTAGGCAAGCCTAAAGGCCAATTTATGCTTGATCCGAAAATGTGATCGGAGGCCTCGTGTGGAGTGTGTGTGACACAAGCGGAGCCCTCGTATGGAGTGTGTGTGACACAAGCGGAGCCCTCGTATGGAGTGTGTGTGACACAAGCGGAGGCCTCGTATGGAGTGTGTGTGACACAAGCGGAGGCCTCGTGTGGAGTGTGTGTGACACAAGCGGAGCCCTCGTATGGAGTGTGTGTGACACAAGCGGAGCCCTCGTATGGAGTGTGTGTGACACCAAGCAGAGCCTTTTAAATGTGTTTAAACACATGTTTAATTGTTGTCCATGATCTTGCACACACAGTGCTGACACAGTCAGTGAATCCCCAGTCACATCCGTTTCTTCAAAACATGCCCCTGTCTGGTTCTGGTGCAGTGTGTCTGTGTTCCGCTGAAGTGTAGTGCAAAGGCCTGATCTAGATTTTAGAGAGCTGTTTAGTAGGCTTGGGCGGTATACTGTATACCGGGGTATTTGAAAATAGCCACTGGATGTTTTCTTTTAGCTTCTTCCAAAATCAAGCTTCGCTTGGTAACAGTAGAGAATCCCCTCCTGGATCAAGAGCCTTGCTGTCTAATATTTGTGTGTGCAGAAGACTGTGAGTAGCAATTTTGAGTTCCTTGTATGACTTTATAAGCTGGGATGTCGTCTGTTCTGAAAATAGTTTAGGTCAGACTGTGTAAAATGTTTGCTATGTGCTCGTTAGCATTTAGTTAGCATTCTCAATGGGATTTTACATGTACTTGTTAGCATTATTAACCTTTGGATTACAGAGGCTGTGTGGTTAGAAAATAGTGTTCAGTGGCGATATTACTGAATATCCTGGTATGACAATCTGGATACCGCCCAAGCCTACTGTTTAGTCTGCACTGAAGCTGAGGAGACAGGCAGACAGACTAGGTATTCCAGCGCTGCGTGTGATTTTATTTATTAATGTCAGTCGACGTGGGTAGCTTCCAGCTTTGACGTCACTAACCTTTTCCCACAGCGGGGGACCTCTGCCTGCTGTGCAGTACAACCATGTGCTCTTATAACTGAACTGCCTTATTTTAGCAGCAGCAGCACATTAAGGCCCCTCCCCTCTCCGCCAGCTCTTTTCTATTTGGGCTGCTTTGGGTGGTGGCTGGACGTGGCGGTTCTCTATTCGGGTGGCGGGTTTCCTCTGTGTGTTTGTTGCAATGTGACAGAGATTCATCGCTGTGATTAGATGGGAGGCTTCCTGTGGCACTCACTTTTACCTGGTGTCTCTCCTCTGCTTCCTGAAGGGTGGCTAAGGAAACGAGGCTTGTGGCTCGACCTGCGCATCTCCAAAGCCACGCAGTCACCCCACTGAGAGGTTCTCGCTCCAACCCTAATCTATAGCACCTGATTCTAATAATTAGCTGGTTGATAAACTGAATCAGGTTAGTTACAACTCGGGTTGGAGTGAAAATCTACATGAGGGTAGTTCGTTAGCCCTGGTCTAACGGACACCGGTTTCTTATTCATTTATTAATTTGAACTTTCCTGTCAGTTCTTCAATAGTTTAATGTTTTGAGGAGCACTTTTGTAATGAATTCCATTGTAACTGGTACTTGACCCACCAAAAAGTACCATAAATAAAATAAAAAAATCCAACATAATTCCTCTTGGATCACTAAGATTAGGATCTGTATTTATCTATTTCATAATTATTATGTTTATTGATCAGATATTATGCATTTTTACCTCTTTTCCACTACTACCAGTGCAAAAATTCCAAAAAAGTTAAACAAATCCATTTCAAATGTTAAAAAATATTGCTAATGTAAAGGCCTGAGTTAAACATAACACTGATAAGAATACATGTAAAATGACATTAAAATGTTTCATTACCAGAACACAAACTTTTCTGATTATAGTTGTTTTTGTCATCACTTCATGTTATTTTTATGTACACATATTTGGATAAAGAACAAAAGACACACCACAGATTAAGCCAAAATTACCAAACTATGCATTTTATTTTTCTGAATATTTCCTTAATATTGGTGCATTCTGGGTAATGGTGAGCAGGTTTCGGAGATGAGACTGCATGTTTTGGACTGTTGCGTAGTTTTTCATTGAAAAACTGTACTGAGCTCTATTAGAGATTCAGTAACCCAATAGATCAAACTGTTATTTGTTAATCCCAAATTACTCTCATAATTCTAAAATCACGGATCTTAATGCTATTGACTAAAATACCCCTTATTTTAGCATAAGTATAAGTACTGTAATTACATATGTATTTTCAAAAGTCAAATGTGGATTTAAGCTTAAAAAGTTACTTTTTTTGTTGGAAAAGGTCATTTCTCCAAGGTCTTAATAACGGGTAGTATTGGTGTATTAGGATGTGGATATGTGTGGGTCTAAGGTATTTTAGATGTATTTCTAAATTGAATGGAAACCTTTGGGCAAATGGCATAACATGACATGCCTATAAAGACCAAGACTGTCTTGGGAAATCAAACAACAGTATAGCTAAGTGCTAAAACAGGTACACATGTCACAATGAGGGATATCCTCCTTTAAGAGGTGGGGTTTCTCTTTGCTGAAACAAATTCCAGATTGTGGCTTTAAGTAAATTAAAATGGTGTTTATACACCCATATTTTGACAACTTTTACTTAATCAAATAACTGATGTTTAACAAAAATCTATACAATAGGTGTAAGCAGCACAGCACACCCATTGACTATACATTAGAATTTACTTATTCTCATTACCGAAAAGGACCTAAAAATTATGCAGTAATGAGAAATGTGTTTTCAGTAAAGAGAGGCCCTTAACTTAATCTGCAAGTAGTAGGAGACAGCCAATGAGTCAGCAAACAATTGACTACATCACTAAAGCCCATTCATGTCTAGGCCTGTGGTGGTCATGAAATTGTCAGCCGGTTATTGTCATGCAAAAGTCTACCGATCTCCCTGTAATTGATCGATAATTAGCATAAACATGTGTAGCATCTCCAGGCCTCCTCATACAAATCAAATCAAACTTTATTCGTCACATGCAACAAGTGTAGATCTTACCGTGAAATCCTTACTTACAAGCCCTGAACCAACAATGCAGTTCAGTAAAGAGTTAAAATATTTACCAAATAAATGAAAGTAAAAAAATAAATAACAATAACGAGGTTATATACAGGGGATACCGGTACCGAGTCAATGTGCGGAGGTACAGGTTAGTGGAGGTAACTTGTACATGTAGGTAGGGGTGAAGTGACTATGCATAGATAATAAACAGCGAGTAGCAGCTGTGTAAAAACAAATGGGGTCGATGTAAATAGTCCGGGTGGCCATTTGATTAATTGTTAAGCAGCCTTATGGCTTGGGGGTAGAAGCTGTTGAGGAGCCTTTTGGTCCTAGACTTGGCGCTCCGGTACCGCTTGCCGTGCGGTAGCAGAGAGAACAGTCTATGACTTGGGTGACTGGAGTCTTTGACAATTTTTGGGGCTTTCCTCTGACATTGCCTAGTATATAGGTCCTGTATGACATGAAACTTGGCCCCAGTGATGTACTGTGCCGTACACCCAGTGATGTACAAGCCGCTGATGCACGGCTTTGGAAAATCTACATTTTTAAAAGGTCTAATAAATCTATGTAGTATACACCATCAAATCAAAGTTTATTTGTCACGTGCGCCGAATACAACAGTGAAATGCTTACTTACAGGCTCTAACCAATAGTGCAAAAAAGGTATTAGGTGAACAATAGGTAAGTAAAGTAAAGATACACACACTATTTATTTAGTCGGGTCGAAAGAAACGTATGAAGAAAATGTATTTCAGAAGAATAGGCTTGTTAATTTAGCTGACAAGATATGCTTATGTCTCATGCCATTATTTAAAATATGATTTTATAGTAAGAAGAATATAGGGCCCCGTGTGGCTCAGTTGGTAGAGCATGGCGCTTGCAACGCCAGGGTTGTGGGTTCGATTCCCACGGGGGGCCAGTACAAAAAAAGTGTGAATGTATGTACTTGTAAGTCGCTCTGGATAAGAGCGTCTGCTAAATGACTTAAATGTAAATGTAATATAATATAACTTAGCTGAATAAAATAGAAAGGATATTTTTTCCATTACAGAACGAGTGCATACGAAGAAGGCTATGTGTAATGTAAAAAGTGACCTTTTGAAATGGTTATTTTATGCTAGCTTTAGAGTTATTTGTGAACTTTAGTTGTGAATGATACAAACCTTAGAATGTCTTAGAAATCAACACATATATGGGCTGCATGATGTGACTGTAGGCTATTGACGATTTTGAGAAAGTAGCAAAAAACCTTGTGCTCTGTTCCTTGCCTCAGGCTTCACAGTCGTTCTCTCATCAAGTGATCATATTTTCACGCATCAGACTATTCTCAAATGAATTTAATCTTTACTAATATGTAAAATTAGTTTTGTTTTAGAGTGGCCCATTTATCAAATGGGCAGGGGGAAAAATACATGTCATCTGTATGCATTCGAGTAGCGAATGGAGGCCACGTTTTCCCGCCGGTCCGTTTGTAGGCTACATAACTTTTTATAGCAGAGCATGTGCTTCATATGAGCAGCTGAGAAATACATTTAAGAACACTTAATTCACGCCAAGCATCAACCGCTGTTTGAGGAGCATGCTCTCGCTGCCAGACAGGTGATGTTCCTGTTTGAGGAGCATGCTCTCGCTGCCAGACAGGTGATGTTCCTGTTTGAGGAGCATGCTCTCGCTGCCAGACAGGTGATATTCCTGTTTGAGGAGCATGCTCTCGCTGCCCGACCTTCAATGCTGCAGAAATGTTTTGGTACCCGTACCCAGATCTGTGCCTCGACACAATCCTGTCTCGGAGTTCTACGGATAATTCCTTCAACCTGATGGCTTGGTTTTTGCTCTGACATGCACTGTCAACTGTGGGACCTTATATAGACAGTGGTGTGCCTTTCCAAGTCATGTCCAATCAATTGCATTTACAACAGGTAGACTCCAATCAAGCTGTAGAAACATCTCAAGGATGATCAATCGAAATCGTATGCACCTGAGCTCAATTTTGAATCTCATAGCAAAGGGTCTGAATACTTATGTAAATACGTTTTTAAAGAATATTTTTTTCATAAATAAATGTGAAAGCATTTCTAAAATCCTGCTTTGTCATTATGGGGTATTGAAGATTTTTTTATTATATTTAATCAATTTTAGAATAAGGCTGTAACGTAACATAATGTGGAAAAGGGGAAGGGGTCTGAATACTTTCCGAGTGTACTGTACGTTCTCTCCTGGACTCATGGATAGAAAGTCTGGAGCGTAACATAAGGTAACCAGTCCATCCAGTATGCATCATAATACAGTCCACACTCAAAAGGTGATTACTAGAGTTTGTTTAATTTTGGAGTATAGGCTAGACCAATTATGTACCAAAGACAACTTAAATCTGTTTTTGCATGTTTTCCAGCTGTGTGTAATATGCGGTAGGCTATATATTGTATAACAGCACAATCATCATTTTTAATTCAGGCTTTTCTTTCTGGCTTGGGCTCATAAGCCTATGCATAAGCTCTAATATGCTATAGGTGTTTTTGAATTCATCACATTAGAAAGCACTGTCCATTTTGTTGTGTTAGGCTTTGAAACAACATCCACAACCATGTTTTACACTGTTTCACCCTGCTGTGGAACTTCTGGTCATTGATCATCACAGTGAGGTACATTTTAAAAGTAAGAGATGCCTACTGTTTTGATGATAAGTGTATGCTGTGCTTTTCAATTGTGATATCAATGCAAACAAAGTGGTTAGAGGAACAACAGAGCCCGGAGTACCAGGCCATTAGGACCTGATAGTAGTTAGCAAGTTGGGTAATACCAAAGCATGTCCAAAGTGCATAAAAGGAGATTACCATGTCACATGGAATTTTACTGCGGTCATGACTCATGACAGCCGGTGTGGCAGTAATATGGTCACTGCAACAGCCCTATGCATGCCTCCATGTTGGTAAGTTAATGGAGGGTTTTTTGTCGTTTTCGCTAATGAGAAGGTCAAGTGTCGTGAAGGGGTTGTTTGAGAATACAATCCTTATTCTGAAGTCATAGCCTGTAAGTGAAGAAATTAAATGAATTTGTGCTCCTCCAAGGACTACTTCTTTAGATCAGGGGTTCTTAAACATTTTCAGTCTGGGACCCAAATGAGAATTCTGTGAAAATATGCAACTATACATAAATATCAGTACATTTCATTGCCCTTATGCCTGAAACAAATAACAATTAAATATCCACATAAATATGTTTATTTTCCCCCATTAAAACTCTTACATATCTGTCTAGGTTGGAACTATTACTGTTAAAATATAATAATTCCAGTTCAGAATGAAATTATTTAACTGATTAATTGCATAACACAGATGTGGACCAGAAAACACACACACAGTCCTAATGAGAGCATGTCTATTCTGGGCTCTGTTTTTGACAGTGTAACACTGAGGTTATGCTCAGCCTTGAAACTGTTTCTGTACTTATTATTTAAACTGGATCAGAACATCTACTGCGTTCAGTCAGGCAGGAGACCGCTTCCTGCTGTAGATGAACAACCCAGAACTGTGTGTGTGTTTGCCTCAAAAAGCATCTTGCTTCAATCAGTTTTATTCCAGTTCAGAATAACAATTATTATTGTATTTTAACAGCAACAGTTCCAACCTAGACTTGTTTCCAATGATAATTTCTACAGTAAGATGTACAGTGGGCCTGATCATTTTTCATCTTCATCTGTACTGTTACTTAGGGTTGTACTATCAGTAGCTAGCTTGCTTTGGCGAATGTTAGCGATTAGCTGTGTACAAGGCCAGGGGATTGTTTGATAAACTCACATCTACTACTGTGAGTGTTAGTTAGTACTCCCTTATTTCTGCTTATCACCTGTTATAAAATGACAATGCCTTGCTAGCTGACTGACTTGTCCACTGTCAAAGCACTGTTTCCTGAAGTATTCTGCCCTGTTCTGAAAGAACTTCCTGGGTTTACCATCATGGTGTGGATGTTTGGTCAGGACTTGTCATTTATTAATTTGTTCGTTATGAGAGACTCTTCACTGCACAAAACACACTGTGGGTGCTCCTCGTTATACGTTTGTATGAAAGAGAAATTCATCACTATATTTTTCGGTTCATGACAATTGAGCTCCGTCCGAACTTGTGGCTAGCATGAGTCCATTTCTAGACAGAGGTGAGTGATGGCGAGTGAGGATGCGTAGTCATTGGCAGACAGCGCATCATCTGCTGCTGAACGACAGCGCTGCATCGTGTGTGTTGCAGAGTGATCTTCAAGAAAACTGCTGTAAACCGCGAAGCACACGGGCAACTCCCTCTCACTCACGCAGCTGGCAAACTGAGCAGAGGCCGCTGCTAAACAGACAGCGCAGATGCACTTGGCCAGTAGCCATTGCACGGATTGAGGGAGACAATGCCATCCTGTCTGATGTTCAGACTGCTTGAAGATGTAAGAGAAGAAATCCGTACTGCCCTTCCCCCCTTCACTGTTGCTCCAAGCAGAGGAAACTGCAGTTCTGAAATGCATCAAAAGTGTGAAGACTTCTGCCTTAAGCCCATACACACCCAGAGTACATGTTGGACAGTAATTATGCTGTCTCGCCACCTTGGCCTGGATGAGGGCAAGGTTCTTGGCAGTCTGGCGACGTACACTTCCAAGCAAGGGCTTTGGAATGGAGATGCAATATGGCAGTCGTGCCAACATATCTCATCAGCCACCTGGTGGAAGGGACTTTGTGGATCTGAGGCTCTTTCCCCTGTTGCCTCCATCATCCTCCAAATCCCACCAACATCAGCCGCCTCAGAGCGCAACTGGTCTTTGTTTGGGAACACACACCAAAGCACACAACAGGCTGACCAATACAAGGGTTGAAAAATTGGTGGCCATCTGGGTGAATTTGAGGCTTTTTGAGCCTGATAACGAGCCATCCTCAACAAGGTTGGAAAGTAACAGTGAAGATGAGGCCTCAGTCTGATGTTCAAGAGGTGGACATTGAGGAGGTCCAGGGAGAAGACAACCAAAGCTTTAGTTTCTAGACTATAATTTTTCAGATGTATGTTGAAATCTTTTTTGGGAGATGCGATGGATCATTGGGGATCATTCAATATTCCCTTTTGTTGTTCAATGACATCATCCCATGTGACGAGTCAAATCGTTGAATTAAAGTTAAATTCGTAACAATTGTTTTTCTATTGGAAGGATTTAATCATTTGTAATTGTCTACTTATCATAAGGTAAAATGTTTCTGTTTCCATATGATATGGTAAATACATTTAAATTTACATTTAAGTCATTTAGCAGACGCTCTTATCGAGAGCGACGAAATATATCCAATGCAAAAAACATCTACATTTTAAAATTGTATAAATATTAATGTGCATATATTCCCGTTAATTCCCACGGAAAGTGTCCACCTCTGAATATTCCCCAAAATGTGCAGCCCTAATGAAGGGTGAATAAAACATTATTTAAAAAATGATTGGAGTTTTTATAGCAAGTGTTACCGTAATGAGAAACATTTCCACAGTGTTTTCATGTAATACGTATTATAATTTAATGTAGACTTCAACTAGTATCCAATTTTTATGATTTAAGGACAAACACCATGTATTTTATTCATAAGTTTTGTTTTTGTTTATAAAATGACCTGAATTGAATGAGAATTTGGGGGTGAAAATGTACACAATTCAGGTGAAACTAGACTGTATTTTAAATAAGACACTGTGCTATAAACTAGGCATCTTACTCTTCAGATTGATTGTTAATAGTTGCAGATGCATCATGGTTTTCTAACTCCATTTGCTACTGCCATGGTTAGAATCACCCAGTATACCAGGGCCTTGGTCTGGCTGAGCTCATGCCCAGGTTGCTGCTGTGTTTTGGCAGGCTACTTTTACAGTCACATGAAGAGTGCACCATCATGGCGGGGGATCATTTTTCATATATGCTAGCAGGTTTGGATTCCACAGCAGTAGCAGCAGTAGGCTGTTAGTGTGCCTCCTCACTAATGACAGAGCCAGAGCCTATTTCTGTCCCTGTAAAACACCAACAGTCACTGACCCTGTTTTTTTTGCGTGATTCATCGAGTAGATGCCCCAGACATCAATACTGTGGCTTGGTACAAAGGTGATTCTTTATAAGGGACTTGGATGTCAATAGAGCACAGTAGCAACTACGTGCAGTAAAGGACTTTGGCAAATGATATTCCTAGTTGCTGTGGTTTTAGACTGGAGACCAGGGTTGTTGTGGCGACTATCTGGGTGAATGTTTTCAGATCTTCCAGTACATTTCCTCCCGTTGTATTTGCTGCAATGTTCAGCTGACTGAAGTCCCTCTTGCATGTCATTAGTCATTCAGCAGAGTGGCGGTAGTGCTGACTGCTGTGTTCTGTGGTCTACTGCGATGCCACATGCGCCAAGAAGGACTGTCTATTTTGGTGTTGCTTCCGATGCAATGGCTTTTGCCTCGCAATCACACCCGCAGCCAGCCACGCTTTAACTCTCCAACTCTCTAAAGCCTCACTTCAGTGGAGGAGCTGTGAACTAACTCAAAGGGCACAAGCTCTCAGGGTGAAATTGAAGAACCACCACACAGAGACAGTGTTCAATCTCCATGTGTTGTGCAAACTCATGTAGCTTCTAGGCCCAAGCTATGGCTGAGGTGGATGAGTCACCAAAGCAAAGCCTCCCCAGCAGCACTGGAGCATTTTCAGATGTGGCCTTTGAATGGCATTGAGATTAAGCTGTTCCTAATAGTTGTTGCATGTGAATGGCTTCCAGATTAGGCTATTCCCAGTAGGCCATCTAAGCCAGTAACACAACACAAAGAGAGCCTAATGCTAAATTAATTTCCTCCCAAACTATTTTCCCCACCACAAGAGCGGTTATATAAAGGAGGAATGTGAAGATGTAGGCTAATCTCCAAAAAGTGTCGTGTTACATAAAGGAGAAAGGCAGAGCTACAAGGATGTGAAGTGAATGTGACTGTATTGAGTAACACAAATAAAACCTGAACTTTCAGTGAGCTATCTCTTACAGCTAGCCTGTAGCAGACAGCAAGAATGGCTCATGGTAGTTTCAACCTGTAATTCTACCCTGTCCGTTCCAACAGGGAGGCCACCTGCTACACGTTCAGGCTACTGGTAATACTGTAATATTGTTTTGATTGAAAATTGAAATGTGTTCTGTGTTTCACCTTGCTCTGATGTGATGTCTCTACAGCAGGCCAATGAAGCCCTCCACCACCAGCACCAGGTGGCCCATAACAGCCTGCTGCCGCTGCTCAATTCTGGGAACGAGCTAGTGGACCAGAAACCTGTTATGCCCATCCTCCTGGACCAGAAACCCCCCGCCAGCGCCGCCGAGCTCCTCAAAGACAACGTGGCCTGCGGGACTGGCAGCGGCAGGGGACCCATGCCCGTGGTGAAGAAGGAGCACAAGAGCAAGACACCCTTCATCTGCGGCTACTGCAACAAGGCCTTCCGTGACAGCTACCATCTGCGGCGCCACGAATCCTGCCACACGGGCGTCAAGATGGTGTCCCGGCCCAAGAAGACAGCTCAGACAGCCCCCACCATGGTGCCTCTCATCTCTACCCTGCCCAGGGAGAATAGTGGGCAGCCCTCCTACATATCAACCATCGCAGGCATCCTCACCACGGCCACCCCCTCTGTCTCTTCAGCCTCCAGCATCATGTCTCCAGCCTCTATGATCAATGTACCCCAGCAGAGCCAGCCCAAAAAGCCTGCCAAGCCAGTGAAGAAGAACCACGGCTGTGAGATGTGTGGCAAGGCCTTCCGAGACGTCTACCATCTGAACCGTCACAAGCTGTCCCACTCGGACGAGAAGCCCTACGAGTGCCCCATCTGCCAGCAGCGCTTCAAGAGGAAGGACCGCATGACCTACCACGTGCGCTCTCACGACGGTGGAGTCCACAAGCCCTATGTCTGTTCTGTGTGTGGGAAAGGCTTCTCAAGGTAGGCCCCAGGCCCAGTCATGCACATTCACAACCACTCGCTAGCTGCCATACATTTCAAGTAAAAGTGCTTGCTATTTATTACAAAGTTAACTAATTCAGATCATGTAGGTACACGGTTGTTAGTCTACACATTCTATATAGTGTTGAGAGTGTATAACCATCAGTTGTTCAATGTGACATTAACGTGGTGCACGTCCCATTTGGCTGCTGCCCTCACAGATTTATAGTAGCGTTGAATGGTCTTGACTCAGTGCCTTTGTGGTCCCCAGCATGTTTAAACAGTCACGCTTTAGAGAGTAGTTCAACTCCAGTGTCCAAGAGTTCCCCCCTGTGAGGACAGGCATGCAGGCAGAGAGGAGTGAGCAGGGGGAGGGGAAAGGCGGCTTTAATTTGTGCGTCATGCTGTGGTTCCCGCCAGCTCATCACCCCTTCCCCAGGGAATGCCATTTAAAACAGACCTAGGAGGCAGGAGCCTGAGATTTCCTCTTACACACACACACACACAGCAGATCCCATTCTGCTCCTGTGCTGCTGCTTAACCTCACTAGGGTATGTAGCGTCCCACCTCGTCAACAGCCAGTGAAACTGCAGGGCGCCAAATTCAAAACAACAGAAATCCCATAATTAAAATTCCTCAAACATACAAGTATTTTACACCATTTTAAAGATACACTTGTTGTAAATCCAGCCACAGTGTCCGATTTCAAAAAAGCTTTACGACGAAAGCACACCAAACGATTGTTAGGTCAGAGCCAAGTCACAGATAAACACAGCCATTTTTCCAGCCAAAGAGAGGAGTCACAAAAAGCAGAAATAGAGAAAATTAATCACTAACCTTTGATCTTCATCAGATGACACTCATAGGACTTCATGTTACACAATACATGTATGTTTTGTTCGGTAAAGTTCATATTTATATCCAAAAACCTCAGTTTACATTGGCGCGTTATGTTCAATAGTTCCAAAACATCCGGTGATTTTGCAGAGAGCCACATCAATTTACGGAAATACTTATAATAAACATTGCTAAAAGATACAACTGTTATGCATGGAATTTTAGATCCACTTCTCCTTAATGCAACCGCTGTGTCAGATTTTTTTTAAAAGAGTCCAGCGCTCAGACACAAAACCAAGCCATACAGATATCCGCCATGTTGTGGAGTCAACAGAAGCCAGAAATAGCATTATAAATATTAATTTACCTTTGATGATCTTCATCGGAATGCACTCCCAGGAATCCTAGTTCCACAATAAATGTTTGATTTGTTTGATAAAGTTCATCATTTATGTCCAAATACCTCCTTTTTGTTTAGACAAAAAGTCATATTACAGTTCATAGAAACATGTCAAACGAAGTATAGAATCAATCTTTAGGATGTTTTTATCATAAATCTTCAATGTTCCAACCGGAAAATTCCTTTGTCTTCAGAAATGCAATGGAACGCAAGCTAACTCTCACGTGAACACGCGTGGTCAGCTCATGCCACTCTGGCAGACCTCTGACTCATTCCGCTTCCATTCCCCCATCCTTCACAGTAGAAGCATCAAACAAGGTTCTAAAGACTGTTGACATCTAGTGGAAGCCTTAGGAAGTGCAATATGACCCCACAGACACTGTATATTTGATAGGCAATGACTTGAAAAACTACAAACCTCAGATTTCCCACTTCCTGGTTGGATTTTTTCTCAGGTTTTTGCCTGCCATATGAGTTCTGTTATACTCACAGACATCATTCAAACAGTTTTAGAAACTTCAGAGTGTTTTCTATCCAAATCTACTAAATATATGCATATTCATATTCTATAATTTGGGCAGGCTTTTCATCCAAAATTCCGAATGCTGCCCCCTACCCTAGTGAAGTTAAGGCCGCTACACACTTTACGCAAACGCAGCGACGGGTGTCGTTTTCTATAGTTCTACGTACTTTTGTGCGCTCAAAATGTATACCATGCTCCATCACTCTGTTTGCGTAGGGTGTTTAGTGCCCTTTACAGGGCCCAGTTTGTTTTAAGTCTAGCCCACCTGGAATGACTGTTCATTCCGGTCTTTCCAGGCATAGCCAACAGTGGCCTTGTAAGATTTCCTCTTTCAACATTTACTGCAAATCCACTCACTACTTCCAGCTATGCGTCACTAGTAATCTGTGGGCATGAGTAATGGCAAATTGACATCGCTTTCCAAGAAGCAAAGGGCTTCTCTTACAGCTTGTTTAAAACAGTACTGTAGCAATGAGGTTTGTGCAGTAGGCTACAGTATAGGCCCAATACATTATCGCCGCATATTGGCTTTGCTTTAATTGCCCTGTTTGTTTGCTGGGCTGATGGTGTCTGCATTTGATGGTCAGTGTAAGGAAAGAGCAGCAGACTGAGGGTCCGCCTCTCAACGTTCCTGCGCTCTCCCTTTCCACCGCTGACACTGACCAAAAAGGGACACTGTCTTCCAGCTGATGGCGCAACTCATGTCGCGCAGCATTATTTCTGCCTCATGCACAAATTCATGTTAGTTCATGAACAGAGAAAGTGAAATATTCCTCGACTATAAAAGAATTTACGCAAATCGATAAACTTTCCTGCTCATTCATTCATTACAGCTGTAGTGTTGGTTGTAGTGTGAGTGGAACTAGGAAGAATGTGCATTTTATTGCATTGTGTTTAATAAAAAGTGCTGACTGTGCTGAGCAAGAACTTAAACATGACCTCACTCATAAAAACAGCAGTTCTTTGCTGTATTCATTGAGTCTCTCCAATCAGATAATTAAAAACAAATCTGTGTCGATTTTGCTTTATCTTTCTTTTACGCCTGCTATGTTACTGCAAACACGGTAATCTGAGTCATCCGATTGGCCAGCGGTAGACCTATAGTGCACTTGATTTGCTCTCTGGGCCCGCTGGGAAGGCAGATGAACCACATGAAATGGTTCAAAATGGGAACACTGCCTACCCGGTGTGCATTGCAACTGAATTGGGTTATCGGGTACATTATTAATCATATACAACAAATTAGATTTTTCTCTACAATATTATAACCTTAATGTGCTTTTACTTAACTGATTAAATTAGGGGGGGGGAAATGTTTTATTGGATTTCTGTTAAAACGCTAAGAAAAAGTAATAATATTCCATGTGAATTCACAATGCAGATGGTCTGTCATGCTTCCTGCGGAGAGAGAAAATGTTATAATTTATGATGCTGCTGCACTTGCTTTTCACGAGAGGGGCGCATGTAGCTTTTTGTTGTCGTCCAATCACAAGTCATCAAACCAGCACTAGGCTACAGTAATAGAGCTAGAGGCTCTGTGGCAAGTTAAGATGCTCACATACCTTCGACCTTCTCTTGAAAAAACCTTTGCTTAAGAAATTAGTGGCAATAGTACGGTTTGTCGCTCTTGAGACACCGTAGCCAGTATACATTTCCGCAAAATTAAAACTCAAATCGGTCATTCATTTTGACGTTTTTAACAAGGAAATCTTAGTTGTGCAATTTTACATCTAACTAGGATGTTTGGTGCAGTATTTCTCAAGTATTTTTTTTGTTGCATGAAAACGATTTGTCTATCGTTGAATGAAAACAGACTTTATTGAAGAATCCCTGCTTTTGAGCAATCACCGACTAAGGGGTGTAGACTTAGGCTTCCGAACTTGGGCTTGCCTCAGGGAAAAAAATGTTGGCACGAACAGACTTTAAAAAGAAAAATCCCCGAAGGCCAAAACGTCATAATATATTCAAACTTTTGAAAACTGTTTTGGGTGGGAAGCATGCCTTTAGGAGATATCTAGGCTAATCAATGGAAGATGTAATTAAAATTATAGAACTAAAAGTTAAATGAGAAGAACAGGCTACAACATCAAGAGCCAACAGGTAAGCTGCTACTTAATAATACGAATGGAGTTGAAAGGGGGAAAAGCGCTGTTATGTCTCAATTAGCCTAGCTAACATTAGCTAGCTAGCTTAACTAACTTTTCGCGGTTTGAAGACCGGTACTATTTAATCAGATGAGATGATAAATAACTAGCAATAAAATAGTCTACCAGCGCGAGTCGACTTGATTTGCTATCTCTCTCCCCCTTCCTGCTCCCCTCGTCACTCAAACACACCGCACGGCCCCTCGCCGCTGCCTGCAGGAGCGCTGCTCTCATAGTAGTATTGAATACAGCTCCGGTTAATAGGGTTGGGCGGTATCCATATCATCATACCATCCTTCTCTCATACCGGTATATATGGTATTACCGGCTTAGTGCACAAGGGGTGCCAAAAAACTTGCACAAAAAAACATTGGGTGTCTATTACCAGAATGCTGACAAAATTAACACAGGTAATGGCGAATTTCAATGGAGGATGCTAGCTAAATATGCTAACGAGCACAAACGAAAATAAACAAATTGCAAAGACAGGCAATCCAACTCATGAAGTTATACATGTATAAGTAGGAGCTACTGAATGGCATTTTTGGTGAGTTTGGACATTTTACAAGTGAATGTGAACGAGAGACATTGTGCAAATGAACAATGTTTTGAGACATACTTGTCTGAAGGAATCACAGTACTGGCTCCGAAGCAGCATGTGTAGGCTACATGTTGTGTCTGTAGAGTTGCTAGGGCAACTGGCCTGCCTGCTCTGAGAACAGGACGAGAGCAGAAACTCAAGGAAATCAAGATGGTGGCAGCTGTACAAATAACTCATCCAGAGGGCTTTGACTTCTCAAACACGGCAGAAAGCTAACACAATATGATGCCCCGTCACCTTATTAATTCAGCCACTTACTTAGATCAACTAGCAAGCTAAATTTAGGTGTGTGTATTTCACACAGGAAAACAAAAAATGTATTTCACCTTTATTTAACCAGGTAGGCCAGTTGAGAACAAGTTCTCATTTACAACTGCAAACTGGCCAAGATAAAGCAAAGCAGTGCCACAAAAACAACAGAGTTACACATAAACAAATATACAGTCAATAACAGTAGAGAAATCTACGTACAGTGTGTGCAAATGTAGAAGAGTAAGGATGTAAGGCAATAAATCGGCCACAGAGGCAAAATAATTACAATTTAGCATTAACACTGGAGTAATAGACGTGCAGATGATGATGTGCAAGTAGAGATACTGGGGTGCAAAAGAGCAAGAGGATAAGTAACAATATGGGAATGAGGTAGTTGGGTGTGCTATTTACAGATTGGCTGTGTACAGTGATTGGTAAGCTGCTCTGACAGCTGATGCTTAAAGTTAGAGAGGAAGATATGACTCCAGCTTCAGTGATTTTTGCAATTTTTCCAGTCATTGGCAGCAGAGAACTGGAAGGAAAGGCAGCCAAAGGAAGTGTTGGCTTTGGGGATGACCAGTGAAATATACCTGCTGGAGCGTGTGCTACGGGTGGGTGTTGCTATTGTGACCAGTGAGCTGAGAAGGCAGGGCTTTACCTAGAAAAGACTTATAGATGACCTGTAGCCAGTGGGTTTGGCGACGAATATGAAGTGAGGGCCAGCCAACAAGAGCATACAGGTCGCAGTGGTGGGTAGTATATGGGGTGTTGGTGACAAAACAGATGGCACTGTGATAAACTATATCCAGTTTGCTGAGTAGAGTGTTGTAGGCTATTTTGTAAATGACATCGCCAAAGTCAATGATTGGTAGGATAGTCAGTTTTACAAGGGTATGTTTGGAGGCTTTGTTGCGAAATAGGAAGCCGATTCTTGATTTAATTTTGGATTGGAGATGTTTAATGTGAGTCTGGAAGGAGAGTTTACAGTCTAACCAGACACTTAGAATATGTGGACAACTACAAATACCTAAGTCAGAACCGTCCAGAGTAGTGATGCTAGTCGGGCGGGTGCGGGCAGCGATCGGTTGAAGAGCATGCATTTAGTTTTACTAGCATTTAAGAGCAGTTGGAGGCCACGGAAGGAGTGTTGTATGGCTTTGAAGCTCGTTTGTTAGTTACCGAAAGTAAGACGCAAAAACTAAACTTAAGAATGGGAAGCATAGAAATAGCGCACATAGAACAGATCTACCACTTCTTAGACTTGCTTTCAAAAGTGACAGCTCTATAACATACATTTCTATGTGAATTTGGTCAGATCACCCAAAAAGTTATATATTGCAGCTTTAAATGTTTTAACATTGAAACGTTAACACCCCTAGATTAAATAAGACATTTGTTTGTTGTGACCATTGCTAATTTAAACTGCTCAGCTCTTAGTTGTATCTCCTCCATTTTTCGATGTTGGGAGTTGGTAACATTTGGAGGTGTTTCCATGCTTTGGACCAATCAAAATCAACTTTTCATCAACAGATCCGTGGTATTGTATTCCTCTAACCCAGGTCAATCAACGTTGCTGGGTCGTTTCTATGGCGGTTTAAAGGGGGAGACTCATATATATATATATATATATATATATATATACCATGAAAACTGGAACAGATTGTCTTCGGGGAGGGTAGATATTTAAACTCCGTCTGTTAGCTTTGTAAATTAATATATAGACCCAATTTTGTTTTGTAGTCAGCAGATTTAATTTAGAAAAAAACCCAATCACACACTAACCTGCAGCCACTAGCTAGTTTGTAAGTTGACATTTGAAGTTAGCGCCGTTCTGCGCAGTGACACGTTTATTTTGAGCAGCGTCCACTTTTTGACCATGGCCGTAATGACATTGTATTCACTCTAATCATGCTAAATTCTGAGTAAATTGTAACTTGTTAACCATATATGGTAGACATAGGGTCTTAACTATTGTTTTTCCAATGCAATTCTCTGTTGACTGAACATTTCTTTATGAACATTGAATGAAATAATAATTTTATGGGTTGGGTGAACACCCTACATTATACTGTCTGTCCAAACTGTAATCTTAGAGCTGGGCAGGGAAGAACCCGGCTTGGTTCCAACACAGTGACGCAGAGGTTTATCGGCACATTGAAAAGTGAGGCCGGCCAGCAGAATAACGTAACGATGAGTCACTGTCAGACAGCCAGCCAGGTCTGCAGGCGCTCCCTCTCTCTTCTTGCTCCCCTCTCCCTCTTCTCTCTGTGTGTTTGTGTGTGGAAGCTGCTGTCCACCTCGGTTAACAGTGAAAAGAAGAGAAGTCATTCTGGTTCACAGCACTCCTCAAAAGATTCCACTTGACTCATCTCCGTTGTAACAAAACCACTACCAGTGTGAAACTGTCTCGCTTTGGCCCAGCTGTTAGTTTTGGAGTTCTCCACACCATTCCTTATGACAGTGATGAAATGATTTAGCTCTTAGCCTGTCTGCTGTTGTCCAGGTTTTCAGTTAATCTAATGGGAGCTGCGATGAGTGGGATGTGTGAACAGTGGAGTCTCACTGGAAAGGTCAAAAGTTAAGAAACAGACTGTGTTGTGTCTATTAATATTCTACAGCAAGATTAACTTTTTTTTCACCTCTCTCCTCCAGGCCAGACCACCTGAGCTGCCACGTGAAGCATGTCCACTCCTCAGAAAGACCGTTCAAATGCCAAGTAACGGTGAGAGAGAGAGAGCTGTACTGTGTGGCCTTATTAGGGCCACTTGTCAAGAGCTCATTATTGACAACTCTCCCACTTTGCACTTTCTTCTCTGCTGGCTCGGACAGTACTTGTTAGTTTCCAGCATCGAAAGGAATGAAGATAACTGTGCCCGACTAGTGTCTTTAAAATGAGCCTGTTAGTCATAGAGTGCCGTAATGGCAGTCTGTTCATGACACCATACTCCAGTAGGCTCTGCCCTGTGGCCCCAGTAGAGATTTATGATGATCTATAAGCCTTTATAGTTGGACATGTTCCATGCAGTCTGAATGATGAAAGCTGGCTGTGTTAGATAAATTATTAAAGCTGCACTTGGCACCAAGCTGGAGCACAAAGCTGGGTGGCCCTATGAATAGTAGTGTGCCTCTGGCCTGACCTTCTGACCCCGTCTTGTTCTCCTCTCCTCCCCCAGGCCTGTACTTCTGCCTTCGCCACCAAAGACAGACTGCGCTCCCACATGATCCGACATGAAGGGAAGGTCACCTGCAACATCTGCGGCAAGATGCTGAGCGCAGCCTACATCACCAGCCATCTAAAGACACACGGCCAGACCAACTTTAATTCCTCTAACAAAGGTAAGTCACGTTAGCCCTATCTCACCAGCCACTGCCCCCCTCCTAACTTAAACAGTCTTCCTAATTTAATAGATTTGATTGATTTAATACTTTATTGTCCCTTTAGGTGAACAGCAGCTCCTGCCATACACATAAACACAAAATAAAAAACAGGACATAGCCTACACAACTTCACTTATGGACAAGACATACGTTTGATCATGTAGTGTATGTGGACACCTGCTCATCAAACATCTCATTCCAAAAATAATGGGCTTTAATATGGAGTTGGCCCACCCTTTGCTGCTATAACAGCCGCCACTCTTCTGGGAATGCGTTCCACTAAATGTTGTAACATTGCTGCAAGGACTTGCTTCCAGTCAGCCACGAGCATTAGTGAGGCCGGGCACTGATGTTGCGTGATTAGGCTTGGCTCGCAGTCGGCGTTCCGATTCATCCCAAAGGTGTTCGATCGGGTTGAGGTCAGGGCTCTGTGCAGGCCAGTCAAGTTCTTCCACACCGATCTTGACAAACAATTTCTGTATGGACCTCGCTTTGTGCATGGGGGCATTGTCATACTGAAACAGGAAAGGGTCTTCCCCAAACTGGTGCCACAGAATAATCTAGAATGTCCTATTCTGTAGCGTGAAGATTTCCCTTCACTGGAACTAAGGGGCCTAGCGCGAACCATGAAAAACAGCCCCAGACCATTATTCCACCTCCACCAAACTTTACAGTTGGCACTTTGCATTTGGGCAGGTAGTGTTCTCCTGGCATCCGCTAAACCCAGATTCATCCGTCAGACGGCCAGATGGTGAAGTGTGATTCATCACTCCAGAGATGACGTTTCCACTGCTCCAGAGTCCAATGGCGGCAAGCATTTTACCACTCCAGCCGATGCTTGGCATTGGAGATCTTAGGCTTGTATGGGGCTCCTCGGCCATGGAAAAACATTTCATGAAGTTCCCGACTAACAGTTCTTGTGCTAATGTTGCTTCCAGAGGCAGTTGGAACTCTGTAGTGAGTGTTGCAACAAAGGACAGACCATTTTTACGTGCTTCAGGACTCTGCGGTCCCGTTCTGTGAGGTTGTGTGGCCTATCACTTCGTTCCTGAGCAGTTATTGCTCCTAGAAATTTCCACTTCACAGTAACGGCACTTACAGTTGACCGGGGAAGCTATAGCAGGGCAGAAATTTGACAAACTGCTGACTTGTTGGAAAGGTGGCATCCTATGAGGAGTTTTTCAGTAAGGTCATTCTACTGCCAATGTTTTTGTCTATGGAGATTGCATGGCTGTGTGCTCTATTTTATACACCTGTCAGCAACAGATGTGGCTGAAATATCCGAATCCACTTATTTGAAAGGGTGTCCACATACTTTTGTATATACATTGCATTCAAGACCCCTTTACGTTTGCCACATTTTGTTACGTTGCAGCCTTATTCTAAAATTGATGAAATTGTTTTTTTCCCCCTTCGTCAATCTACACCCACTACCCCATAATGACAAAGAAGAAAAAAAGGTTTTTAGAGTTTTTTGCAAATGTATAAAAAATACAAAACTGAAATATCACATTTTTATATAAGTATTCAGACCCTTTACTCAGTACTTTGTTGAAGCACCTTTGGCAGCGATTACAGCCTTGTCTTCTTGGATATGATGCTACAAGCTTGGCACACCTGTATTTGGGGAGTTTCCCCCCCCATTCTTCTCTGCAGATCCTCTCAAACTCTGTCAGGTTGGATGGGGAGTGTCGCTGCACATCTCTCCAGAGATGTTAGCTCGTGTCCATGTCTGGGCTCTGGCTGGACCACTCAAGGACATTCAGAGACTTGTCCCAAAGCCACTCCTGCGTTGTCTTGGCTCTGTGCTTAGGGTCGTTGTCCTGTTGGATGGTGAACCTTTGCCCCGTTCTGAGGTCCTGAATGCTCTGGAGCAGGTTTTCATCAAGGATCTCTGTACTTTGGTCCGTTCATCTTTCCCTCTCCTGACTGGTCTCCCAGTCCCTGCCGCTGAAAAACATCCCCACAGCATGATTCTGCCACCACCATGCTTCACCGTTGGGATGGTGCCAGGTTTCCTCTAGACGTGAGGCTTCCGTCTGGCCACTCTACATAATGGCCTGATTGGTGGAGTGCTGCAGAGATGGTTGTCCTTCTGAAAATTTCTCCCATCTCCACAGAGGAACTCTGGAGATCTGTCAGAGTGTCCATCGGGTTCTTGGGTCATCTCCCTTACCAAGGCCCTTCTGCCCCGATTGCTCAGTTTGGCTGGACAGCCAGCTCTAGGAAGAGTCTTGGTGGTTCCAAACGTCTTCCATTAAAGAATGATGGGGGCCACTGTTTTCTGGGGGACCGTCAATGCTGCAGACATTTTTTTGGTACCCTGCCCCAGATCTGTGCCTCGACACAATCCTGTCTCAGAGCTCTACGGACAATTATTTCGACCTCATTACTTGGTTTTTGCTCTGAAATGCGCTGTCAAATGTGGGACCTTTTTATATATACACGTGTGTGTGTGTGTGCGCCTTTCCATATCATGTGCAATCAATAGAATTTACCACGGGTGGACTCCAATCAAGCTGAAGAAACATCTCAAGGATGATCAATGGAAACAAGATGCAGGGTCTGAATAATGTAAATAAGGTTTCTGTTTTTTTATTTGCAAAGATATCTTAACCTGTTTTCGCTTTGTCGTGTGTGTGTGCGGATTGAGTTTTATTTTATTTAATCCATTTTAGAATACGTCTGTAACGTAACAAAATGTGGAAAAAGCAAAGGGGTCTGAATAATTTCCGAATGCGCTGTATAGTGTACTTAAAACAGACACACAGATTTAAATATGTGGGAAACCGGTTTAAAATAACTACTTCAAAGGGCTTCAAAAGTTCTTACTTGATTGTTTTTGTATACACATTGAACATCCACACTTCTCATCCCATCGCTGACACTTTCCTAGAAGTCGTCTTTTACTCCATACCAAGACAGTGTGCCAAAGGCCAGTGCTTGGGATAACCTCACTAGGTGATCTCACATTACAGTGAAAATCTCATGTTTGACTGGTGCTGACTTTATCCTTAGGCAGGTTTCATTGTCTGTGTAGTAGAGCTACGGGACATGGAAGCTCCCACCTTACGTTTACCAAGATGACCATGTCCTCCTCGCTAGTTACGTTTCCCCATTTCTCTTCAATTACATTCTGTTTTCAAACATGAATTGGGTGTTACAATCCGTTGAGTGGAGAGATGTATACGCTATGCTATACGTACTTTTTTTAAATATTTGTTTTGTCTGCACGTGGTATGTAATCTGACATTCTGGTTGACAGAAGTGAATGGCCTGTGGCAAAAATCTGTTCTAAATGTAAAGCGCTTTCAGCAATTGGCTCGTGTTTGAGCATAAAGGCGCAGAGGAAAGTGGAACACAAAGTGAGATCTGATCCCACCGCAACAACCTTACAGCTTCCCCACTCGATTGATTTGTGCAACTTTCACAGATTTAGAAGTGGGCAGGGTTTTTGTCAGAGGATTGCTCTTCCATGGGTCTTTATTGTTAGTGTTATTGACATCTTTGGTGGCATGAACTCAAGTTTACTTTGTATTACTGCATAGTAAATAATTCAGAAAAATCCCTGCTACCGTAACCATTTAAATACATTGAGTGTACAAAACATTAGGAGCACCTGCTCTTTTCATGACATAGACTGAACAGGTGAATCCAGGTGAAAGCTATGATCCCTTATTGATGTCACTTTTTAAATCTACTTCAATCTGTGTAGATGAAGGGGAGGAGACAGGTTAAAGAAGGGTTTTTAAGCCTTGAGACAATTGAGACATGGATTGTATATGTGCGCCATTCAGATGGTGAATGGGCAAGACAAAATATTGAAGTGCCTTTGAATGGGGTGTTTAGGTGCCAGGCACACCGGTTTGAGTGTGTCAAGAACTGCAAGACTGCTGGGTTTTTCACACTCAACAGTTTTCTGTGTGAATCAAGAATGGTCCACCACCCAAAGGACATCCTGACAACTTGACACAACTGTGGGAAGCATTGGAGTCAGCATCCCTATGGAACATTTTCAAGAGTTTGTAGAGTCCATGCCCCCACGAATTGAGGCTGTTCTGAGAGCAAAATGGGGGGTGCAACTCAATATTAGGAAGGTGTTCCTAATGTTTTGTACATAGTGTATAATAATAACTTTGTCAAGTACAGCCCAATAACAGGTTTCTTCCTCAGCCTTCGCGCTGTAACTATGTGTCTGTATTTCCTGTTTATTAATCTGAGAATTTCCATTTGTGAAAGTGCTGTATTTGAGTTGTGGTGATACAGGCCGTTAGCCAACGCGTTTGTGATTCTCCTGTGGCTGTGGAACATGAACCCTGTTCATCTCTTCCCATCTGGAGAACACTGCATTACACATGAATCACTGCTCAAAAGGTGTAGTCAATAACAATGTATAATCAACATTTCTCAGATTCCTGTTTCAGTTACTCAGACAGTAGAAGCAACAAGGCCTTTCCCTGGCCACTGAAGGGAAATCCCTTAGCTGCTATGTTTATTCACTCTGCATGAGCTGCCATCTGAACGAGCACTGCCACCCTTCTCCCAAGGGTCCACAACACAAGGCAGACATATACAGCACAGAGAACTCTACAAATAGGGTATTGCTTGTCACCACAGTAATTCTATGGCCCGTTCCCTCCTCCCCCTAGGGACTTGTAGGCCAGGGTGTGTGCCACCGTTTTGGTGTTTGTACCAACCTTGCCCACCTGAAGTGGGGCCTGTAGAGTGCACTGAGAGTGACACCCTGGCCTTAGCGCAGCAGCCTTGGCTGGCCTGCAGACAGCCTTTTATAACCCCTGTGTGTCTATTTCTGAATAGGGGACTGGCAGTGGAACTCCTCAGGGGGACAAAAAGGTAATAATAATGTAGCATTGTGTGAAAACCAAACCTTACCCCAACCCCCCTGCCCGCAACCCAAGAATACACACAGTCACATCACACACACACAAGTATAAGGCAAGGATAAATCGATGTTAGGATGTGGGTAAACTCCCAAAAGGGGGGGGCAGCGGCGCATTTCTGCCGAGAGCCAAATGAATATAGGGAAAACGCTGCATGATAGTGTGTCACTTCATTTATAAACATTGCATCATCATTACATTCCATAAACATTTCTGTGCGCTAATTGTAAAACTGTTTTACTATACTATGTACAGCAAGAATGACCGCTAGAGATTTTTTTTTTTTTTTTTACTGTTTTAAGCTATACATTATTTACCTGCTTCAGTATTTTTCTTTTTTAGAAAAGCATGTATTTGCCGCATTTTAAAGAAAAGTGTGAAATGGTTATTGCTATTATGGTCAGTTTTAGTTTAATCTGTGCTGCAGGTGAGTCAAGGCAGTAGCAGTAAAGAGAAGAATGCTGAAGGCGTACACTGCAAAAAATGATCTATGCAAAATAGTCGAGTACAGACCGCATTCCTCCCTCTGTTTTAATGGCGGGGAATAAGCAGTAAGTCTGTGTGTACAGGTATTTGTTTGATTGATTTAGCAATGAACCTTAAACACTATATCCTCTATCCCGTTCTCTAGACAGTAATGACGTCCACAACTCTGCCTCAGCCACACCTGTAACAGCCTCCGCCCCCATCACCACCACGATGAACCGGGGAAACTCCAACAACCCCGTCAACATAGCGTCGCAAATGAACATTTCCACCAACACGGTGAACGTCAGCCTCCAGCACCCAGTCACCATCACTGGACCCATCAACATCGCCTCGATCAACATCCCTACCACGGCACACATGAATATCGCCCACCCTCTGGCCATCAGCACCCCAATGTCCATGACAATGTCCGGGCCCCTCAACATCGCCATGAGGTCCATGGAGAGTATGCCTTTTCTGTCCCAAGTCCTGCCTTCGTCCCCACCCTGGTAAAAAAAAAAAAGGTGGAGAGAAAAGAAAGGGAAAAATTGGGCAAAACAAGAGGTGATGCCCACTCCTCAGACCTGGAAATGAAAGTTTAGCCTACTTGTGCCGTGCAGCGGGAGAGAACCTCCCTGTCACATGGCTCCACCCCAACCAATGCTACATCACAGAAAAGAGAACCAGAACAGTTGTGTAGAAGTTAGGTTTTGTCTATTATCTGAATGACTTCAAAACTAGATGTAGTTAGTCGATGAAGTGTTATACAGTGATGCCTACATTAGTTGGGGTCGGATGAACAAGAGTGGAGGACTCCTCTCAAGCCTCACTAAACACCCATACCTTTGCAATTGGAAGATCATTTTTAAAAGGATTAATGCAAGTATGAATTGCTGGTTTTATTGTTCCATAAGTTCTCTTACAAAGTCAGTGGGTGTTTCTTATAAGTTGTTTTTAATCAGTATTTCATATGTTTAGGAGAGCAGTCAAACAAAAGGAACAAAGACTTCCATTTGGACGGAAGGTTATTCTTTTTTTCACAGCTGTGTAACTTTGTTTTTCAAATAAGAGGTATGCACTTGAGGTTCATGTTAATGTATTCTCACCATCAACAATTGAATCTGTATTATTTTGTTGAAGTGGATATCTGGAAATTGTCCCTCTTGACTGTTAAATATGTGTACAGTTAGTTTTTTTCTGTATGTTAGGGATGGCAGAGGTGTGCTTCTTTTGTTTGGTCATCAGTTGACGTAAATTGTTTTACACAAACTGAAAGAGGAATGAGTATTGCACTGAAAGCATATCCCATGTGTCACTTAACTGCAGTATTATCAATGATCAAATTGGAGTGTTAGGTAACCAGCCTACATAATAACAGGGCCATCTAGTGGCTTGCAAATGCCATTGAGGAAATTATCCTGAAGTTCACAAATGTGTATTTCTTTTATTATTATTATTATCATGTTGGTGACAGTTTATAGTTTTGTTAGAAATATTTTATACCCTTTTTAATATTGTTTTTGATGACCCTGATAGTATGGACACTCTGCTCAGATAACACGCTGAGAGTAACCCTGTAAACTTTATTTTTTGTTTTATTTTATTGAATTCACATCTAATACAACTTGATCCTTTCCCATGCTACTTTGTAAATATTTAATTCACCATATACCTTTTTTGCTAAAAGAAAAACGTAGAAGTCCTTAAAAGACTAGGGATCTAAGAACGCTTTAATTTTGTGAACATAGCCGTCCATTTTAATAATCATTTCAGCAAACTATACTTTCAATCAAACATCCATTGTCTCCGCCTGTGTCATGGTGATTTATGGATGAGGTGACGGATGTATTGAGAACAAAACACTAATTGTTTTTGAGAAGTGTATGAAAGTAATGTACGACTAGATCATGTTGTAGTGTGATGCAGACAATTTAGTTGAGCCAACATGGCCTCGGCAGCACATCTCAGGCATTGAGACCCATAGATTACTAGATAAGACGTTCTTACTTGGCCATATCACCGTTGCAAGGTTTTTGTGCTGTGTGAGGTATTTCCTGAAAGATCATACAAGATGCATGCCCCCCTGAGTTCTTTCAAAGAAAGTCCAATGATGAGCGTTTTCTTATGCATTGAGTAGATGAGCTATAATTGCCTGTTCTGTGCCAAATTTGATACGATTATGAGATTCAAATAAGCTAATATTTTGAATTGAATATTTCATCATTTTTAACAAGAAGAAAAGAACAATGATTTGGAAATTATTGGACCTCTGTGAAGGCAGTTGAATGTATATCTTTGTACAAAACTATTTTAGTTCTGAGGATGTCATAGTTACAATAGACATGTGAAAGATAACCTTTTTTATAAATATTTTGTATTAGAACATTAACAATGGTAATTTTGTATATACCTATGAAGACTAGGCTTTCTGATTAGCAGAAAGGTAAAACATTCCTACATTTTTTAAAATGTATGTTTGAAATTATTACGTAAACATGCTCAATGTTTTATGTGCCTTTTTATTTGGATTGTCTAAATAAAACATAATGGGTGGGCTTTGTGGCGGTGTGCCATTTCCTGGTGAGTCAGCCTATGGTGGGAGGCTAGCTGTTCCACTCATTAGAGCATCTACACTCATACCCCACAGTAGTACAGATGTTCACACACTTAATTGACACCAATTGCGTTTCCTCTTGTCAGATTGCTTTGTGCCTTTTTTGGGGCCTTGTTCTGTGATTTGAGACACCAAGGAGCTGCTAAGTGGCACAGCGGTCTGAGGCACTGCATCTCAGTGCTTCGATTCCAGGCTGTATCACAACCGGCCGTGATGGGGAGTCCCGTAGGGCGGCGCACAATTGACCCAGCGTCGACCGAGTTAGGGTTTGGCCAACGTAAGCAGTCATTGTAAATAAGAATTTGTTATTAACTGACTTGCCTAGTTAAATAAAGTTTTTTTTTTTTTTTTAAGTCCAGTTTCCCAGACACAGATTAAGCCTAGTCAGACTAAAAACATTTTCCAATAGAGATTCACCATTGAAATTGCTACCTAGTCTAAGCTTTGTGTGTGTGTTTGTGCGAAACCTCCACATAGATGCTCTATTGAGTTACTGATGACGCGTGAATGACCTTTCCAGTCTTTATTTCCTGCTGCAGAATAAATTACTACTGATGTGCTGTTTGTTTTATTCAGGTCCAATGTCAATTGCCCCCTCCTTTTCAGCTGATCCTCCTTTGATGTGTACACAGTTCAAGGTGGCTAGATGATACTCCCTATTTAAAATGGTAAAATATTTGAAGAGATAAAGGAGATTAGTCTTAAATATTGCATGTTGTTTTCATTTAGAGAATATCTACAGTATTTGGTTAGTATATTCAGTAGACTGACATGTAGGCCAACATTCTGCAGTGTTGCAGCATTATGCTGTCTCAGCTGACCATCAACAGCTAAAATTAAATTGGGGTTTTATTGCTGTAAACGTTCTTGATATGAGAGCCTGTCATAACTTACCCAACCGAAAACCCAATTTCATTCAAGTGTGACCATTCTTAGAGGCTCAGTTTAAATTTAATTGTGAGTACCCCAAATGAAAAACAAGCATGGGAAGAAGGAAGCAGGTGTTTTTTGTTTCGAGCCTTTTGTCTGTCTGTGTCTCTCCAAAAGAGAATGAATACAACTATTTTGTAGTGACTCTATTATGAATTAACATATAACACCAGTTAATAACAGCAAAAATATGGCTATTACAATGTTGCTATGCTTCTGATTTTTAAATATTTTTTATACATAAAATCAAATAGGACGTAGATTGCATAATTTCTGTTTTCTCCTATCCAAACATACTTACAAAAATGTAATAAACAAGACCCTGCCCCCACTGATAAAAGTATCTTTGTTGTCCTATGTGCAATTCTCATATTTCTCCGCTAGGCTCCTCTTGCGCCATCTGTCTGAAGCTCAAATACATGGTCAAGCAAGGCTATCCGCGTCCAACTGAATTTGCGTGTGATGGCTTGACGGTCGTAGAGAGGTGGTAAGAGGAGACGACACCGGTCACGGTCAGGACCAGCAGTCAATGGATGACAGCACAGCATTCGGTCGCAACTGCAACTTGCGCCAAGAGAAAACACAACTTTTGGTCAACGTTTACCCTCGACCCTCGGGTAAACCAAGCATTGTTTTTTAATGTTGATAATAGGAACGGGGAGGCTAACGTCATTTTTCTAGCTTCAGATGTTCGTCCGCTCTTCACCTGGTAAGGGGGTTTACATTTCACACATCAACGATACTAGAGTAAAGCATTACGGTAGCTTACAAACCCTATCTAGCTACATTTCAATTGCGCAATCGTTCAAATGTGTCGCTTTATGTTTTAAATACCAATACGCTATTCAATGTTAGGTATCTTATAGATAGCAAGCAGCAACATGCAAACCTGTAAAAAATACTATCCGTCAACTCGTCAGCTAGCTAGAAGATCACCAACCCCAGCTAGCCTGTCTGGTAACGCGGGGGGGTGAGAAGTCGCGTACTTCACTGGTCCACGGCACTAATTATTTGCTATCAGGGATTCTTGACGTCGCCCCATTGAAGTTGAAATTTAACCCATTTAATCCCGAATTTTTCCCAGACATGAAAATATCCAAATCAAGTGTCATTAGTTACCCTTTGAAGTAATCAATCATTCTTTTTTGAAATTTTAATGGAAAAGTAGGTGAAAAAGTGTGTTTTATGGTCGGTCACAATTGTGACCGGTGGGATAATGTTACGTATACTAAATTAACATATTTCTCCTATGCAGTTATCAAAGTTCTTATAAATCCCAACCCAGTTATTAACACATTTAAAACTCTGTCACGGGCAGTCCCCAGCTTTGCCTCTAGAATGCCCCGTCACGTTCTAGTGTGACTATTTACCACATCAAAAACCCTTATACAACACGATATGAACACTGAGAGCAAAGACAAATAGACAACAACCATCAACGTATTTCAACATTGTTACTTTATTGTAACATACATTGTAACATTGTTACTTTAGCGCAACATGTACTGAAACATTAATATTGTAACTTTATTGTAACTTTTGAACTTGTACTTTAGTGCAATATTCATTGTAACATTGTCATTGTGACATTTTAGTGCAACATTCACTAACAACTGTATAGCAGTCGTGTGATTCATTCCCACTGAACATAAAGGTAACATTTAGGATAGAGGTAGCCTGTAGAATATGCATTCAAGTAGAGGCCTACACTGAACAAAATACAATTATTCATATAAAAAGCGCCACTCCACAATGAGTGCTTTTATATATATATTTATATATATATATCATAGAGGTAGGCTTCAGAACCAAGTGCAAGATTAGTTTGTGCATAACTATTTTAAACTGTGATGAGTCAGACCTACTGTCATACAGTATGTCTTGAATCAATTGACCTTCTTTTCCAAAAACATTTCAGTCATTTTGATTATCTTTTTCGTCGACTTTTCCTTTCTTCCTAGAGTCAGTTGTACTGCTTCTCCTCACCCTTTATCGACTTTTCTATTTTTCTTTTGTCTTTTTCAGCCCTTTTTCATTCGCTCTTATCTCCTTTTCTACTGTCCATGGTATATCTTTAAGCACTCAATGTGCAGTGGCGCTTTGCATTTCTCACATGCATAGGTAGTACGTTTGTCACAATGACGACTTCTCTGGAACCGGTACATCGTGTTGATTGGCCAGTGAGAAGCTTTGTCATATCTTGCCTGATCTTCAACAGTAGCAGCCAGTAAAGACCTCCTTCCGTGGCTCAGTGGTTTCGTGCCAAACTTTTGCATATTTGGGCTGTATACTATGTGTTTTGGAATCACAGCGGTGGCAGGCCTCTTTGATCGTTTGAACACTCAATCTTTATTTTTGGCCACCTGCAGCTTTTCTCTTGGCTCTTCTGACTGGACCCTCTGGCGGGTAGAGGCCCTTGGCTCTTCATTATCAACAATGGAGGGGGGTGGGGGAGGTTGTGGATGGGGGGGTGAGGGGTAGGTCATCATCACTGATAACGTTGTTCCTGTCATGATCTGTTTGCATAGGTTCAGCATATGCATTCAACAGCCTGGCTGGCAAATGGCCTGTCCATAGTCCATATCTGACCCATTGCTATCACAATCACTCAGGACAGCATCTTTCTCATTTTGAGGGATAACTGCAATGTTGCATGCCTTGTCTGGGCAGTCACCTAGATCCAACATATCCCGAACTTGACTCAAAGTGAAACTAAAACAAAGAACAGAGTAGAAAGTTAGGTAGAACAAGACCTATGTATGTGTATCAGTATGTGTATACCTAGATGCACTGTGATATCCCACGGGTCACTATTGTTGCCGTCAACATGCTTACACATTCTATGACCACACTGAACAAAGTTGAGCAATTGCAAATGCATGTATCAATACTAGACACCTTAAAGATGATGTGTACCAAAAAATCTTTGTCCTATCTTTATGTTAACATACTTTACTGACCTTTTGTTTGGGAGCTTTGATGCAGCCATCCTCTTCTCATGGTGCAACCAGGAAGTAAACAGCTCTGGTCATGTGACAATTTACACTAAACATGTGACACTACACATCTTTCATTGAGACCCTTTATTATTTCAATATTTGCTGTAAATGCATTGATACGTCATTCAGTAAAAGATTTAGAGCCTTATAACTGAAAAGTTTTTTACGGTCACTATTGTGACCGATGGGATTAAATAGGTTAAGAGCGTTAAGGTCAGGGTATGGACATCCCAAGGATTCTAGATAGTACTAACCGTGCTTCACTAGCCATATAGCTGGGTGCACCACGGGCAGGAGTAATCACAGGGTCTTTGATCTTATGCTGCTGCCTTTGTCCACCAAGGCCCCGAGGGTCTCCTGGCTCAGGTGTCAATGGCTGGGGTCAATTCTGTTTTAATGGCAGGTGCATCTGCATGCTATAATCGCCTATTTATCATGTTATCTCTGGTTAGCAGATTTGTCATTCCCCCCGCCTATTGTATTCTTGTAATACATTGTGTTTCAGAAAAGCACTAAATAAATATTTGAATGTTGTAGCCTTTTATAATTTCCCCAGAGCTATATATTTACAGTACGGCTCTGGATGTGCCTGTTAGTGCACAAGATCACAGGGCGATACCATGCCAGCGTAGACCAATTTTGGGGGGGCATCTAAGATTATTCTGGCAATTCTCACATAGAAACTATTAGGGATCAATGAAAGAAAGATGTGTAAATACACGCATATTCGTTAGGGCCGGGACATTACTAGTGTCACGATACTCATTAGTATTGTGGCAAGGAAAGTAAACACGAAGGGGATTTAACTTCTTTAGGAAAACAAACCTAATGTTGGAAACTAAGTATTTTTGTTTGATTTATTTGACCTTTTTAACACCATACAACCACATGTGGATATAGTACAATGCCATTAAACCAGTGGTGTGCCGTGGGCCTGGGCCTTCAGTGAGGTACTACACAGTCCCACCCGAATTAATCCACCTCATTATGATGCCATGGCTCTAGAAACTATACATTTAGACAGAAACGCAGTATAACCAGGCGTTGCGTCACCTTGAAATTGACAAATTGACATTTTTGGGTAAACAGTGTTTACCCAAAAACATGACACAATCAATGAGTCTTTTCAATATTTCCCTTCACCTTTTCATTGTGCAGCTCCGTTGCCCTGCGCGTTTGTTCTTTGAGCTGTAGATCCACTCCGGTGTCCCCAAAAGTTTTCAAAAGCACCATTGCTTGTTAGTGCCCAGCCGTACTTTGGTGTCTCGTTGCTGCCTTGGTTAGACAACTCAAGTTTGCAAAGCCAGTGTGGCTCCAAACACCAAATCGATCACTTGCAAATAATAGGCATTCCCAGCAGTACAGTTTGCAGTGCTTCTCGGAGCCAAGGAGCCTGTGAGCCATTGACAGCGCTCGTAGTTGAAACTTTGAAAGTGGCGAGCGAACGAAGCACTTTCCCGCCTGTGACAGGCTTTGTGGCGTCGGGCGACCTCTCCTTACAATGTCTAACTTTTCTTGAAAAGTTCGTCTTGAGAATGGCGTTATAATTATATCCTCGACCAAATCGATATCTTCTCCTCCTTCCGCCATTGTGGGTTGAAAAAACAGCTTAGTAGTACGCGAATTAATTCGTTTATCAAATTCAGTTTCCTAGATCTCCATAGGACCTGCCTCTCAATATTGGTAATCCAATCAAAAGACGTGCACGCACTACGCCTGCTAGCTGGCTCCTGTGTAACACTGGAGCCAGCCAGAAGGCGTACAATAGCCAACTCTAAAGCTGATTGGTTGACACTACATTTTCATTTCCATTCACTATAAGCTACAAGCGCCCGCACTGTTGATTTCTGAAGGCCTGAGGGCAGATTTTAGACCCCTGGCAACACATGATGGCTGAATATGATTGGATAAAAGATCTAACATAAAGACCAGCCCTCAAAATCTCAACCTGGGGCTGGAAGCAGTGCAACCAAGAGGAAAGCTATGAAATGAAGAGTATAACTCTTACTCTGGGGAATAATTTAATACATATTTGTGGGAAAATATATTTAAAAAAATATATATATTCTGATGATGTTTAGGCCAGCAGAGAAGGCCTTGCAGGCCCTGACGGCCCACCACTGCATTAAACTCATTGAGGACGACACAACGTTTAAACACGTATTCCATTGTGCTCCTCATGAAAATACATAAAAACGAAATATACACAAGATTATAACATGAAAACAAAATACATCTCATCAATAGGGAAGAAACCGGAAATGTAATAAAACAGATTACCAAGTAACGTTCATTGAAACAAGTATACTTTCTTTAAGGCTGTGCCGTTTTTTAAAGAATTTTACCCATGAACCATTTCTTCAGGTTTATCTTACAACTTCCTAGCGTAGGGATGGATTTAATAGGGTTTGGTACACCATTCCACTCCGCTGCACCAGTGTTAAGGAAAGAGCCATGCTCCTATAGCGCAGTGATCTGATATTGGCTACACTGGTTCTGGTGTGATGGCTATGAGAGAGTCTAATGAAATTAAAATAACCAGACAGGTAACTGGGGGCAAGGTCATGTATAACTTTAAAAACCATCAACAGTTTAATCTGCACCACCCGGAGATAAACTGTAAGCCAATTCACTTCCCTGAAATTATTAGGACCAATGTAAGTCTGAGGGCTGAGCTTGAGTATAATTCTGATTAGTTTGTTTTGGGTCGTTTTGAAGTTTGTCCTTCAGATGTTTTGTTATGAACCTTGAGATGCAATGCATAGTCATAGTGGCACAGCTCAGTGTCTTTTCAACAGGCTCCTTATTCTTATGTGAAACCAATAGGGCAGAATCATCTGCATACAGGAACAGAGGGCATAAACAGGCAGAGTCTATGTCATTTATGTAGAGCAAAAAAGCAAAGGCTCCAAAACGCTCCCCTGGGGGACACCACAATTTATCTCATTAGCATCAGACAGCGTCACGCCCACATACACATCAGTTAGGTATGAATTAACCCATAATAAGGAGTTGGTGCCAAAACCAATTGCTTACAGTTTGTGCAACAAAATATAATGGTTCACAGTATCAAATGCTTTTTGTAGGTCAACCATTACCATATCACAGAAGTTGCCCGTGTCAATTTCTTGCTTGATCAAATCTGTCAAGTATAGTAAACGTGTCGGTAGAATAGGATTGTCTAAAACTGGACTGAAGGTCATATAAAATGTTATGGTCATCAATGTACTTTAGGATCTGTTCACAGATTCACTTAATTCATAAGGTCCTATACGATCAGCAGCATCACTCAGAAATCTAGCCGGGATGTTATCCAGTCCTGTGGCTTTCTGTTTGTCAAGATCTTTAAGTCTTTGTAACATCTGAGGTTGAAACCTGGGAAAATCCAAATTGTCCTTCGGAGATGCCCTTGGCTGAATAATAGGTTTGAATAGGATGGTTGCTGGCAATGGTGGTGAACAATTCATTAAAATTATCAGCCACCTGTGCTCGGTCAAAGGTTACAGTACCATTGATGTCCAATGCTGTTTGACTGTTTTTGGCTTGTTGCAAGTGCCTAGATCCTTGAGAGTAGAACTCAGTAGAATCACTCCAGAGTTAAGAAAGCCACAGTATGCAGTACATATATTTGAAGGATCTCATTAAAGTCACTCTGGTCTGGAGTTCTATACAGAGCCCCTACCAAAATTGGTTTGCTCTTAGGTAATAACATATCGAGCAAAACTGCTTCCATGCGATCATGGTTTAAATCTGTTCTCGTGTTAAAACTAAAGTCCGCTCTGACATAGACGTACACATCCCCTTCTCTCCGATTTCTGTCCTTTCGGGTAATTTTGAAGTTTTCTCTTTCTGGCGAGCAAGCAAATCTCATCTATTTTTGGCAGTAGACTGCATACATTAAGATGTAGACCAGTGATCACCAACCTTTTCTGAGTCAAGATCACTTTCCCAGTCAAAAAGCAAGCTGAGATCTACTGCTCAGATATTTTTTTTTACATTAACCTCACACAGTTTTGTAGGAATAAAGTTTGGGCAGTAGGTCTAATACATTATCACAGCATATTGGCTATATGATTGGCCTGCCAATATTGTTAACCAGACCATATTATATTTCAAAACTCAAGCTTTGATAACAAAATACATCAGTTGGATTAGCACTTGTGAGGCACTGTGGAGCATGAATTTAAATAATTGTCTTTTTCATTTTACTGGACTGATGGTCAAATCACGACGTCAGTGATCTTCAGGTCGAAAAGTCAGAGCTCTAGAAAGATGCCGAGTTTCCGACTTGGAATTCCGAGTTGGATGACCGTTCAAAACTATTTTTCCCAACCGCCTCTCACGGTCCCTGCTTTCTCCTTCCTTTCCTCCGGTGAGACTGACCAGAGAGAGGGGACACCGTCTTCCACCTGATGGCGAAACTCGAGTCGCACCGCATCTGCCTCATGCACAAATTCATGTTGTTCCTATGACCAGAGAAAGTTAAATATTCCTTAATATTAAAATCGACACGACGAACTGCTAATAATAATAAAACGCAGGGCTAATGATACTTAGCTACTCATTCATCGTAGCTGCAGCCCAAGCAGAAGTGTGGAGAAGTGCGTTTTGTAATATTGTTGAATATGCACTTAAACATGAACTCACTCATAAAAACAGCAGCTCTTTGCTGTATTCGTTGACAGTCTCTCTGTGGTCATGGTTTTAAAAGTTATTAAATCTTACGTAGGCTACCGGTAGTAGCCTATTAAACTTGGCTGTGGCCAGGGTCATGGAAGCTCTGTAGCCACGGTGATTTGAGCTATCCGATTGGGCAGCGCAGTAGGTGCACTGGATTTAGTCACAGATTTGCTGGTCCGCCGGGTAGGCGTACTTTGTCTCATGGGAACACTTTGCAAACCCGGTGCGCAGGACTTTTGAATCAAGTGCACTTACCTGCAACAGCTCAACACGATTTTAAAGAAGGAGCGCAAGCCTTTATCGTTCGTTGGCTTTTCTACAGAAATATTTGGTGATCGACCGGTTGGCGACCACTGATGTAGACAATGCAAACCTCTGGAGGCGAGGGGCTTGACTCTGGATGATGTTGTCATCTAGAGTCACACGTATTTATTTTCCAACCTATAGCACACAATATTTTACATACAGCAGGTTTTTAGAGGACCAGTGTTTTCATTTTTGCCATGAAAAAAATATTGGGATACTGGTGTCGTCACAGCCCTAATATTCATCAAATGTTCAGCACCAATTGGTAGATAAAAAAATACTGATCATGTATATTATTTAGGGTAAAGAAAATATATATGAATAATTTAAAAAACGAGTTTGGAAAGCATTTACACACTAAATACAGTGAGCTCCAAAAGTATTGGGACAGTGACACGATTTGAAATTATACAATGGCTATGAGGTTAAAGTGCAGGGTATTTTCATCCATATCGTGTGAAACGTTTAGAAATTACAGCACTTTTTGCGTATAGTCCCCCCATTTTAGGGGACCAAAAGTATTGGGACAAATTCACTTAAATGCATCCAACAAGTTTGTAGAGTCACAAGCTTGATGTAATCATTGCGTGCTAGGAATATGGGACCAAACACTAAACTTTTGACTACTTTAATACACATGCTGTTTGTTTTGGTTGTGTTTCAGATTTTTTTTGTGCCCAATAATGTATTGTGTCCTTTTGGAGTCACTTTTATTGTAAATGCGAATATCATATGTTTCTAAACACTTCTCCATTTAATGTGGATGCTACCATGATTACGGATAATCCAGAATTAATTGTGAATAAAATGAGTGAGAAAGTTAGACGCACAAATATCATACCCTTTGAAGACATGCTCACATCTCACCACTACAATAACAAGGGAGGTTAGCATTTTTCTAATGTTTTGTACACTATATTGGTGAATAAAAATACAGTGGTTGCCATATTCAATTGTTCAACCCATGAAATATTGGAAGGTGAGTAAAGTGTACAGTAGGGGTTTAACAGTATTCCTATGAATCTGTCCTAATAATCCTCACTAATCATGGATCTGTGAACTGTGCTAGGCTTGGGCGATATAACGTTTATACCGTATACTGGGCTATTTTGATATACAGACGGTATGATTTTCAATAAGTGCCTTCAGAAGTATTCATACCACTTGACTTATTCCACATTTTGTTGTGTTACAGCCTGAATTCAAAATGTATTTTTCTCACCCATCTACACACAATTATACAGTTATTGTATGTATTATACAGTTATTTAATGTACATAATATTCACACACATGAGTCAATACTTCGTAGAAGCACCTTTGGCAGCGATTACAGCTGTGAGTCTTTCTGGGTAAGTCTCTAAGAGCTTTCTACACCTGGATTGTGTAACGATTCGAATGGAAGGGGGAGCATCATAGTCCTAATGAGCTATTCACTGCCGGACAGGAGGCCATACTGCCACCAAAATATACCATGTAGCCTACACTGTCAATGATACCTTACCTCAGGAGGAGGATTTTGAGGTTCCTGTAAGAGATCCCCTCTTTTCATATTGATTGGCTAAATCCAAAACATCTAGACGAGGATTTTGAGGTTCCTGTAAGAGATCCCCTCTTTTCATATTGATTGGCTAAATCCAAAACATCTAGACTAGGCCTAGCTAGCCAAAGATAATATTTGTGTGTAGGCCCACCTATCACCACATGTTGTCCATTGTGTCTGTCTTTCATCACAGAGATGTATCAAACAGTCCTTTGTCTTCTACCGGTAGGCCCTATCTGTAATCAGCTCAGGGCCTAAACCAGCAGGCATTAGTTATGGGTGACGTAAGCAAGCCCTATGCTGCATGTAATTCACAAGAGCAAAGCAGTCCTCCCCTGGCTCCCATATCGGTAAGCAGCTACAGTAGCCTACATGAGGACAAAGAGCTGTGGTGGATTGTGGTGCTAAATATAGCTGGGCGCTAGGTTCAGATTAGTGTTGAATAGTGAAAAGTGAGGAATCGGTGCGTGGGAAATATCATTCAGCCAGCTCTGAGATGATTGATTTGACACCAAGGGCTCCTGACCCCCCAGACAGCTCACTGGCTTCAATTGATGTCTGCCTGCAGGATGCTGGATTGGGCCTATTTTATCCCAGATAAGTATCTGGAAGAAGAGCTTGACCAGTGATTCTGCTTGTGAATCTGTTGCTGTCAGTCAACCCTGTCTTTCAGTCAGTTCAGCCTAACATAAATTATGCTGAATGGAAAGTAGGAATGTAAAGATAGTATTTTTGTATGTTCAGTGTCTGGCCTCTGCTGAACTGTGGCACTTCTCTGTATCAGATCTGTCGTGTCTTTGGCTATGCTGGATTAAGTGATATGACATGCTATTCTATAAAATCCTTTCTCTGTAATTAATATTACCTGATTAAGCTAATCATGTAAATGTAATTAACTAGAAAGTCGGGGCACCACGAAAGAGTGTTTATAGAGCTGTTATCTTCCGAATAAACTCTGAAAGACCTAGTAATATTTTACATCAATAGCAGTCAACATTAATCGTCACCTTATTTCAGTCTCATCTGAACATCGTAAATTCTTGGTTATCTTCACGTACACTGGCTAACAAGTTGAATCAGCAAAACAAAATTGGGTTTAATTATTTATTTACTAAATACCTAACTAATCACACAGAATTACATATACACAGAATGAATCATACCTTGATTACAAATTATGTCATAAAGGAAAACATCCCTTGCGGACAGAGCAGATATGACAGCTAGTTACACATAGGAAAGGGGGTTGGGTTTGAGTGAAAGAGCGGGAAGACTGAGGAACAAAGGGAGAAGCTGTGCTATCGTAAATACAGTATCCTATGCATTCTAAATTACCGCCCATTTGGAAAAGGAAAATGCAATAAATATTTACTCTGAGCTGCGCTTCAATAGGTTGGTGGTAGATGGAAGGCCGTGTTGCCCAACAGAGTCCTTTGTCCTTTGAAGAGTGTCTCTGGTGGTGAACGGGATACGTTGTAGTGTCGTCGTTGGGTGGTAGACAGAATACTCTGTCTGTCCTCTCCTAGCCCACGTTTACAGCGGCCGCTGCTAACTCAGCGGCTAGGAGGTATCACTTCTGTAGTGAATAAGAGTTCAAAGTTCATACCATTTGCAGCCAAAGCTCACGCTGAGGTTGGCTTAGTTCTGTAGTTGACATGTTAGTCCTTTTCAACGTATGGACCGTCGTCCTATCGTCCTCGGAACAGAAGGTTACATTTTCGTCAAGGGCTTATATAGTGGAGGGAGAGAAGGTTGTGTTTCCTAGTTTATAACCCATGTCTCTTCACAGGGGCGGGCCACTGATTGAGCAGAGCTCTAACTTTATGAAAACCCAAATCTCTCATTTGGAAGCTAAAATTACATTTAATCTTTTCACAAATAGTGTCGTATTTAAACATTTAAATTGCTCAACAATTCCATGTGAATCTGATAACTAGAATGTGTAGACTTTCCCAGATACAGTTTATGTCGTCCTGTCATCAGTCATAATGTCTCAGATGACAACCGAACTGACATCATATTCATTAAGTACCAACGCATATTTTCAACTGGTTCTATTACCGAAATATGGTTCCTTTCCCCCACTTGTTTGATGTTCCCAGACTCTCTATGTTTAACAAAGGCTATTCAAGAGTCCATCAGTAGAGTCAGAGAGAGAGGGAAGGGAGAAAGGTATTTATGGGGGGGTCATAAACCTTACCCACAGGCCAACGTCATGACAGATCATATGGTAATGGTGTGCCATGACATCTAGAAAAGTTTTTTTGAGCAGAAACTCTTAGAACTGTTAGCAGGCAATCCATAGGCCAGTGCAGAGCAGTGTGTCCTTGGTGCAGCACTGTGATTCACAGGTTCACGTCACACTGCCCTATTTCATTCTGAGTGCTCCATTATGTTTTCAAATGACCTCCTCTGTCAGGGCAGTACGATCTAGAGCAGGGTTATGGGACACTCTGCCTGCTCTCCTTGTGCTCTAATGCAGCAGCGGTGGACCAGGTTCAGTTCCACCACCTGGTCCAATTCTCAGACCCTACTAGCATTTAAACAGAACTTGATCCAGTGCCTCTGCGAACTCTTATTATCCCTAATCTGACACTATCCAATGCCTACTGACTGACTGTGATGAGGCGCTGCTGGGCTAGGCTGACTTCATAGTCACACCGCCTGGCCCTGGCGCCTGGCCCGGGTCTCTGGGAAACAAACTGCTGCATGGTGGTGTGGAGTGTTGACTCAGTGGCAGCCTGATTAATTCAGCTCCTGTAACCTACTTAGGCGGTGCATGTATCGGCCCTCTGGGTCACGATGCAGTTGGCAGCGGGTGGTGCCTCTGCCCTTCCCTGTCACTGGCCGACTCTATTCTGGTGCCTGGGGACACAAGCGTTGCCGTGGGAATGCAGACGCCTAGGGTGTCGAGGTCGGGAAAGTAATGCATTCAGACAGTGACTCTGCCTGAGAGGGACCCAGCTGATTGGAGAAAAAAGATGGAGAAATTGAAATATGATGACATTGTTTGAGCACTATGAATTTGGAAGCTACACACTCAACATGGTTCAATGTGCCAATAAATTAGCACAATCTACTTATTAGTTTTTTCAAATTGCCGCCGTCTTGGAGCTAGTATTGGGATCATGTATACCGTGCTAATGCGACGCAAAAAAATAAAACTAAAGTAACAGAGCATTGTACAGTACGGCGAATTTAGCAAATGAGGCATTTGTGATAATAACATGAGGGCTGCCATCTTTATGCACCTTCGCCATTTTAACGCCGCCTTCTCTCTCTCTGTGTGTGTGTGTCTTCAAAAAATATGTAGCCTTATCTTTTTATGACCTCCTTGGACACACTATTGCTCGAGTGGAACTTCTCCATTTGTACCGCTGTTCATTGTGTTGATGCTTGTCTGCTTCATTCTGTTCCTGTTCCCGACTCTGCAGGTGCTGAAGGGATGTGTGGGTTGGAAGTGTTAGGACACATCTAGTCCACCTCTGATCAGAGAGAACATAGCGCTGTGTCTTCCACACACTGCCTGCCTGGGGAGACCAGCCACCACATCCTCACAGCATTGGATGCAGCTGGGTCAAAACCAGAGGAGAAGAGAGAATGGCTTTCTGTGGTGTTGTGATGATGAGAGGATAACGGGGCCGAGCACTGAGGGCCCTGAGGTGGACAGGCACAGTTGAAGCAGCAGGCCAGGCAGGCGGTGGGCACCCACCGTCCAGGGACCAGAAGCCACCATTTCTCGGGTGGTGTGGCCGGCGCGGAGGAGGGGTGCCGTGCGGAGGCTGGAGGCACTCTGGATGATGACCAGCCTGTTCCGCCGCCGCAACAGTGGTAACCATGGTGACGTGGCGTCGCACCACGACAGCCCAGTCCCAGCTGAACTCAACAACAGTAATCCCAGTGGGGGTGGGCGAACGGTGCGGCGTCTGGAGTTCAACCAGGCTATGGAGGACTTCAGGACTATGTTCCCCAGCATGGAGCAGGAGGTGATAGAGTGTGTGCTGCGGGCCAACCACGGAGCCGTGGACTCCACTATTGACCAGCTGCTCCAGATGAGCCTGGATGGACACGGCTCTGACGACAGCTCCGACTCAGAGGACAGCATCCCCCCTGAGGTACGTCTGCATGGGGGCAGGGGCGCTGGTACGAGAACTTGTGAGTAGCCCAGATAAAACTAAATGAACACAACCTAAGATAGTCTGAGACCATAGCATATCATGAAATGTATGTCAAGGTTGTCAGCTACTTTTTCACCCAATAGTAGTTATTCATTCACACACCTTATTTCAGGTGTTTTGCCTCTTCAAACCAGATGGTTGTTCTTGGAGAGGGAAAAGTATTTTTAATGTTGCTCTTAATATGCTTTTGTAGTGGGTGACATGCATTTCTCTGGAGGGCATGTGATTATGCACTGCTATTGTGGACAGAAAGCTTTGATAAGCGATCTTCAAAAGCTTGACAATAGCTAGAGGTAAACACTTTGTGGTCTCTTGTGCAATGGGGTGACTGTTGTGGACAGCCGAGACCAGCCATTCCTTTGGAACTCCCTTGGTGCTGATACATAAACTCTTGCTGAGTAGTAACAAGATTGTATCAAGTGCAATATTGGACTGGCAAGCTGTTCACTTTGTATTTGATTAAATTACTGCAGGTCTCTCAGTTCCAGCCATATTTAGTCTTTTTATTAGCATTTGTCCACTCTGGCTGTATTCCACCATGCTCCACACAGGATATGAACTGTTTTGTTTATTTCCCCCAATCATTCTGAAAGACTTGAGGGAGAAAGAGGAGAAGATTAAGAGCTGCACTTAAAAATTACACGGAGTGTACAAAAC
Organism: Salvelinus namaycush; assembly: GCF_016432855.1. Lineage (NCBI taxonomy): Eukaryota > Metazoa > Chordata > Actinopteri > Salmoniformes > Salmonidae > Salvelinus > Salvelinus namaycush. The sequence continues at coordinate 37,411,827 of NC_052318.1, read as the reverse complement.
ATTAAGAATGCTTCCTAATATTGAGTTGCACTGCCACTTTTGCCCTCAGAACAGCATAAATTCGTCGAGGCATGGACTCTACAAGGTGTCGAAAGTGTTCCACAGGGATGTTGGCCCATGTTGACTCCAATTCTTCCCATAGTTGTGTCAAGTTGGCTGGATGTCCTTTGGGTGGTGGACCATTCTTGATACACACAGGAAACTGTTGAGCGTGAAAAACCCAGCAGCGTTGCAGTTCTTGACACTCAAACCGGTGTGCCTGGCACCTAAACACCCCATTCAAAGGCACTTCAATATTTTGTTTTGCCCATTCAGGCTCTGATTGGCACACATACACAAGCCATGTCTCAATTGTCTCAAGGCTTAAAAACCCTTCTTTAACCTGTCTCCTCCCCTTCATCTACACTGATTGAAGTGGATTTAACAAGTGACATTAATAAGGGATCATAGCTTTCACCTGGATTCACCTGGTCAGTCTGTCAGTCTATTCTACCTAACATGCTAGGCTGTTTTAAAAGTAAAGTTAATTTCAATCAACCATTTATTAAATACAGGATAAAAGAGTGCTGCTGGTCTAGTTGAATTAAACAGCTCAATACCAAGCGCTCACAATGCCTCTAATTTAGGGCAGAGAGGCTGTGCTGTATTGCCAATGAGTAGTTATAATACAGATTCATTTAATCTGCTCTTTGAAGTGTCCACATGTGCCATCTGATGGGATTTTCAAGACCTTTTAGAACATTCTCAATGGTTCCTCTGACCCTGTAGATCCTGGAGCGGACTTTGGAGCCGGACAGCTCTGACGAGGAGCCCCCGCCGGTCTACTCTCCGCCCTCCTATGACATGCACATCTACGACAGGAAGTACCCAGATCAGGTCCTGCCCACAGCATCACCACCACCCAGGCAAGAGAAGAAGGGGAGGGAGGGAGGGAGGTAGGGAGAGAGAGAGGGCTCAGGGCTGTCTGCCTGGCTCTGACCTCATTTCATCACTTAAAGGAGAATGATAGATGGCTGGGATAGTGTGAATGAATGAATGGTTTTTCTCTTATACCATCATTTACATGAGTGATGAGATGCATATATTCTTCGTTGTTGCTTTCTCAATATCTAATACATGATATGGCTGCTCAGCGATTCATGGTGTGAGTGCTTTGAATGCCAAGAGGTTCTTGATACATTCAATGCTCCACCTGCTGTCTAATGAATGCTACTGCAGCAGCTATGAAATCCATGTTCTGTACTGTGCCCTAACTTGGGTAGATCTGTAGACATAATACTAGTGACACTTTTGTTAGATGTAGACAATTGTATGTGTGCCAAGGAGGGAACTTGTGAGAAGAAATAAGAGAGACCGGTTTATGCTAGACAGATCCTTTGAAGATGACCAAAACACGTCATTATTGATATGTACTCTTATAGAACATAGCATTGATGGGACTAACAATATCCTTTCCCATCTCTGTGCCAGCTTTGATGCCAGTCAATCCCGTCCCTGCCAGCCCCCTCCTGGTCCACACCCTCCTGCCAGTCAAAGGCAGATTGGAAGTTACAGGAACTGGAACCCACCGTTACTAGGCAACCTCCCTGATGATTTCCTCCGGATCCTGCCTCAGCAGCTGGACAGTCTGCCAGTAGGTAGATTTATGGGTCAGCCCCTAATGGACCATTAACCCACACTCCCATCACTTACAGACCACTGCCTGGCGCTCTGCTCTGATGGCCAACTGGCTGGATAATTACCAGCCTTTGCAACAGACTGCACATGAAGAAAAATACTGCACATGAAGAAAAATACAGTCCAATTATTTATACAGATTCAATTCCCTGGTACACCCCCCCCAAAAAAAAAAATATTATTTTATAATTTATGGTGCAATTTTATTAAAAGCTGAAGCATTTCCACATAGGACTTTGACACGTCTAACATTGTTCTCTCTGGTCCCTCCTTCCTGCAGCGCTCTCACAGCAGCCTAACGCCGACTAGTCTGACCCAGCCCTCCTGCTCTTCCTCCCTGTTGTCCATGACGCAGCAGGTTGAGCCTGGGGCTGGGGCGGCGGCCAGGGCAGGCCAGGTTGGCATGGAGACGGACCAGGAGAGAAAGCTGAAGCAGTACTTGGAGGATGAGAGCATAGCCCTCTTCCTGCAGAACGAGGAGTTTATGAGGGAGCTGCAGCGCAACCGCGAGTTCCTCATCGCCCTTGAGAGAGGTGTGCATACACTTAGTAACACATACAAACGTTTACATTTTTGGCATCATTTGCAAAGGGCTTATGCACTACTTAGTGATGATATCACTATGCTTTCATCCCCAGCAATCAAGCTATGAAGAGTCAGTAAAATAAGGTCTCTGTCATGGCAGTGCTTTCCTCCTCATTCCCTCCACCTCTTCTCTAGTAGTGCATGAAGGAGAGCTTGTCAGCTCCTGCTACATGCCTCCATGCTTTTAACTCCATTGATGCTGAGACATCGGCTCCCTCTGTTTTTAGATCGGCTGCAGTATGAGTCAAAGGCATCCAAGTCCCATCATTCACCAGCTTTCATGGGGACGTCCACTCCAGGTAGATATCATTCATCTGCACTCCATAGCATTTAGCTCCATTCTCGTTCTGGCTCAGTCTGAAACTGTCCAGGTTTCTTCATGCGGGGCCTGTGTACAGCAGGCTCCTGCAGTGAAACGCCTTATTTTCAAGGCACACAGAGAAAGTGTGACTTGTTGTGCATCTCAGTTGTTGTGTGTGTCTCTGTGTGCATCCCTGTGTGTCTTTCTCTTGTGCTCGCATGTCTCTGTGCGCGGTCTATTTCACGCTGCTTGTCTGTGTTCTAGGAGATAATTGTGCCTCAGGCTCTGGGGAGGCCTGCACCAATGTTACTGATGACGCCTTGTTCCGTGACAAACTCAAGCACATGGGCAAATGTAAGAACACTCAATCTGTCGCTCTCTGGGCCATAACCAAATAATTTTCTCAATGTGTGTGTGTCTATCACTTCAAAATGTAATTAGAACTTTCCATATTGGGCATGTCCAGTTAGCATGACGTGCTTCTAGCAGTACGTGGAACTGTAAATGATGGATGCTGAAGGACATGACCCTTTCACAGTCTGTGCTCCAGAAAGCTATAGGAAAACCAACTTTCCTACCGTCTCTGCACTTGAATGATATGTTACTAAGATGTTTTTTTAAAATATATAATGATGTATTCATGGACATATGCTTTTTCAAATCAGAACAATCATATTCAATTAAAAAAAACGTTTTATTTGATCCTGTAATCCTCCACAGCTACGCGAAAGAAGCTTTTTGAAATCGCTAGAGCTTTCTCTGAAAACACCCGAAGAAGAAAAACGAAAAGGAGAGCCCTCATGAAACATCATTCGTATCCTTCCACTTCACCAATGGTCCCTGCCACCACCCATTGCCTCCCCCTCCTTTCCCTAGTCTCGAAAACTTGGGTCTGGTTTCAATTACAGACTCTTTTGGCATAGAGGAACTACCTCACTACTCTGTCCTCTTGAATAAAATACTAAATAGTAGCAAGTAAGTCAAAGATCACAGAGGTTATTTTTAATGAGTGCATTTCGCAAGTGGCTAGTTTGCATCAACGACCTTCATTAAACCCTTGAAAAGGTTTTGCCTACAAACTTTGGTTTCGAATCGTGACGTTCTGGCATGTCTGCATTGTGATTTGTTGAGAGGACCCACCCCAGACATTTTTTCCCCCCCTTATTGCAGTTGTCAAAAGAGTAGGTCATTGAAACCAGACCCTGGCCTAGGGTCGGGTTTACAAGACGATCCTCTCTCTGGCAGGCCTCCATGCTCAGGAGTCATTGCCCAATGGATCTTTTGTCCTTGCCAGAAGTGACAGTGTTCAAATGAACTGAACAGATGTGCTTGCATTGTACAGATGTAATTAACTATCCCTCAGAGACTTCCCTGCATGTTGATGAGTGGCTGTAATATCTGCCTTTGTTTCTATTGTTGATGTCATTTAGTTTGAGTTCCAGGGAAAGTCCCATTTAGTATCCAGTTGGCAGGTCATATGCTGGGCTTCATCACATTTACATTTTAGTAATTTAGCAGATGCTCTTATCCAGAGCGACTTACAGTAGTGAGTGCATACATGTTCATACCATTAGGGCTGTGCTGAATTAGGAGGTCCTTTCATGGGCTTGACTCTGAACTTGCCTTCATATGTTTTATGTATAAACATCTGCCTCTCTCCTTAACATCCTCTATTACCCAGACTGGGTAATGCTGCCTCCACTGCCAACCTCTTGGAAGATGAAGAAGCTGGACACCTGAGTGGTACATTTATCCATGTTGTTTTAATATCATTCTAATCAAGAAACCTAATTGAATCGTATGAGGCATGATTGTTCGATTGTTTAATTTAGGCCTAGTCCAACTGTAAACAGGGAGGTGAATTTAGTCCACATGCTAATTTGTATGAACCTAACTCATGTGTCTGTACAGAGGAGGACAGCATGCTCAAGAGACCAGGCCCTCAGGAAGAGGAGGTGCCCCAACAGGAAGTGTTATGGTGAGAGAGCAGTAACACTGCACACACAAAACCTACAAATTACTATACCTTGAAAACTATACATTTTTCATCTTTTGGATTTCCTCAACTAACAGTTATCTTAACTATTTCTTTGACAGATTTCTCATATAGTTTTGTCTGTGACAATGGAAGAACAATATGGCTCACACTACCCCCTTCTTGACCTGAACCAAGTCCCGTGGAATATTACTACCTTCAGATGAAATTTCCCAGTTATGAAGTCGTAAGTCCTGTTTTAGAAGTCAGAGCAATTCTTCAACCAATGAGATTTCATTTAGCGCGATGAGCTAGCTAACATTGCTAATGATAAAGTTAGCTAGCTTGCTTAACTTTGACAATATGGTAAACTAGCTATTATCCACATTGATATGTTTGACGGCGTCAAACGTTAATTTGCTTTATCATCTTATGGTTGAAAAGATGAAATGTCAGTGATGAAACGTCACAACTCTTAAATTGGATATCTTCTCTGAATTTCACTCTTGGGATTCCAACATGGGAGGGTTGTTCAAGTGCTTATTTCCCAGTCGGAACATCGTATTTCCCATTTGAGTAGCATTTGAAGGCAGCATATTGCTCTTTTGGTTTCATGTTTCAGAAATCATCAAACTAGCTAGTTAGGCACTTTTTAAAATATTTAAGTTATATGTAAAATGTATTGTTATTGATGGTGAATATTAAAACATGTTATGATTAGAAAAACTATATTTAATTTTTTTAAATATTTTAATTATTCCTGATAATTGCTGAGTGATACAGTAAAGGCACAGTGAAAGCTGGAGTTGTAATTCTGATAGGACTCAGGACCCTAGTGCATTTTACTCTCATATGAATGGATTTGACTATGTCTAGCACCGGAACATTAAAACAGTCCATTTCTGGCCCCATGTGAGTTTGTCTGTGTGCAACAGCGATTGTTCTAGTTTATGCTTCCCCCAATGCAATTATATTTTTCCTAATCTGAGACTATATTCTCTACCAAATTGTCTGCCTTAAGGTCCAACAACAAGGTCCAGATAGGCAAATTTTCCCCATTGATCTAATGGTACAGTTGAAGTCGGAAGTTTACATACATTTAGGTTGGGGTCATTTAAAACTTGTTTTTCAACCACTCCACAAATTTCCTGTTAACAAATTATAGTTTTGGCAAGTCGGTTAGGTCATCTACTTTGTGCATGACACAAGTAATTTTTCCAACAATTGTTTACAGAGAGATTATTTCACTTATAATTCACTGTATCACAATTCCAGAAGTTTACATACACTAAGTTGACTGTGCCTCTAAACAGCTTGGAAAATTCCAGAAAATGATGTCATGGCTTTAGAAGCTTCTGATAGGCTAATTGACATCATTTGAGTCAATTGGAGGTGTACCTGTGGATGTATTTCAAGGCCTACCTTCAAACTCAGTGCCTCTTTGCTTGACATCATGGGAAAATCCAAAGAAATCAGCCAAGACCTCAGAAAAACAATTGTAGAACTCCACAAGTCTGGTTCATCCTTGGGAGCAATTTCCAAATGCCTGAAGATACCACGTTCATCTGTACAAACAATAGTACGCAAGTATAAACACCATGGGACCACGCAGCCATCATACCGCTCAGGGCGGAGATGCGTTCTGTCTCCTAGAGATGAACGTACTTTGGTGCGAAAAGTGCAAATCAATCCCAGAACAACAGCAAAGGACCTTGTGAAGATGCTGGAGGAAACCGGTACAAAAGTATCTATATCCACAGTAAAAACGAGTCCTATATCGACATAACCTGAAAGGCCGCTCAGCAAGGAAGAAGCCACTGCTCCAAAACCGCTATAAAAAAAGCCAGACTACGGTTTGCAACTGCACATGGGGACAAAGCTCGTACTTTTTGGAGAAATGTCCTCTGGTCTGATGAAACAAAAATAGAACTGTTTGGCCATAATGACCATTGTTATGTTTGGAGGAAAAAGGGGGAGGCTTGCAAGCCGAAGAACATCAACCCAACCGTGAAGCACGGGGGGTGGCAGCATCATGTTGTGGGGGTGTTTTGCTGCAGGAGGGACTGGTGCCCTTCACAAAATAGATGGCATCGTGAGGAAGGAAAATGATGTGGATATATTGAAGCAACATCTCAAGACATCAGTCAGGAAGTTAAAGCTTGGTCGCAAATGGGTCTTCCAAATGGAAAGTCACCCCGAGCATACTTTTTAAGTTGTGGCAAAATGGCTTAAGGACAACAAAGTCAAGGTATTGGAGAGGCCATCACAAAGCCCTGACCTCAATCCTATAAAAAAAAAATTGTGGGCAGAACTGAAAAAGCGTGTGCGAGCAAGGAGGCCTACAAACCTGACTCAGTTACACCAGCTCTGTCAGGAGGAATGGGCCAAAATTCACCCAACTTATTGTGGGAAGCTTGTGGGAGGCTACCCAAAACGTTTGACCCAAGTTAAACAATTGAAAGGCAATGCTACCAAATACTAATTGAGTGTATGTAAACTTCTGACCCACTGGGAATGTGATGAAAGAAATAAAAGCTGAAATATAATTATTTATCTACTATTATTCTGACATTTCACGTTCTTAAAATAAATTGATGATCCTAACTGACCTAAGACAGGGAATTTTTACGAGGATTAAATGTCAGTAATTGTGAAACTGAGTTTAAATGTATTTGGCTAAGGTGTATGTAAACTTCTGACTTCAACTGTATATTCCCAGAGATGACTAATGTAGGGGAATACTGTTTCCATGTAACCAGAGAGCCCTGGTTTGAATCAGAATCTGAACCTTCAGTGTAACAGTATCCATGTGGCTAGGGTTTTCACCTTTAGCATGCCTATGCCTATTTAGTAAGTTTAGAAAATAATTAATTTACTCCTGTGTTGCTTGTAGCTGCTTAGGAAAGGAAGCTCGAGACTATCACAATGATCCAATGGCTTTATGTGATCCTACTGTAAATGAGACCAGTAAGACTTGATAGAAGTCTTTTTTTTTTTTTCCATAATTTTTTATTTACAATACCAGTACTTCCTGATATTACTCACACTGGTTTAGACTTGCAGATAAATACATCACATACAGTGCATTTAGAAATTATTCAGACCCCTTTTTCCACATTGTTACGTTGTAGCCTTATTCTAAAATTAAATTGTTTTTTCACCTCATCAATCTACACACAATAACCCATAATGACAAAGCAAAAACAGTTTTTTTTGTTTTTTTTGCAAATGTATACAAAATTAAAAACGGAAATATGACATACATAGGTATTCAGACCCTTTACTCAGTACTTGAAGCACATTTTGCAGCGATTACAGCCTCGAGTTTGACGCTACAAGCTTGACACACCTGTATTTGGGGAGTTTCTCCCATTCTTCTCTGCAGATCCTCTCAAGTTCTGTCAGGTTGGATGGGGACTGTCACTGCACAGCTTTTTTTCAGGTTTCTCCAGAGATATTCGATAGGTTTCAAGTCTGGGCTCTGGCTGGGCCACACAAGGACATTCAGAGACTTGTCCCGAATCCACTCCTGCGTTGTCTTGGCTGTGTGCTTAGGGTCGTTGTCCTGTTGGTAGGTGAACCTTTGCCCCAGTCTGAGGTTCTGAGCACTCTGGAGCAGATTTTCATCAAGGATCTCTCTGTACTTCGCTCCATTCATCTTTCCCTCGATCCTGACTGGTCTCCCAGTCCCTGCCGCTGAAAAACATCCCCACAGCATGATGCTGCCACCACCATGCTTCACCGTAGGGATGGTGCCAGGTTTCCTCCAGACGTGATGCTTGGCATTCAGGCCAGAGTTCAATCTTGGTTTCATCAGACCAGAAAATCTTGTTTCTCATGGTCTGAGTCCTTTAGGTGCCTTTTGGCAAACTCCAAGTGGGCTGTCATGCAGTTGTGGAAAAAGTACCCAACTGTCATACTGGAGTAAAAGTAAAGATACCTTAATAGGATATGACTCAGGTAGAAGTCAGTCACCCAGTAATATTCTACTTGAGTTAAAAGTCTGAAAGTATTTGGTTTAAAATATACTTAATTAGTCAAAAGTAAAAGTATAAATCATTTCAAGTTCCTTATATTAAGCAAACCAGATGGCACCATTTTCTTGGATGGAATATGAATGACATTCATCCAATATGCTGTGATAGGTCCCATGTTGCTCAGTTGGTGGAGCATGGTAGTTAGTCTTGTCCCATTGCTGCAACTCTCGTATGGACTCGGGAGTGGCGAAGGTCGAGAGCAATGCGTCCTCCGAAACACGACCCTGGCAAGCCGCTGCTTCTTGACATACTGCTCGCTTAACCCGTGAGCCAGCCGCGCCAATGTGTTAGAGGAAACACTGTACAACTGGCGACTCAAGTCAGCTTGCAGGCTCCCATAAAGGCCTGATTGGTGGAGTGCTGCAGAGATGGTGGTCCTTCTGGAAGGTTCTCCCATCTTCACAGAGGAACTCTGGAGCTCTGTCAGTGTCCATCGGGTTCTTGGTTACCTCCCTGACCAAGGCCCTTCTCCCCCGATTGCTCAGTTTGGCCGGGCAGCCAGTTCTAGGAATAGTCATGGTAGTTCCAAACTTCTTCCATTTAAGAATAATGGAGGCCACTGGGTTCTTGGGGACCTTCAATGCTGCATACGTTTTTTTAGTGCCCTTCCCCAGATCTGTGCCTCGACACAATCCTGTCTCGGAGCTCTACGGACAATTCCTTCAACCTCATGACTTGGTTTTTGCACTGACATGCACTGTCAACTGTGGGGCATTATATAGACAGGTGTGTGCCTTTCCAAATCATGTTCAATCAATTGAATTTACCGAAGGTGGACTCAGTCAAGTTGAACAGACATCTCAAGGATGATCAATGAAAACAGGATGCACCTGAGCTCAATTTTGAATCTCATAGCAAAGGGTCTGAATACTTATAAATAAGGTATTTCTTTTTTTTTTTTTTTTTATATATATATATAAATTAGCAAACTTTTTTTTTTTAATTACGTTTTTGCTTTGTCGTTATGGGGTATTGTGTGTAGAATGCAGAGTTTTTTATTTATTTAATCACTTTTAGAATAAGGATGTAACGTAAGAAATTCTGGAAAAAGTCAAGGGGTCTGAATACTTTCTGAATGTACTGTATGTTGCTAGATATGTATAAATTGAAATGGTTTAAAAGATGTATGATCTATCTTGGGGATGTCATTACCATAAACTATGTAGATATGCCGTAGGTAGCAAGAAAATAATCAATGCTCAGGGAATCTTACTCAGCCGCAATTTTCTTGTTGTGTTTGACCCTCTTCTCTGCTATTTACTCCAACTGATTAAACACAGCTGAAAATATTCTGATATGTTCTGATATTCTATGTGTTCCATAGCCTAGTATGGTATAGTCCTTGTGGGTGGATTTTTTTTGACCAATTATAATTGGTTTTGTTATTGCATTCTCTAGCTATACTAGAGAGAAAAGATACAACTCTGTTGGCCTTTTCTGGAATACAATTCAGTACAAATGGCAAGACTTTTCAATATCAGTCCTACCCTGAATAAAATACTGTTTTAGCAAATGCAATTTAGATGACAATGTCTTCTTATCAGACCACAAGCCTAATTATCACCATGTCTAGCTGTAGCTTCCCTCTACTTTAACAAAGGTGAACTTATAAATGCTAGATTACTTGGCAACTCTTTATAGATTGTGTTACACTGAAATAGGATATGTTCTAGCCATACCACAACTAGAGGGTTACATGTTCTTATGTAAGCCAGGATTTCATTTCAGTCTGAATTTTTTTTTTTATCTGGGTTTGCGTGATTGTTTAAATATTCTATTGTCCTGTGTGTTGGTCAGGGGGCACCTGAGACTTGGCATAATGATATTTTCTTCCATGTTACCATAGCTCCCTCCAAAGGATTGTGTGTTACATGAATGTACAGTATAGAGCCAATGTTGATTAAAACATGAACCATTTAGAGTGCACGTCTTTGGGCTTGTTATCCTGAATGACTCACCATCAACCCAATCAGAAGACAGAATGTATCTAATGCTAATTTGTGATTCTTATTGTAAGCATTATACTGTATTCCTCTATTTTTCTATTTGAAAAAGCATATATGCTGGAAACTTATCAGCCAATTACATTACAATTCATGTTATCAAATGCAGGTTGAAGAAAAAATGGATGTTAATGCTTTTTATGACTTGTACAATTGATTTGTATCTGTGAGAGACATGCTGGTGTAGATCTAGAGAAATGATCTAATCTTGTATAGTATAATCTCTTACTTCTCAACCCAATCCAAAAATAGGAAAATATACACTTCTGTCTTTTGCATTTTCAAGGTAACTTTCATAAACAAATATTTTCTTATACTGCTTTTGTTTGCTACGTGAATAATACAGTTGTGTTATACCCCGTGTTCTTGGTCTTTTTCTGTGTGACAGATATTAAATCAACATAGAACTATAGTAGGGCATGTTATATCTGATGTATTTTGTATGTGCCAGTGTGTGCTCCCATGCTCCGTAGTTTAAAGATGAGTTCCCAGAATATAACATTGTGAGCGGACATTCTTTCCCTTCCCTCTATTGTCTCTGTTTCCTGTTGCTCCTCATTAAGTGTGAGTGAAGGACCTGCCAGAGTTGCCTCGTGCCTCAGTATCTAGATGCCTAATTTAAAGGAAGTGACATCAACACTGACTGAGAACTGCCACTGATTTTTAGCAGGTTTACTTCTAAGTGCTCTATTTGAGTCTGCATTTACCATAGATATCCTATTAAATTACTAGGATTAATTAGTATTCTAATTCCTAAAAATATGGTGTTTACTTCTATTTTAAATATGGTATGTCAGACATATCACTTCATCACTTTTATTTCTGTTTTATGTAAATACCTGTGCTTTCATGCTTGGTACAAGGTAATTAACACAGGTTATTTCTCTGGAATAAGCCTAATGTAAACTGTTGCCATTTTATTCAGTTTCTCATGTCCAATGCATCTCCTGACTTGACAAGGACTATTTGTGATAGTAATCAATGCTGCTCAGTAAAATTATTCAATCTCACTGCCTCTACTTTTTCGACCAAGTTAAAGGCCCAGTGCAGAAGATGTGGTTTTTCTGTGTTTTATATATATTACCACACTGAGGTTGGAACAATATTGTGAAAATTATCATAATGCCCTTTTAGTGTACTAGCTATTTGAAATGACCATCTGAAATGTCTGCTTGTTTTGGTGGGATGGAGTGTTGGCCTGCCTGGTGACATCACCAGGGGGTAAATTAGTTAATAAATCATATAAGAAATAGTTCCAAACCTCTCTGCCAGTGCCAATAACAGCTAGTTTTCTGATTTCCCTCCCTATTCCCAGACAGTCCTAGCACAATTCTTCCTTGAGAAATTGCTCTTTGCTACGAAGCTGTTTTGGTTTATTTTTTACCATTTTCATTTAAAATAATCACAGGAAAGTACTTAAATGTTACACAAATAATTTAATATTGAGATCAAAACGGGTGCATTGGATCTTTTAATGGTTTTGGAGTTTGCCCACTGAGCTCTAACGGCAAACCTACTTTGCCCAGTAGATGGTGCTCTACACAAATGTATTTAACGTCATCGCATCTGCATCCCATGTGCAGTTATTTCCTCATTGCCTTTCTTCCGATAGTACTGTATGACACAGCAGTGTTTTTTCTCTTTTGTTATCATGCTAATCTCTACCATATTACCCACAGTATCTTGATTATCCTTGCTCTTCTGTTTTGTAGTTCTATTCTTTATTCCTCCCTTGCCGTCAGTCTTTCTTTGTCTCTGCATGGCCTCCCGCGGTAGTCATTGCCACCCCTGTCCTGAAGGGGGCTCCAGCCTGTATGTGTTGTAGTGGCAACTGGGCAAGCAGGGCTGGCTATGGCTGAGTGACGTGCATGTTGGTGTGATTTAAGCCTGTCAGGCCTTTATGCTGCTAATTGCATGGCAACTGCAGATGGAGCTTTAATCTAAGCCTGACTGTCCACCCTGCTCCTCAGATCATGCCTGGTTCTGGTGTCCCCCTCCCTGTCCGAGGTTATGTTATGTGGGATGTTTAATGTCCCTTTTTACATATGTGTCTAAACTAGACATGTGAACCTCACACTCAAGACTTTACAATTTAGATTGTATGGAGCAGCAGTCCTCCCAGGCAGGCTGTGTTGTTATGGAGCAGCAGTCCTCCCAGGCAGGCCGTGTTGTTATGGAGCAGCAGTCCTCCCAGGCAGGCCGTGTTGTTATGGAGCAGCAGTCCTCCCAGGCAGGCCGTGTTGTTATGGAGCAGCAGTCCTCCCAGGCAGGCCGTGTTGTTATGGAGCAGCAGTCCTCCCAGGCAGGCCGTGTTGTTATGGAGCAGCAGTCCTCCCAGGCAGGCCGTGTTGTTATGGAGCAGCAGTCCTCCCAGGCAGGCCGTGTTGTTATGGAGCAGCAGTCCTCCCAGGCAGGCCGTGTTGTTATGGAGCAGCAGTCCTCCCAGGCAGGCTGTGTTGTTATGGAGCAGCAGTCCCAGTGTTTGTGGCCCTTCCTGGGCTCATCCTCTCTCCTCAGACCTGCAGGGTTGGCTCAGGAGATCCCCACCACTAAAGGACACGCAATCAGATTGTCCACAATCCAATTGAATCTGATGCAACGCTGCCTGGGAGGCTTGCCCCTACGCTAAGATGCAGCAGCCTGGCTGGCCAATGGGGCTGCAGTACGAGGCCGCCAGGCTGGCAAAGGATGTGTGTGTCTACCCTCAGCTCAGCAAGTCATGTCAACAAGCTGACAAGTGCCTCCTTTCCTCACTCGTCCTATTGCTTTCAGACCAAATTGTCAGCTTTTTTGTAAATGAGGCCTTGCTGAATTTGGGGGAATTCTAACTTCGTGAAATTTGCTTTGCTTGCCTTGATGCTCTCTGTGCCTTACCCTTGGCAAGACTGTAACAAGCTCAGTCCAATACGCAAAAAAAGGAGAGCACGTTTCTGGAAACGAGACTTAGTCTTTGAGTGTGTAGGTGATGTAAAAGGTGGCAGAGTCTCCGGAGTCTAAGCCAGGACACACGTTAATGTCAGTGTGTGTCTCTACATTTACATTTAAGTCATTTAGCAGTCAGCATTGCTATGTGGGGCTGAGAAAGCAAGAAGAGAGCAGTCACATACCCTGAAGGTGACAGTGGGACCTTATAGGGGATTACCTTGTAATCTGCATTTAGGATGAGTGCCTACTAAAATAGCTTATTTTGTGCTCTGCTCTCTCTCGATGGAGTTTCTAAGTGTGTGGTCATAAGACAGCACCCACATGTGCTTATCCAGGACAGGGCTCACTCATAAGGGCTTACATTCACCAGACTCGCAGCTCAAATCTTGCCTTTTTGATCCTGTCACCCTCCCACTCTCATACATGTGCAGTTTTGTTCCTCTCAGAGTTAACATTATGGGGAAACCCTGCACCCTGGTCATTTCATTTAAGGTGGGAAGCAGGCAGTGTGTTTAAGGAAAGCAAGGCATTGTTCATAGTGCTGTGTCAGAAATAGGAGAGGAAAGGGTAAGTGATGTAGATGGAGAACTCCAGGGACACATCACATGTGCTTACAGATCCAGAGTGAACATTGCTGGCCCTCACGCTGATTCACTCCACAATGTGGTTGGGTCTAATTCTGCACATTATAGCATGTCAAGTAGTAATTGTCAAGTTCACAGGTTGTGGAGTATTATTGTCCTAATATGACTGGGTAGTATACTGCAGTAGATCTCGGCATCATCGCTTCTTATTCTATGGAGCGATATACTTCAGCTCAAGGTGTGTGTGTGTGTGTGTGTGTGTGTGGGGTGAGGATAATTTGTTGGCAAGCCTTTATAAGAAAATATTTTGTTGGTCCTCTCAAACAGGCTAGAGAACCAGCCACGTTTAGTCAGGACAATATGCCCAAACTGAGACACGTATTTATTAAGCCCCAAATCAGCGGATGCCCAGCCATATTAAAGGACTTCATTTCCCGAACTGCAACGGGTCTGTGATGTCTCCAACAGCTGACAGACGATAAAAGCCTAGGCGAGAGCTTTCAGGAGGGGGAGAGAGTCTCTCGGCAAGGAGAATACACAACCCGAACACTGTTGGACTTTGGATTGCTTTGGACCAGGATATTGATATCGAACATTTTTATTTCTATAGCCGAATTTGGCGCTTTTTCTGCTGAATTTTGGGGCATTTGTTAAGTTCCATAACATTGCGTAGCTGGTGCATGTGCATTTTAACATTTTAAAGTGCATCTACCCCTTAAAGCCGTGCCCAATGCCGAGGAATGGAGAGTGTGTCTGATAAAGGTGGAAAGATGGTCGAGAGTGATGAGCAGTCGGAGAGGGATAGTGGCGGTGGCGCAGCGATGGCCGCGCTACACCAATGCGAACTCATCCAGAACATGATTGAAATCTCCATCTCCAGTTTACAGGGGCTCCGGACCAAATGCGCCGCGTCCAATGACCTCACACAGCAAGAGATACGTACTTTAGAGGTAATTAACTCTTGAAAACGCATAAATACGGCGGTCCAAACTGCGGAGTTATACGTATGTCTGCCTGGGCTGCATTTCTTTGGTGGCTAAGCTAGGCGCTCCATCAATTTCCTCATGTTTTGCACAATACACTGCAGTTGTTTGCTGTATTGCGCGATGCTATACATGATTATTTAAAGAATAGGCCTACATTTAAACATGCACGATGACTTCCCACATTGTCTACTATTGATATAGCTATAAATAGACATTGTCACTGACGTTGATCTGGTTACTGTGACCTCTTTCTCGAGGTGAAATATTTGTCTGGAAACCCCGGAATTCTTGCAGCAATGTTTTGCGTGCTGATGGAAACAAACGGGCCAAATTCCTCACATTTTAATTCTGTTCTTGTTCACGATTCCGCATGTCAAGCAAAGTTCGGGGACAAAACAAAATGCAACATGAAATAGCAGAGCATTTCTCGGCAATGGTAAATGCTCCTCATGCCAATAATCTTGATAATTTCCCTAGTATATTTCTAAGCCAATTAAGGCCAATATGTTTTTTAATGTGTTCTCTGCACCTGGCTGTGTGAACCAAATAATTTTTGTCGTGTCTGGGATGAGTTGAGTAGCGTGTGCAAACAGTTCTGAGGAACCAGTGTTTAAATTGCGCAACGGGTGATGGCCTACATATAGGCTCCAGTCTTTAGGCCCATAATATGGTAGTGTTCCGTTGGAAAATATTATATCAAAGTAATAAAATAATACGGAAAATGTAGCCTATTAAAGAGCAATAACATACTCATGGGCATATACACTGCGTGTACAGAACATTAGGAACACCTTCCTAATATTGAGTTGCACCCCATTTTGCCCTCAGAACAGCCTCAATTCGTCTGGACATGGGTTGAAAGCGTTTCACGAGGATGCTAGACAATGTTGACTTCAATGCTTCCCACAGTTGTCAAGGTGTCTGGATGTCCTTTGGCTGGTGGACCATTCTTGATACACCGAGAACTATTTAGCGTCACACAAAAAAACGGCAGCGTTGCCATTCTTCACACACTCAAACCGGTGCAACTGGCACGTACTACCATACCCCGTTCAAAGGCACTTACATATTTTGTCTTGCCCATTCACCCGCTGAATGGCGCACACATACAATCCATGTACAATCCATGTCTCAATGCTAAAAAATTATTATATAACTGGTCTCCCCTTCATATTCACTGATTTGTAGTGGATTTAACAAGTGACCTCAATAAGGGATCATAGCTTTCACCTAGTCAGTCTGTCATGGAAAGAGCAGGTGTTCCTAATGTTTTGTACACTCAAAATCCCAAATCAAACTTTATTTGTCACATGCTCCAAATATAACAAGTGTAGACCTTACTGTGAAATGCTTACTTAACAAGCCCTTAACCAACAGTGCAGTTCAAGAAGAGTTAAGAAAATATTTACAAACTAGACTAAGGTAAACAATTATAATAAAAAGTAACACAATAAGAATAACGAGGATAAATACATGGGGCACCGGTAACGAGTCAATATGCAGGGGTACAGGTTAGTTGAGGTAATTTGTACATGTAGGTAGGGGTGAAGTGACTATGCATAGATAATAAACAGTGAGTAGCAGCAGTGTACAAAAAGGAGGGGGGGTCAATGTAAATTGTCTGGAAGATTTTTATTAATTGTTCAGCAGTCTTATGGCTTGGGGATAGAAGCTGTTGAGCCTTTTGGTCCTAGACTTGGCGCTCCGGCACCGCTTGCCATGTGTGTGTATGTATGTGTGTATATATGCAATGATTTTACAGAGTTACAGTTCCTAATAAGGAAATCAGTAAATTGAAATAATTTCTTTAGGCCCTAATATATGGATTTCACATGATGGGGCAGGGGCACAGCCATGGGTCGGCCTGGGAGGGCATAGGCCTGGGCTGGCATGGTCTGCGGTTATGAGGCCAGTTGGATGTACTGCCAACTTCTCTAAAATGATGTTGGAGAGGCGGCTTATGGTAGAGAAATTAACATTCAGTCCTCTGGCAACAGCTATGGTGGACATTCCTGCAGTCAGCATACCAATTTGCACGCTCCCTCAACATTTGAGACATCTGTGGCATTGTTTTGTGTGACAAAACTGCACATTTAAGCGTGGTCTTTTATTGTCCCCCGCACAAGGTGCACCTGTGTAATGATCATGCTGTTTAATCAGCTTCTTGATATGCCACACCTGTCAGGTGGATGGATTATTTTGGTAAATGAGAAAGGCTCACTAACAGGGATGTAAACAAATTTGTGCACAACATTTGAGTTTTTTTTGTGTGTGTGGAACATTTCTGCGATTTTTTTTTATTTATTTTTTATTTTTTATTTCAGCTCATGAACATTGGAACCAACACTTAACATGTTGCATTTTATATTTTTGTTCAGAATATTCTCAGCTGTCATGACATTTGTCCAGCCTGCATTCAGTCACCAACATCCACAAAGATGTATCAATAACCAACTCTTTATGCAAATTGAATGATACTACTGATATGCTTTCATGCTCATCACATTTGAATGAGATTGTCAGGTTTCTATTTGAGGAAAGCATATGCTATTACTCTTCCCTTCAGGGGGTTTTGAAGAGTGCATTTTCTTTACGTTTCATGCATCTTCAACATCTGAGTTGTGAAAAGGTTCGGACTTCTTGAGTGGTCATTGGACTGCAACACTAGTTATGGTAAACCTGTTTCAGGACAAAGAAAGACTTCAAGTGAGTGTCAGAAATAGAAAGCAATGAGTGGGTGCTCTATGCTCACTCTACAGTACGCCTTTCACAGTCACCACACACACTGGCACTTTCACTTCTTCCTTCACACTGGGTTTTCTTGTTAGTTCAGGATGTCCATCACTGAGGAAAACTGGATCGTTATGGTCTGCTCACCCTGCCTTATAGACATTCAACCAGCAATGGTCAATCAGAAGCTGCATTTCTCCAGGCCGTACATATACCCTGATCCCATCTTCACACACCCCCTGAACCAGACAAATGTGGGGATGCTGGAAAGAATATAGGTAGTATTACAGCACTAAACTTAAGCACTCGTTTTAGTCACAGTATTTCACAGGTACAAAAGCCCGAACCATCTGGGTTGAATCACCCCCATCTGTTTGTATGAGAAGATTGTAGTGACAATTGGAGCAGAGAGAGCTGTTAACCATAAGTTGCCCAGATCTGTCTTGGGCTTGGCCATGAAATCCTAACTGGCAGAAATCTGACAGGCCTGTCAGCTTGACACTCCCATAGGGCTCCACAAGTGTTCCCATGAGTCCTGTATATAACAGCAGAGTGGAAAATATCAATTGTCAATCCAGCTAAATGGCCTAACTGCTCAGTTAATTTGTGTGATGAATGAGAGAAGTGAATAGCGACGGGTTAAAGTGTCTGTCACAGTTGTGTTGCAAAACAGGGGCATCTCTCCCAGAGACCCGCACTTGAGCGCAATCAAGAGAGGCTTGAACTCGCATTATATTCTTACTGAAAGAGCTTTATTATGGCACTCCATCCATGGCTGTTTTTTTGCAGTGTGCCTTGCCGGTGAAAAGATAATGGTGCTTTGCTCTCCAAGTGGAGTACTGCAAGGTGGTGCTTCAGTTTTCACACACTAATCCCTGTCTGACTCTTGACATCTCTCACACACCCCCTCTGTCTGTCTGTCTTTCTGTCTCCATGTTGGCCTGTTCTTTGTTATGTCTCCCTGTCGTTGTCTCTCTGTGGCTGTGAATCAGTATGTCTGTTACACTTTAGCAATGAATGACACCAGATGATATCCAATAATAATTTAAACAGCCTCTAGGGACAGATTAAATACTGTGCAGGGAAGGTTACTCTAAAAGAGCTTGAACATTGTGGATTTTTTTGCTTACAGGTTATACAGTGCCTTCAGAAATTGTTCACACCCCTTGACTTTTTCTACATTTTGTTACAGCCTGAATTTAAAATTGATTCAGTTGAGCTTTTGTGTCACTGGCCTACACACAATACCACATAATATCAAAGTGGAATTATGTTTTTTCTAATTTTTTTTTATTTTTCAATAACAAATGAAAAGCTGAAATGTCATGAGTCAACAAGTATTCAACCCCTTTGTTATAGTTCATAATGAGTTGCATGGACTCACTCTGTGAATGACAACCTCATCTCTATACCCCACACATACAATTATCTGTAAGGCCTCTCACTCGAGCAGTGAATTTCGAACACAGATTAAACCACAAAGACCAGGGAGGTTTTACAATGCCTCGCAAAGAACAGCACCTATTGGTAGATGTGTTAAAAAAAAAATCTTTTTAAACAGACAGTGAATGTCCCTTTGAGCATGGTGAAGTTATTAATTACACTTTGGATGGTGTATCAATACACCCAGTCACAACAAAGATGCAGGCGTCCTTCGTAACTCAAGTTGCCGGAGAGGAAGGAAACCACTCAGGGATTTCACCATGAGGCCAATGGTAACTTTAAAACATTTACAGAGTTTAATGACTGTTACAGGAGAACTGAGGATGGATCAACAACATTGTAGTGTCTAGGGTTGCACATTTTGGGGAATATTCACAGGTGGAACATTTCTGTGGGAATATATGGGAATCAACGGATATATATGCAAATTCATATTAATACAATTTAAATGTATTTTTTTTTTATTGGATATATTTATCATATATGGAGACAAACATAAACCTTTACCTTATCATAAGTAGACAATTACAAATGATTAAATCCTTCCAATAGAAAATAAACAATTTAGTTATGAATTGAACTTTTTAATTAAATGAGTTGACTCTTCACATGGGATGATTTCACTGAACAACAAAAGAAAGGGAATATTGAATGATCCCCAATGATCCATCGCATCTTCCAAAAAAGATTTCAACATACATCTGAAAAATTATAGTCTAGAAACTAAAGCTTTGGTTGTCTTCTCCCTGGACCTCCTCAATGTCCACCTCTTGAACATCAGACTCTGAGGCCTCATCTTCACTGTCACTTTCCAACCTTGTTGAGGCTGGCTCGTTAACAGGCTCAAAAAGCCTAAAATCCGCCCGGATGGCCACCAATTTTCAACCCTTGTATTGGTCAGCCTGTTGTGTGCTTTGGTGTGTGTGTTCCCAAACAAAGACCAGTTGCGCTCTGAGGTGGCTGATGTTGGTGGGATTTGGAGGATGATGGAGGCAACAGGGGAAAGAGCCTCAGATCCACAAAGTCCCTTCCACCAGGTGGCTGATGAGATATGTTGGCACGACTGCCATATTGCATCTCCATTCCAAAGTTCTTGCTTGGAAGTGTACTTCGCCAGACTGCCAAGAACCTTGTCCTCTTCCAGGCCAAGGTGGCGAGACAGCATAATTAGTGTCCAACATGTACTCTGGGTGTGTATGGGCTTAAGGCAGAAGTCTTCACACTTTTGATGTATTTCAGAACTGCAGTTTCTTCTGCTTGGAGCAACAGTGAAGGGGGGAAGGGCAGTACGGATTTCTTCTCTTACATCTTCAAGCAGTCTGAACATCAGACAGGATGGCATTGTCTCCCTCAATCCGTGCAATGCTACTGCTATAGGTTTCAGGCTGCTTACCACACTCTCCCAAAATAAACTCAGCAAAAAAAGAAACATCCCTTTTTCAGGAGCCTGTCCTTCAAAGATAATTCGTAAAAATCCAAATTACTTCCCAGATCTTCATTGTAAAGGGTTTAAACACTGTTTCCCATGCTTGTTCAATGAACCATAAACAATTAATGAACATGCACCTGTGGAACAGTCGTTAAGACACTAACAGCTTACAGACCGTAGGCAATTAAGGTCACAGTTATTAAAACTTAGGACACTAAAGAGGCCTTTCTACTGACTCTGAAAAACACTAAAAGAAAGATGCCCAGGGTCCCTGCACATCTGCGTGAACGTGCCTCAGGCATGCTGCGAGGAGGCATGAGGACTGCAGATGTGGCCAGGGCAATAAATTGCAATGTCCGTACTGTGAGCCGCCTAAGACAGCGCTACAGGGATACAGGACTGACAGCTGATCGTCCTCGCAGTGGCAGACCATGTGTAACAACACCTGCACAGGATCGGTACATCCGAACATCACACCTGCGGGACAGGTACAGGATGGCAACAACAACTGCCCGAGTTACACCAGGAACGCACAATCCCTCCATCAGTGCTCAGACTGTCCGCAATAGGCTGAGAGAGGCTGGACTGAGGGCTTGTAGGCCTGTTGTAAGGCAGGTCCTCACCAGACATCACCGGCAACAATGTCCCATATGGGCACAAACCCACCATCACTGGACCAGACAGGACTGGCAAAAAGTGCTCTTCACTGACGAGTCGCGGTTTTGTCTCACAAGGGGTGATGGTCGGATTCGCATTTATCGTCGAAGGAATGAGCGTTACACCGAGGCCTGTACTCTGGAGCGGGATTGATTTGGAGGTGGAAGGTCCATCATGGTCTGGGGCGGTGTGTCACAGCATCATCGGACTGAGCTTGTTGTCATTGCAGGCAATCTCAACGCTGTGCGTTACAGGGAAGACATCCTCCTCCCTCATGTGGTACCCTTCCTGCAGGCTCATCCTGACATGACCCTCCAGCATGACAATGCCACCAGCCATACTGCTCGTTCTGTGTGTGATTTCCTGCAAGACAGGAATGTCATTGTTCTGCCATGGCCAGCGAAGAGCCCGGATCTCAATCCCATTGAGCATTTCTGGGACCTGTTGGATCAGAGGGTGAGGGCGAGGGCCATTCCCACCAGAAATGTCCGGGAACTTGCAGGTGCCTTGGTTTAAGATAGGGGTAACATCTCACAGCAAGAACTGGCAAATCTGGTGCAGTCCATGAGGAGGAGATGCACTGCAGTACTTAATGCAGCTGGTGGCCACACCAGATACTGACTGTCCCTTTGTTCAGGGACACATTATTCCATTTATGTTAGTCACATGTCTGTGGAACTTGTTTCCGTTTATGTCTGTTGTTGAATCTTGTTATGTTCATACAAATATTTACACGTTAAGTTTGCAGAAAATAAACACAGTTCACAGTGAGAAGACGTTTCTTTTTTTGCTGAGTTTACATCATCCAGCAGGATCCTCTTGATGGGGCTGTCCATATCGGCAGACTGTGTTATGGCCATTTCTTGGAGAGACTCCCCCTCCAGGAGACTGTCAAACATGATGACAACACCACTCCAACAGGAGTTGCTGGGCAGCTTCAATGTGGTGCTCTTATTCTTCTCACTTTGCTTGGTGAGGTAGATTGCTGCTATAACTTGATGACCCTTCACATACCTAACCATTTCATTGGCTCTCTTGTAGAGTGTATCCATTGTTTTCAGTGCCATGATGTCCTTGAGAAGCAGATTCAATGCATGAGCAGCACAGCCAATGGGTGTGATGTGAGTGTAGGATTCCTACTTTAGACCAACCAACCTTCATGTTCGCAGCATTGTCTATCACCAGTTCAAATACCTTCTGTGGTCCATGGTCATTGATGACTGCCTTCAACTCATCTGCAATGTAGAGACCGGTGTGTCTGTTGTCCTTTGTGTCTGTGCTCTTGTAGAATACTGGTTGAGGGGTTGAGATGATGTAGTTAATTATTCCTTGCCCACGAACATTCGACCACCCATCAGAGATGATTGCAATACAGTCTGCTTTCTCTATGATTTGCTTGACCTTCACTTGAACTCTGTTCAACTCCGCATCCAGCAAATGAGTAGATAAAGCATGTCTGGTTGGAGGGGTGTATGCTGGGCGAGGAACATTCAGAAATCTCTTCCAATACCTGTGAGCATCCGAGGTGAACCAGTTGCATACACAGCTCAAGCAAGACATTCATCAGCATTTCTCTGACTCCGTTCCTCCATTGAGTCAAGAAAGTTTCTGATTCCTGTTGCTATCGATAAGGTGTCTGATTCATCATTTTCACCTCAAATAGAAGTAGAGGGACTTTTGTCAGAGGTTGCTTGTTTTGAGCGCTGAGGGAACTTTATGCACTTGTCCAGATGATTCTGCATCTTTGTTGCATTCCTCGCAAATGATTTGGCACAGTATTTGCAAATGTACACCGCTTTTCCTTCTACATTAGCTGCAGTGTAATGTCTCCACACATCAGATATTGCCCGTGGCATTTTCCTGTAAAGATTAGGGAAAAAATGATTAAAAAATAAACATACAATTCCATGTACAGATAAATAGTTAAGCAGTTAGATTAAACAACTCCTTTTGTAAGATACAGTGGGGCAAAAAAGTATTTAGTCAGCCACCAATTGTGCAAGTTCTCCCACTTAAAAAGATGAGAGAGGCCTGTAATTTTCATCATAGGTACACTTCAACTATGACAGACAAAATGAGAAAAAACAATCCAGAAAATCACATTGTAGGATTTTTAATGAATTTATTTGCAAATTATGGTGGAAAATAAGTATTTGGTCAATAACAAAAGTTTATCTCAATACTTTGTTATATACCCTTTGTTGGCAATGACAGAGGTCAAACGTTTTCTGTAAGTTTTCACAAGGTTTTCACACACTGTTGCTGGTATTTTGGCCCATTCCTCCATGCAGATCTCTTCTAGAGCAGTGATGTTTTGGGGCTGTTGCTGGGCAACACGGACTTTCAACTCCCTCCAAATATTTTCTATGGGGTTGAGATCTGGAGACTGGCTAGGCCACTCCAGGACCTTGAAATGCTTCTTACGAAGCCACTCCTTCGTTGCCCGGGCGGTGTGTTTGGGATCATTGTCATGCTGAAAGACCCAGCCACGTTTCATCTTCAATGCCCTTGCTGATGGAAGGAGGTTTTCACTCAAAATCTCACGATACATGGCCCCATTCATTCTTTCCTTTACACGGATCAGTCGTCCTGGTCCCTTTGCAGAAAAACAGCCCCAAAGCATGATGTTTCCACCCCCATGCTTCACAGTAGGTATGGTGTTCTTTGGATGCAACTCAGCATTCTTTGTCCTCCAAACACGACGAGTTGAGTTTTTACCAAATAGTTCTATTTTGGTTTCATCTCACCATATGACATTCTCCCAATCTTCTTCTGGATCATCCAAATGCTCTCTAGCAAAATTCCTCAAAGCTAAATTCCTCAAATTCCTGAGCTTAACTTCCCATGGAAAAATTCTGGAAACTTAGTGTAAAATTTCCAACCGTTCTCAACCCTAGTAGTTACTCTCTTTAAAAAAAATATATTAAAAAAAACAGAATGAAGCTAAGCACAGGCAAAATCCTAGAGGAAAACCTGGTTGTCTGCTTTCCAACAGACGCTGAGAGACATTCACTTTTCAGCAGGACAATAACCTAAAACTCAAGTCCAAATTTACACTTGAGTTGCTTACCAAGACGAAATTGAATGTTCCTGAGTGGCCTAGTTACAGTTTTGACTTGAATCGTCTTGAAAATCTATGGCAAGACTTGAAAATGGCTGTCTAGCAATGATTAACAACCAACTTGACAGAGCTTGAAGAATTTTTTTAAAGAATAATGTGCAAAATATTGTGCAATCCAGATGTGCAAATTTCTTAGATTTACCCAGAAAGACTCACAGCTGTAATCACTGCCAAAGGTGATTGTATCGTGTATTGACGTAAATGAGATTTCATCTTCAATACATTTGCAAAAATGTCTAAAATCATGTTTTCACTTCATTATGGGGTATTGTGTGGAGAGAAAAAAAAAAGATTGATTCCATTTTGAATTCGAGGCTGTAACACAACAAAATGTGCAATAAGACGAGGGTTATGAATACTTTCTGAATGCACTGTATGTAGCCTAGCCTATATAGACATATAACATGATAGAGATTATATTATATCGGTCACAAAAACCAGACTTCTGACTCCTCATTTGAATCTTGCTTGCCTAGTGTCTCTTGATATACATTTTCTTCCGTGAGTCTTTTGGAGTAATGCATCACCATGTTATCTGTGCAGATAATCCATCCCTGAGCCTACCTAATGATCAGCAGATAGAAATGCATCATCTGTTTTGTCTTCTCATGGCGTTGGAAAGAGTTTTGCTGCGGCGCTCGTGGTGTGAGCTATTGTGGCTGTGTCTATATTTAGACGTCTTTCTTCCTACGCATTTTCAGGGTTGGTTGTTAAATAAGGAAATCAAATGACGCGCAAAGAGGCTATGCTGAGAGGGGAGAGCAGGGAGGAAGGGGGGGGGTGAGGGGATCAAAGCCAATCAGCTGGGCTGCTTCTTATGACATAGCAACTGCTGTGTCTGTCTGAGGCCTAGGAGGAGACCGACTGGGGAGAATATGGCCATCACCAGAGAAGAAACACAAGCAAATCATTGCAGCATTATCCACACTATTTTGGTTTCCTCTTTTTGTATTGGGAAAGCAAACGGTACAATCCAGCAGTCGGATTGCATTGTGTGGAAATCATGGTCGTTTTACCCCAGCAGGCGGCCTTTGAGCTATTCTTAAACATGTTGAGGATGTAGTGTTACTCTGCATCTGGTAATTTTGAGGTCTGCAGTATTTGTGTAATGGGGAAGGAGGATTTGTATGACAGGGCAAAAAACAAGGGGTTTCTTTGCCCTGTTCAAACAAGCTTCCTTCCTACCCAGTCCTTTCTTTGTTTCTTCCTTTCTTCAAGGACCATGACATAATTCCATTTCCAGATCGGATATATTACATTTGGGTAACAATTTACATACAGTTGCTTCTATACCTGTGTAATAAATCTGCAATAGCTTTGTAATTGCTTAGTAACAGAATTGGGCATTTCTTTGTTATTATTACTTAAGTGGAATAAGGAACAGTGCCTATTCCTCATTCCTGTTAGAAGGGTTCTATATACAGCATGGTTACACTAATGTATTTGAGGCATTTTGTGTTTCTCAATTGAATTCAGTTTAATCTAAATTCTTAAATAATGATGCGTTGCACTCTAACAGAAAGCGCCTTAGATTTAGAGAACCATTTAGATTCAGAGAATGATGCAACACCAGCTCGAACTCCTACTCTTAAGTTCTATGGGAATTGCCTGGTTAGATAATAATGCATGTTTGGTTTCAAATGTAACTCGGGAGAAGACAGTCATTAGCCCGCCCCCATGCTGTTCTAACTGACTCGTGTCAACGTGTAACCCAAAACACTCAACAATGATCTTCCAATTGATGTGACGACGCTGCAATTGATTCAGGGCCTTGATGCAATTGCAATCCCTAAATTGTCCTATTGTGTTGTATTTCTTGAAACGGCAGTAAATTGGGGTCCGAAATTATTGACACGCTTAACAAAAAATGAGCAATTATAACTGTAGAAAATAATTACTAATAATATTTTGCACTCCAAAAAATGGGTAAATATTATTTTATACTAATATAATTGCTCAGAGAAAGAGATTTTCTTTAACAAGTAATACATTTTTTTCTCAAAGGTAGGGGCAAAATTATTGACAGCCCTAAAGATTGTTATAAATAAAGTAGCTAAAAGTGTAGTATTTGGTCCCATAATCCTAGTACCTAATGACTACATCAAGCTTGTCACTCTACTAACTTGTTGGATGCATTTGCAGTGTTTCAGATTATTTTGTGCCCAGTAGAAATGAATGGTAAATAATGTATTGTCATTTTGGAATCACTATTATTGTAAATAAGAAAACAATATGTTTCTAAACACTTACGTTAATGTGGATGCTACCAAGACTACGGATAACCCAGAATTAATTGTGGTTAATGATGAATGAGAAAGTTACAGAGTGTCAAAGATCATACCGCCAAGATATGCTAACCTCTCACCATTGCCAATAACAGGGGAGGTTAGTATGTCTTGGTGGTATGATCTTCTTCTTTTTTTGAGCATACAATAAAGCAGTGTTGAAGTGATTAATTTTAAAGTCATTATTGCTTATCAAGATGAGCAGTAATGTTCACACACTTAAGATTCCAAGCTATTTCTGAGCTTTGTATGGTGTGTGTCAGCAAGGTCGGGCTGTGTTGCTGTGTGTTGCTGGGACTGTCGCTGGGACAAGCCAGACGGGGACTAACCTTACACAACATAAGGACAGAGGATTAGTGGCAGCAGCCAGCCAATCCCCCAGCCCCTCCCCCTCCCTGTGGGGTCAGCCAGCGATGACGGAGGGGTCAGCGCAGTGGGCCATTGTCTCTGACAGTCACCCACGGCCGATGGGCGCCCAGCCCCGCCACAAAGCCCCGTGGCACATGTGACCCTTCCTCCCTCCCTGCACCATGCGTCACTGTGCCTCCATCCATCGTGCCACAATGGTGGTGGGCTGTGGTGATTTGTGGCATATTCATGTTGTTACCTGGGGCTGCTTAATATGCAGCATCACGTCACAGCCGTTTGTTAACATTTAGGCCCATCACAAAGGCCTTAATGTGCCATGTTCATTATCTGCCAGATCACAGTGCACACGGTGACGGTGACGGGGGCCGCCCACATTTTATTAATGCTACCATGGACCGCATGGGGCCAGCGGATAAGGGCAGATGAAGCTATAGGCGAAAAGGCAAAACACAACAAAGCCTCCTTGTCACATGGTCCTGCCTCCTTGTCACATGGTCCTGCCTCCTTGTCACATGGTCCTGCCTGCTTGTCACATGGTCCTGCCTGCTTGTCACATGGTCCTGCCTGCTTGTCACTTGGTCCTGCCTGCTTGTCACATGGTCCTGCCTGCTTGTCACATGGTCCTGTCTGCTTGTCACATGGTCCTGCCTGCTTGTCACATGGTCCTGCCTGCTTGTCACATGGTCCTGCCTGCTTGATGGTGATACTATTGTGTACTGATGAGTTCTTGTACCTACTCCAGTTACAAAGACATGTATTTTTTTTTATTTTTGTACATTTGTATTTTCTGACTGAAACAATGTTTTGGAAGAGAACATTCAAGCGCTCATAGACACACTGGAACATTTATTTTGCTCTTGAAAATGGAGCGTTGATCATGGTTTGATTTACAATTGTGAAGACAAAAGCCAGCACATAATACCAGATGGGAATAGTGCAGTTTGTGGGCTTCTGTGGGGCAAATTCAGAATCCATGTGGGTCATATGCCCACCATGACCACAGACGGCAGATGCCTTTAAAAATTGCTGTACAGTTCTGAGGGGACCAAAGGATAATGGCACATAACATGTGACAATAGAAACTGCAGAGAGTCATGTACATTTGAAGGGGGCTTCTATTACCACAGATGACTCTGTTTTATCTTTGAGAAATCTGATATTACCTCCTCATAGTGTAAGTTCTGTTTCCCTGGGAAAGAAGTCTTGCACAATTCTCCTGCAGAGAGGCAATGCTGTCATTGGCAAAGACATCAAAGTAAGGCTGTCATCCAATGTTTATGAGAGTACAAGACGGTTATTTCTGCCGAATCTTGAGGAAACAAGTGGAACAGTAGGACTTTGTCCCCTGTGTCAGACAGGTGTTCTGGTGTCTCTCTGGCTGCTCTCTGGTGACTTGGTTCGTATTGGCTGTCACTCATCTCCTCAAGGCACTAAAGCGTTTCCATTGTGTTGTTTAACCCCCATTTTCAGACTAACAGGTGGGATCTGAGGCCAGTCAGGCTACCCCATCCCCCACCAGGCTCCCATCTAAATGAGTCCATGAGTTCCATCCCCCACCAGGCTCCCATCTAAATGAGTCCATGAGTTCCATCCCCCACCAGGCTCCCATCTATATGAGTCCATGAGTTCCATCCCCCACCAGGCTCCCATCTATATGAGTCCATGAGTTCCATCCCCCACCAGGCTCCCATCTATATGAGTCCATGAGTTCCATCTCCCACCAGGCTCCCATCTATATGAGTCCATGAGTTCCATCCCCCACCAGGCTCCCATCTATATGAGTCCATGAGTTCCATCCCCCACCAGGCTCCCATCTAAATGAGTCCATGAGTTCCATCCCCCACCAGGCTCCCATCTAAATGAGTCCATGAGTTCCATCCCCCACCAGGCTCCCATCTATATGAGTCCATGAGTTCCATCCCCCACCAGGCTCCCATCTAAATGAGTTCCATCCCCCACCAGGCTCCCATATAAATGAGTCCATGAGTTCCATCCCCCACCAGGCTCCCATCTAAATGAGTTCCATCCCCCACCAGGCTCCCATATAAATGAGTCCATGAGTTCCATCCCCCACCAGGCTCCCATCTATATGAGTCCATGAGTTCCATCCCCCACCAGGCTCCCATCTAAATGAGTTCCATCCCCCACCAGGC
This sequence comes from Salvelinus namaycush, assembly GCF_016432855.1. Taxonomy (NCBI): domain Eukaryota; kingdom Metazoa; phylum Chordata; class Actinopteri; order Salmoniformes; family Salmonidae; genus Salvelinus; species Salvelinus namaycush. Next base: position 37,382,567 of record NC_052318.1, on the reverse strand, counting down.
TCCCATATAAATGAGTCCATGAGTTCCATCCCCCACCAGGCTCCCATCTAAATGAGTCCATGAGTTCCATCCCCCACCAGGCTCCCATCTAAATGAGTCCATGAGTTCCATCCCCCACCAGGCTCCCATCTATATGAGTCCATGAGTTCCATCCCCCACCAGGCTCCCATCTATATGAGTCCATGAGTTCCATCCCCCACCAGGCTCCCATCTAAATGAGTCCATGAGTTCCATCCCCCAGCAGGCTCCCATCTAAATGAGTCCATGAGTTCCATCCCCCAGCAGGCTCCCATCTAAATGAGTCCATGAGTTCCATCCCCCACCAGGCTCCCATCTAAATGAGTCCATGAGTTCCTTCCCCCACCAGGCTCCCATCTATATGAGTTCCTTCCCCCACCAGGCTCCCATCTATATGAGTCCATGAGTTCCTTCCCCCACCAGGCTCCCATCTAAATGAGTCCATGAGTTCCTTCCCCCACCAGGCTCCCATCTATATGAGTCCATGAGTTCCATCCCCCAGCAGGCTCCCATCTATATGAGTCAATGAGTTCCATCCCCCACCAGGCTCCCATCTAAATGAGTCCATGAGTTCCTTCCCCCACCAGGCTCCCATCTATATGAGTCCATGAGTTCCATCCCCCACCAGGCTCCCATCTATATGAGTCCATGAGTTCCATCCCCCACCAGGCTCCCATCTAAATGAGTCCATGAGTTCCTTCCCCCACCAGGCTCCCATCTATGAGTCCATGAGTTCCATCCCCCACCAGGCTCCCATCTATATGAGTCCATGAGTTCCATCCCCCACCAGGCTCCCATCTAAATGAGTCCATGAGTTCCATCCCCCACCAGGCTCCCATCTATATGAGTCAATGAGTTCCATCCCCCACCAGGCTCCCATCTATATGAGTCAATGAGTTCCATCCCCCACCAGGCTCCCATCTAAATGAGTCAATGAGTTCCATCCTCTACCTAACACAGACCTGTTGTTAACTGATCATCACAGGACTGACTGAAGAATCTATCGATCTGTGAATCTAACTCTGTTACATTTTGAAGCCCACTGAGGATTTCAGTTTTTATAACACACGTCATGTCTGGGATCTGTGGAATGGTACAACGCTACTCTAGCTTTTTATCTTTCTATAGAAAATGGGCTGTTATTCAAATGTTACCTAATAAGATACATGTGTTTTATTTAGCAGAACTACAGAATTGTGTCTAGTCTGAGGTGTACTTTTAATAGATATTCCACGTCGAGGTGTACGGTCTCAGATTTTCTGTTGTCTATGGTAAAATCCCACTCTAAACAATGCTGCTGACGACTGGAGTGAGGTTGCTAGGTAACCTGACAACACTCTTGCACCAGTGTATTGTTCACTGTGCTGCCTGAATGATCGCCATCTATCTTGTGTGTGTGTGTGGTTCTCGTGACGGATGTCTCTGGTGTCCAACTACACAACAACATTATGTTCCACAAATGAGACTGAAAAATACTGTATCTGCAACTCACAGTTGCAAAATATGAGGAGGAAATCGTCACGTTGGCTGTTACTATGTAGGCCTAATACAAATGTTAAATAGTTTTTGCAGTTAAAATGTCTCCTGACCCTTTAAACTACACAGAGAGAAGTTCTGACAGAAGTCTAATTAATCTAGTGTCATTCCTGCTCTGTGGGAAATGTCATGTAGATCTTCTCAATTTAAGCTTACATCCTGTCTCTCCACTAAGAGAAGAGATACAGTGAAGAGAGCTTGTTGTTGGCAGGAGGAAGCTTACTGGCCCTCTTGTCCACCCACAGCATGAGGCCTCTCATTGGCTAACCTCAAAGGTCAAATGCCTGCACCCAGAACAATGGTTAAAGTCCAGACACATTGTATCAATATAAGGAGTTGTGGGCATGGTAGCCTATATGAATAGGATAGGATAGGGCTCCCTTTAACCAGCCCTGTCAGACAGTCTGTATTTGAAGTGATTCAGTAATATACCTTCACTGGACATAGTACCATTCAATGGGTCTAGTCAAAAAGAAAATGCTGCTTCCCATTCATTTGTATTGGTCACATACATGTGTTTAGCAGATGTTATTGCAGGTGTAGCGAAATGCTTGTGTTTCTAGCTCCAACAGTGCAGTAATATCTAACAAGTAATATCTAACAATTTCACAACAATACACACAAATCTAAGTAAAGGAATGGTATTAACAATATATAAATAAATGGACGAGCAATGTCAGATCATATCAAGTTCTCTTCGAGTCAACTCTCTTTAGCACACTTTCAGTTTATTCAATTCTCAAATAGACTGGGGTTCTTTCTCCCAGTCACACGTCCAGGGGAAGAATAGAAATTGAGCTTTTATTGAGGAGTGCGATCTATGCCCTCAGTACAATTAGCACTTGTCTGGCAGCCGAGGAGCTGGAGTGGTCTATGGAGAGCCCCTTTGCCCAGGCCGTTGACCTGACCCCTCCTCAGGTCCTCCTCCAGACGCCCTCTCTCCTTTCCTCTCTTCCTCTATGCTCCCTTCTCTCCCTTCTACTCTCTCCTCTCGCCTGCAGTGGAGGCCTTTGTTAACCGCTGCCGCAGAGCCAAGCTGCCTCTTTCATCCCAAGGCCGCACTTTCTCTCGCCCAAAGTGTGTCTATGTTTCTACAGTGTGTACTACGTGTGTGAGTGAATGAGCTGAGAAAAGGCATGCTCAGCTCATTGTTGCTCCAGCACTCGAGAGGTGACTGGTGGGCATAGCTGTGAGAAATTGAAAAGAAATTGCCCAAATGTGGCTGCTTCTTCTTCTGCTTCTTCTTCTTCTTCGAGCAGACATTAATACAATTATTCCAAATAATACACCAAATATAGAACAGCTTGTTGCGTTGTGGCCATCGATATAATCCATATAAATATTTTGGAACCTCTAACCCTGGCACTTTGACAGTTAAACTCATGGGTACACTTGCAATGGCTTCCCGTCCTGACTTGAATAGGAACTGCCATCTATGGGTTATATTTCTATGTTTGGGTGCAGCGGTCAGTTTGCCTTTCACAAAAATCTAAATACAATCACGAGATAATCGTAGGCCTACCGTTTGGAAAGCAAATACCTACTTTTGAAAAGAGAAGACTGATCTGTCTGTAGAAGCAAACCACTTGAGCGATTCTGAGTAAACAGCACTGTTTTTCAACGTAGCTTATCTCGAGATAGTGGCATGAGCGCATTGGCCATCACTGATGAGTAGCCTATGCTTCCTCTGCATCATTGGTTGAGTCAGTGTTACTAACTAGGTTTCCATCCAATTGGCAACAGATGTTCATGTGAATATTCTAAAATCTGCTTTAAGAAAATATGCAGATTTTTTTTTCACCAGTGATATGTTTACACCAAACTGACTTGTTGGGGATAACAAATTGTGTGTGATGACTTGGTGCACACAAAGTTGACTTTTTAGCTTAAGTTTTCATGTACCGATAGTTGTCACAGAAACGGTTGTGTTAAATAGCAAATGTGTCTACTCTGGTCTTGGCAAATGTGCTCTAGCCAACAGCTCACAGATACAGTGCAGGTAGGCTGTGTGGGTACAGTGCAGGTAGGCTGTGTGGGTACAGTGCAGGTAGGCTGTGTGGGTACAGTGCAGGTAGGCTGTGTGGGTACAGTGCAGGTAGGCTGTGTGGGTACAGTGCAGGTAGGCTGTGTGGGTACAGTGCAGGTAGACTGTGTGGGTACAGTGCAGGTAGACTGTGTGGGTACAGTGCAGGTAGACTGTGTGGTTACAGTGCAGGTAGACTGTGTGGGTACAGTGCAGGTAGGCTGTGTGGGTACAGTGCAGGTAGACTGTGTGGGTACAGTGCAGGTAGACTGTGTGGGTACAGTGCAGGTAGACTGTGTGGGTACAGTGCAGGTAGACTGTGTGGGTACAGTGCAGGTAGACTGTGTGGTTACAGTGCAGGTAGACTGTGTGGTTACAGTGCAGGTAGGCTGTGTGGGTACAGTGCAGGTAGACTGTGTGGGTACAGTGCAGGTAGGCTGTGTGGGTACAGTGCAGGTAGACTGTGTGGGTACAGTGCAGGTAGACTGTGTGGGTACAGTGCAGGTAGGCTGTGTGGGTACAGTGCAGGTAGGCTGTGTGGGTACAGTGCAGGTAGGCTGTGTGGTTACAGTGCAGGTAGGCTGTGTGGTTACAGTGCAGGTAGACTGTGTGGTTACAGTGCAGGTAGACTGTGTGGGTACAGTGCAGGTAGGCTGTGTGGGTACAGTGCAGGTAGACTGTGTGGGTACAGTGCAGGTAGACTGTGTGGGTACAGTGCAGGTAGGCTGTGTGGGTACAGTGCAGGTAGGCTGTGTGGGTACAGTGCAGGTAGGCTGTGTGGTTACAGTGCAGGTAGGCTGTGTGGTTACAGTGCAGGTAGGCTGTGTGGGTACAGTGCAGGTAGACTGTGTGGGTACAGTGCAGGTAGACTGTGTGGGTACAGTGCAGGTAGGCTGTGTGGGTACAGTGCAGGTAGACTGTGTGGGTACAGTGCAGGTAGGCTGTGTGGGTACAGTGCAGGTAGACTGTGTGGTTACAGTGCAGGTAGACTGTGTGGGTACAGTGCAGGTAGACTGTGTGGGTACAGTGCAGGTAGGCTGTGTGGGTACAGTGCAGGTAGGCTGTGTGGGTACAGTGCAGGTAGACTGTGTGGGTACAGTGCAGGTAGGCTGTGTGGGTACAGTGCAGGTAGGCTGTGTGGGTACAGTGCAGGTAGGCTGTGTGGGTACAGTGCAGGTAGACTGTGTGGGTACAGTGCAGGTAGGCTGTGTGGGTACAGTGCAGGTAGGCTGTGTGGGTACAGTGCAGGTAGGCTGTGTGGGTACAGTGCAGGTAGGCTGTGTGGGTACAGTGCAGGTAGGCTGTGTGGGTACAGTGCAGGTAGGCTGTGTGGGTACAGTGCAGGTAGGCTGTGTGGGTACAGTGCAGGTAGACTGTGTGGGTACAGTGCAGGTAGACTGTGTGGGTACAGTGCAGGTAGACTGTGTGGGTACAGTGCAGGTAGACTGTGTGGGTACAGTGCAGGTAGACTGTGTGGGTACAGTGCAGGTAGGCTGTGTGGGTACAGTGCAGGTAGGCTGTGTGGGTACAGTGCAGGTAGACTGTGTGGGTACAGTGCAGGTAGACTGTGTGGGTACAGTGCAGGTAGACTGTGTGGGTACAGTGCAGGTAGACTGTGTGGGTACAGTGCAGGTAGGCTGTGTGGGTACAGTGCAGGTAGGCTGTGTGGGTACAGTGCAGGTAGACTGTGTGGGTACAGTGCAGGTAGACTGTGTGGGTACAGTGCAGGTAGGCTGTGTGGGTACAGTGCAGGTAGGCTGTGTGGTTACAGTGCAGGTAGACTGTGTGGGTACAGTGCAGGTAGGCTGTGTGGGTACAGTGCAGGTAGGCTGTGTGGGTACAGTGCAGGTAGGCTGTGTGGGTACAGTGCAGGTAGGCTGTGTGGGTACAGTGCAGGTAGGCTGTGTGGGTACAGTGCAGGTAGGCTGTGTGGGTACAGTGCAGGTAGGCTGTGTGGGTACAGTGCAGGTAGGCTGTGTGGGTACAGTGCAGGTAGACTGTGTGGGTACAGTGCAGGTAGACTGTGTGGGTACAGTGCAGGTAGACTGTGTGGGTACAGTGCAGGTAGACTGTGTGGGTACAGTGCAGGTAGACTGTGTGGGTACAGTGCAGGTAGACTGTGTGGGTACAGTGCAGGTAGACTGTGTGGGTACAGTGCAGGTAGGCTGTGTGGGTACAGTGCAGGTAGGCTGTGTGGTTACAGTGCAGGTAGACTGTGTGGGTACAGTGCAGGTAGACTGTGTGGGTACAGTGCAGGTAGACTGTGTGGGTACAGTGCAGGTAGACTGTGTGGGTACAGTGCAGGTAGACTGTGTGGGTACAGTGCAGGTAGACTGTGTGGGTACAGTGCAGGTAGGCTGTGTGGGTACAGTGCAGGTAGGCTGTGTGGGTACAGTGCAGGTAGGCTGTGTGGGTACAGTGCAGGTAGGCTGTGTGGGTACAGTGCAGGTAGGCTGTGTGGGTACAGTGCAGGTAGACTGTGTGGGTACAGTGCAGGTAGACTGTGTGGGTACAGTGCAGGTAGGCTGTGTGGGTACAGTGCAGGTAGGCTGTGTGGGTACAGTGCAGGTAGACTGTGTGGGTACAGTGCAGGTAGACTGTGTGGGTACAGTGCAGGTAGGCTGTGTGGGTACAGTGCAGGTAGGCTGTGTGGGTACAGTGCAGGTAGGCTGTGTGGGTACAGTGCAGGTAGGCTGTGTGGGTACAGTGCAGGTAGGCTGTGTGGGTACAGTGCAGGTAGGCTGTGTGGGTACAGTGCAGGTAGGCTGTGTGGGTACAGTGCAGGTAGGCTGTGTGGGTACAGTGCAGGTAGGCTGTGTGGGTACAGTGCAGGTAGGCTGTGTGGGTACAGTGCAGGTAGGCTGTGTGGGTACAGTGCAGGTAGGCTGTGTGGGTACAGTGCAGGTAGGCTGTGTGGGTACAGTGCAGGTAGACTGTGTGGGTACAGTGCAGGTAGACTGTGTGGGTACAGTGCAGGTAGACTGTGTGGGTACAGTGCAGGTAGACTGTGTGGGTACAGTGCAGGTAGACTGTGTGGGTACAGTGCAGGTAGACTGTGTGGGTACAGTGCAGGTAGACTGTGTGGGTACAGTGCAGGTAGGCTGTGTGGGTACAGTGCAGGTAGACTGTGTGGGTACAGTGCAGGTAGACTGTGTGGGTACAGTGCAGGTAGACTGTGTGGGTACAGTGCAGGTAGACTGTGTGGGTACAGTGCAGGTAGGCTGTGTGGGTACAGTGCAGGTAGGCTGTGTGGGTACAGTGAAGGTAGGCTGTGTGGGTACAGTGCAGGTAGGCTGTGTGGTTACAGTGCAGGTAGGCTGTGTGGGTACAGTGCAGGTAGGCTGTGTGGGTACAGTGCAGGTAGGCTGTGTGGGTACAGTGCAGGTAGACTGTGGGTACAGTGCAGGTAGGCTGTGTGGGTACAGTGCAGGTAGGCTGTGTGGGTACAGTGCAGGTAGGCTGTGTGGGTACAGTGCAGGTAGGCTGTGTGGGTACAGTGCAGGTAGGCTGTGTGGGTACAGTGCAGGTAGGCTGTGTGGGTACAGTGCAGGTAGGCTGTGTGGGTACAGTGCAGGTAGGCTGTGTGGGTACAGTGCAGGTAGGCTGTGTGGGTACAGTGCAGGTAGGCTGTGTGGGTACAGTGCAGGTAGGCTGTGTGGGTACAGTGCAGGTAGGCTGTGTGGGTACAGTGCAGGTAGGCTGTGTGGGTACAGTGCAGGTAGGCTGTGTGGGTACAGTGCAGGTAGGCTGTGTGGGTACAGTGCAGGTAGGCTGTGTGGGTACAGTGCAGGTAGGCTGTGTGGGTACAGTGCAGGTAGGCTGTGTGGGTACAGTGCAGGTAGACTGTGTGGTTACAGTGCAGGTAGACTGTGTGGGTACAGTGCAGGTAGACTGTGTGGGTACAGTGCAGGTAGGCTGTGTGGGTACAGTGCAGGTAGGCTGTGTGGTTACAGTGCAGGTAGGCTAGTTAACATGAGATTATTATGGAAAAGAGTGAGAATATTTTTATTTGTCAAACGTCGGTCAAGCATTGATCATCATGTCACCATAATAAGACCCTCAATATTTATTGGAAAGGAACATCAAGATCACCGTGCACTTTCACCGCCCTGTGAAGTTTGTCATAACTTATTTCATCTGTAGTTTTTAAATTTGAACGTTTAAATGTAACCTTTTAATTAACTAGGCAAATCCGTTAAGAACAAATTCTTATTTACAATGACGGCCTACCCCGGCCAAACCCGGACGACGCTGGGCCGATTGGGCACCACCCCAATCACGGCTGGATGTGATACAGCCTGGATTCAAACCAGGGAGTCTGTAGTGACGCCTCGAGCGTAAAAAAAATTTGCGTGTGAAAAAATTCTGGTATCTTTTATTTTAGATCATGAAATATGGGACCAACACTTTACATATTGCATTTATATTTTTGTTCTCTCTGTGTGTGTGTGTGTGTGTGTGTGTGTGTGTGTGTGTGTGTGTGTGTGTACAGTTGAAGTCGGAGGTTTACATACACCTTAGCCAAATACATTTAAACTCAGTTTTTCACAATTCCTGACATTTAATCCTAGTAATACACTCAATTAGTATTTGGTAGCATTGCCTTTAAATTGTTTAACTTGGGTCAAACGTTTCGGCTAGCCTTCCACAAGCTTCCCACAATAAGTTGGGTGAATTTTGGCCCAGACAGAGCTGGTGTAACTGAGTCAGGTTTGTAGGCCTCCTTGCTCGCACACGCTTTTTCAGTTCTGCCCACAAATTTTCAATAGGATTGAGATCAGGGCTTGGGGTGGCCACCCCAATACCTTGACTTTGTTGTCCTTAATCCATTTTGCCACAACTTTGGAAGTATGCTTTGGGTCATTGTCCATTTGGAAGACCCATTTGCGGCCAAGCTTTATCTTCCTGACTGATGTCTTGAGATGTTGCTTCAATATATCCACATAATTTTCCTGCCTCATGATGCGATCTATTTTGTGAAGTGCACCAGTCCCTCCTGCAGCAAAGCACCCCCACAACATGATGCTGCCACCCCCGTGCTTCACTGTTGGGATGGTGTTCTTCAGCTTCCAAGCCTCCCCCTTTTTCCTCCAAACGTAACGATGGTCATTATGGCCAAACAGTTCTATTTTTGTTTCATCAGATCAGAGGACATTTCTCCAAAAAGTACGAGCTTTGTCCCCATGTGGAGTTGCAAACCGAAGTCTGGCTTTTTTATGGCTGTTTTGGAGCAGTGGCTTCTTCCTTGCTGAGCGGCCTTTCAGGTTAGGTCGATATAGGACTCGTTTTACTGTGGATATAGATACTTTTGTACCTGTTTCCTCCAGCATCTTCACAGGGTCCTTTGCTGTTGTTTTGGGATTGATTTGCACTTTTCGCACCAAAATACGTGCATCTCTAGGGGACATAATGTGTCTCCTTCCTGAGTTGTATGACGGCTGCGTGGTCCCATGCTGTTTATACTTGCGTACTATTGTTTGTACAGATGAACGTGGTACCTTCAGGCATTTGGAAATTGCTCCCAAGGATGAACCAGACTTGTGGAGGTCAACAATTTGTTTTTCTGAGGTCTTGGCTGATTTCTTTTGATTTTTCCCATGATGTCAACCAAAGAGGCACTGAGTTTGAAGGTAGGCCTTGAAATACATCCACAGGTACACCTCCAATTGACTCAAATGATGTCAATTAGCCTATCAGAAAATTCTAAAGCCATAACATAATTTTCTGGAATTTTCCAAGCTGTTTAAATGCACAGTCAATTTAGTGTATGTAAACCTCTGACCCACTGGAATTGTGATACAGTGAATTATAAGTGAAATAATCTGTCTGTAAACAATTGTTGGAAAAATGACTTGTGTCATGCACAAAGTAGATGTCCTAACCGACTTGCCAAAACTATAGTTTGTTAACAAGAAATTTGCGGAGAGGTTGAAAAACAAGTTTTAATGACTCCAACCTAAGTGTAAGTAAACTTCCGACTTCAACTGTGTGTGTGTGTATGTATGTATGTATGTATGTGTATATAATTACTTAAATCATACAATGTGATTTTCTGGATTTTTGTTTTAGATTCCGTCTCTCACAGTTGAAGTGTACCTATGATAAAAATTACAGACCTCTACATGCTTTGTAAGTAGGAAAACCTGCAAAATCGGCAGTGTATCAAATACTTGTTCTCCCCACTGTGTGTGTGTGTATATATATATATATATATATATATATATTATGTATATGTGTGTGTATATATATATATATATATATAATGAATGTATGTATGTGTGTATGTATGTATGTATGTGTATATATATATGTATATATACTGATTTCCTTATATGAAATGTATTTCAGTGAAATCTTTGAAATTGTTGCGTGTTTGTATTTTTGTTAAGTATATAGATAAAGAGAAGCTTAGGCCTAGCCCCAGAGAGAGCGAGAGATGGAGATATGCCGGCAGCATGCTACGATACCAACACCAACATCTCTTTATCCTTGTCAGATATGCTACTGTGTGAAGATATAGGCCTACAGAAAGTCTAATTCGCAATTTTTCGAACACAATATTTTTTATAAAGAAAAGTATTATATTGTTAAATTATAGGATTAACTCTGGTAGGCTTAAAACATTCTTCCTCACCTCAAGATCATCTGTCGGAGTCCGATGCAGCGCAGGTGTGCACTGCCTTCATATCATAAGCCTGCAGTGTAATAGGCTAATAGCCACACCAAACCTTCACAAAAGTTATTGTCAAAAGTAAGTCGAGCCATTCGTTTATTTGGAAAATATGAGCAGATATTATATCACAGCAAACACAACATTACAGCTGGAACTTAATTTGTCCAAAGAAAATGGCTCAACAGAAGCAACAAAACACTTGAACTGGTTTAAACCTACGAATGAAGGCTATTGCCTACTGTACCCAACAAATGACAGCAATAGGCAAATGTTATTTATTTTACAAAAGGCCTACTTATAACCTGTCTTAAACTAAATACTGAGCACAATTAAAAAGACAGCTCGAACTTAATTTAGCCAATGAATATGTCCCAACAGAATTAAACAACACCTTTGGCATAATTAAAGAACTGGTTTAGATTAATAAGTAGGCCTACAATAATAATAATGATGATGGTGATAAAACAAATGATTCTAAATACAAAAACAATTAAGAAAGTTTCACAATTGCATCCTATCTAAATAGTCAGTTGCACAGTAGCCTACATTTGGGCATTTGTGTGGTATTAAAAAATACTCTGTCTTCTGAATTAAATGCAATGGCCCTTTTTATTTTTTTCCCCCAGACCCTGCAAAAATAAAACATCCTCAAAAACATGTAAGCTCCATTGTATGCCACTACTCAAATGCGATTATAGATGCATGCAATGCTTTACTATAAAGGGGATTTTTCTCCCCCCGCACACCCCTCCTTCCAGCACCCACCACTCAAAACATCACATTGTATTTATCACTTGCGCCGAATACAACAGGTGTAGACTTGACCGTGAAATGCATCTTCCTGCGGCTACGCTGGTGGGTGGAGTAGAGTGATACCTGGCGGTGCGCTGCTCATTTCATGGCCACGTGGTGCGGCCTGCAGCCCAAGGCGTCCTGCTGTAATGGACACTCCCAGATGGAGATAAGGAGACACACTATACTGGAGCCAGCACTGCACAGAGTTGAGAAGGCCAGGCCAGCGCAAACTAATACCACGGTGCTGTGAGTTACTCATCCGGTAGTCACCTGGGAAGGCCGGAACAAGGAGTGGAGCCTGCCATATCCTCATAATGTTGCTATATTAAAGTACAGCAGTAGGTAGTGGTAATGCTAGAGTTTCAGACATCCTCTGGACAACTTCTGAGGTGTTTATATCACAGACCACTATGTTCAGACTGTCATTAACATGCCACGTGAGCGTCCAGCCTGCTCATTGTTTTTTTGCTTCCCTCTCATCTGTTTTATTTTTCCACTGTCATGTTCCATACAACATCTCTTGATATCCCAGTGTTCATTTGCACAATCACCATTAGGGCAGTGGTGTCAGGTGTGCTGTTTGAATGGTACACAACAGGGCTTGAGATGTTGTGATCTTTATCAGTACATCAGATATCAGGTGAAGGGAGCAATGGGGGGAGGGGGCATGTATCTTAGCAGTCACTAGGTGTGGGGGGGGGGTCTGTGTGTGTTTGTGGTGAAGGATGAGGTGGACTTGGCATCCCTGAATCTAGATGCCAGTTACTGAGGCTTCACTTATTAAAGTGCTGATTAGCAGATACAGGCGGCTGGGGGGGTTGGTGTGTGTGTGAAAAGGATGACTGGCTTAATGGCCAGCGGCCCCAATGGTAACATGGCTTGCTGTGCGTCAGCAAGCTGCTGCCCTGGGTGCTGGTGAAAGGGCCGTCTCAGCGGGCGAGCCCTCCTCCCTGGTGTCAGCTGTACAGGCCTCCTCTCCCCTCAGACTGCCCTGCTCCCTGCGTCATCACCAGCCACCACAACACGGAGGTGCTGCCACTACCTGTTCTCAGAGAGAGAGAGAGAGAGAGAAGGGAGGAGGGGGGGGGGCATATCATCTCACCCCTAGCCGCCTGTCTGTGTCCGGCCTGTCTCTCTCTGTCCAGCCTCTCTGCAGAGCTGGAAAATGAATGTGGTAGCCAGTGCTCTGTTTGTTTGTAGATGATCATGGTGGAGTGCTTTCACATATTCTGCAATGTAAGCATCCTCACTGTTTTGTTTATTATGTGAACAGCCTATGACGTCTTTTAATCGAAAAAAATGGATCCCACGGTCTTGACAGATGAAAGAACAATGTGATACCTGGGTTAGCACCTAGAAAAACAAAAGCTCATGGGCTGACATGTTGATACATGGTCACTGAGGGGGAGGTATGTTTAGTCGGGGGCCAGTCCAGTGATGGCTGTCTGCTAGCCTCACTGTGAACTTTGCGTCTTCCAGGACTGTGATGTCACTATGCCCCTGCCTTCAGTGGCTGCAATGTTCCAATGACACTTGGTTGCCATGCCAGCGGTGCAGACACCCTCATGAGAAGGCCAGCTCGCTGTTCCCTTCCATATAATAACAGCTATTTATATCTACTTGACAGCCCTGCTTGCTGGAGGCGAAGCAAAAAAAAGGAGAGAGGGAGGGTAAAATAAAATCCAGTCAGATATCTGCCTGCCTGGGTGAGAACATATATGGAGGAGAAACGCCACATTGTAGAATTAATAAATGTGTGTCTGTCTGATTAGAATAATTAATGTTTCAGATTGGCTTCTCCTCACATTATGGGAGAAGGATTGTGTGTGCGTGTGGGTGTGCATACATGTGTCTGAAACTGCTTAATCTCCCCAGTGTTCTACCACAGTCCAAACATCAAAGACCGTAAAGCCCGCTTAGGGCTGTGGCAGTCATGACATTTTGTCAGCTGGTGATGTGTCAAGCAAATAACTGCCGGTCTCACGGTAATTTACCGTTAATTAACATAAACACGTTTAGCATCTCCTGGCTTCCACACACAGCCTACAAGCCACTGATGCAGACCTTTGTAACATCTACCGTTTAAAAAGTCTAATAAATCCATGTAGCCTACACCATCACAATAAATCCATGTTGCCTACACCATCACAATAAATCCATGTAGCCTACACCATCACAATAAATCCATGTAGCCTACACCATCACAATAAATCCATGTTGCCTACACCATCACAATAAATCCATGTAGCCTACACCATCACAATAAATCCATGTTGCCTACACCATCACAATAAAACCATGTAGCCTACACCATCACAATAAATCCATGTAGCCTACACCATCACAATAAATCCATGTAACCTACACCATCACAATAAATCCATGTAACCTACACCATCACAATAAATCCATGTAGCCTACACCATCACAATAAATCCATGTTGCCTACACCATCACAATAAATCCATGTAACCTACACCATCACAATAAATCCATGTAGCCTACACCATCACAATAAATCCATGTAGCCTACACCATCACAATAAATCCATGTAGCCTACACCATCACAATAAATCCATGTAACCTACACCATCACAATAAATCCATGTAGCCTACACCATCACAATAAATCCATGTAGCCTACACCATCACAATAAATCCATGTAGCCTACACCATCACAATAAATCCATGTTGCCTACACCATTACAATAAATCCATGTAGCCTACACCATCACAATAAATCCATGTAGCCTACACCATCACAATAAATCCATGTAGCCTACACCATCACAATAAATCCATGTAGCCTACACCATTACAATAAATCCATGTAGCCTACACCATCACAATAAATCCATGTAGCCTACACCATCACAATAAATCCATGTAGCCTACACCATCACAATAAATCCATGTAGCCTACACCATCACAATAAATCCATGTAGCCTACAACATCACAATAAATCCATGTAGCCTACACCATCACAATAAATCCATGTAGCCTACACCATCACAATAAATCCATGTAGCCTACACCATCACAATACATCCATGTTGCCTACACCATCACAATAAATCCATGTTGCCTACACCATCACAATAAATTCATGTAGCCTACACCATCACAATAAATCCATGTAGCCTACACCATCACAATAAATCCATGTAGCCTACACCATCACAATAAATCCATGTAGCCTACACCATCACAATAAATCCATGTAGCCTACACCATCACAATAAATCCATGTAGCCTACACCATCACAATAAATCCATGTAGCCTACACCATCACAATCAATCCATGTAGCCTACACCATCACAATCAATCCATGTAGCCTACACCATCACAATAAATCCATGTTGCCTACACCATCACAATAAATCCATGTAGCCTACACCATCACAATAAATCCATGTAGCCTACACCATCACAATAAATCCATGTAGCCTACACCATCACAATAAATCCATGTAGCCTACACCATCACAATAAATCCATGTAGCCTACACCATTACAATAAATCCATGTAGCCTACACCATCACAATAAATCCATGTAGCCTACACCATCACAATACATCCATGTAGCCTACACCATCACAATAAATCCATGTTGCCTACACCATCACAATAAATCCATGTTGCCTACACCATCACAATAAATCCATGTAGCCTACACCATCACAATAAATCCATGTAGCCTACACCATCACAATAAATCCATGTAGCCTACACCATCACAATAAATCCATAAGCGCGAATGTTCCAAAATGCTATCAATTAGCGGGAAAACACCATTCTCAAAAGTGACTGCAAATGAGATTATGCATATAATGCTTTTCTTATAAAGATGCATTTTTATGGTGAAAATGATCTTCCCCAAACCTGAAACTCACGCGCTGCTTATGTATACCAGTTATGCTCTACGCCCGGATTGTGCTTCATTTTAACAAGTTATTTGGCCACAGTAGTTGTAATACAAACCTTATCAAAACATATAGGCCTATGGGCTAGGCTACATGAGGTGTGCTGCTATGATTAGAAAAAGCCGCTAAAAAAGCCATGCGCTCTTTCTTGTCTTACAAGCATCATTCACAAGTGATAATATATCATTCACAAGTGATAGGCTAATATTGTCACCCATCAGATTATCATTTTTTTGTTCTTTTTTTGTAACTTTTTATTTAACTTGGCAAGTCAGTTAAGAACAAATTCTTATTTACAATGACAGCCTACTCCGGCCAAACCCTAATCCGGACGACACTGGGCCAATTGTGTGCCGCCCTATGGGACTCCCAAGCATGGCCGGTTGTGATACAGCCTGGAATTGAACCAGGGTCTGTAGTGATGCCTCTAGCACTGAGATACAGTGCCTTAGACCGCTGCACCACTCGTTAGCCCAATTACATATTATTGATTTAATCTTGTCTTTACATATACTAAATAATGTGTCAAATGTGTTTTGATTTAGAATGGACCATTATCATGCACCTGTCTCAAAACAGGGGCAGTGGGGAAAAATACATGTCATCTATGCACTTAAATAGCGAATGGAGGACACTTTTCCCGTGAAAGCTAATGGGAACATCCTCCTTTTAATAAAGGCCATCAACTCTGTTTTCTCATACAATTGCATAGCCTATAGAAATGTTGCAAAACATGAGCTCATGGGCTCTCATGAAGTGTTTGATTAGATTTTCGATTACATTTGCATTGATGTCAGAGTGATTTAGAATGAGAATAGAGTGCTGAGTACCAGGTAGTTAGCAAGTTTGGTAGGCTACTAATGGCCATCAACAGCATCACAGCTTTGAGAAGCCAAGTTACCATGACTAAACGGTCACGTGGAATTTGACTGCCGTCATGACTCGTGACCGCCGGTGTGGCGGTACTGCGATCACCGTAACAGCCCTAAGCACATTCCCTCGTTGTCTCTTGGGCAGCCCTGTGTGTTTTATAGGATTACATTTTTTTGGGCTTTGTCCAATATTTGATAAGGGTCTTGGGATAGGCTAAAACTCCAGCATAGACATACTGTAAACATGGCTTGGCATTGTCAGTGGCTGTCTTATTCTGGCTTTCATTTACCAGTGAATATAGTGTCTATTGTAGGTTTTCTGTTTAGTTAATCAGTTGTTAAATGATTTGCATGTGCAAGGATGACGCACAGAGAAGAATTCAGCAACATATAATCAGAGCGTGATTAAAATGTCTAATTAATGTATCCCTGGTATTTCATGTTTTCTATGTACTATTTCTGCAAAGAACGAGTGTGCATACAAATTGTGCAGGCCATAATTGCTGTAGTTATGTTCGACTGTCCATTAGGCTCATGGTTCTTTTCAATTCACCTATATTTTCCTGTCACGCTAAACTACACAGTTGACAACAACACAGGGAAGAGTAGTAGATATCCTACAGACCCCGGCCCTGGCCTGCTCCCAGCTAGCTTATCCAGGCTCATCTCCTCTCTTCTCACTAACCTGCCCCTACCTTATCTGTTGTGTGGCCCTTTCTGTTGCCCCCTGCAGGTAAAGCTGATGAAGTACATCTGTAAGCAGCTGCAGTGTAAGCGGAAAGTGCCAGAGGCAGAGAGGCCTCAGGCCTTGGACAGTTACCCACGGCTGGGGGACTGGCTGCGCACCATCAACCTGAGACCTGAGCTCATTGAGGTAAGTCCTAGAAGTGTGTGCGTGAAAAGTATGTGATTTCTGAAAAAATCTGAGTTTGCTTAATTTACTATCATCTTAAATTAAGATATTTAATTTTTTTATTATATTTATGCTACTTTCTATGATGTGGACAGTATGTGTACTTAGAACGCAGCGATGAATTTCTTTCTCAAATGGCACAGATAATTTAAATAGCAGCCAACCGGTGTCACTGTTGATATCTTATGGCGGGTCGTGATTCGATGAAGTTAAGTTTTTGAGCTGTGTTAGTTTTAACAGGACGTGCAACCTCATCTCCTCTCTCTCTCTCGCTCTCTCTCTCTCGCTCTCTCTCGCTCTCTCTCTCTCTCTCTCTCTCTCTCTCTCTCAACCACACCACTGTTGGCTGCTGCTTTACTGTATCTGCATGTCTCCCCAGGCACGCGCATTATGTACTGGCTAGGCTGGGGCCAGGCCTGGAGAGGGCAGGGCAGAGTGGTGCTCTGTTGTTCACTTACCAGTGTTGTTTTAGCTGAGAGTCTCCTGTCACATTCCTCACACTCTGGATGAACCCCAGATACAGCACCACCCAATCCACAGAATGTGCAGTCTCTCTCTCATGTTGTCTCTCTGATGCTCTCTCTCTTACGTTCTCTCTCTCTCTCATCTCTCTTACGTTGTCTCTCTCTCTCTCATGCTCTCCCTCCATCATTTGCTCTATTTTTACTCATTGGCCAGTGGTCTGTCTGTGCCCTGTGAACAAACGGCAAGCAGGATAGGACAGAAATGCAGCCTACTAAATACCAGGGATGCCAGCGGGCTTTTGTGCTTATAGTGGAGCTTTATGATGTCTTCCATCCAACAAGTTCCTTTTACAGTACAACTCCCATCAGTCAGCCATTCAAGCAGTTTTGCTGCTGCATCCTGGGTGCTGTGACCCACTTCAGTGACAATGTGAACCATAGAATTAGGAATTACAATACTAGGATCTCTATGGTGTGAACCATGAAGGCACAGCTGACCCAGAATCCACCAGTGCTGCATGCCTGCACGCTCACTGTTTGGGGGTGTACTCAGCCAAGAAGGGAGCTTGTCTCTTTGTATTCATTATGTACATAATATTACATAACCAGCTGATCTGTGGACATTAGGTTGAGAGCTTCTTGCAGGTCTGTGTGTATCTTATGGGCTTAATTGCAAGTGATGCAAAAAGCCTCCTTGTGACAGCCCTCCTGTAAGCCTTCCAACTGGGTGAGCCTGCTTCTACACGTTGCATGTTACCCGGAACGATATTCGAACATATCTGTAAGCAACTGAATGTTTTTTGTTACTCGAAAAGGAACCTCTCTGGAGTATGTTCTTGCCTTACATACAGTATTTCCAGAAAAATTTTCTCAGCTTGTTGAGGATGGTGAGACAATGGTTTTAGCTCTAAGGTGACAGGGTTCATTCTCACCCACACAATATGCTTCAGGCCAGTAGGGGGTGAACAAGGTGTTCCTCTCCTCTTGGCTCGGTGATCACACCTGTGTTGAACTGTGAGTGAGGGTTAGACCTGGCCAGTGAGTCACCTGTCCTGGTCTAGCCAGGCTGACATCAGCACTTTACGGGGAGCAGGCATACCCCCTTCCCCCCCGAAAGATGAACGGAGCAATGTACAAAGAGATCCTTGATGAGAACCTGCTCCAGATCGCTCAGGACCTCAGACTGGGATGAAGGTTCACCTTCCAACAGGACAATGACCCTAAGCACACAGCCAAGACAACACAGAAGTGGCTTCAGGACAAGTCTCTGAATGTCCTTGAGTGGCCAAGCCAGAGCCCGGACTTGAACCCGATCTAACATCTCTGGAGAGACCTGAAAATAGCTGTGCAGCGACGCTCCCCATCCAACCGGACAGAGCTTGAGAGGATCTGCAGAGAAGAATGGGAGAAACTCCCCAAATACAGGTGTGCCAAGCTTGTAGTGTCATAGCCAAGAATATTCGAGGCTGTAATCGCTGCCAAAGGTGCTTCAACAAAGTACTGAGTAAAGGGTCTGAATACTAATGTAAATGTGATATTTAAGTAGTTTTTTTTATATAAAAACCTGTTTTTGCTGTGTTATTATGGTGTATTGTGTGTATATTGATGGGGGAAAAATACTATTTAATAATTTTTAGAATAAGGCTGTAACGTAACAAAATGTGGAAAAAGTCAAATCAAATCAAAAAATTGTCGCATGCGCCGAATACAACAAGTGTAGACTTTACCGTGAAATGCTTACTTACAAGCCCTTAACCAACAGTGCAGTTCAAGAAGAAGAAAATATTTACCAAGAAGACCAAAGTGAAAAGTAATAATAAAAGTAACACAATAAGAATAACAATAACGAGGCTATATAAAGGGGGCACCGGTACTGAGTCAGTGCAGGTCGAGGCAATCTGTACATGTAGGTGGGGGCGAACTGACTATGCACAGGTAACAAACAAACAGCTAGTGTACAAAAGGGGGGGGGTCAATGTAAATTGTCCGGGGGCGATTTTATGATTTGTTCAGCAGTCTTATGGTTTAGGGGTAGAAGCTGTTGAGGAGCCTTTTGGTCCTAGACTTGGCGCTCCGGTACGGCTTGCCGTGCGGTAGCAGAGAAAACAGTCTATAACTTGGGTGACTGGAGTCTGACAATTTTATGGGGTTTCCTCTGACACCGCCTATTAAATAGGTCCTGGATGGCAGGAAGCCTGGCCCCAGTGATGTATTGGGCCGTTCACACTACCCTTTGTAGCGCCTTATGGTCAGATGCCGAGCAGTTGCCATACCAGGTGGTGATACAAACGGTCAGGATGCTCTCGATGGTGCAGCTGTAGAACCTTTTGAGGATCTGGGGACCCATGCCAAATCTTTTCAGTCTCCTGAGGGGGAAAAGGTTTTGTCGTGCCCTCTTCACGACTGTCTTGGTATGTTTGGACATTGATAGTTCGTTGGTGATGTGGACACCAAGGAACTTAACTCTCGACCCGCTCCACTACAGTCCCGTCAATGTTAATGGGGGCCTGTTCGGCCCGCCTTTTCCTGTAGTCCACAATCAGCTCCTTAGTCTTGCTCATGTAACAGTATAACTTTAGTACGTCCCCTCGCCCCGACACGGGCGCGAACCAGGGACCCTCTGCACACATCGACAACAGTCACCCACGAAGCGTCGTTACCCATGGCTCCACAAAAGCCACGGCCCTTGCAGAGCAAGGTGCAACACTACTTCTAGGTTTCAGAGCAAGTGACGTAACTGATTGAAACGCTAGTAGCGCGTACCCGCTAACTAGCTAGCCATTTCACATCCGTTACACTCACCCCCCTTTCAACCTCCTCCTTTTCCGCAGCAACCAGTGATCCGGGTCAACAGCATCAATGTAACAGTATAACTTTAAACCGTCCCCTCGCCCCGACCTCGGGCGCGAACCAGGGACCCTCTGCACACATCAACAACTGACACCCACGAAGCATCGTTACCCATCACTCCACAAAAGCCACGGCCCTTGCTGAGCAAGGTGCAACACTAATTCTAGGTTTCAGAGCAAGTGACGTAACTGATTGAAACGCTAGTAGCGCGTACCCGCTAACTAGCTAGCCATTTCACATCCGTTACACTCACATTGAGGGAGAGGTTGTTGTCCTGGCACCACACTGCCAATTCTCTGACCTCCTCCCTATAGGCCGTCTCATCATTGTCGGTGATCAGGCCTACCACTTTTGTGTCGTCAGCAAACTTAATGATGGTGTTGGGGTCGTGTTTGGCCACGCAGTTGTGGGTGAACAGGGAATACAGAAGGGGACTAAGTACACACCCCTGAGGGGCCCCAGTGTTGAGGATCAGCGTGGCAGACGTGTTGTTGCCTACTCTTACTACCTGGGGGCGGCCCGTCAGGAAGTCCAGGATCCAGTTGCAGAGGGAGGTGTTTAGTCCCAGAGTCCTTAGCCTAGTGATGAGCTTTGTGGGCACTATGGTGTTGAACACTGAGCTGTAGTCAATGAACAGCATTCTCAAATAGGTGTTCCTTTTGTCCAGGTGAGAAAGGGCAGTGTGGAGTGCGATTGAGATTACGTCATCTGTGGATCTGTTGGGGCGGTATGCGAATTGGAGTGGTCTAGGGTGTCCGGGAGGATGCTGTTGATGTGAGCCATGACCAGCCTTTCAAAGCACTTCATGGCTACAGACGTGAGTGCCACGGGGCGGTAATCATTTAGGCAGGTTACCTTCACTTCCTTGGGCACAGGGACTATGGTGGTCTGCTTGAAACATGAAGGTATTGCAGACTCGATCAGGGAGAGGTTGAAAATGTCAGTGAAGACACTTGACAGTTGGTCCGCGCATGCTTTGAAAACACGTCCTGGTAATCCGTCTGGCCCGGTGGCTTTGTGAATGTTGACCTGTTTAAAGGTTTTGTTCACATCGGCTACCAAGAGCGTTATCACACAGTCATCCAGAACAGCTGGTGCTCTCGTGCATGCTTCAGTGTTGCTTGCCTCGAAGCGAGCATAAAAGGCATTTAGCTCGTCTGGTAGGCTCACGTCATTTGGCAGCTCGTATCTGGGTTTCCCTTTGTAGTCCGTAATAGTTTTCAAGCCCTGCCACATTCGACGAGTGTCAGAGCCGGTGTAGTTGGATTCAGTCTTAATCCTGTATTGACGCTTTGCTTGTTTGATGGTTCGTCTGAGGGCATAGCGGGATTTCTTATAAGCGTCCAGATTAGTCTCCCGCTCCTTGACAGCGGCAGCTCTAGCCTTTAGCTTGATGCGGATGTTGCCTGTAATCCATGGCTTCTGGTTGGCATATGTACGTACAATCACTGTGGGGACGACGTCATCGATGCACTTATTGATGAAGCCGATGACTGAGGTGGTGTATTCCTCAATTTCATTGGATGAATCCCGGAACATATTTCAGTCTGTGCTAGCAAAACAGTCCTGTAGTGTAGCATCCACGTCATCTGACCACTTCCGTATTGAGCGAGTCACTGGTACTTCCTGCTTTAGTTTTTGCTTGTAAGCAGGAATCAGGAGGATAGAATTATGGTATGATTTGCCAAATGGAGGGCAGGGGAGAGCTTTGTATGCATCTGTGTGTGGAGTAAAGGTGGTCTATGATTTTTTTCCCCTGGTTGCACATATGACATGCTGGTAGAAATGAGGTGAAACAGATTTAAGTTTGCGTGCAATAAAGTCCCCGGCCACTAGGAGCGCCACTTCTGGGTGAGCATTTTCTTCTTTGCTTATGGCCTTATAGAGTTGGTTGAGAGCGGTCTTAGTGCCAGCTTCGTTTTGTGGTGGTAAATAGACTGCTACGAATAATACAGATGAGAACTCTCTTGGTATCTACGCGGTCTACATCTTATTATAAGCGGCAGGCTTATAGCCTAGTGCGGGGCGGAAGGTAGCCTAGTGGTTAGAGCGTTAGACTAGTAACCGAAAGGTTGCAAGATCGAATCCCGAGGGGCAAGGTACAAATCTGTCGTTCTGCCCCTAGGCCATCATTGAAAATAAGAATTTGTTCTTGACTGACTTGCCTAGTTAAATAAAGGTTAAAAATAAATAAAAATAAGGTACTCTACCTCAGGCAAGCAATACCTTGAGACTTCTTTAATATTAGATATCGCGCACCAGCTGTTATTGACAAAAAGACTAACACCCCCACCCCTCGTCTTACCAGAGGTAGCGTCACTGTTCTGCCGGTGCATGGAAAATCCCGCTAGCTCTATGTTGTCCGTATCTTCCTTCAGCCACGTCTCGGTGAAACATTTTTTTATGTCCCGTTGGTAGGATAATCTTAATCGTAGGTCATCCATTTTATTGTCCAATGATTGCACATTAGCGAGAAGAATGGAAGGCAGTGGGAGTTTACTCGCTCGCCTCCGGATTTTCAGAAGGATGCCCGATCTGCAGCCCGTTTTCCGGCGTCTTTTCTTAACGCGAAAGGCGTGGATCTGGGCCTGTTCCAGTGAAAGCAGGATATCCTTTTCGCCGGACACGCCGGACTCGTTAAAGGAAAAAGTTTATTCCGGTCCGCGGTGAGTAATCGCTTTTCTGATGTCCAGAAGTTATTTTTGCTCATAAGAGACGGTAGCAGCAACATAATGTACACAATAAGTTAAAAAAATAAGTTACACAAAACGCAAAAAAATTACAAAATAGCACAATTGAGTTTCTGTGTCCTCCTCGTGCAGCTTGTTGTCTGGCCTCTTCTCTGGGTGGGAGGCTCCAGGGGGATTTGGCCAGTCAGTCAGTACTTACTGGTCTCTGCTCCTTGCCTGGCCTGGCTTGTTCTGGCCTGGCCTGTCCTGCTCTGTGGACATAACTGGAGTTGGACATATGGGCTGGCTGGCTTTGGTTTATGAGAATGAACAATGATAACCTTTGTGTCTAGCATAGGCGAGTTGGACTCTAGCATACTCGTTCGTGTAAGATGTATACAGTTTGTATGTTTCTCTGTCACATGTTGTACTGTATGTAGAGGTGTGTCATGACGTTGCCCTGTTTGGGTACAGCAAGCCCCATCCCCCTCTCCCTGCCTCTCCCTGCCCCCTACAACTAGGCTGCTGTGGTCAGTGAGGTCGTAAATTCCTAGGGAAGACCCTGACTTATGGCCACACAGTATAGAGATAGAGTGTTTCACTTTATTCACTCTATTTCACTCTAAGTTTCATAGAGAACAAAGGAATTTCTTCCACCTCACAGAACTTGAGGTCCGAACAACGTTTACGTTCCGGAGAAGGTATAAAAGATCGGTGAAGAATCCAGCTACGAACTGGTCCGTTTGTTACAACTTGGGGAAGCTCATGGGAGACAGTGCGGCCACATTACCATAAGGCTGTTTATATAATAGACGCACATTTGTGGCCTGCTGGAGGTCATTTTGCAGGGCTCTGGCAGTGCTCCTCCTTGCACAAAGGCGGAGGTAGCGGTCCTGCTGCTGGGTTGTTGCCCTCCTACGGCCTCCTCCACGTCTCCTGATGTACTGGCCTGTCTCCTGGTAGCGCCTCCATGCTCTGGACACTACGCTGACAGACACAGCAAACCTTCTTGCCACAGCTCGCATTGATGTGCCATCCTGGATGAGCTGCACTACCTGAGCCACTTGTGTGGGTTGTAGACTCCGTCTCATGCTACCACTAGAGTGAAAGCACCGCCAGCATTCAAAAGTGACCAAAACATCAGCCAGGAAGCATAGGAACTGAGAAGTGGTCTGTGGTCACCACCTGCAGAACCACTCCTTTATTGGGGGTGTCTTGCTAATTGCCTATAATTTCCACCTTTTGTCTATTCCATTTGCACAACAGCATGTGAAATTTATTGTCAATCAGTGTTGCTTCCTAAGTGGACAGTTTGATTTCACAGAAGTGTGATTGACTTGGAGTTACATTGTGTTTTTTAAGTGTTCCCTTTATTTTTTTGAGCAGTGTATATTGATTGCAATTGTTCCCGAATGAGTGAGCGTTCATGTGCAAAGGATTAGTATTTCAATTGTTATAATTATCAACTTTGTAGTGTCTCATCTCAGTTGACCCCCACTTCCCCTTTTGTCCATACCGGTTTAGCCCACTAGGGCACATTCTCCTATCATTTCTTGTAACCATATTTACTTTGTTTGTTTTGTTTATGCATTTCTGTGAATTACTTAGTTAGTAATAAATAAATGATTTAAGACAATTGATGTATGGATGATTGATATAGTGAAGACTGGGTTCGTGCAGATAACCAACAATTTACGACGTTTGGAATGAGACTAACGTGAGGTAAAATAAATAATTCATTAATCAGAAGACTATTGATCAGATATGAAAATATCTGAAAGGTTATATTAGGAAATTATAACTTTGTAATCTGAATATTTTCCTTGGTGCCCCGACTTCCTAGTTAATTACAGTTACATTATTAATCTGTTTAATCGCGTAATACTAATTACAGAGAATCTTTGATAAAAACTAAAAGTCTTAATTTAATGATGCCAAAGACACGACAGGTGTGACTGGATACTGTGTGGACGTACTAATAACTCACCCCCCCGACCTTGTCTCTTTCTTCTCCTCTCTCCAGGCAGTGCCCGTGAAACTGTCCCTGGATGCCTTGCTGCAGATGCCAGGTTCTCAGGTGCAGGAGACCATGAGGAGACTGGGCTCCACTTCAGAGGAGTGTGCCAGGCTCACCGCTGCCCTCTCCTGCCTGAAGAGTGCCACTGAATCAGGTGGGTGTCTGTCTGTCTGTACCCTGGAGAGTCTGCCTGATCTGCCATGTCAGTCTGGGGTCTCTGTGGGGTTTTACTGACTGTAGGACACGGCTGTTTCTGCTCTATTAGCCCCGTCAGCAGCAACAGGGTGCCACCCAGGGTAAGGTTATGTTGTAGGACAGAAGACACAGGGTTGAGGGGTGGAAGACTGATTGGAGTGTGGTAGTGGTCTGTAACCCTGTTCTGTGCCTCCCCTACAGATGGGGAGCTGAGAGAGGATGTTGGACTCTGGTTCTCTGAGCCCACCCGGCGAGACAGTGGCTCTCTGCTGCTGCCTGCCGACCAGCTGACGGGGGGGATGGGGGGTCCGATGCGCCCCCACAGCCCCTCTCCCCTAGCTCGGCCCCCCACCACCCCATCCACTCCCTCCACCCCCTGCACCGCCTGTGCCCAACCCCGGTTCGGCTCCGTGTCTGCAATGCCCGGTCCCGAGGCACATGGGGCGTACATTTACGCTGACAGCCCCTTCACAGACCCCTTCCCCCTCTCCGCCGCCCATCAGGGGCGACTCTATGGCCACACCTCCACACCGCCCATCACCCCGCCCTCCAAGAGGCGCCACAGGCTGAAGCCCCCATGCACCCCGCCACCGCCCTCCCGCAAGGTGCTGCACCTCCTGCCCAACATCACCCTGACCCGCAGCAAAAGTCACGAGTCCCAGCTGGGGAACCGCATCGAGGAGCCGCCCACCAACAAGTAGGTCACTTCCTGCCCCCCATGCTTTGTGAGAGTTCCAGTCCATTATGACCTAGATTAAAGGGTTATGCTGTCTGACAGTGTTGTTGGAGGCACAGCATTTCAACTGATCCAGTCCATTTGACAGTAATCATAGTGGCCCACTCGACAAGAGATTTCTGAAAGATTATTTTGCTTGGCAACGCATGTGAGGTCATCATGACCAGTGTCTGGGCAGTTTTCCACAATGCTCAAAATCTTGGAACCGGTTTGTATATGGGACACACTTCTGTCCTTCCTTATTATGATGTTACAACTGAAGCACAGGGCTTTTCACACACACACACACACACACACACACACACACACACACACACACACACACACACACACACACACACACACACACACACCACATCCTGCCCATTGCTGCCTTAATGTGTTCAGTATAAGGCCAGAGCTAATCCCCCACAGATTCCCTGAGATTGAGTCATTTCTAAGGCATGATTCTCAGAGGGCAAGACACAGAAACACAGACACACACACACACACTTTTCCCACACAGACATACATACACATACAGTACTAACACATATCCATAATATCCTGTTCATTTGTAAATGTACAGTGGCTTGCGAAAGTATTCACCCCCACTTGGCATTTTTCCTATTTGTTGCCCTACAGCCTGGAATTATAATCGATTTTTGGGGGGTTTGTATCATTTGATATACACAACATGCCTACCACTTTGAAGATGAAAAATATGTTTTATTGTGAAACAAACAAATAAGACAAAAGAAAACAGAAAACTTGAGCGTGCATAACTATTCACCCCCCCCCCCCCCCCCCAAAAAAAAGTAAATACTTTGTAGAGCCACCTTTTGCAGCAATTACAGCTGCAAGTCTCTGTCTCTATAAGCTTGGCACATCTAGCCACTGGGATTTTTGCCCATTCTTCAAGGCAAAACTGCTCCAGCTCCTTCAAATTGGATGGGTTCCGCTGGTGTACAGCAATCTTTAAGTCATACCACAGATTCTCAATTGGATTGAGGTCTGGGCTTTGACTAGGCCATTCCAAAACATTTAAATGTTTCCCCTTAAACCACTTGAGTGTTGCTTTAGCATTATGCTTAGGGTCATTGTCCTGCTGGAAGGTGAGCCTCCGTCCCAGTCTCAAATCTCTGGAAGACTGAAACGGGTTTCCTTCAAGACTTTCTCTGTATTTAGCGCCATCTGTCATTTCTTCAATTCTGACCAGTTTCACAGTCCCTGCCGATGAAAAACACACATGATGCTGCCACCACCATGCTTCACTGTGGGGATGGTGTTCTCAGGGTGATGAGAGGTGTTGGATTTGCGCCAGACATAGCGTTTTCCTTGATGGCCAAAAAGCTCAATTTTAGTCTCATCCAACCAGAATACCTTCTTCCATATGTTTGGAGAGTCTCCCACATGCCTTTTGGCGAACACCAAACGTGTTTGCTTCTTTTTTTCTTTAAGCAATGGCTTTTTTCTGGCCACTACATATGCACGCACCACTTTTCCGTTATAATTCTTTTTAACAAGTTTATTTTTTAAATTTCACTTCACCAATTTGGACTATTTTGTGTATGTCTGTTACATGAAATCCAAATAAAAATCTATTTAAATTACAGGTTGTAATGCAACAAAATAGGAAAAATGCCACGGGAGGTGAATATTTTTGCAAGGCACTGTAGCATTAGTGATGAAAAGCTCAGCTGTAATGAATGGAACCTGACTAGATGGAAGTATTTAAACAGGACTGATAATATAGCTTAATACATAGACTATATACTTTATATAGAAGTAGACCATATGACCACAGACCTATCATGTGAGGACACTGATGAGTGTGACCGGGGGCATAGGGAGGCACAGGCCTTTTCCACTGTGTATAGAGCCCAGAGAGAGCAGGCAGGAAGGCAGTGGGGCTGCCTGCTGCTGGATCAGCACTCTGCATTCCTGACCCAGTGCCAGGCAGAGGACGCTCAGCCCTTTGGCCTGTGCTCTGCTGTTGTGGAGGTTGTGGCTGAGTCTGCCATGTGCCAAGACCTGCTGCTAATGTCTCCCTCCTTCCCTATCTGCCTCGCTCCTCTCCTCTCTGCCACTTGCATAACATGGCTGGTACAGGATAGCCATTAAATTATTGTCTTTGGTGATCTGTATGGTGGCCCATTTGGGATTGTCATTGAGTAATCCAGTGTTGACTGTGTTGAGATGAGGGTGTGGGAGCAGCAGCGTGCCACTGTACTGACGTCCCAGTGTGTTCTTTTTTCCCCTCAGGTGTACAAAGCAGAATAAGTTGTTCCTCAACGTTCAGATCAATGGGAATGGCTGTGAGGACTCACCCTCCCGTTCCCCCCACCTGTCTGCCCGCACCCCCGGGGCTTCCACCCCTGCCCCCGCCACTGCCCCCTACACCCTACCTGGCACCCCTACCCTGATGGAGGAGCATTCATCCCACCTCAAGAGTGAGTTCACACACATGTCTACTTTCCCCACTTAGGCTATATGTAAGGAATCTTCCTTTGAGTAGATTGGTAAGTGCATGGTGAACTACTCTGATAGAATGGACCCTTTGTCTATGTGTGCTCTTTGTAAAGAAATAGATTTATTTTCCAGTAACTGGCTGTAGGGCCACAGTAGCCGTCCCAGTTTGGCTCAGAGGCAGTGTGTGTTTCAGTCGGTAGATTGCTGGGGTTGTTCCATCTGAGGACTGTGATGTGGAGGAGCGTTCGCTGACCCCATTGCTTGTATAGATTACATTACTCCTCCACTTCATTTGACAGCTTAGAGATAAATCTAATACTCCCACAAATTTGTATCTTTGAGAGTGACTGACTGAGTGAGTGATTGTGTGTTGAGTGAGTGATTGTGTGTTGAGTGAGTGATTGTGTGTTGAGTGAGTGATTGTGTGTTGAGTGAGTGATTGTGTGTTGAGTGAGTGAGTGTTGAGCGAGTGAGTGTGTGTGTGTGTGTGTGTGTGTGTGTTGAGCGAGTGAGTGAGTGAGTGAGTGTGTGTGTGTGTGTGTGTGTTGAGCGAGTGAGTGTGTGTGTGTGTTGAGTGAGTTTGTGTTGAGCGAGTGAGTGTATGAGCGTGTGAGTGTGTCTGTTGACCGAGTGAGTGTGTGTGTTGACAGTGTGTGTGGTGAGTGAGTATGTGTGTGTGCTTTTGTGTCAGTAAATGTTTTTCATTGGTTTTGGCACATACTGTAGCAAGTGGTAGGGTTGAAAAATTCTGGGAACTTCCACGAGTCTTCCAACCAGGATTTCTGGAAATGTTGGGAAGTTTGGGAAAAGAACCAGAATTGAGCATTTCCCTGAGCACCACTCATTTCATTTTGATACTAGCCACTAAACTTCATAGAACATTTGCAGTTTTTGCGCTAATACTCAATGTTTAGACACATCCTCCTCTGTCAGGTTTACGTTTGATTCCTAGTGTTTGACATCTCTGTCTCTCTCCAGATAACATGGGGTTGCGTCGCGGCTCCCCACAGGCAGTGAGGAGAGACATAGGCCTGGCCGTCACCCACAGGTTGCTGACTACACCTTTAAGCCTCAGACTGCCATGATGAAAATATGAAATATACTTTCAATCTGCAGTAGATATAGCAAAACACTATTGATGGTTTAAGCAATTGATGATTCTGTGTGCAGGTTTTCCACCAAGTCGTGGCTGTCCCAGACGTGTCAGGTGTGTCAGAAGAACATGATGTTTGGGGTGAAGTGTAAACACTGCAGGTGAGTGAAGTGAGGAGGAGGAGGAGGGGGAGGTGGAGGCTCTCTGAGATGTTCTGGAGTTAGGTTGAGTGTCTGTACAATGCAGTAAAATACAACTTCATCCTGTTTTGGTGGTTTGTTTTTCTGTGCTGTTCTCTGATTGGTTGTTTCCTGACTGCAGGTTAAAGTGCCATAATAAGTGTACTAAAGAATCTCCCTCCTGCAGAATCTCCTTTCTGCCAAGTAAGCCTTCCACACCACACACTTTCGCAGGTTAGTATTTATTGGGATGACTCATGTACTGGAGGCAGCTCTGCAGAGGGGTCACTAACTGGCACAAAGTCATAAAATCTGATTTTAAACCTAACCTTAACTGCAATATTGTTTTCATAAATCTTTACAATATAGACAATTTTGACTTTGCAGCTGGCACATCTAACAGAAAATCGCTCAGTTCTACCTCCAGGACAAGACTGATCCCAATAAACGTCAACCTGCTAAATGTTAATCTGTAGTTTATTAAAGGGCCTACATAGATTCAACAAGTATGAGGGTTATGATCCCAATCTCTTCTTTCCAGTCACCAAAATCCGGAGGACTGAGTCTGTGCCGTCTGACATCAACAACCCTGTGGACCGGCCATTAGAAGCACCACAATTTGGCACACTACCAAAAGCCATCACCAAAAAGGTACAACCAATCACACCTGCTTAGATATTACATCACAGCTTTGATGATAATCATGTGCATGATGCTGTTAGGACAGACACGTGTGTTATTGACTCTGATCAGTGTGTATTTGTTCTCCTTCTCTCAGGATCACCCTCCTGTGCTGAACCAGTTGGACTCCAGCAGTAACCCGTCCTCCACAACCTCCTCCACACCCTCCTCCCCTGCCCCCTTCCAGAACCCTCCCAGTGCCACCCCGCCCCCCAACCCCTCGCCCAAGGGCCACCGGGAAAACCGCTTCCACTTCCCAGGTAGGTCCCTGACCATCACTCACACACGTATACAAATACACACAATCACCGCTCGTACACACAAACACACACATGAATATACACACACACGGATATATAAACAACCACACAAGCATGTCCACTGCACACAGTTAAGCCAGCATTCTCCCACTATCAAGGTGCATGCTTGCATTGTGTTCTTCATTACACAGAATGTCTCCCTGAGTCACATTTTCTGTTTAGTGAATGCTAGACTTGGAATGGCCGGGCAGCAGTGGTCGACCTCCCTCTCTCTCCCTCTTCATTAATACCACTAACACAGAGTTACTCCTGTGGCTGGGAGGGTGGGTGTGACTAGGGTTGTTTTAATGGCTACTCTAACCCAGAGTCCTTCTTTCCTCTCCATGCTTGTTGGTTCTTCCCTCTCTTTCCCCTAAGCTGCCTGCTACTTTCAGCATAGACAGCAGTTTATCTTCCCTGGTGAGTTTACGGTACAGTCCCAGACACTGTTGGGCGGCGCTCACTCCTGCCCACATCCTCAGCCACAACCAACCCTGTCAGCTCTGTCTATCTCCTGCATGTACTCACGGGTTTAGTGGATTAAATGAGCAAGTTGTGCATTTGTGAATGCCTTGGAACAATGTGTTGTGCTGTGTGATATTTAGACTGCATTATCTCATGTGGAGATGGGTCTCTGTGCCACCTGTTGGGGAGTTTCAGAATTGCATGTCTTATCATATTGTGGTGGTGGTGGTTGTCAACACATTGCTATGGCAAGGGGCCAATATAAGTGGGCAAAGAAACTACATGAGGGATGCAAGTTTGGCTTTAAGAGCAAAAATAGTTTTATTGCATACTGAATATTTGTATTATTTTCTCCCAGATGTGTCCAGTTCCACTACTTTGCACTCTGAAGCCCTCCAAGACACAGTGTAAGGCTCGCCTGTCTATTTCATTTATCAATAGTGTTTTAATGGTGCAACACTCAGAACACTCTGACATTGTGACTGTGGTTTGACCCGTCCCAACAGTGAGACTGAACCAGCAGATGACATGCACGCTGAACTGGCTGAGGATGAGGACGGAGAGGTAGAAACTGTGTGTGTGTAAAGTAACTGTAACATATGTGCAGACACATGCCCAAAACCAAAAACATTGGCCATGCATGAATGTCCTACAGGAGGAAGAGGAGGAGGAGGAGGAGGTTGAACCTGAGATAGACCCAGACCCAGTAGAGGAGGAGGAGGAGGATGATGAGGAAGATGACGATGGGAGTGAGATGAATGGGGGTTCGGACGGTGAGTGTGATGGTGATGAGTTGGATGACCTGCCCAGCTCACGGGGTGGTCGCTGGAAAGGCCCCATCTCCCGTAAGGCCAGCCAGACCAGCGTCTACCTGCAGGAGTGGGACATTCCCTTCGAACAGCTGGACCTGGG
The DNA here is from genome assembly GCF_016432855.1 of Salvelinus namaycush. NCBI lineage: Eukaryota > Metazoa > Chordata > Actinopteri > Salmoniformes > Salmonidae > Salvelinus > Salvelinus namaycush. The sequence goes on along the minus strand of NC_052318.1, from coordinate 37,350,796 downwards.
AGAGCTCATTGGGAAGGTGAGAGGGCAATAGAACACACTGTTTTCACTGGAGATAACCTTTTCAATGATTGAGCTACATATGCATGAAACTATCAGTGTTTTTTATTCAAACCCATTGAATGTGTGTTTCTGAAAGTGTCATTAAAATCACTCCCTCCTTCACTCCAGGGCCGTTGGGGCAAGGTGCATAAGGGGCGTTGGCATGGCGAGGTGGCCATCCGGCTGCTGGAGATAGATGGGAACAACCAGGACCACCTGAAGCTGTTTAAGAAGGAGGTGATGAACTACAGACAGACCCGTCATGAGAACGTGGTCCTCTTCATGGGGGCCTGCATGGCCCCGCCCCACCTCGCCATCATCACTAGGTAGGGGGAGGGGCTAACTTACATCCCAAATGAATATCTCTTTGGTATATTCAGTCCACCATAGCTGTTGTTTACTTGTTTAGTTCCATTTGTTCATTCAAATGTTTCTCTCCAGTTTCTGTAAAGGGAGGACACTATATTCTGTTGTTCGGGACACCAAAAACACACTGGATATAAACAAGACGAGGCAAATCGCTCAAGAAATTGTAAAGGTGAACTTCTATTCTTGTTCGGTCCTTTCAGATTTCTACAGGTAGATGGGTAATGTTGACATATACAGTATGTGTAATATATATTTACTGTATTTCCTTACTTTAATCCACACAGGGAATGGGCTACCTGCATGCCAAAGGCATTGTCCACAAGGACTTGAAGTCAAAGAACGTCTTTCATGACACCAATAAAGTGATTATTACAGACTTCGGCCTGTTTGGGATCTCTGGAGTGGTTCAGGAGGGGAGGTATGGACTCGGCATATTGGTTCCTACAGCTATCATCTCAGCTGGTGGATACTCGGTGGGTCTGTGTTCTCCTAACAGTGGTTTCTTATTGTGCGTGTGTGTGTTTTCGCTCACAGGCGAGACAACGAGCTGAAGCTTCCACATGGCTGGATCTGTTACCTGGCGCCAGAGATCGTACGCAGGATGAGCCCTGGAAACAATGAGGACCGCCTGCCCTTCTCCAACGCTGCAGACGTCTACGCCTTTGGGTACGCTCTCTAAGCAGATTCTGAAGTACCTTTTCTTTATCATTAATAGCAGAATAGTTTCTCCTTGAGACTGCTTCACTTTACAGTTAACTGGCTCTGGGGAATGACCATATTGCTGGTTGCCCCCTTGTAGCACCATTTGGTACGAGCTCCAAGCCAGGGACTGGCCTATCACCAACCAGCCTGTGGAGGCTACCATCTGGCAGGTGGGGAGCGGTGAGGGCATCAAGAAGGTCCTGGCAGAGATCAACCTGGGCAAGGAGGTCACGGTGAGTGGAGGGGGGAAGCACTTATGTGAGCGGAGCTGGAGTGGAGCGTGCCCAATTTGACTGGAGCCCGGTGTGAGATTCCCAAAGGCTGGAGCGTAGGCCTTCTCGCCCGCCCCAATTTTGCTCCAGTAGCGCTCACTTCACGAGCTCAGGGCATGCCCACCCCAGCATGCATTTGTAGTCTACTTGCTTTAGCTACTGTCATGGAGTTCACTAAATATTTTCATAAAGAAAGTGATAAAACACACAGGTGCTAAATCAAGGTGACTTACAAAGATTAGGACCAAGAGCAAGAGAGGGAGTGTGGTGATGTAGTGTCCACAACTAAAGAATCATTGTGGAATCTGAAAAGATACGTATCCCGAAAGCATGAGCGGGATTTCCAACCGCTCATCTCCCCTCACATGCTCTGGTGCCAGATCACATTGTGCTGGAATCATGCAGAAATCTATGCTCATACTTTTTGGGGGGGGAATTGCATCTTTCTTAATCCTAGCAGGGTAAGTGAGGGTATTTGCTCATGCTAATGCTATGTTTTTAAGGGATGACCTTGATAGAGTAGAGAAGAAATTAAAGCTGACTACAGGATACATCTCTGCATTGTGTTGGCATGAAGTGATGACATTAATCCTTCCTGTCTGTGCAGGAAATCCTGTCTGCCTGCTGGGCCTACGACCTGAGGGAGCGGCCCACCTTCACCCAACTGGCAGACATGCTGGAGAAGCTGCCCAAACTCAACCGGAGACTGTCCCACCCTGGACACTTCTGGAAGTCTGCAGAGTACGTATCCTAGAAGTGGAGGTATGGGAGTAGGACATACCTGTCCGCCCTGCCATGCACTCTGACCCCTGACTGGGTTCTGACTCATCTGGAATGGACTTGTGTATGAAACAAAGGGGTTCAGCTGAAGGCATGACTCCCAGATTGCTGTGCGGTATTAGGGCCACTGATGTCAAACTGATGGGGACTAGGCAGGGGATGACTGAGTTGACTCTTGGTAGTAGTTTATAGTCATGAGCCACATACCCTCTTGACGGTCCATTACAGATACGTTGACCACTGTAATATGAGTGACTGTGGTTTCTAATGGTGAAGTATTTAGAAATGAACCATTATATGTGACGCTAAGGGAATTTTCTGTTTTATCTTCTGTTTCCCAAACTTTCTCCTCCAGGATGTGACTGTGAGTGCACTTTTCTGTTTAAAAGCATTGTTTTGTCCCTCCCTTTCCTGGACTTTTTCCTGCCCTGCTCTGTACCCATACACCTCCCCACCCCTTTCTTCTCATATGTTAGGTGTACAGTACCTGGTCCAGATTTGTCTCTCCACCTTCACTCATCTCCTGCCATCTCTCTCCTGCTCGCACTCTGTAACTTCCTCATTCACTACATACTGCACGTCTGTCACTCAAAGGCTCATGGGGGGAGTCTTCTCTACACATGAACTACTTGTCCAGTAACAGCCCCTACCAGTTCAACAACTCTCTGCTAGTGGAGCTAGCTACTGGTCTTATGTTTGTTTTCAAACAAGCTGTCCTTTGCCAACACTATCAGTAATGATGCCACTGATGCCCCAACAAATTGTGCCTGCATAGCATGCCAGAGCTTGAATGGGAAGAGAAGCGCTTACCAGCTTGCATGGTGTTTGCAATGGTCTGTTGGGACACTGCATGGGCTTGTAAATCCTGAAAGAGGTTTTTGTGATGAGAAGGCTCATTTGAGATTCCTGTGGTGCAGAAATCTGGGCCCTTGTTTCATGTTGAAGTATTTACCTGTCTCTTCTACTGTACCGGTCTTCTTCTCAAATCATTCTCTTAATTTTAACCTGTTATTATATTTTCACTAACAGTCTCTAACCTCCATGTTTCATTTGTTCTCTCTCTTTCTGTTTTCTCTCTTCCTAATATAGGTTGTAGCCGTCACTATGAAATATAAGCAATGCAAAACAAACAAAGCCTGGGTCTGCCTTGCATGCTCCTGAAATCCTTAACTTTTAGGATTGATCAAAGCATTGACTCTGCCTGATACAGACACTGCTTCCACTAACCCACAGCCTGATCTTCCATGTCTATTAAACTGTAGTGTCTGGTTGTGTGGGAGAGAAGGGTGCTGGACTGAGGAGGCCGCGGGTAGTGCTTCGCTACCTCCCCTCAACTTTCTTTCCTTCGTCTCAAAACATATTGCCTTCATTTTTTTCTACTGTTGCTTTTTGGACTATCTGAGGCTTGTGAATAACTGGCTTGTGGTGTCTGTTCTGAGACTGACCGGTGTGCTCTGGTATGAGCCCGGTAGCTGACGGCTGCTCTGCTGTGCTCTGCTCCGTCTGCAGCTTGCCCTGCTCTCCCTCCTCTCTGTGCTGCTGTGATGTGGTTCTTCCTACTGGGGGCTCCCAGATGATGCGACCCAGACACTTGCTGGACCAAAACAATGGTTGTAACTCCTATCCTAAATGGACCACTGCATTCACTCCTTCCTCTTTTCTCATTGTGGTCTTGAAGCTTCGGGCTGCTTGAGTGATGTAATCCAACTGCCTCTTGACTCTTACCCTTCAGCTCTCTGCAGTTTTTCAATGGCATGCGCTGCGACACTGTCACCGTGCTGCCCTCTGTCTGCCTCCTGCATACGACCTGTACACATTATTTCAACAGGAGAAAAAATTATAAGATACAAACTTTTACCTTTAGTTGTTGGTTCCTATTTTGAGTAATCATTTTCAGTGTTTATTTTTTTGTTCCATGAAGTTTGAAAGGACAAATGTCTCAGGAGTTGCGAGAGCATGATTGAATTGACTCATGTCTCTGTGTTGCTTGTCTGAGTAGAATCTGATGAAACCGTACATTTGAAAACAGCTCATTGCATAAATGAAGAATGAATATGTTGAAACCACAGCTAAGAGGTGTCATCATGCAATGTGATCTTCCTCTCATCTCACTACACACTGGGAATGGATTCATGTTGGTTATTTAGGACTGAAGGTATTTGATAATGAAGCGAGTGCCCTGATTATTAAAATGCATAAGAGGGAGCCACGGAGAAGCAGGGATGCCTTCTCTCTGCCTGGGAGCGCTGTAGAGAGGTAGATCAAGTAGTATAGTAGATTAATTTACAGCGCCCAAAAAATAGAACAGGAACCTGGCACAAAAGTGTCCTATAATTTACTCCTTAAACATGACCACTTGTGTGCGCTTGTGTGTATTCCGTTAGTGGTGGCCAGCTTCAGTTGGTGTGCTTGTATTTGTGTGTGTTTGTGAGTGTAAGTGAGTGTATTGTATTGTAATATATAGGCTTGATTTAGTGAAAGACTGCAGTAAATGTATTGATGATATCAATGGTATTGTAACGACCCTGGGTTTATAAGCGCGGAAATCGACTCTGCCGCTTGAGCATGCTTTTGCGGCACAGTTGATAGCGCGCCGGACTTCGGGCTAGAAGGTCGAGGGTTCGAGACCTGCTCCCTGCCTGTTTCATTACACTGGTGTCAGAAGTGATCGGACCTTGCATCCACGACAGTGCGTGTGCTTGGCCGGTGAGCGCGTTCCTGTAAGACGTAAAGTCGCAAGCTAGCGCGAGGTAGCGCTCTTTGAAAGGAGGGAGTAGTGTAACGACCCTGGGTTTATAAGCGCGGAAATCGACTCTGCCGCTTGAGCATGCTTTTGCGGCACAGTTGATAGCGCGCCGGACTTCGGGCTAGAAGGTCGAGGGTTCGAGACCTGCTCCCTGCCTGTTTCATTACAGTATGTAAGATATACATGTAGATACATTATTTAATGTACAGGTAATTAACTCTTTTAATATTTGTACAAACATTTTATATGTACAATACATCGCATTTTGAAATAGGTACTGCTCCCCTATTACAGATGTATATATCTTTATATTTTTTCATGTACAAAATACTGTAAAAATACTGTACATTTCTTTTTGAATGGGTCAATTCATGTTTTTTATGTCATGTAAAAATTCATATTTTTGTATTGCATGTTGCTACCATTCTGTGAACACAGTTTCTGTTTTCATCCTTGAAAGAATAAAATGAAGCTTGTTATGTCATTTGTTTGAGCTGAATTTAATAAAGTATTTCAGTTATGTTATGGGCTTTTACAGTCAGTTGTATTTAGTTACTGCCACATGTTCAAAATATATGATGGGGAGTAAGGCCATAAAACCAAATATCTAAATGAATTAACATATCTAGAGACTAGTGTAGTATGTTTTATTCAAATTACTTTTTCATTTAGTTTTAGTTTGTAGCTATCCCTTATGGGCTCGTTAGACGAAGAGGCCCAGGGCGGTCCAAAAAATGTTAGTTGTCAAATGTATGGAACGCTCAGAAAGAACGTGGTCAAATCGCAATCTTTTTAATGCTACGCGTGTAAAGTAAGCAGGTACATGCGCTGTTAACGTGTTCACGCACTAAGTTAACGCCTACGCGCATCAAATAAGCACGTGCAAGTGTGCTTGCAGGGGGTCTAACGTGCTAAATAAACGGCTGTAAGTGGTCCTGCACACGTCAAATTAACGCCTACAGCTGCTAAATATAAACCTGCACACAGTGGCGGATTTAGGTATAGACAACATGGGCAGCCGCCCGAGGCGGCATCTTGCCGGGGGCGGCACGGGGCACCTGCACAAAAATGTTGGAATGGTGACATTTGCGCGATCTGTTTTCTATCGCTCATTTGCACGTCACGTGTTGATAAATCGTTTACTGTTGACAGGAGAACAAGAGGAGACAATAGGACGAGGTGGATAATTTTATAATAAGGCCGTTTAATCACATGTAAAGATATCTTAGTAAAATCTTGCAGCAAGGCTCTTTCTGTCTGATTCTTATTGAACCGTCCGGAAAAGAGGGTAGTTTCAACAGTTGTACAGTATTATATAGACAACAAGCAAAGTAGGTAGATCTGCGAGTCTGGCCTTCCGATTGGTCGATCTGGGTCTTGGGTAGTCCTGAACAGGCCTGGTGTCCACGTTCCATTGGTTCCTGAGATAGTTCTTTGTCTTGAGCTCCAACCCTGAGTTGTGTGTGTGTGTGGTTGGTGTCTTAATAAGTCCAGCATATGTCCAAGAGAAATGAGGAGTATGTGTATTTTGTATAAAATATGGCTTATGTTGAAATGTAGTTATTACTAGTTTCCAGTCTCTATTACAATTTCTTACACACGTCAATGATATGTCACCATGTGGGACTGTTGGTCAATTAACCTTGTCAGAGTGGGTGCCCTGATTCTAGTTTGTGAGCTAGGCAAGAAGGACTCCCACTCAGAAGTACGAGATGGGGAGGGGGTGGGGGTAGGTTGACCTCAGGTCTCCCCACTGGAACCCCGAGGTAGGGGGAGCGGGGGAATCTATCAACTAGCGCACCTCTAACTTTGTACAGTACTAATGCAATTAGTAAAATCAGTCACACTACAAAATGCTACCAAATAAACCACAATTCATTCATAATACTGTGAATATATAGTTTCACAGACATATTGTTGCATTTGTTTCTGGTTTGTGTGAAATCGTTAAGAATAATATAAAACCAGTCTGCACACCACCAAGGTGAATTGGTTTAGTCTTGACTCTTGTTTGACAGTATTGTGGGATGGGTAATGTATTGATGCTCGAGTGCCAAATCAACACAAATGGATAAGACAAGGTCTAAGCCATCAGGTGCCCAGTTTAGGAAAAAGAGTAAAGAGAAATGTGCAAAAGATAAAAGGTACGCAGCTATGTCATCTCTTTGAGTATAATTTTTTATATATTTTTTTATTCCACCTTTTTTAACCAGGTAGGCTAGTTGAGAACAAGTTCTCAATTACAACTGCGACCTGGCCAAGATAAAGCAAAGCAGGTCGACACATACAACAACACAGTTACATATGGAATAAGCAAACATACAGTCAATACAGTAGAAAAAAGGATATATAGTGTGTGCAAATGAGGTAAGGCAATAAAATAGGCCATAGTGGCGAGGTAATTACGATATAGCAATACTATTAATATTATGCATGTAATGAAATAGGGTAGTATAACACTTGTTTCTTAGCCTATGTTGCTTGCTATGTTATTACACATGGGGCGACAATATTTTGGTTTTCTGTCCAACTGGCTTACTTAACATTGGCTATATGTTCGCCCAGGGAGCCATACAAGCTAGAACCGCCACTGCCTACACGCTAACTTACCGCATTCTTTAATATGCTGATATTACCAGCCAATTTCCCTAGCTCCTCCTTTCAACCACATTTCACAGTTTAAATGAACTTTATTTTCCACTGCAAGCAGAGTATGGACCTTCACAATGTAACGGTTTTGTCTTTGAAAATTGTTATTACTGAATCATAAAGTTTATCAGCTAGTTTACAGTGGAAGGATCTGTTTCTCATCACTGGCTATCCACGAGTTTCCCGTGTCCCATGATGCCTTGCGAATTATGAACGTTATTTCCGGTTTGACGTAAACAAACGGTTTATTCATTCATGAAGAGCTTGCCAAACTAATAATGATGTGGGAATACAACCTGATGGAGAACAAAAAGGGTCATATTAGCCTACCTTTACCCTCCGTAATTGATGGTTGGGAAGATGACGTGAAGAAGTGGCCTCGTATCACGTACGGTAGCGTACTTACTTAGTTGAATCCGTAAGGCGATGAGCAACTTAAAAAGTTTGAAGGCGTACCAATAACGTCACAGTAACAAAGTCGGTCGGGTGTTATTGAAGGATGTTGGAAACGACCTCGTCTACCTAAAAGCAGACAGAGCATGCACACATCTCATCACAAGGCGTGGGTACTCGCATCAACGACAGCTGTCATACAGACAGCGAGTTGCTCATGTATTGCAGGGCCAGGACGCTCATGTAGTCATGCTGCAGCAATTCTGTGGAAGGTCAGTAAAGTAACGACCAAAAATGACATGAAAGTGCAGGACAACGGGTAATCCAGGAGAGGTTTGAGAAACACTGGGTTAGATAATAACTAAAAATATTTTCTTCAATGTAGGTTGAGAGTGCAGTCAGGCCAGGCGAAACAGGAATGGCATGCACTGATGTGCAAAGAAGTGAAACTCAGGTGTGAGGAAGAATGTAGGGCTGAGGAAGGCGAAACACATTAATTTTAAACACCACAGACCCCACCACACAAATCCAGGCCCATCAATGTCGTTACAGGACGATTCCACAACCTCCCCACGACTTTAAGAACCATGCAGAGTTCACAAGCCACATCAACTCCTCAGTAATGGCCACACTATTTAGGCTCCAGACAAATGGTGTTCTTTAGCTAAGTTACAGCGCAGATGTAGACAGCAGCAGCAAGTCAGGCCCAAGCCAACATGATTCAGCCCACACGAACACACTGTGTCACACTGAACACAACCCTGTAGGAAGTGCACATTGTTTTATGAGGCCTCATCAAATGATCCCCCGTACAAGCAGCTACATTGATGGAAGAAACCAAGATCCAAAGTGCTTCACAGCTACGGCATGATGCTAGGAAGCTGTGTCTAAGAGCCAGTACAGCGAAACGAGTCCCCAAACGAAACACCACAGATCCCCCAAAAATGTGTAAATTAGCATTTGTACCCAACCTTCACTGCCAATACAGCAACAAAGCATGGCAAAGAAAATTAGGTCAATGTCATCACACTCCTGGAGAGCAGAGGGCATGTTGTGGAGAACAGAGGCCTTGTGGTGCACCCTGACCATCCTTGGTTGGGAGCCAGCCCAGATGGGATCCTTGGTTGGGAGCCATCCCAGATGGGATCCTTGATGCAACACAGCTCCTTGAGATCAAGTGCTCCTTCAAGAGTTCCACGTCTCTGACAGAATTTCTGAGTCAGCCAAATGGTGACATCAAAAGCTTGGAGAATGGACAGTACCTAATTTGTCCTAATGGGAAAGATGGACACAACCTTCAGGTGGGTGAAAATGGACAGTACCTAATTCGTCCCAATGTAGAAAATGGATACTACCTTCAGGTGGGTAAAAATGTTTAAGAAAATAGATTAGCTCTATTATTACAAGTATTGAACATTGTATTGTAAACTCAACTCTGACTAGTATGTGGCAATGTGCTTTCTTATTCCTTCTTTCAGACACAAGTGACCATGATATACCTGGGCTTACAGAGCTGCAAGCTGGTCGTCTGGACACTAAGCGAGCAAATAGAAGTGGACATTCCATTTGATAAAGACTACACAGATGCACATGTGCAACAGCTGCAGAAGTTCTACTTTTTACACATGCTACCTCAGTTGGCTGATGATTTGGCTGAAAAGAAGATACATCTCTGCCCAAAGTACCTGGTCTCTAAGTAAATGGGGGTGAGTAGTAGATTGAATATGCTGGGCATACACAATTCAATTAGTTTGAGCGTGCACTTACTTCATGAAGTACTGTTTTAATAAATATATTAAATAATACATAAGATACTAATAGATTAGATCATCAATTTATTAAAGAGATATACCTACACAAACACAGTGTAATGATCACCAGCTTATTTTTCATAGGACAGAATCAGTTAAAATAGTCAAGTTGGTACAGGCAGTTGTGAGCTGACAAATTATTTAAAACAAATACAGCTAACAGTTGGAATAAAATAATGTTACAAATGCTGACAATGTTTTGCAGTTCATTAATAGGAATAAAGTGATGTACATTTTAGGAATACATAAACAATCAGTGCATGTTAGTCATGTTGATTGTGTTAGACATTAGTGATGGGCATTCCGGCTCTTAAGCTCCCAAACGGCTCTTTAAAAAAAAATTGTTTTGTATTTTTTCAAGTCAAACAGTTTGCGATAGTTTGACTATGATTGGTGTTAAAACAATTCTAGTTAAATGAAAAATCATACTCTACCTTAACCACAATGTATTTAAAAATGCATTGGTTTGTTATGAAAAAGAATGCTATTAAACATTTAAAGTATAACTTTATGTATATAAACAAAGTGCATATAAATCTAACCATTCAAAACCAATACAATCTGAACAGCATAATAGAATATTGCACCATATCAAAGAAAAATAAATAATGTGCAAAACTGCAGCATCCCACTTAAAACATTAAACTGGTCCCTCTTTTCTCTCTTTTATTGCCATGTTATAACCAGCAGCACACGGCAATGCTGACCATATTTTGCTTTTATGAGAGATTTGCATTCAGAAATGCAAGCTGCCTCACTTCTGAGGGGCTGATGCGGTTTCTTCTCTCAGTAATTATTTGTCCCGTTTTCGAGAAGACCCTCTGAGGGAACGGATGTGGCCACTATGCAGAGTCTCTCTGTCATGACTTTAGTAAGCCGTGTGTAGACAGAGGCCTTGTTCCATTATGGCATCTGAGAGATTCCTTCGTACTGCTTCCCCAGTTGCTCTCTCATCAAACAGCAGATGTTTGTGGCACTAATGCTGGTGCTTCTGCTCCATCTGATCCCTCTTCTTCCTGTTGCCTGAGCCAGCTGACTGCTGGGGCTGTCCCTCCCTGCTGCTGAGGTTATTCTTTGAAGAGCCTCATCAATCACTCTGGCATCACTGAAGGCTAACTTCTTAAACCTGGGGTCAAGTGCAGCGGTTTCTGATAGCACGTGATTATATTCCATTCTGTGGAACTTTCTGTCCATTGATGAAGGGTGTCCAACTCTGTCACATGTCCTGTGGTTACATTTGCTTCTCTCTGGCGGCTAGCTGTGTTTCGCTGCAGACCCTTACACAGGAGTATCATTTTTGAGGCTGTCACATAGCTGAAAAGAGAGAACAGTAACTTATTAGTTCAGGTTCATGTTTTGTCTACTGAACACTACAATCTCATCTACTGCTCATATACATATATAATACTGAATTAAACAATGTAGTAATAACTGCTTACTGTACTTCTCTCCACTAAAAGGGTTTCAGGTGTCACGACTTCCGCCGAAGTCGGGTCTTCTAGCCATCATCGGGCCACTTTTCATTTTCCATTTGTTTTATCTTGTTTTCCTCACACCTGGTTTCAATCCCCTCAATCACTTGTGTATTTAACCTTCTGTTCCCCCAATGTCTTTGTGTGGGATTGTTTATTGTTTCATGTATGCGCACGTTAGACTGGTTGCGCTGGGTTATGTCAACCCATTTTGTATTTCGTGTTCGTTGTGCCGTGTGTTTTTGGTTTCTCCTAAATAAAAGGCTCTGTTTGCTACCCAATATCTGCTCTCCTGCGCCTGACTCCCTTACAGCCATTTACACATACCTAACAGAATCCCACACCACGACATGGAGTCAGCAGGAGCAGGTACCTATGGTAGCGGAGTCGGGGAGCGCATCCAGGAGCACACGGCATTGATTCACCATCTCGGTGCCACCATGGACCGCGTCGTCCAGACGATGGACCGCTGGGAGAGACAGGGAGTTCCTCCAGCACCTCCACAACAGGGGTCCCACTACTCGTCCCTCCTGTACCCGGTCCCAGTGTCTCGCCCTTCCCGGGGAGTATGATGGGACGGCGGCACGGTGCCAGGGTTTCCTGCTACAGATGGACTTATACCTGGGCACCGTTTACCCGGCTCCCTCGGGAAGGGAGAGGGTGTCCGCCCTCGTCTGGACGAGGAGCCCCCAGGAGTTCGCGCTGGAATTTCAGACCCTGGCTGCCGGAGCGGGATGGAACGACAGGGCCCTTATCGACCACTACAGTTGCAGCCTGCGCGAGGATGTCCGTCGGGAGTTGGCCTGCAGGGATACCACCCTCACCTTCGACCAGCTGGTGGACATGTCCATTCGGTTGGATAACCTGCTGGTCACCCGTGGACATCCAGAGAGGGCTCTGTCGATTCCCTCTCCCAGCACCACCGCTCCAGTGCCTATGGAGCTGGGAGGTGCTGCGCTCAGGGAGGCCGGAGGGGCTTTCACGTGTACCATCTGTGGCTGCAGAGGTCACACTGCCCTCTAGGGGTCGAGGCAGCAGGCAGAGTACTCTGGCGTCGTCCCTGGTGAGCATGCACCACTCTCATCCAGAGCCCTCTGTTTTTGCATAATTTATTTTCCTGAGTTTTCCCCGCATAAGGCGCTCGTCGAGTCAGGCGCGGCTGGGAATTTTATCAACAGAGCATTCGCCCATAGGTTAGGGATCCCTATTGTTCCAGTGGTTAGGCCTTTCCCAGTTCACGCTCTGGATAGTCGACCATTAGGGTCCGGCTTAATTAGGGAAGCTACCATCCCCCTGGGCATGGTGACACAGGGGGGGTCACGAGGAGAGAATCAGTCTCTTCCTCATTGACTCTCCTGCGTTTCCCGTGGTACTAGGCCTTCCCTGGTTAGCTTGTCATGAACCCACCATTCATGGCAACAGATGGCTCTCACGGGGTGGTTGCGAGAGTGCTCAGGGAAGTGTTTAGGGGTTTCCGTTGGTGCTACTACTACTTCTCCAAAAAGAAGGCGACTCAATCCCCCCATCGACGGGGGGGGGGATTGTGCGATAAATCTCCTGGTAGACGCTGCACTTCCCAGGAGTCACGTGTATCCCGTCACAGGCGGAGACGGTGGCTATGGAAACATATGTCTCCGAATCCCTGCGTCAGGGGTACATTCGGTCCTCCACTTCACCCGCCTCATCGAGTTTCTTTTTTGTGAAGGAGGGAGGTCTGCGCCCGTGTATTGACTATCAAGGTCTAAACCAGATCACGGTGAGGTATAGTTACCCGCTACCGCTCATCGCCACAGCAATTGAGTCAATGCACTGGGCGCACTTCTTCACCAAATGAGATCTCAGGAGCGCTTACAACCTGGTGTGTATCCGGGAGGGAGACGAGTGGAAGACTGCATTCAGTACCACCTCAGGGCATTATGAGTACCTCGTCATGCCGTACGGGTTGATGAATGCTCCATCAGTCTTCCAAGCCTTTGTAGACGAGATTTTCATTGACCTGCACGGGCAGGGTGTAGTGGTGTATATTGATGACATTCTGATATACTCCGCTACACGCGCCGAGCAGGGTGCTTGGTCGACTGTTGGGAGTGTGACAGCTAGACATCAAAAAAATCTTCAATGAAGTGACATGTAACCGACATGTAAGAAGTAGTTACCCTTGATGTCCAGCAGTCAGTGGTAAGGCAAACTGCAGTAGCTTTTTGGACTCTTTCCCACACTGAAGCCTGTGTGCTCTCATACAGTTGTGGAATAAGTGATTTAGAAAAGGTTTTCCTGCTTGGAATTGTGTACATTGGATTTAGACTATTTCTATAATTTCTAAAACCTCTGTCCTCCACGATCGAAAATGGCTGGAAATCGGTGGCAATCATTTTAGCCAATGGAATATCAATTTGGCCTTGTTTTGCTACAGATATAGACTTTGGCATAAACTGGTCCATAGAAGACTGCGTTGCTATGGGTCGCGGAGTAGGCCTACTTGACTGAGTGGATACATCTCCACGTGTGGAGGTGCTGGCTCCACCACTATCACTAGCAGGCCCGCTAGTTTCTCGAAGCTCCGCTACAGCTAGCTTCACAGTTGGGTGCACAGTTCGCATATGCCGGTGTAGGTTGTGCGTAGAACCGGCTTTATATGAGATTTTGTTTTGGCAAATTCTACACTGTAAGAAATTGTAATAGATATTGGTAACTTGTTTTAACAACTTCTCAACACTAGCTATACTTGACACAACATGCACCCATCCCCCACTATACCCCCACTCTTCGTACCCTTATAATAACCACAGACCCACACACACTCCCCTCCCCCATGAACAGGCCCCTGTTAAAACAAACGCACATGCATTCTGCTCGAGGTTGAGACTCTAAGACAAAGAACTGTGTTAAGAGCCAATGGAACGTCGACATCAGGCCCGGACAGGACTACCCACGACCCAGATCGACCAATCAGAAGGCCAGACTACCAGATCAACCTACTTCATTCAATGCATATATAAGCTGTACAATATGTTTAGCGGTCTCTTCTCCGACGATTCCATATGAATCAGACAGAACGGGGCCGTGCTGCACGCTTTGCCTGATATTTTTACACTTGAATAAAACTGCCTTATTATACAATTATACACCTCGTCCTATGTCTCAACTTGATCTCCTGTCTCTAGTAACTGTTTTATCAACAACACTGTGCTCTAACATCGTCTACATTATTAAATTGCATCCAAATGCTACTGTGCTTCCGACTCATTTTCCAGCTATTGTTTTCACAGCTGTCCTTCTCGCTCCTCGGGTTCTAAGTGTGTGACTGAGTGAGTTGGCTCGGCCCTCCCTCACGCATCTTTGGTTCATTGTTGACACTGCGTGTCTGATTGACAGGAACAACAGGTGAGGCTGTTAGTCTGAGCAGACAGAACGAGTGTGAGCGCTTGAGCATTTAGGCCTATATTATTTTTTAGATCCTTGAATTAGTTAATTATATTCATTTTAATATCTTAATTTTTGTATATTTTTCTAAATAGATTTGGGTTCTTCTGATATGTGAGCCGGCTCCCAACGTTCACCTACAAGAGCCGGCTCTTAGAGCCAACTCTTTCGCGAACGACCCATCACTATTAGACATTGTGTCCATTTGCTAGAAATAAGCTCTCATGTTTACAAGAGCTGCACAAATGTATCTTGTCAATTTTAGGGACCAAACGAATAGGCACAGTTTGAGAGAATCTTGTACACCTTAAGAAGCCTTATTTGTCGTTACACATGAATACGGACATTTGCAATGCATTGTGTGCGAGTGACCTGCTCATTTGTCAACTGGCATTGCTTGCGTGTAAATGCTGGTAAGACCAAGCGTACACTCCGTTCCTCTAGCAAGTCCCTAATTGTGAAGCCACGGCCCCCCATCACCAGCACGCAAATGGTTGAGAAACCCTGAGTTCTGTGTTATGAACCTATCGCTACATTTCCCACCATAAGCCTCTGTAATGAACATAACCATTCCTGTTGGAGCAGTAGCACTAGATATTTTACAGTATTACTGGCATAGTAGTGACTAAGATTCAGTTCTTGAGTCCAGATGTTTAGCCTTCTGCAAAACACTTAATGTGCAGTCAATAACACAAGTTGTTTTTGAAAAATCATCCTGAAAAACATGTGGCATAGTAGCCTTTATCGTCTCACGAGGCAGCCATGGAATGAGATCCTTGGTGTGCTCAGCAATGATATCTATCCATAATTTCAATGTTTTACTGACCAGACCGGGTGACCTTTTGAAGCGTCTTGCTAAATCAGCTATAACAAAGTTTCAAGTATCAACAGAATTTGGTCTACAACCGGCATTGTTGATGTGGGGGGAAAACCTTGTAAGCAAGACACGAGTTGAATTCTAGTAGTGAAATCCCTGTGTCCAGCAGACAGTCTGCATCATCTTTCAATGTAAGCGCCAAGCATAACGTTACATAGATTAGACAACGGAGATACTCCAAAAACATCCTGCTCAAAATCCTGGTAGTTGTCGATTTTTGGACTATGTTGTCTCTATTTTGCTTTATCATTGACTAAAGGAAGACAAGCTACCTAAATGTGACTTATCGGATAGTACTGAAGCAGGACATGTTTTTGAGTTACGTTTTTTGCCCAAAGCCTTGTATTTAAGCAAAACAGCTAAAGGTAGGCAATTTTTTCAGCCTGACTGGCTGTCATTTCAATGCTAGCGGTAGCCGCGCTAGCTCGCGATTAGCATGAAGACACTGAAAAGCTCACAAAGCAAATTTGGCTAGTGACAACCTTGTAAAACCTTTGCTAACATCTACAACATGTCAGCTTTAGAACAGAGTAGACTTTAATGTGCACGTTCACTTCGTTTTTGGAATATTTAAATTCCATCGAAGCTTATTAGGGTAAAATAACAACTTCAGGCATATACCCAGTACTATATAGTACTGCTTCAAAGGAATAGGATTCCCATTCTTTCCGCTTTATTATCACACAATTGTCTTGAAGAAGGGAACCATGAAGAGGAGCTTGGAGTGGGCAAGAGAGAGGCAGATAAAGCAGCAAAGAAGACCTGATTCATCGAGTATCACAGTTAATTTCGGTGATTCTCACCTGGTTGGCATGCACAACACGGCAATGTATGCAACATTAAGCCCAATCAAATATCCAATGTTATTAAAACATGTATCTCAATCTACGGTCAAGCAACGTTTAATGTCAGTTGCGTGAATGTTATGAACAATCTATGGTTCTTGGAGTCAATGAATCAATTGAAAGCGACTAGAATTAGAAATTATTTTAAAACCACTGTGCCAGTAAAAATTACCAAAAAATCTGCTCTTATGGTTGTTTACATTTTCAGACACTTCAAACCGACACTCAATGTTTGAAGTCAGGCAAAACTTCTTCAGCCACGGTAGGATGGAGTGCCGCTGGTTGTTATTTGACTGCCGTGTCTGTACCAGGAAAGGACGTTAGAATTTTGGTCCCCATGATATCGTAGCTTCTGACAATCTCCACTGCAGCCCAGTCGATATCGATTTTAAAAACTGGAACAATAGATATCGTGTAGCACATGGTAGCTGTGAGGATATGTGTTTTATGCACTATAGCCCACCACCTCATCATTTGTGATTGAATATTGTATGCTGTATCTGCTTTGTGCATGTGTGCCTGTGTGTGCTGGAAGTAACATTTTGCCCCAGATAGTGTGCTGAGAAGCTGTGGTTAACCTTGAGCGAGAACAGTATGCTTTCTATGCAGGTGCAAATAGCTCAACAGTGTTACAGAACTGTCTGACCTCAGTCTCTAGGGTGTGGGAGCGTAATCTACACAGCAACAGCGCCGGACATCTGGAGCGCCACCGACAGGCTAGTGAGTCTAAACCACGCTAAGCCTCTACTGTGATAGGCCAACGGACGAGTTGGAACTATCACAGTATAACAAAGGTTGATTGTATCATTTCGAGCCAGTTCTCTGCTTTACCCTGCGTGGTGATACAGTGAACCCGTATATACGAAAATTGCATTTACCATTTATCGCTTGTGTCAAATAAAAAAATACTTAAAGTATATTCGGTGACTCTGAATCACATTTTATCCTGATACCAGATTTGATTGACGCAACCCTTTACATAGCAAAAATTCACTGGACCAACTCCAGTTTGTCAATTATGCATTTTACATACGTCAGAGTGCGTTTTCTTTTATAGCTCTGCTTTCAACACCATCCTGACCCACAAACTTGTTAGCAGACTCAGGCCTCGGTGTAAACCCTGTAATAACACATTTGATTTTTTACATATTACAAGAATGTGTATCTCCAGAATGGACCCAACACCTAAACATGCTGACAACACTACCATAGTACACCTACCTGATCACCAGTGATCATGAGTACATGAAGGAGCTTTGGGACCTGACATGATGGTGATAGGACAACAGCCTCAGTGTAAGCAAAGTAGATGGTGAGACTTAAAGACCATTCTCCCATCTACGGTACATGGAGATGATCAGCAGCTTCAAGTTCCTGGGCACCCTGATATCCTTTTCACCCTTAGTCACTTCACTCAAAAAGTCCCACCAAATGTCCCACCAGTGCTTCTCCACTACCCTCATCAACTTGCTGCACCACGACCTATGTATCAACTACAGCAGGTGTGGGTCATTCCAGTCCTCGAGTGTCTGATTGGTGTCAGTTTTGCCCTAGCCTCAGCTAATCACCTAATCATGATCTTCAGTTTAGAATGTAATTTGATTAATCAGCTGTGTTTGTTAGGGATGGAGAAAAAGTGTGACACCAATCAGGCCCTCGAGGACTGGAGTTGCCCACCGATGAACCACAGTGTCTGTTTTTATTGCCATAACACATGTAAATGAAATGTTGTCCATATTTACTGTAAGATTTATGGTAACATTGCACATATTGTAATATTATAGTCCCTTGACATTCATGACTTAACTACTTTGCATAATGCCCAGTTTACCCACTACTAAGAAATCATACATTTATTAAAATATTAAAGCTGCATAATGTATTACCGTCCAATTGATTCTGGTTGGTTGTAATGTTTTTGAAAACTTTCACTACACAACTTTTTTTTGCTGATGGCCAATCTTGTCGCAAACTTTCATAATATCAATAATTTTGGGACACATCACCAATTAACATTGGCTGCAGTATTCCTGAACTTTACTAGATAGTCATGCAATAAACATTTTGGATAATTCCCCTAAAATGAATTCCCTTTAAATCAAATGTTATTTGTCACATGCGCTGAATACAACAGATGTAGACCTTACAGTGAAATGCTTACTTACAAGCCCTTAACCAACAATGCAGTTAAGAAAAATACAAAAATAAATAAATAACAATAATAATTAGAGCAGCAGTAAAATAACAATAGCGAGGCTATATACAGGGGGTACCGGTACAGAGTCAATGTACTGGGGCACCGGTTAGTCGAGGTAATATATACATGTAGGTAGAGATAAAGTGATATTAAAGTGACTATGCATAGATAATAACAAAGTAGCAGCAGCATAAAAGAGAGGGGGGGGTCAATGGAAATAGTCTGGGTAGCCGTTTGATTAGGGGTAGAAGCTGTTTAGAAGCCTCTTGCGCTCCGGTACCACTTGCCGTGCGGTAGCAGAGAGGACAGTCTATGACTTGAGTGGCTGGAGTCTTTGACAATGACACCAAATGTTGGTGACTCTAGAATTCCACTCTCCATTTCCTCCCTGAAGGCTGCGTAGGGTTGGGTGAATTGGTAGCCTTAAAACAATGCTGCATGTATTTGCTTCCGGGAAGATCCTGGCAGCCTCATTCTCTTGTTTGTGTAAGAACTGTGGCTGTGGCTCCACTGGCAATCCCAGCCTAGGAATGGCTGAAGCCACGAAAGTGAAAAGGAGAACCTTCTCTAGGGTCAAAGGGTATGTGTTTCCCTCTGAAAAAAGAAGGGAAAGGGAGGGGGGGACATTAAAGTCCATAAGTAACACTTATTGGAGAACACGATACAGGGGCAAAAACAGAGTGAACCTTGCTGCTCATTAACTTCAGCAGTGTTTGGAGATCAACACTTAAAAATAGACATTCAGAATAACAAAGCTCAGATACTTCCCACTATTCATCTGTAAAAATGTTACAAGACAGCGCTGTTCACTGCGGCTATGGCTGGGGTTTGCGGCTAAGGAACATTAGCAAACGAACTAGTAACTAATTTAGCAATCCAGCCATTTAAATACCAGCATTCATTTTAAAATATATATATATATATATTACTAGCTACATATATAAAATACTCCCTTGGCCTAATCAGACTTACAATATTAGCGACACATACTGTTAGGGTTGAGTGAATTCAATCTGGTATAAGGACAAGTATGACGATGAGTCACCGATTGTATACTATATAGTTTTTATTAACTAAGCAATAAATGGTAAATGCAATTTTCGTATATACGGGTTCAATGTATCGTCACGCAGGACAAGACAAAGGAACTGGGCAACACCCCAAACCCCCCCCTATATACTCTAACAGTTGTTAGTTCCTGCTTCAGAGCAGGCCTGTTAGAGTAGAGGTCCAGTGTGGTTTTAGACTTACTGGCCTATCGCTGGTGTTGGCGCTTAAGCTAGTCCAGCCCCTTAACGCTCCGGAGGGTCCGCTGATATCTTGATAGAGTGTTGCTGTCTGGCCCCTCATTCCTGTTGTTGCACTCACAGTTCCTGTTATCGTGTCTTTTCGGTACTTTCCCATTCTTGCTACCCCTCGTGATGTGCACCCCTCCCAAGATTAAAAGTCATGCAATATGTCTAGCCACACTTTGTTGCACAATTATAACACACACACACATATGTTCAATGTGCTTATCTCCCCCCCCATACAATCAATAAAACTCAGACCTCACAATACCGTTAGGGCTAAGTTAATTGCACTGCTGTCTCAGTGTCTGAGCATCCAACATAGCTGCATAGCCATAAACAGATCCGTCCTCTGTGTTAGCTAGCTGAACAACTTTATGATGAAGTAATAATAGCATTTAAAAAGAATCAATCTTGTCAAGAAGCCGAGTGCAGTCATTTAAGATCTGTTTGCACCGGATAAGGAAGTTCCTTCTCGACATCTTCAATTGTGGTGTTGTTGCTTCAAACTGACTGTACACCGATTAAAGAAATCTGGTTGAAAGGAGGAGCTAGGGAAATTGTCTGGTAAAATTAGCATATTAAAGAATGCGTTAAGTTATCGTGTGTAGGTGTATATTTAGCAGCTGTAGGCGTTAATTTGACATGTGCAGGAGCGCTTGCAGCTGTTTATTTAGCACCTTGGACCACCTGCAAGCACATTTGCACGCTCTTATTTGATGCGTGTAGGCGTTAACTTAACGAGTGACCGCGTTAACTTAGCGCCTGCACCTGCTTACTTTACACTCATAGCATTAAAAAGATTGCATTTTTAACACGTGCTTTATGACCCAAACGACGTTCCAAACAGTTTTCCAAGTGTCGACTAACTTGACTGTAGTAATTGAAATGGTGACGCTCAGATAAGAGAGCAACTGACACCTTTTATGCAAAGTACACCTGCATTGCGCAGCGGATTTTGCCGACTGGTGATTGCAATTCACTTCCCATTGAAAAGGTTTCCTTGCATTGTATCAGTTCCTTTGTGAGAATTAATATGTGAAAGCAATATATAAATTCACCTAAGTTACTCTAGGACCAGAGGTATTTAAGGAATTTAAATTGGAAAAGGATTGCATCTAATCTGAAGGCCACCACATGGGCATACCTGGCTTCACAAAGTGCCCATTTGTACGGAACGCCATTTGGGTCATAAAGCACGTGGTCAAAACGCAATCCTTTTAATGATATGCGTGTAAAGTAAGCATTAAAAAGATTGCGTTTTGACCACGTGTTTTATGACCCAAACAGCGTTCAATACAACTGGGTCAAGCCATCCGCTCTACAGTTTCCTCCAGAATTTGTGTGCGCCGAATACACAACACTTTATGGTATTACGTGTTTTCTGGATACTGAGTCGGATGCACTCATGCACAGATATAGACAATAGCTACAAATCATTCCAAGCAAACAGTTTGAATTACACTTACTCAATCTTCCATAATTATAACAAATCGTTTATTTAATTTTTGTGCTTTATCAAAAAATACTTTGATATCATGGTTAGAGTGAGGCAGCACTAGCCTAACGGGTGATGTTTAGCAAATGTTAAATTGTTAAAGCAAGATGTTTACAGTCATGGCATACAAACACAGTACACAAACACACGCACAGCAAGATCTAAGTGAGCTTGAGTTGACACTGTAATATACAATAAACTTGTGACCCCATCCTAATTATAAATATGATTGTTGTTTTAAAAACTATTGTTTTATTAATTTAATTTGATTAAAAACAAAGCATAGTCTCCTATCCCTTCCCCTCAATGAAGGTGTCAGCGATTGTGTGCAGATATGTAGCGGAGTCAGGCGCAGGACACGGGTGTTGAGCAACACAACGGAGTTTACTCAAAATACAAGCAAAATTCCACATAGGAATAATAACAAACACACTAGCACATACAACAACCACTAACGAAACAAACAATCACAGACAGAACAGAAATGTATGCCAGAGGGTTAAATAAGGAACATGATAGGGGAATTGAAACCAGGTGTGTGTAATACAGACAAAACAAAACTGAAACATGGATCGGTGGTGACTAGAAAGCCGGTGACGTCGACCGCCGAACACCACCCGAACAAGGAGAAGGGCCGACATCGGCGGAAGTCGTGACAGTACCCCCCCCTTGACGCGCGGCTCCAGCAGCGCGCCGACACCGGCCTCGGGGACGACCCGGAGGGCGAGGTGCAGGGCGATCCGGGTGGAGACGGTGAAACTCCTGTAACATTGAAGGATCTAGAATGTCCTCCACCGGTACCCAGCATCTCTCCTCCGGGCCGTACCCCTCCCACTCCACGAGGTACTGAAGGCCCCTCGCCCGACGCCTTGAGTCCATGATGGCTCGTACAGTATACGCCGGGACCCCCTCGATGTCCAGAGGGGGCGGAGGAACCTCCCGCACCTCAGACTGCTGGAGCGGACCAGCCACCACCGGCCTGAGGAGAGACACATGGAACGAGGGGTTAATGTGATAATCAGGGGGGAGTTGTAACCTATAACAAACCTCGTTCAGTCTCCTCAGGACTTTGAATGGCCCCACAAACCGCGGACCCAGCTTCCGGCAGGGCAGGTGAAGGGGCAGGTTTCGGGTCGAGAGCCAGACCCGATCCCCCGGTGCATACACCGGGGCCTCACTGCGGTGGCGGTCGGCGCTCGCCTTTTGCCTCCTGATGGCCCATTGTAGCCGCACATGGGCAGCGTTCCATGTCTCCTCTGAGTGCCGAAACCATTCCTCCACCGCAGGAGCCTCAATCTGGCTCTGATGCCATGGTGCCAGGACCGGCTGATAACCCAGCACACACTGAAAAGGTGATCTCCGCCCAGGGGATGTAAACCGCCCACTCCCCCGGCCGGTCCTGGCAATAGGACCGCAGAAACCTACCCACATCCTGGTTGACTCTTTCCACCTGCCCGTTACTCTCGGGGTGGAAACCTGAGGTAAGGCTGACCGAGACCCCCAGGCGTTCCATAAACGCCCTCCAGACTAGACGTAAATTGGGGACCCCGATCAGAAACTACACTACTCAAAAAAATAAAGGGAACACTAAAATAACACATCCTAGATCTGAATGAATGAAACATTCTTATTAAATACTTTTTTCTTTACATAGTTGAATGTGCTGACTACAAAATCACACAAAAATTATCAATGGCAATCAAATTTATCAACCCATGGAGGTCTGGATTTGGAGTCACACTCAAAATTAAAGTGGAAAACCACACTACAGGCTGATCCAACTTTGATGTAATGTCCTTAAAACAAGTCAAAATGAGGCTCAGTAGTGTGTGTGGCCTCCACGTGCCTGTATGACCTCCCTACAACGCCTGGGCATGCTCCTGATGAGGTGGCGGATGGTCTCCTGAGGGATCTCCTCCCAGACCTGGACTAAAGCATCCACCAACTCCTGGACAGTCTGTGGTGCAACGTGGCGTTGGTGGATGGAGCGAGACATGTTGTCCCAGATGTGCTCAATTGGATTCAGGTCTGGGGAACGGGCGGGCCAGTCCATAGTGTCATGACGTAGGCCTAGGGGTAGGTTTATGACAGTCATAAATACCTCTTTCCCCCCTTTTCCCTCTCCCTACTATAACTGATGTGACATAAGAAAACCCCTTGGTTAACATAGAGATTCTGGGAACATCAGAAGTGGGGGGAAATGAACTATATTCTGGTAATCCGACCAACTGAACATATGCGGTGGTACTTAAGGTATATTATGTCAGTTCGGTTGCCCTCTGACACATTCTCATCAATGATAGAATGACATAAACTCTACTGTGGAAAGTCTAAACGTCAGAGGTATCGGATTCACATGGAATTGTTGTTTAATTCAAATGTTTGAATATGAAATTATTTGTGAAGAGATTAAATGTAATTTTAGCTTCCAAATGAGAGATTTGGGGTTTTCATAAGTTTGGCTTCTGCTCAACCAGGGGCCCGCCCCTGTGAAGAGACATGGGTTATAAACTTTTCAGACACACCCCTCTCCCTCCACTATAAAAGCCATTGACAAAAATATAACTTCCTGTTCCGGGTACATTTAGGATGACGATCCGATGTCAGAATGGTTCAGATAATAACTACAGAACTAAGCCAACATCAGCATGGACTTTGGTTGTAAATGGTATGAACTTTGAACTCGTATTCACTACAGAAGTGATACCTCCTAGCCGTTGAGTTGGCAACAGCTGCTACAAACGCAGGTTAGGAAGGACAGTCAGAGTATCCCGTCTACTACACACAACGTTACTCCAACGTATCCAGTGACCACCAGAGACATTCTTCAAAGGACAGAGGACTCGGGTTGGCGATACGGTCTTCCATCTACCACCAACCTACTGAAGCGCAGCTCAGAGTAAATATTTATTGCATTTTCCTTCTTCAAATGGGCGGTAATTTAGAATGCATAAGATACTGTATTTACGATAACACAGCTTCGCCTATGTTCCAGTCTCCCGCTCTTTCACTAAAATCCCGCCCCTTTTCTTTGTGTAACAAGCTGTCATATCTATTCCGCCCGCTAGGGACGTTTTTCTGTATGACGGCAATTTGTGATCAAGTTATGATTTAATTGTTTATGTGTGATTCTGTGTGATTAGTTAGGTATTTAGTAAATAAATAATTAAACCCAATTTTGTATTGCTGATTCAACTTGTTAGCCAGGATTCTTGCAGATAACCAAGGATTTACCACTTTCAGATGAGACTGAATAAAATGACGATTAATGTGACTGCTATGGATGTAAAATATTACTAAATCTTTAAGAGTTTATTCGGAAGATAACAGCTCTATAAATATTCTTTCGTGGTGTCCCTCTCTAGTTAATTATATTTACATGATTAGTTCAATCATTAATTACGGAGAAATTATTTTATAGAATAGCATGTCATAGCAATTAATCTGGCATAGCCAAAGACACGACAATAGCATCAATGCCTTCCTCTTGCAGGAACTGCTGACACACTCCAGCCACATGAGGTCTAGCATTGTCTTGCATTAGAAAGAACCCAGGGCCAACCGCACCAGCATATGGTCTCACAAGGGGTCTGAGGATCTCATCTCGGTACCTAATGGCAGTCAGGCTACCTCTGGCGAGCACATGGAGGGCTGTGCGGCCCCCCAAAGAAATGCCAACCCACACCATGACTGACCCACCGCCAAACCAGTCATGCTGGAGGATGTTGCAGGCAGCAGAACGTTCTCCACGGCATCTCCAGACTCTGTCACGTCTGTCACATGTGCGTGTGAACCTGCTTTCATCTGTGAAGAGCACAGGGCGCCAGTGGCGAATTTGCCAATCTTGGTGTTCTCTGGCAAATGCCAAACGTCCTGCACGGTGTTGGGCTGTAAGCACAACCCCCACCTATGGACGTCAGGCCCTCATACCACCCTCATGGAGTCTGTTTCTGACCGTTTGAGCAGACACATGCACATTTGTGGCCTGCTGGAGGTCATTTTGCAGGGCTCTGGCAGTGTTCCTCCTTGCACAAAGGCGGAGGTAGCGGTCCTGCTGCTGGGTTGTTGCCCTCCTACGGCCTCCTCCACGTCTCCTGATGTACTGGCCTGTCTCCTGGTAGCGCCTCCATGCTCTGGACACTACGCTGACAGACACAGCAAACCTTCTTGCCACAGCTCGCATTGATGTGCCATCCTGGATGAGCTGCACTACCTGAGCCACTTGTGTGGGTTGTAGACTCCGTCTCATGCTACCACTAGAGTGAAAGCACCGCCAGCATTCAAAAGTGACCAAAACATCAGCCAGGAAGCATAGGAACTGAGAAGTGGTCTGTGGTCACCACCTGCAGAACCTTTCCTTTATTGGGGGTGTCTTGCTAATTGCCTATAATTTCCACCTGTTGTCTATTCCATTTGCACAACAGCATGTGAAATTTATTGTCAATCAGTGTTGCTTCCTAAGTGGACAGTTTGATTTCACAGAAGTGTGATTGACTTGGAGTTACATTGTGTTGTTTAAGTGTTCCCTTTATTTTTTTGAGCAGTGTAGTTCCATGTAGTCATGGCTCTATCTAGTACTGTGCGCCTCCCATAGTCTGTTCTAGACTTGGGAATTGTGAAGAGACCTCTGGTGTAGAGGTCAACCGATTGATTGGCATGACCGATTAATTAGGGATGATTTCAAGTTTTCATAACAATCGGTAATCTGCATTTTTGGACGCCGATTATGGCCGATTACATTGCAATCCACGAGAAGACTGCGTGGCAGGCTCACCACCTGTTATGCGAGTGCAGCATCAAAATGACCTTATGGCTGCAAGGAGCCAAGGTAAGTTGCTAGCTAGCATTAAACTTATCTTATAAAAAACAATCAATCTTCACATAATCACTAGTTAACTACACATGGTTGATGATATT
Source organism: Salvelinus namaycush (assembly GCF_016432855.1). Classification (NCBI taxonomy): domain Eukaryota; kingdom Metazoa; phylum Chordata; class Actinopteri; order Salmoniformes; family Salmonidae; genus Salvelinus; species Salvelinus namaycush. The sequence goes on along the minus strand of NC_052318.1, from coordinate 37,324,517 downwards.
ACTAGGTTAACTAGCTTGTCCTGTGTTGCATATAATCAATGCGTTGCCTGTTAATTTATCATCGAATCACAGCCTACTTCAACTTTGCCAAACGGGTGATGATTTAACAAAAGCGCATTTGCGAAAAAAGCACAATCGTTGCACCAATGTACCTAACCATAAACATCAATGCCTTTCTTAAAATCAATACACAAGTATATATTTTTAAACCTGCATATTTAGTTTTTCAAAAATCATGTTAGCAGGCAATATAGAGTCAGGGTATATGCAGCAGTTTGGGCCTCCTGGCTCGTTGCGAACTGTGTGAAGACCATTTCTTCCTAACAAAGACCGTAATTAATTTGCCAGAATTTTACATAATTATGACATAACATTGAAGGTTGTGCAATGTAACAGCAATATTTAGACTTAGGGTTGCCACCCGTTCGATAAAATACGGAACGGTTCCGTATTTCACTGAAAGAATAAACGTTTTGTTTTCGAAATTATAGTTTCCGGATTTCACCATATTAATGACCTAAGGCTCATATTTCTGTGTGTTTATTATATTATAATTAAGTCTATGATTTGATATTTGATAGAGCAGTCTGAGCGGTGGTAGGCAGCAGCACGCTCGTAAGCATTCATTCAAACAGCACTTTCCTGCGTTTGCCAGCAGCTCTTAGCAATGCTTGAAGCACAGCGCTGTTTATGACTTCAAGCCTATCGACTCCCGAGATTAGGCTGGCAGTACTAAAGTACCTATTAGAACATCCAATAGTCAAAGGTATATGAAATACAAATGGTATAGAGAGAAATAGTCCTATAATTCCTATAATAACTACAACCTTAAACTTCTTAACTGGGAATATTGAAGACGCATGTTAAAAGGAACCACCAGCTTTCATATGTTCTCATGTTCTGAGCAAGGAACTTAAACATTAGCTTTTTTACATGGCACATATTGCACTTTTACTTTCTTCTCCAACACTGTTTTTTGCATTATTTAAACTCAATTGAACATGTTTCATTATTTATTTGAGACTAAATAGATTTTATTTATGTATTATATAAAGTTAAAAGAAGAGTGTTCATTGTTCATTCAGTATTGTTGTAATTGTCATTATTACAAATATATATATATATATACAAATCGGCCGATTAATCGGTATCGGCTTTTTTTGGTCCTCCAATAATCATAATCGGTCTACCTCTACTCTGGTGGCATGTCTTTTGGGGTATGCATGGGTGTCTGAGCTGTGTGCTAGTCGTTTAAACCGACAGCTTGGTGCTTTCAACATGACAATACCTCTCACAAATACTAGTAATGATGAAGTCAATCTCTCCTCTAGTTTGAGCCAGGAGAGATTAACATGCATATTATTAATGTTTGCTCTCTGTGTACATCCAAGGGCCATCCGTGCTGCCCTGTTCTGAGCTAATTGCAATTTTCCTTAGTCCCTCTTTGTGGCATCTGACCACATGACTGAACAGTAGTCCAGGTGCGACAAAACAAGAGCCTGTAGGTCATGCCTTGTTGAGAGTGTTGTTAAGAAGGCAGACCAGCGCTTTATTATGGACAGACTTCTCCCCATCGTAGCTACTGTTGTATCAATATGTTTTGACCATAACAGTTTATAATCCAGGATTACTCCAAGCAGTTTAGTCACCTCAATTTGCTCAATTTGTGTGTGTGCTGTGTTTGTAAGTCATGACTGTGAACACATCTTGCTTTAACAATTTAACATTCGCTAAACGGCATACCCGTTAGGCTACTGCAGCCTCTGCGACCTCACCTGTGATATCAAAGTCATTTTTGATAAGGCACGAAAATATAATTTACGATTTGGTATAATTTTGATTATGGAAGATTGAATAAGTGCGGTTCAAACTGTTTGCTTGGAATGATTTATTGCTATCGTCTCTATCTGTGCATGAGAGTGCATCCGACTCAGTCTCCCTACCAGAAAATACGCGAAGTGTTGAATTCAGCAGGAAACTAAAGAGCGAATGGCGGATGGCTTGACCGCATTTCAATTACTGTAAAACAACGATGACCGCATGAGTCATTTTCAGAGAAACGAAACTAATGGAAGAGGAAACAAAAAACGAAATAATTTACGAATGCCTCGTTCACACAACTGGGAACTCGAAAATCTCCGGCATCATTTTGTTCAAAACAACTCGGAACTCGGAAAAATTACTAGCTCCGACCTGGAAAAATCGATTTGAACGGTCATCCAACTCGGAATTCCAACTGGGGAACGTGTGCCTCTTTCTAGAGTTCCGACTTTCCGACCTGAAGGTCACTGACGTCATGATTTCCCCTCGTATTTTTCCGAGTTTCCAGTTGTTTTGAACGTGGCAGAAGAGAACCGCCGGACCTCTATGTGCTGCACTCTCTAGATTCACCAAACAGTCGCACAGACATATCAGATCCACACTCGAGCATGGCTTGTCAGCAACCCTTCTTCAATCCGGTAAGAATTCTAATTTGACAGTATTTACATTTATTTTTTTAGCCCCCATTATATGTGAGTTTCAGGAGTCATTTTGGGGATTCTTTTTGGTGTAATGTTCCACCATATTTTTATATTCTGGACCCACAGATTGCACATTTTTCTTCTAGCCCAGCACCCACTAGCACATCCGGTGCAACTAAAATAAGTTTTAATGGGTCTGTTAGTGATGAGTTTAGTGGACTAGAACAGGACTGAAAAACATTGAATAGGTCTGGCTATATTTCCTGTCATTTTCATATCCACCTTTGACACCTAAAAACTTAAGTGATTGATATAATTAATGAAAGAAGGTAAGGAGAAAGGAAACTATAACCGTTTAGATTGTTGTTGGCTACACAATGCTTGATGTGGCCATTGTTAACGTTTAAAGTTTTCAACTAAGTCTATTGCAAAGTCCCTCAGGCAGACTACCTAGCTACAAGCTGGTGAACGACATTAGCTACCCAGCCTGGTCAAGTGTTGTTTTTTGCTTCATGTCCTAGAGAGTGCCATTCACTGGCCGTATCCAGGGAGCTCTGCATGAGGGGAAGACCATCACTGTGACAGGGAGAGTCCTGCCAGGATCCCAGAGGTAGACCTACCTAGTAGAACTCTAGTAGAGTCTCTTTTTGACTGTATGACAGCCATGTCGTCTTTAGCTCAGTCTTGTCACTCACTATCAGCACAGAAGGGATCTTGTTAAACCTAATCACTTTCAAATATGGCCCCCTTTTTTCTCTCTGTAGGTTTCATGTGAATTTGCAATGTGGCTCAAGAGGAAATCCCGACATCGCCCTCCACTTCAACCCCCGATATGATGGCTCCAAAGACGTTGTGGTCTGCAACACCATGCAGCACTCTGAGTGGGGCCCAGAGGAGCGTGAATACCCTGCATCCATGACCCGGGGGGCCAACTTTACCCTCATGTTCCTGGTCAACAGAGATTCATATTCGGTCAGGAGACTTTTATCACTGATGATTAGGCTACACATTTTTTTTTTTTTTACTGTGGACTCATTGAATTGCATTGTATCTCTGTTCTAGAGCAAAAAGATTCAAACCCTTATTCATTCTTTTTCCTCCATGTGCCATTGATTTTTTTGTCTCTACTAAATCCTGTCTTACCCTAGCTGATTGTGAATGGTTCCCACTTCATGGAGTACCTGCACCGGCTGTCGTTCTCCAGAGTGGACACCATCTCCGTGGATGGGGGAGTGGAGATCCAATCCATTGCCTTCGCTAACCCTGCAGTTACAGTGAGTATCTGACAGGTCCTCCGTTTGGGAGAATACTGTACATCTTTGCGTTCCAAAGGATCAGCTTTGCTGATCTTGGTCAGTTGTTTGGAATGCTACCCAGTTGGCAAAACAAGTTGCAACTTGCAATGGTCATGGTCGGCGTGTATAATGATTGTAATGATGTTTTGGGCATCTTTTTAGTGTCCAAAAAAAGTATTTCCCTCAGTTCCTACTTTAATCAAAGTCGCTACTTTAATCAAAGTTCCTACTTTAAACATTTAAATAAATAGTAATCAGACTTACATGTGCTGACCAAGATTATGTCCATATCCTACACAGAGAAATTAAATGTATTTTCTTTTCTCCAGTCACCTCCTCCCCAACCAGGATATCTTGTCCATCCACACAGTGTGAGTATTCTCCAGACAGACTGATCAACAGGATTCTTAGTTATACAAGTGTTACGAGTTTTAGTATTTGGATTTACATAAGGCCTGTAGTTGTATGGAAACACTTGTAATTAGTAATAAGCACATTACTACTAAGCACATTACTACATGTGTCCTCACAAAACAGTAGCATAAGCCATAACCCAAGAGAGACATTTTGTTTGCAGGGTCAACGGAACCAAGCCATGTCTCATCAAATTAAATCAGGTCCCAAAACTCCTCAATGGTGTAATGCCACACAGGTAGATTATAGCATGCTGGGTTGGAGGCTCATTTGGTGTATTTAGCTTTTTTCATTGTGGTGGGTGTTTTCATAAGATGACTGCATTTCATTCCATTCAGTCAAGTTTAGCTTTGAGGGTTGATCATGCTTTCCTTGTTTTCATGGTTTCCTTGTTTAATTTGATACTGGTTTGACAACTGTTTGTTTGATTTGTAGGCTTTCTCGGCTGCGTTTTGTGCCCCAGGATCTTTTCAGGTGCATTGCATTCAAATGAATCAACTTTTTAGAGTTCAAAATTTGTAGAGTAGAGGCCAACATCAGGAATTTGATTGGAGTCGTATCATTGATCTATATAAATGAATAAAGCTGAAATGAAAATGAAACTCTGACAAGATTAAAGTAGTTTAGAGACTGTACTGAAAGGTGCTATTCTTCAGATGGTAATGTACAAGGTTTATTTTATAGACACCCCCTCCATACACCCCCCAGCCATCCTTCGTAAGTACCCCTTCTTTAACCTACAGACTAAGTGTAGACTGAACAATTACATTAATTTATTTGGTATCGAAACCAATTGTTAGGGTGATATGGTGATGTTATGGATCCTGTGTTCTCAGGTTGTGCCATATAAAAATATAATGGTAGGTGGACTTTACCCAGGCAGAAACATCATCGTCCAGGGTGTGGTCAACCACAACGCTGATAAGTAAGTAACGCTTTCTCATTTTAAACACATCTTGCATTATTAATTTGCTTGTCACCTGCTATGGGTCGGAGTTGGTACTATGAATCGTGTACCTGTACATTACAGACAATACAGATAGATGGTAAGGAAAAAGGTCCTTTTTAGATTAGTCTGTCACCCTCCAAATGATTTGCATAATTCTTTCTTTCACGATTGTGTAACACTCACCTGCCAGAAAAGTTCTCCCTCTCTAGAAACAGTACATTACAGAGCTATACAGTACTATGTCATTCCTTCAGCATATCAATGGCCGACATGGGTAAGGGTGATACTCTTTGTAGGCTTACCTTTGCACACCCTTTCCTGTATCTACCACAGAGCGTTCATTTATTTGGTCACCTAACATATTCCTGGCCAAGCCTTATAACCATGATCATGGTCTTTATGGTTCCAGGTTCTGTGTTAACCTGCGTTTCAACTCGGGGGTGGCGCTCCACTTCAACCCCAGGTTTAATGAGAACATTGTCGTGCGTAATAGTCTCCTGAAGGGACAGTGGGGTCCAGAGGAGAGGAACGGGGGCATGCCCTTCTACAGAGGCCAGCCTTTTACGGTATAAACTCCATTATTGAACTGCTTTGCTTTATCTTGGCCAGGTCGCAATTGTAAATGAGAACTTGTTCTCAACTTGTCTACCTGGGTAAATAATGGTAAAATAAAAAAAATATATACCTGATTGTAGACTGTATTATGGAAGCTAACTATATTTTAATGGGTTTTTTTTGTGCATTGACAACAATTTGAGCTGAAATGAGTACTGAATGTGTTTTAGCTGCAATGGTACCGTGTGCTTTTCCTTGGATGAACTCAGCACTCATGTCAGGCTCTCTGTTTCAGGTGACCATTATGTGTGACACCAAGTGCTACAGGGTGATGGTGAATGGAATCCAGATGTTCAGCTACAACCACCGCCACTTCCTGCTCCAGCAGATAGATATCCTGGAGGTGGAAGGGGACGTGAGCCTGTCCTCTGTGCTGGTCTAAGTAATGACTCTGTCCTGTTATGGTTTGAGTCACATACACTGGGGTCAAAGGTCAACAGGGGTAGGATCTGATCAGAACATTATAAAGACCGATGAATGATAAGTCATGTCTTCTGTGTGTGGACATTTTCTGTGTTGAAAAACTGTGGCGTTTTGCTATGTTGCTGATGGCGAATGTGGATATCATGTTGGGCAAGATGTTTTCATCAATATTTGTATCTCTTTCATAAACTATTTAATTTAGAGTAGACTATGTAAAATATTGTCTTCTATTTATCAAATTCCACATACTTACTGTATGTCTGTTCTCTCTGTACCGACAATGTTTCCATAGCAAATAAACTTTAATATTGGAACTAAGATGTTGTCATAATTCTACATCACCCCCAGGGGGCAGAGAGGTTCTGATAAAATTACTAACTTTGTCCTGTTTTAGATTGTAGTGGGAGGGTTCAGATTTTTTATTAAAAGCTCAATTCTGAAGATTTTGACAAGGTAAATACTGATGACATTAATGGTGCTGTGAATCATTATAATTACATGAAGTGTATTCAAATGACTAGGAGTTCCAGGTGGTTAGAAATAGGCTAGTAGGCCGGTCGACAGATTGCTCTGGCTGGGATGTCTGGTCTAATCCATCGTCATCTACAGATTCCCCTCACTTGCTGCTACAAGCAAGTTGACAAATCTGAAGCCACCAGCAGAGGCCAATTGGTGATATACACTACAAAGACACGGCTGTTGCAACCAAATATCTCCAATTTGGTCTCCAGACTAAAGGACAAATTTCCACCGGTCTAATGTCCATTGCTCGTGTTTCTTGGCGCAAGCAAGTCTTTTCTTATTGATGTCCTTTAGTAGTGGTTTCTTTGCAGCAATTCGACCATGAAGGCCTGATTCACACAGTCTCCTCTGAAGAGTTGATGTTGAAATGTGTCTGTTATTTGAACTCTGGGGAGCTTTTATTTGGGCTACAATTTCTGAAGCTGGTAACTCTAATGAACATATCCTCTGCAGCAGAGGTAACTCTGGGTCTCCCATTCCTGTGGCGGTCCTCATAAGAGCCAGTTTCATCATAGCGCTTGATGGTTTTTGTGACTGCACTTGAAGAAACTTTCAAAGTTCTTGAAATGTTCCGTATTGACTGACCTTCATGGCTTAAAGTAATGATGGACTGTCATTTCTCTTTGCTTATTTGGTATTTTACCAAATAGGGCTATCTTCTGTCTTCTGCCTTATCCCTACCTTATCACAACACAACTGATTAGCTCCACAAATTAACTTTTAAGAAGGCACACCTGTTCATTGAAATGCATTCCAGGTGACTTCCTCATGAAGCTGGTTGAGAGAATGCCAAGAGTGTGCAAAGCTGTCATCAAGGCAAAGGGTGGCTATTTGAACAATCTCAAATTAGAAATATATTTTGATTTGTTTAACACTTTTTTTGTTACTACATCATGCCATGTGTTATTTCATAGTTTTGATGTTTTCACTATTATTCTACAACGTTGAAAATAGTAAAAATAAAGACAAATCCTGGAATGAGTAGGTGTTCTAAAACTTTTGACCGGTAGTGTATATTTTTTCTCTCACAAAGTACCTTTTAGCCATCCTTTTCATCTGTAGGCCTCCTGGCAGCCCTCCATCCTTACTGGATTAAAGGAAGAGGAGGGGGTGTGATGATTTACATTAAAGAACATATCTGATGTAAACAAATTGAGTGGTCATGTGATAATGAACTAGAATGTATTGGCCTGAACATTACACCCAAATGTATTTTACCCTTATTGGAATGTATAGGCCACCTTCCACCAAAAGTGTGTTTTTTGATCAGTTTAATAACATGCTTAGGGAATGTGATTTTGGGAAATAGGTCATCTTAATGGGAGATTTAAACATGAATTATGAAGACAAGTCTTGTTGGAAAACCCTCAAACGGATCACTAATACCTTTGACCTTACACAGCTAGTTAAAGGGACAACCAGGGTGACTTGTTGCTCTAAAACACAGATTGATTTGGTGTTCAGTAATAACCCAGAGAGAGTGACTAAATCATTCAATATGGTTACTGGGCTATCTGATCATAATCTGACACTTATAGCCAGAAAGCTGTCTAAGAGCAGGTTTAACCTCTTTACTGTTAGAAAGTCGGATCAACTAAGAATACCTAAGAGTGAATTAAACTATGAAAACGCAATTATGGGAATTAACTGGAATGATCTCTTGTCCTATACAGACGTGGAAGCTGATAGTCAGGTTTTTCTATCCACAATCCAGACTACAATAAATGGTTTCCGAAAGAAAATCAAATCCAAACCTGGCCAAAAGAGCACTCTTCCTCGGTTAAATGGAGAAATCTGGAAATTGATGAAAGAACGAGATTATGCTCTAAAAATAGCCATAAGATCCCAATTAGAGCATGACAGACGTAGGTTTACCATGTTGAGAAATAAGGTGATGAAAGAAATCAGACAGGCCAAGGCAAACGTTTTTATTAACATAATTGGTGAAGCAAAGGGAAATTCTAAATTGATCTGGGAAAATCTAAAAAAGTTAACAGGGAAAGATCATATTAACACTGCAAAAATACTAGAAATCATGTTGAATAACAATCTAACACAGGATGCAGTCGAAATAGCAATAGCCTTCCATTCCTACTTTATTGACTCTGTCAGGGTACTGACACAGAACCCCTCCACTGATTTCTTGGGCTCAGTGCTAGTGAATGACGCTCAACCCGTCTTCATCATAAGGGCGGTTTCTGAGTCAAAGGTGAACAAGGTGATTAGCTCACTAAATAACTCTAAAGCCAAAGATGTGTTTGGGCTGGACTCTACCTTTCTTAAAAACTACAAAGAGTCACTCATTGGTCCCATTACTAAGGTCACCAACACATCTATTGGTCTCGGGGTGTTTCCAAGGGTATGGAAGTCGGCCATAATAACGGCCATCTTTAAATCATGCGACCCTGCTGACGTGAGTAACTACAGGCACCTATGGTGTCAAAGGTTGTTGAAAAGTGTGTAGCAGAACAACTGATTGCCCACCTCAACAACAGCCCCTTCACATTACACTCCATGCAGTTTGGCTTCAGAGCGAAAACACTCCACAGAAACGGCCAACTGCTTTCTTCTGGAAAATGTGAAGTCCAAGATGGACAAAGGGGCGTTGTTGGGGCTGTGTTTCTGGACCTAAGGAAGGCTTTTGATACTGTTAACCATGAGATTCTCATCACAAAATTGTCCAAGTTAAACTTTTCCCCCGATGCCTTGAGATGGATGAAATCATACCTTGAAGGCAGAACTCAGTGTGTCAGAGTGAGCAATGAGCTGTCGCCCACTCTTAGCTATGATGTGGGCGTTCCCCAAGGGTCAATACTGGGGCCCCTCCTGTTCAGCCTGTACATTAATGATCTGCCTTCTGTCTGTACTGGGTCTGAAGTTCAAATGTATGCAGATGATACAGTGATATATGTGCATGCAAAGAGCAAACAACAAGCTGCACAAGAACTCACTACTGTAATGGTCCAGGTTACAAAGTGGCTCAGTGACTCGTGTTTGCATCTCAATGTGAAAAAAAACTGTTTGCATGTTCTTCACAAAGAGGGCAACAGATGCTACTGAGCCAGATGTCTATGTGTCAGGGGAGAAGCTCCAGGTGGTATCTGATTTTAAGTACCTTGGCATCATACTTGATTCCAACCTCTCTTTTAAAAAGCATGTGAAAAAGGTAATTCAAATAACCAAATTCAACCTAGCTAATTTCCGATTTATACAAAATTGTTTGACTATTGTTTGCTACAGAGGTAGCAAAACTGTACTTCAAATCTATGATACTCCCCCACTTAACATACTGCTTGACTAGTTGGGCCCAAGCTTGCTGTACAACATTAAAACCTATTCAGTCTGTCTACAAACAGGCTCTCAAAGTGCTTGATAGGAAGCCCAATAGCCATCATCACTGTTACATCTTCAGAAAGTATGAACTCCTGAGTTGTGAAAATCTTGTGCAATACACCGATGCATGTTTTGTATTCAAGATCCTAAATGGCCTGGCTCCCCCTCCACTCAGTATTTTTGTTAAACAGAAAACCCAAACATATGGCAGCAGATCCACAAGGTCTGCCATGAGAGGTGACTGTATAGTTCCCTTAAGGAAAAGCACCTTTAGTAAATCCACTTTCTCTGTGAGAGCTTCCCATGTCTGGAATACACTGCCATCAGACACACATAACTGCACCACATATCACACTTTCACAAAATGCATGAAGACATGGCTAATGGTCAATCAGATTTGTGAACATAATCCCTAGCTGTGTATTGCCACTATCCATGTTGTCTGTTGTCTGTAGCTTGTGAGGTGTGGAAACACTTTGCTGCTTTTATGAATTTTGTCTTGCTGCTTTTTGTTCTATGTTGCTCTGTCTGTATGCTACGTCTTGCTTGTCCTATGTTGCTCTGCGTGTGCTCACTGCTCAATGATTGTCTATATTGTAATTGTTTTTAATAACCTGCCCAGGAACTGCGGTTGAAAATTAGCCGGCTGGCTAAAACCGGCACTTTTACTGAAACGTTGATTAATGTGCACTGTCCCTGTAAAAATAAAATCAACTCAACTCAACTGCCACCAGTCATTTTTCACTGCGCTATTTAAGAGGTCGCTTGGTGGTTGCGTAGGGGTGCTTTCAATCTATGGTGTGCATTCGTGCATGTATAAATACATTATTTCTTGGGGGTGCTAGGCCTATTCTTTACAGGGCTTCAGCACTGTCTTGCCCCTCCCTGGAGCTGCCCATGACTGCCTGGTTGTACCAAAATGATTTAGACCAGTGCTGCACAAGTTGGCCTTTCTTTCACTAAAACAGATGCCTATGCAACATTCTTTAGATTAGTGAAATGAGTTCATTTTGCAGCATGTGATTTGATATGCTTTCTGAGGAGACCAAAATGGCATCTTATTCACAAAGAGCCCCTTCACACAGGGTCAAAGCATGGTAACATTACATGTCAACAAATTTGGATGACAAAGTATGTAAAATCAAAGTTTATTGGTCGCATACACAGTTTAGTAGATGTTAGGGTGGATTTATGCGAAATGCTTATGTTACTGGCTACTAACAATGCAGTAAAATGTCAATCAAGTACACAAATAATATAAATAATTAAAGAAATTTAAAACGAATCTAATTAACAACCCAAATAGCACTGTAAAATAATTTAATTTACAAAATACAAAGAATGGTATGTACAGCAGTAGATACAGTGAGCTCCAAAAGTATTGGGACAGTGGCTATTTTTTTGTTGTTTTGGCTCAGTACTCCAGCACTTTGGATTTTAAATTATACAATAACTATGAGGTCAAAGTGCAGTCTGTCAACTTTAATTTGAGGGTATTTTCCTCTATAGCGGGTGAACTGTTTAGAAATTACAGCACTTTTTGTACATTGTCCCCCATTTCAGGGGACTAAAACTATTGGGACAAATTCACTTATATGTGTATTAAAGTAGTAAAAAATTCAGTGTTTGGTCCCATATTTCTAGCACGCAATGATTACATCAAGCTTGTGACTCTACAAACTTGTTTGGTTGCATTTGCTGTTTGTTTTGCTTGTGTTTCAGAATATTTTGTTCCAATAGAAATGAATGATTAATAATGTATTGTGTCATTTTGGAGTCACTTTTATTGTAAATAAGAATAGAATATGTTTCTAAACACTTTACATTCATGTGGATGCTACCATGATTACGGATAGTCCTGAATGAATCGTGAATAATGTTGAGTGAGAAAGTTACAGACGCACAAATATCATACCCCCAAGACATGCTAATATTAATGTTCTCAACCTGCCCTCTATCGGTAGCACCATAGTGATGCCCTAAAGTGGTGATAAACACAGTCATTCTGGATTGAGGATACTGTTTAGTCGAAATTAAACTATAGTGCCTGGAAATACGCTGACGTTGCTCAAATAGTCAAATATACAAGGGCTGCATAGCGAACATAACAAATACAACTGTTTATATGGATTCTAATGACAATTTAAATTGGCATACGCTGCAGTGTATGGGAATTGACGCTGTTGACTGCGTCCCCTCTTGTGGTTTTGAGTGCTTCGAACACACCGACAGCTCATTGCATTTTGGTACACCAGTATTACATTCATTTCCAATGAAACGCTGCGTTTTCCTTGCAGCATTGCGTTGCAGAAGCAGTTGCAGTGCGTTCGGTGTGGTGCGTACGTTGACGTATGCGTCAAACTGTATGCGTAGACGTCTTGACAGAAATGGTAGCAGAAGGTGAATGTTGAACTTTTGTGGCATACATATCCAGATGATGCTGCGTACTATTTTGCGCAATGTCGGTGTGTTCGAGTGGCCTGCTTTCAGTACGTTTTTAATGTTCTGGAATGTTCAATTGAACGGAAACGGTGCTGTACTGAACTACCAGTTGAAAACCAGAGAGGTTGGGGAACGTTGTCAGCATGGTCACTTCCCCTTAAATGCATCACTTATTGTTTCAAGCCACACCCACCAAACGGGAGCAAATGCACCTCCACGTCTGTTCAAGAACGTACAAGAACGTTTTGGGGAAATGTGTTGTTCAGTTCAAACCGTTCTGCAACGTAGCAAACGATCAAGCGAACTGAACACACTTCTGATTTTATAGACTAGTAACATAGTAAACGTAAATCCGGGACACTCAAATGGGTATGTAATGTTCGGTGTGGTTACATAAGATTGATAGAAGGTTACTTACTAGCAACCCAAAAGTTACTGCTTGAATTTCACCACGGACAACTTTAGCATTTTAGCTAACTACTTACTACAACGCAAATCTAGCTTTGGCTTTGATAAATGCAACATGTAAAGTGTTGGTCCCATGTTTTATGAGCTGAAATAAAATATCCCATACATTTTCCATGTACAAAAAGCTTATTTCTCTTAAATTTTGTGCACACATTTTAGTGAGCATTTCTCCTTTGTCAAGATAATCCATCCACCTGACAGGTGTGGCGTATCAAGAAGATGATTAAACAGCATGATCATTACACAGCTGCACTTTGTGCTGTAGACAATAAAAGGCCACTCTAAAATGTTCAGTTTTGTCACACAACACAATTCCACAGATGCCTCAAATTTTGAGGGAGTGTGCAATTGGCATGCTGACTGCAGGAGTGTCCAACAGAGATGTTGCCAGAAAATTGTATGTTCATTTCTTTACCATAAGCCACCTCCAAAGTCATTTTAGAGAATTTGGCAGTACATCACAAGCACATGTAACCACACCAGCCCAGGACTTCCACATCCAACTTCTTTACATGCGGGATCGTCTGAGACCAGCCACCCGGACAGCTGATGAAATGGAGGAGTATTTCTGTCTGTAATAAAGCCCTTTTGTGGGGAAAATGCATTCTGAGTGGGTAGGCCTGGCTCCCAAGTAGGTGGGCCTATGCCCTCCCAGGCCCACCCATAGCTGCGCTCCTTGACCAGTCATGTGAAATCCATAGATTTGGGCCAAATTAATTAATTTCAATTGACTGATTTCCTTATAGGAACTGTAACTCAGTAAAATCATTGAAATTGTTGCATGTTGCATTTATATTTTTGTTCTGTATAGGTAAACAATAATTGTTCTTATGCAATGGATAGACTGTATCATAAGGTTGTCATAAGAAACACTATGTATATTATGTAACACTAGATACAGAACTTCCGACTTTACCAATTGGGGCGGCAGGTAGTCAAGTGGCTAGCCTCTTAAGGATTCGCCCTTTTCCCCCCAATTTTGCCTAAAATTACATACCCAAATCTAACTGCCTGTAGCTCAGGCCCTGAAGCAAGGATATGCCTATTCTTGGTACCATTTGAAAGGAAACACTTTGAAGTTTGTGGAAATATTAAAGAATGGTAGGAGAATATAACACAATAGATCTGGTAAAAGATACTACAAAGAAATAACCAACCGTTCTTTTGTATTTTTTTGTACCATCATCTTTAAAATGCAACAGAAAGGCCATAATGTATTATTCCAGCCAGGTGCAATTTAGATGTTGACCACTAGATGGCAGCAGTGTACGTGCAAAGTTTTAGACTGATCCAATGAACCATTTAATTTCTGTTAAAAAAATTGTATCAAGACTGCCCAAATGTGCCTAATTTGTTTATTAATAACTTTTCATGTTCAAAATTGTTCACTCTCCTCAAACAATAGCTGTAATAGCTACTGTAAATTGGACAGTGCAGTTAGATTAACAAGAATTTAAGCTTTCTCCTAATATCAGATATGTCTATGTAACAGTATAACTTTAAACCGCCCCCTCGCCCCGACACGGGCGCGAACCAGGGACCCTCTGCACACATCAACAACTGACACCCACGAAGCGTCGTTACCTATCGCTCCACAAAAGCCGCGGCCCTTGCAGAGCAAGGGGAAACCCTACTTAAGTCTCAGAGCAAGCGACGTAACTGATTGAAATGCTAGTAGCGCGTACCCGCTAACTAGCTAGCCATTTCACATCCGTTACACTCACCCCCCTTTCAACCTCCTCCTTTTCCGCAGCAATCAGTGATCCGGGTCAACAGCATCAATGTAACAGTATAACTTTAAACCGCCCCCTCGCCCCGACACGGGCGCGAACCAGGGACCCTCTGCACACATCAACAACTGACACCCACGAAGCATCGTTACCCATCGCTCCACAAAAGCCGCGGCCCTTGCAGAGCAAGGGGAAACCCTACTTAAGTCTCAGAGCAAGCGACGTAACTGATTGAAATGCTAGTAGCGCGTACCCGCTAACTAGCTAGCCATTTCACATCCGTTACATCTATGTCCTGGGAAATGTTATTGTTACTTGTTTAGCGACGGGACTTGCAACCTCATGCTAATCGCATTAGCCTACGTTAGACTGACTTGCCTAGATAAATATAGGTACAACATTAAAAAATATATATATCATTAGCTATTAAGGAACTCCCTCCCCTTTTCTCGCGCATTCAGCCCCCCACTCCTCACTCCACAGACACATTCACAAATAGCAGCCAGTAGGCTACTCTATTCATACTGTAGGAACGAAAGGCTCATCTGTAGGTGAATGAGGGAAATATATTTTCTAAAGAACAATCTGCTAAGAGATCATTCATAGGTTGAAAGGCAAGCCCATTATCCTTTCTTAAATATTAACAATTAAATATTTCCTAGGAGAAAAGAGGCAGGGAGGGACATAACAGGAAAAAAAGGTTACACAACAGCGTAGAATACCAGCACATATTACGGACTGGAGTGTTATATTGTACATATTGATGATGTACACAGATCGAATGGCTATCTGGTCTACTGTTACCATGCATTTTTCTTATAATGTAACTGCAAAATGTTTATGGTTCTGTTTCTTCTGATCTAAAATCACAAGGCAGTGTGACATCACCGTTTTGTTATCTAAAGCCTGTCATTGATGAAAACACACGGCATTGGTCCAATCCCCCGTTTTTACATTCATACTAGTCGCCGCAAAGATTCTTGCAACGCACGCGCAGTAATGTTAGCTGTTTCTCAAAGCAGCATCAGTGCCTGCTTCATTTCATTGAGAAGGAGGATTCAAACTTCCGGTACTGTCATGGCGACATGGTGGTGTGTCTGCTAAAATAAAGAAAAATAACCCCATCAACATCGGATTTTGAGCATTAACTGGTTGCAAATTGCAGAGGAATCATTATTTATACGGATAATTCAGGTGGCCCATCGCGGCTCGCACCCGGCCGGCCATGGCGGCGCATAAACCCGTGGAATGGGTTCAGGCCGTAATTAGTAGATTCGACGAGCAGGTAAGAATAACACATCGTATCAGACATTGTGCCTCTGCCTTGTCCCTGTAACATCATGGAGGTCGTGGCTTTAGCGACGGGATCATTTGAAGAAAGCTGCAATGTCATGACTGGTGTGTTTTGTGGGGATCTAGCTAGCTAGCTCGCCTGCTCAACACACCGCTCCTGCAGAGCCGCATCATCACACACAGGACTCGGGAGCAAGTGACAGCGACAGAGAGGGCGAAATAGCACATGGGCAAATTTATCCCAAACATTTGAGATACCATTTAAAATCCATAAGGATAATACCACGAGGATGTACTCTCTATATAAACAAAGGAGTCGACAGAGTACGCCTTTTGCTGTTTAAAAGGAAGAACTAGCTAGATGTAGACTTAAGCAGCGAGTTGTTAGCTTGGTTAGCAATGCATTCAGCTTCTGCCAGTAACACTGTGCTAACTATAGTTAGCTAGCTAGCCACTGCGAGCTTTGTTGCTAGCCAATTTGTCAACCTGAAGCTAGTGTCCAGTAATTAATGTGCAAATGCAATTTCCATTTACCTACCTAGTAACTCATCGTGGACTACAAATCAAATTGTTTGTCTATACTATAAGTTGTTTGTTTATAGCCTGTTAGCTATTACAGTAGCAGCTAGCTAGTCATATCCTGTGTTATTTTAGCTGCGTCCAGTTTGTTTAGCCTACAGTGTGTGTGTGGACTTTTCTATGCAGACTGACAATCAGGTCTCATCCATTGTATTGGGAAACATTGGTGATGATGGGTATCGAAGCTTGTTTCTGAATGAATTTATTGATCTACTTTACTCCCCTCGCAAAATCTCACCAATGTCTTAATTTTCCTTCTCGTTCATCATAGCTATCCTATATGATGCAGTATCAGTATGGGCTATGGTTGTACAGTACTAGGCTTGTATGCAAAGCAGTGATTTCATTGTATTATCCTTACATGTGTTGCTTTCCCATGTTGACGTTTACATTGTAATGTATAGGCCTAGTTAGTCTGTGTAATTCTGATCAGTGACGTTTGTAGTATATTGCAGTATACACGGAGTGTACAAAACATTAGGAACACCTTCTCTTTCCATGACAGACTGACCAGGTGAAAGCTATGATCCCGTAATGATGTCACCTTCAATCAGTGTAGATGGGTAGGAGACAGGTTAAAGAAGGATTGTTATGCCTTGAGACGTGGATTGTGTGTGTGTGCGCTATTCAGAGGGTAAATGGGCAATACAAAAGATTTAAGTGCCTTTGAACGGGGTATGGTAGTAGGTGCCAGGCGCACCAGTTTGAGTGCGACAAGAACTGCAACGCTGCTGGGTTTTTCACACTCAATTGTTTGAGAAGCATTGGAGTCAACATGGGCCAGCATCCCTATGGAATGCTTTTGACACCTTGTAGAGTCTATGCCCCTACAAGTTGAGGCTGTTCTGATAGCAAAAAGGATGCACTCAATATTAGGAAAGTGTTCCTAATGTTTTGTTAACTCGGTGTATATGTTATGCCTACATGATGAACCTATGGGATGGTAAATTCCATATATTTCATATGTGAAAGTAAATATAGGCTAATGAACCTTATCAAATGACAAGTTAGTGGATTAGCGAACCGGAAATCTCAGCCCTGGGAGCATTCGTTTTTGTGCTTGTTCATTGTTGCAAGAGGAAAGTGACTTGTGTGACCATATTGGCACACACTTCTAATTTGTTTACACATTCAATTACTATCAACTATTTCTTTAGTATAAAAACTCCAGTGGATATGAGAGATTAGTAATTGTAGATGTTTAGGCTACTGTGTCCAAGTTGGTTTGTTTTGGGTATGTGGTTACTTCAAACCTCCATGCAGGGTAGGCTAATCGGATGAATGGTTAATTTTAACAGTTCTATCTAAGCTGTTGGTATACACATCAGTGACATTCCTACAGTGCATGACATGAGGAGGTTAGACAGTATGCAACAGGCTGGATGTCTAGGTTATTGAGACAGTATCACAACACTTGGTTTCTGAGATCCGCTATTCATAGTTTTGACAGGGTTTGCGGTAGCATAGTCCTAACTAGTCCAATGTCCCCAGTAATCTCCGTCTTCCAGGGTTGGGATAGTCTGAGGACTGTTCCACCTAACATCAAGCCGATAGGCCTACCTGTCCCTTGTAGCAGATATCCTGTTGAAGTTCTGCCCCCCCCCCTATCCATTAGCTCACTGTTCTGGCTTGGAAGGCCAAGTGGCTGGGTGTGGCTCATTGCACTTTGATGAAGGTTTAATGGAGATTAGGCCTAATTTGCTGTTAAGCCTATTGATACCACTTTGTAATCATTAAAGAGGGTTTTGTATGTTGGCTTCTGGTTGGATTGAGACTGCTTTCTGTCAGAATCAGCTTTGAGATTAGCAGCTCAACCCTCGACTGTGACGTTATAGGTTAGGCTGTATCACCTTTCCTTTTGAGCTTGACCCGTTGAGGCCAGAGCAGAGCATTGGGGCGGCAGGTAGCCTAGTGGTTAGTGTTGGACTAGTAACCGAAAGGTTATCCCCGAGCTGACAAGGTAAAAATCTGTCGTTCTGCCCCTGAACAAGGCAGTTAACCCACTGTTCCAAGGCCGTCATTGAAAACAAGAATTTGTTTTTAACTGACTTGCCTAGTTAAATAAAGGTACATATAAAAAAAAATGGATGTTATTACCGTATAAATAATCCAACCCTCACTTTTCTAAATCCAAGGTAGGCTACTTTCCTCATGCGAAATTCAAGAATAATGTAGTGTGTAAATGTGTGAAGGGGATTCCAGTCAAGCAGATTATTTTCCCCTGTTGTGTAAACAACATATTTGTAAAAGGTTATTAATCGCATACACATATTCAGCAGTTGTTATTGCAGGTGTAGCGAAATGCTTGTGTTGCTAGCTCCAACATTATGCCCTATAATGTATTATCTAATAATACTTTCTTATACTAGTGCTAGCATGTATTGTGCTTGAGCTTGTAACACCAAAGCTCCTAAGGAAAGAGGATGGAGTCTTTCTGACCTTTTCATTGAAAATCTGATGTTGATCCCTGATGCTGGTTTACAAGCACTGACCTGGAAAGAGAAGCTCAGCCAAGTGAAGAGCCATGTCTTTTTTTAGATGGCATCTCAGATGGAAGCTCATAAATATCTCCTAATGGTGTTTCTGTGCTCGCCTAAATAGTGTTTCTATGTTGGCAGCACTCAGGAAAAATGTCTTAAACCGCGTTTGTGTATCTTCTGGCGTTATGTCGACAAGGGAAGTGTACTCTTCCTCTCGTCCCCTCTTTGTGTTCAGTGCCCTGTTGGCTGGTGCCAAAGCACTCATTAGGAAAGGGATTGACCTTAGAGGAATTTCAGACTGTGCCTGTGAAACAAAGTGGCCCTGTGTCTGTTGGCCTGAATATAGATGTCAACAAGCCATACTCTGTGTGCATGTTCGCAGGGAAGATGCTTAAGTCTCGGGACTCTCATTTCATGCTCATGTCTCTGAGCCAGGAGAGGAGCAGCCCCTCTCTGGTCTGTTGTGGTGACCTCTGGCCTTTGCTGGAGGACATGGTATTAGGTCCTGCTATAGGTGAGGAATCTCCTCTGGACCTGTCGGATGGTTGGGATTGGTGTGTCCACCTCAATCTCCATACCTTTATATGTTTAGCATACTTATAAGAAGTCATAGTACAAAACTGGGTCAAGTTGGACTTTCTTTGCACTTTGCAGACTAAGTAAGTTTGTTTTCATTAGTAGTCCTACTTGTGAATTGTGTGTGTGTGTGTGTGTGCGCGCGCACACGTTTGTATGTGGGCGAGCAGCAGACTGCCGCAGGTGTGCAGCTGTGGCCCAAATGGGAGCGGCGCAGCGCCAAAGGCCTCTTTGTTCCTACGGAGCGGAGCATGGCGCATGGAGCATGGCCCGTAGTGGGTGTCTGTGAGCTCAACCCATCCACCCCCTGTGTGTGTGTGTGTGTGCATGTGTGGTACTATATACTCAGGGAGGGGCCACCCAGCCACCTTCCAGGCTTCCCCAGTACTCTACACTCCTCCCTATCCCTTTAGCCTCTTCCACTCAAGGTTATTATAGCTTTGTGTTTTTATATATATATTTTTTAATTTAATTTAAAATTAATGTTAAGTTTAATTTACTTTTAGTTGTGTACAAATATATATTTTTATTTCGTTTTTATATTATGTAGGTGTAGTTTTAGTGTTGGGGACAGAAGGCATGCATTGGGGGCTAGGAGCTTAGTTTTTTGTGTATTTGTGATGTCTCTTCTTTTGGCCATATGTGCTGGTATTCTACGCTGTTGTGTAACCTTTTTTTTTCCTGATGTCCCTCCCTGCCTCTTTTCTCCTAGGAAATATTTCATTGTTAATATTTAAGAAAGGATAATGGGCTTGCCTTTCAACCTATGAATGATCTCTTAGCAGATTGTTCTTTAGAAAATATATTTCCCTCATTCACCTACAGATGAGCCTTTCGTTCCTACAGTATGAATAGAGTAGCCTACTGGCTGCTATTTGTGAATGTGTCTGTGGAGTGAGGAGTGGGGGGCTGAATGCGTGGGAAAAGGGGAGTTCCTTAATAGCCAATGATAAAGTCGGAAGTTCTGTATCTAGTGTTACGTAATATACATAGTATTTCTTATGACAACCTTATGACACAGTCTATCCATTGCATAAGAACAGTTATTGTTTTACTATACCGAACAAAAATATAAATGCAACAATTTCAATGATTTTACGGAGTTACAGTTCCTTTAAGGAAATCAGTCAATTGAAATGAATTCATTAGGCCCTAATCTATGGATTTCACATGACTGGGCAGGGGCACAGCCATGGGTGGGCCTGGGAGGGCATAGGCCCACCCACTTGGGAGCCAGGCCTACCCACTCAGAATGAGTTTTTCCCTGCAAAAGGGCTTATTACAGACAGAAATACTCCTCTGTTTCATCAGCTGTCCGGGTGGCTAGGCTCAGACGATCCCGCATGTAAAGAAGCAGGATGTGGAAGTCAGGGGCACTAAAAGGCTACCTTAGGTGATGGGTCAGGTCATAGGTTTAGTTACAATTATAACGTCAATCTCAAGCGACTTAGATTTAAAAGGAATTGCGCTGATGCTGGTGCAAAAAAATATGATGGAAGGAAACTATCGCTTATGTTTACACCAATCCAATGCTTTTTAACTTTTGTAGTACATAAGAAGAAGAATCAGTTTGGCTACCTAGACCGTTTTTTCCCCTGTTAGCTCGTTCTAGCGATGCACTAGTTAGGCCTACTGTACAGTTCACCCCCCCAGACCTGGAACAGGCCTCCTTGAAAACATATTGAGTACGTTTACATGTACACTGATTCATTCGATATTAAACTGTTTCATAAATCCAACATATGCACCACATAGAACACACTGCAACTGCCTCTGCAATGCAATGCTGCATTGAAAATGAATGTGCTTCTGGTGTATACAATGACGCTGTTGGTGTGATCGAGGCGTATGTGCGGGTGAATTGAGTTCGGAAAAACTGAAAGTATGCATCTTAGAAATAGTTTTCACATACAAATTTAATATGTCCGAACTCAGAATCAAATAGGCTTTGCAAAAATAACATGGTCGCTGTTGTAGAATGTTTATTTTGATTGATGATTTTTGGCATTATTTAAGTCCCATCGGGTAGCTTGGTTTCAGATGTCCAAGTAAACAGGATTATTAGGAAAAATTGTTATTTTTGCAAGGCATGTAAATGTTTTAAATAAACTATTATATTAATCTGACTATCTGCAATAATCGTATTGTTGTGTGCATGTAACCACGCTCTCTGATGAACTTATTGACAGGAAATGGTATACACAACACTTGGCTATTCCTGTACTCCATGCTCTTGACATTATGGTTAGGGTTATGTATATTGGACACAAAGTGAAGTTACCAACTTCGATGAATGCACCAACATCAAGGATTTTCACACTGTATAAGCCTAACTCCCCCACCCCGTCCCCTCTGCAGCTTCCAGTTAAAGTGGGCCAACAGAACACTCACACCAAAGTCAGCACGGAGCACAACAAGGAATGTCTGATCAACATCTCCAAGTATAAGTTCTCACTGGTGATCAGTGGCCTCACAAACATACTGAAGAATGTGAACAACATGGTAAGTGTGTGTGTGCAAGCAACACCAGTTGTAGCCTATAGAGACATGTACAGTGTTGCATATGTCTCAACCATGTCTCCCTCTCCCCTAGCGAATATTTGGGGAGGCTGCGGAGAAGAACCTGTATCTCTCTCAGCTCATCATCCTGGACACACTGGAGAAGTGCCTTGCTGGGGTGAGGAACCTTTCTTAAGGCTGTCTACATTTTATACCCTTTATTTTTTCTCTTAAACTTTCCCCTTAATATATATATTTTTAAATTATGGATACATGTCGCTTTTATTTCTCAGACTCTCCCTTCATCCTTCTTTCCTCCCTATGTCTCCTTCCTGATTTGTTTCATTTTCTCATGCTGGCCTAAGACACTTTTTTTATCAGTAGATTTCCATTGGATATCAGCATAACACAATAGGATGTGGTGGGCTGTCTGTGGTTGAGATGTTTTGTTTCAGTTGGGACAGTGGCCTTTGCCCTGGATCTGGGCCCTTTCCTCTCCCCACACAAATGAATTGTGTGTTTGAGTACTGTCTCTCTCTCAGGCTCAGTGAACTCTGTTAGTAGCCAGTATTCCCCTGGTTCCTCTCCCTCCTCTCCTCAGTAAAGATGTGCTCACTGCCCACTTCTGAAGATTGCTTTTCCAGGTGCTTCCTCATCTTGACTTCATATTCGCAGCCTCCAAGTTTCCGGCCTTTTTTTTATCACTGGGAGCTGGCGGATGGAGGACAGCTGTTAGTGGGTTCTTCAAGTCCTCCTTGTTCTTGAAATGTGAATGCTTTTTGCTGACTATTTTACCTTTGTAAATAGTTTATTTACACATAGGGCTGTGATGGTCATAGAAGTTTGGATGACTGTTATTGGTCAGCCAAATGACGGCGGTCATCATTCTAATTGTTTGAATAGCAAAACATTTATTTGTATTTTTTTAAAGCACATTTTGTACTCTCCTTCACTCCTGACTGCATGTGCTGCTGTGCAGGGAGAAGGGTGCTGCCTAGGCAAACAAATACTTATTTTATACAACACCTTGTTTGTTTCAGCAAGGAGCAACCAAATTTCATTACGTAAAGAGTCTGCAGAAATGGACTCAACCGCAAAAATGCCCGGCCGCCCCGTCTTCAGTCAGCTGTTTGTATATTATATTTAAAAAATTACGATGGTATTTATTCATAATCGTCAGTTACATATACGGCTTAAATATACAGCTTTCCTCTTTCAGTTTCCCATGTCACTGCCAGTCAATTTAAAATCATGACATTAAACCCTTACTTAATTAGAAAATCCTTATCTTTTCTATGAAATATTTAACTTAATGATCCACCATTACTGTCCCCAAGTAGAACCCTCTTTGTCCCAGTCCTCCCACGGTGTGCTGGGGTAATGGCAGATCCCAGGTTGAAAAATGCAGAACAAACTCTATTTTGGTGCCCTCTGGTACATTCTAATGCCTTGATTCCGTCTGAAATACACAGCTAAATTATTGAATACTTTAACGACTACCTCCAATGTTGGGGAAATTAGTTGTGGTATTGAGTAGAAATACCTGACTTTACATTTAAAATAGCAGAAAATTTAAGAATTCAGTGTGTTGTAAGTTGTTTTGGATATGGTCTAGGCATATATGTTCTAGGGCTGTGACGATACCAATATCACTATTGTTTCCATGGCAACAATGAGAACAAGCAGGCAACTCTCTGGTCCTTTAAAACCTGCTGTATGCAAAATATTGTGCTAAAGCTTGGAAAATAAATAAATGTGACTCTGGATGACAACATAATGATTTTGTTTCCAACATTGGGGCTGTTCTCCTAAAGAAGTTAAATCCGCTTCTTGTTTTGTTACCTTGCCATGATACTAACAAGTATTGTGATACTGGTATCGTCCCGGCCCTAATATGTTTAGGACTGTTTTCTAAGTAAGATAACCTTTTTTTTTTTTTTCTTTTTTTTTTAAACCTTTTCTGCTAGTTTTACTGCAAGATATGAATTGCCACAATGTTTGTTCTTCAAATTATGTATTTTATTGGCTCTGACTGGTGGACCCTAATTTGGGTGAACTATCCCTTTAACAGTTTGGCCTGTCAATCAATCACTGTGGGTGGGATTGTCAGGGGAAGGAGCAGGTTGCTTGTGAGTCACAGAGTTGGTAGGGGGTCAGACCTGTCAATCAATCACTGTGGGTGGACTTTGAGGTAAGGCAGTAGATTAGTCAGAAAAACTAGTGTAGTCTACTCTTTGAATTTATTGTGGCAAAAACTTAAGACAAAAGGTTGTGTTCTGTAAAGTAAACATGGATTCCTTGTTGAGAAACAATATAGAATTGCAGGAACATTTTTCAAAGGGCAAACATTTTCAGGGGGATGACCCACAGATTGTGCACCCCCATTTTATGCGAAGTCAGGGGCCCATTATAGACCTACAGGTATGCTTGAAGAATGAAGCAGGTTAAACATGTGCTTTGCTACACAGAAAGCATCAGCAGTATTTTGGACCAGAATGAGGCTCTCTCTCTCTGCTACTTATTGTTCCTGCAGTGAGGATTCAACATCTTAATTAAATGTTTTCATAATTTATCTGCAGATAAATGCCAAAAAGCAGTAGTAGCCTACCACTATGTAAATTAGGGAGCCAAATGAACAGCTCTCTCTCCGACTCAGTTCCGACATTCACCAAAAAGATCCGTTCAAAAATAGCTGTCTGTTTGCGAACAACCCATCACTAGGCTACACTGACAAGTCACTTTAGCGGTCACTGGCAAGTCTCGACATGGACTTCAAATCTTAGGAAAATAAAAACAAGATTTGGTTTACTTGTCCCGATGCGATACCATGGACATTTAACTATGTTGTATGAATAGCAAAGGGATATAGGATATTGACTTTATTCAGTCAGTTCGACACCTTTTTATAAACTAGTCTGCTGTTAAAACTTGCTATTCAGTCGTCAATCAAAGCACAGTAAATGGCCTTTGCGCCCTGACTCCTTGGCTGGCTATATGAAACACGCTAAATAAGTTAAATGAATTTGCCACAAAACAATAATTAAGTGGATTTCAACAAATTTTTACCACTTACATGACATGGGACTTGTAAATTCACTCACAGGGGATGATGAAGCGTCATGCTCTCCCTGCTCCGTGAAAATACATTTTGACTGCAGCCAACCACAGCACACATAAATAACACGGGTACCGAGAGGCAGGACAGACAGCAGACTGACAAACCAGCAGTTTCACTGTCATCGCTTACTTTGTGACTGACAGGCGCCTGTTCTATCAATAGATTACTAGAAGATGCACTGTATATCGTTCATTCTAGCGGGAGAAGGCTATACAGACTTTTCTGACGAGGGAATTGAACCTTTTAAATGAAAATAATCCTAGTTAATTTATGAAGGGGAAAAAGTAGGCGCTTAGAGAACACTGAATGTGTGACTTAATTTTTATGCAGAGCTCTCTCTGCTTTTGTGGTGCTCGGCTCTGTCCATGGTGTAGTTGTTCAGGGATGCCAGCCTTGTCACTGGAGCCTGACTGACCATTCTCTGTGTGGGATGGCTTTGATCCTCATCCTCAGTGGTTTCTCTCCTCTGGGTTAAGAGGGCAGTGCAGACATAGATTTAAAGGTTTTCTTCTTTTTGACCACTAACCTTTCCTTTCCTCCTCTTCTCCCTTCCCTCCATCCCTCAGCAACCGAAGGACTGCATGCGTCTGGACGAGACCATGCTGGTGAAGCAGCTGCTGCCAGAAATCTGTCACTTCATCCACACCTACCGCGAGGGCCACCAGCACGCCGCCGAGCTCCGTAACTCCGCCTCCGGGGTCCTATTCTCCCTCAGCTGCAACAACTTCAACGCTGTGTTCAGCCGCATCTCCACCAGGTGACATTAACCATAAACACCTCACAACTCTCCCCTCAACCCAACCTGCTCTAAGCAGGAACAGGCCAAGATGGAAGGCATCAGGCTGCACATAGAGGATGGGTTACTAAATGTATGTACATTTCATTCGGAAAGTATTCAGACCCGTTGACTTTTTCCACATTTTGTTACGTTACAGCCTTATTCTAAAATTGATTAAATAGTTTCCCCCCCCTTATCAATCTACACACAATACCCCATCATGACAAAGCAAAGACAGGTTTTTAGACATTTTGGCACATTTATAAAAAATATATACAAGTATCACATTAACATAAGTATTCAGACCCTTTACTTAGTACTTTGTTGAAGAACCTTTGGCAGTGATTAGAGCCTCAAGTCTTGGATATTACGCTACAAGCTTGGCACACCTGTATTTGGGGAGTTTCTCTCATTCTTCTCTGCAGATCCTCTCAAGCTCTGCCAGGTAGGATGAAGAGCGTTGCTGCACAGCTATTTTCAGGGCTCTCCAGAGATGTTCGATCAGGTTCAAGTCTGGGCTTTGGCTGGGCCACTCAAGGATATTCAGAGACTTGTTCCGAAGCCACTCCTGCATTGTCTTGGCTCTGTGCTTAGTGTCGTTGTCCTGTTGGAAGGTGAACCTTCATCCCAGTCTGAGGTCCTGAGTGCTCTGGAGCAGGTTTTCATCAAGGATCTCTCTGTACTTTGGTCCGTTCTTCTTTCCCTCGATCCTGACTAGTTTCTCAGTCCCTGCCGCTAAGAAACATCCCCACAGCATGATGCTGCCACCATGTTTCATTGTAGGGATGGTGCCAGGTTTCCTCCAGATGTGACGCTTGGCATTCAGGCCGAAGAGTTTAATATTGGTTTCATCAGACCAGAGAATCTTGTTTCTCATGGTCTGAGAGTCCTTTAGATGCCTTTTGTAAAACTCCAAACAGGCTGTCGTGCCTTTTACTGAGGTTTCCGTCTGGTTTGGTGGAGGACTGCAGAGATGCTTGTCCTTCTGGAAAGTTCTCCCATCTCCACAGCGGAACTCTGGAGTTCTCAGAGTTCTTGGTCACCTCCCTGGCAAAGACCCTTCTCCGCGCCGATTGCTCAGTTTGGCCAGGCGGCCAGCTCTAGGAAAAGTCTTGGTGGTTCCAAACTTCTTCCATTTTAACAATGATGGAGGCCACTATGTTCTTGCGGACCTTGGGTTTTGCTCTGACATGCACTGTCAACTGTGGGACCTTTATATAGACAGGTGTGTGCCTTTCCAAATCTTGTCCAATCAATTAAATTTACCACAGGTGGACTCCAAGTTGTAGAAACATCAAGGATGATCAATGGAAACGATGCACATGAGCTCAATTTTGAGTCTCATAGCAGGGTCTTAATACTTATGTAAATAAGGTATTTTTAATTTTTAATACATTTGTTAATTTCTAAAAACACTGTTTTTGCTTTGTCATTATGGGGTATTATTGAGGAAAATGTTTAATTTTATAAATGTTTGAATAAGGCTGTAACGTAACAAAATGTGTTAAAAGTCAAGGGGTCTGAATACTTTCCAAATGCACTGTACACCAGTTCAGGCCTTTAGGCTTCAATGAGAGTGAGGGGGAAGAGAGAAGATAGCTCTATCACCCACCTAAGATGGAGTAAATGGAGAGAAAGGAAGGGAGGATGAATAAAGGTAGTCTCTGTCAGCAGCCTTCATAAAGAGGGTCTTTGTCCGGGTCTGATGGAGCAATGTTCCACTGTGAGCACCGTGCTCCATAAGGACCTGGGCCTGAACAAGGCGTGTGGGGAGATAACATCTGGTGTAACCATTAACCACTAGGGTTTATGAATTATTTATAGAAGCTTAGAAAGCACAGCTTTTTGTCTCCCTTCTTGTTGCACTGGTGTACTATTTGGTTCTGAGGCAGAAGAGAGGAGTGCTGCTCCACTCGTGTATTTATCATGTCTGTGAGTCGCAGTCTGCACTTGTTAACCAAGCTGTGCTGTGGTCTGATTGGTCCATGACTCGCAGGCCCCAGACTGATGAAATAGCTGGTTATTAAAACATGAGGTTTTGATATGTGATGTTAGGACAGGGAGAGTATGTTGACCTCAACCACTCCCCAGTGTCACTCACCTTTTGCTCTTCAGAGCTTTTACCTTGAAAGCATTGCCCAGTCATCCAAACTATTTGATGTCAGTTAGTACTACGCGAAGGCAAAGCACTATATGACCCTTAATTTGCTACTTAACCTTGTTCTTGGAGGCTCTAGTAGTCTTACTCACCGACCCACCTCATTTAATTATTACATTTCCCATTGGGTTTGGTTTTCACCATACGCTAGTGTATGTATGTTGATCTAATGCTACTTATGTGATTCTATTGAACGTGAATATTTGATGAGATGAAAAGGATGGTCTTTATTAAATATCCATCTCTGCTGTGTTTCCCCTCAGGTTGCAGGAGCTCACCGTGTGTTTGGAGGACACAGTGGATGTCCATGACATTGAGCTCATCCAGTACATTAATGTGGACTGTGTCAAGCTAAAGAAACTGCTCCAAGGTATAGGCCTATTCTTATCAGTCACATTGCTTTATTTAGGACAACAGATGTCACATTTTGATTGAGCTACAGACGTTCTGTTTCTTTGGAGTTGTTCTCTGTTATTGATGTTCGGTGTTGACTCCCTATCTTCTGCAGAGACGGTGTTTAAATTCAAAGCCCTCAAGAAGCCTGCCCAGCTAAGTGTCATCAACAGTTTAGAGAAGGTGAATGGCCCTCTGTGTCGCCCTCTGTGTCGCCCTCTGCAGTGTCTGTCTATAGACTCACTGTCTCCTCCTAGTGGTGTCTCTCCTCCTGTAGCCGTGTTCCTCCTGCTCTAGTGTTTGAGTTTCCATCTCGATACACAACTCGGTGCAGTCAGGATGCTAGTGTTTACACAAACTGTCTCTGGCTCGCCAGAAACCCCAGTCATGAAGCTGGAGTGTGGCTCCACTGAGAGGACCTGTAAACACATTAACTGTTTTATGGAGTTTTACATTTAAACAGTTTTTATCTCTCGTCATCAGAGCGTGACATTAGTATCTGAATAGTTTAGTTGGCTGAGGATAGGGAAACATCCTTGCAAGTTGGTGTGTTGATAGTTTTCCTGTGAGTTGAGGATAGGGACAGTGCTTTCCAGGCAGTTGATGTAACCCTCTTCTCTCCCCCCTCAGGCCTTCTGGAACTGGGTGGAGAACTACCCTGATGAGTTCACCATGCTGTACCAGAGGCCACAGACAGACATGGCCGGTGAGGATGCTGTTACACTTCTAATGTTACAATCAGAGATGAATCCTGTGTTATAGATTGTTGTTTCTTGGCCGGGTCTCTCCCAGACTGTGTGTTGTTGCTTGGCCGGGTCTCTCCCAGACTGTGTGTTGTTGCTTGGCCGGGTCTCTCCCAGACTGTGTGTTGTTGCTTGGCCGGGTCTCTCCCAGACTGTGTGTTGTTGCTTGGCCGGGTCTCTCCCAGACTGTGTGTTGTTGCTTGGCCGGGTCTCTCCCAGACTGTGTGTTGTTGCTTGGCCGGGTCTCTCCCAGACTGTGTGTGTCATTGACTGTGTTGTTGCTTGGCCGGGTCTCTCCCCCAGACTGTGCAGAGAAGCTGTTTGACCTGGTGGACAGTTTTGCTGAGAGTGCCAAGAGGAAGGCAGCCGTGTGGCCACTGCAGATCATCCTCCTCATCCTCTGTCCCGACATCACACAGGACCTCTCCAGAGAGACCGTGGAGGACACCAAGGTCAACAAGGTCCGACACAAAACACACACACACCAGTGTTTTAATTAGCCATGTCTTACTCTCCTCTCGTACAGTACTCTTCTGTCTGCCTCACAGAAACTGTTCCTGGAGAACCTGAGGAAGGCCCTGGCCGGCCACGGGGGCAGTAAACAGCTGACTGAGAGTGCTGCCATCGCCTGTGTCAAACTCTGCAAGGCCTCCACCTACATTAACTGGGAAGACCACTCTGTCATCTTCCTCCTGGTGCAGTCCATCGTGGTGGACCTCAAGGTGAGCACCAGCCACAGATGGTCCTCTGATGATCACTGTTATGGGACAGTATTATAATCGTAGTATACAGGTTGTCACCAGCGATAGCATCAGCTGTGACTGGTTATCTACCTTGTCTCTCCCTTCTCCTGTCAGGCCCTGCTCTTCAACCCAGCCAAGCCTTTCTCCAGAGGGGCGGGAAGCCAGAACGCAGACGTGGACCTCATGATCGACTGCTTCGTCTCCTGTTTCCGCATCAATCCCCACAACAACCAGCACTTTAAGGTCTGGGACTCCTGTTGACCTCTTGACTGTAGTATTCCATATAAATGTTGATAACCATTTATCATTAACTGATGTTGTGCACATACTGGTGTGTTGAAGTAAGGACTGTGTTTGATCTCTGTTCAACGTCTCCCTCTATTTATTTCTCTCTCCCATTATAGGTCTGCCTGGCATCATCCTCCCCTCCCACCTTTCACTTTGTCCTGGTCAACTCCCTACACAGAATCATCACTAATGTAAGTGTGTGGTGTCGTGGCCCAACTCCGAGTTAAGGGATCAATCAACACACCCAATACTAATATCCAGTGGCACCATCCAAAGTATATAAAAGTGACCACACAGTGCCCATCTACAATGACCAGTGGTGACCTTATCTGTGGTGACTCGGTATAGATGATGTCACTACTGTAGGAATGGCTCACACTCTGTACACACTGGGCTTAATTACACAGCATTAGATGGACTACCATCTCACTCTGGCTGAGCCATGCAGGGAGAGGAAGTGCTGCAGACACTTATGTGGTGTGTGTGTGTTTCAATGGGATGTGCCTGAGGGCAGGTTTCATACAGAGCCCTTTTTATTAGCTCTCCATGTGCCTGAGAGACTGTGTAAGAGCGATGGAGTGGGAGTATTACTGGTCTCTCTCTCGCCCCCCTTACCCAAAGCACTTCCTGATTGTATTCTTGTGTGTATGTCTGGGTGGGTACCATCAGATGCCCTCTTTCTCCCCTCCAGGCTAACAGAAGAAGTCAATTTCTCCACCCTAACAAAT
This sequence comes from Salvelinus namaycush, assembly GCF_016432855.1. Taxonomy (NCBI): domain Eukaryota; kingdom Metazoa; phylum Chordata; class Actinopteri; order Salmoniformes; family Salmonidae; genus Salvelinus; species Salvelinus namaycush. Next base: position 37,293,488 of record NC_052318.1, on the reverse strand, counting down.
CCTAATGTTATCTGAGAAAGTTTTGATTGGGATAAGACCGTAAACACCCACCTTAATCAACCTACAGGATTGAGTTTAAACTCGGTCCATTCCTCTGTTGCAGTCTCCGTTGGACTGGTGGCCTAAGATTGACGCTGTGTACTGCTACTCAGGAGAGCTGAGGGTCATGTTTTCTGAGACACTGGGTCACGTGATGAGGGGCTGCAGTACACACGCTCCCCTACGCTTGACTACGGTAAGACGTTCACACAGCAAAACACCCTCGCCGTCTGTGGGCAGACTGACCACACACACACAGCTCTACACACTCTTGGAAACAAAAACATGCTCAACAAACCCCAAATATTATCGGTGTGTGCGTGTGCATGATTGTTTTTTCCGTAATGGGCCGAGATGTTAACAAATGTCAGACAGCAGTGACTGTGTATGGTTGAACTGTAGAGACCAGGAGATCCACAGCAACGGGAGACAAATCCTCCTGTCCACTTGACACAGCCCAGACACTACTGGAGAGTCATGCAGGAGAATATTTGAACATCTCTGATAACTCCTCACATCCCTGTCCTTTTGTGTGAATGCGTGAGTATGTGTATGGGCCTGTGTCACCTCGCTGTCATCGGTGTGTTCAGTCATCTCATGGAGGTGGAGGACTGCAGAGGGAGCTCTCTGACATCACTGACGTGGTGGTGCTTCTTTTCTCTTTCCTCGTTCTTTCCTTCTCCTCCTTCATTTTGAACTGGCTGCTGCTCACTCACTCAGATGCCAACTTGTCACTGTCACTGTTTTGCATGGCAGTGGGCATCTGTTGCTGTAAGTATAACTGCCACCCCTTCCACTCCCCTTGCCGCCGCCTCCTGAACCTTCTGCAGCTGACCCTCTGACCTCTAACCCCTAACCCCACCCCCAGGCTACCACAGATAAGAGAGAGCCCCTGTCGTCGTCCACCTCCTCTGTGCTCTGGTTGAAGTGAGCCTGCCTCCGGCTCCTCCCTCCACTCCATCTCCTCTGTATGCTAGGCTAGCTGCTGGAGCATGCTTCTCAGCCTGTTGAGGCTGGGTCCTCCACTCCATCTCCTCTGTATGCTAGGCTAGCTGCTGGAGCATGCTTCTCAGCCTGTTGAGGCTGGGTCCTCCACTCCATCTCATCTGTATGCTATGCTAGCTGCTGGAGCATGCTTCTCAGCCTGTTGAGGCAGGGCCCTCCACTCGCACACTCAGTCTTTGGATGGTACATCTCCTTTATTTTAAGCGTTGACATGCCTTCATACTAGGTTATATGGATGGATACTTGGTTGGGATCTCATCACCTGTGAAGAAATGGGAGGCCTGTAGATTGTGTTGGTGCATAGTTGAATATTTCCTTCAACCTCTACTAGAGTTGGTTATTATTTCCTCATCCATAATCTGGGTTTGCCGTGTCCTGATGTTGTGTGTTTGTGTGTGGGCCTGACTCCCTCATGGTGGGCAGCCCGTCATGGTTTAGGCATGGCCCCATGCTCCTGTCTGTCAGTCTGGTTGCCCACCTCCTGTTTCATGGCCCACCCATGAAGGGCCCTCATGAAACAGTCCCTCTCTATCTTTGACCCCTGATCCCTTCTCTCCTGGTGGCTCTCCTGATCCCTGTGCTGTGGGTCTCTGCTCGGAGGGAACTTGTTTGTCTGATTACAGTAGAGAGACTCTGCATCTGTTTCCGTCTCTTTTAGTTCCCTTTTCCACGTTTTCCTTACCCTCACTCTTTTTTTTATCACTCCCCTCATCTTGAAAGAATGCTCCTGCTCACGGCCAGTCTCTACTGCTTGTTCCCTTCAGAGTCTGACCTTCAAGGAGAAGATGACCAGTCTGAAGTTCAAGGAGAAGACCACAGATCTGGACACGCGGAGCCTCCTGCTGGCCCTGGTCAAGCTCATCCACTCTGACCCTAAACTCATGCTGCATGTTAGTATTTACTCTGTTTATTTCTGGCCAGGAGACCTAAAGTAATGTGTGTTTTGCTGTTTGAGGATGGTCTGTGTAACACAGTAGTTTTACTTATCCTTTAATTCTACATTTGTTGTGTTGGGTTAAGGGATTATCGTGATTAATTCCACTTGCAGGGTTAGATTTAGACAAATAAGCCAAGTGTTTGGTTAGAGACTGTAAATCCCAAACCAGCTTAAGACTTTCTAAATCAAAGACTTATAGGCAGACTGGTCCAGAAAAGCCACTCTTGGCATGTTTGTACATGGCTGTGTAGTCGTGTACTGTAAGTTTGCTTTGTGTGTGTCAGAACCCGGGTAAGCAGGGTCAGGAGATCCAGAGCAGTACAGCAGAGCTGATCACCGGCCTGGTGCAGCTGGTGCCTCTGGCCAACATGGGAGAGTGTTCACAGGAGGCCATGGAGGTGAGCCCCATCTCTCTTTCTCTCTCTCTCCCCTTTTTCTCCATTATGGTTACATTTGCCACAGTGGCTAATAGATACTGCTCCCGTTCTCTTCCTTTTGTAGGCCCTCTTGGTCCTGCATCAACCTGAGACCATAGAGCTGTGGAACCCAGATGCTCCCATTGAAACCTTCTGGGAGATCAGGTAGCCTAAATGCCCCAATTGTTTAACCACCTTTGCTTATGCGTGGTCCTCTACATTAGATGCAAGGTGAAATTGAGTGTTGATTGATGCTGATTGGTTAGCAGAGATGGTCACCCAAGTTGACTCTGATTGACTTTTGTACCCTACAGTTCCCAGGTCCTCTTCTTCATCTGTAAGAAGCTGGTTGGCCACCAGATGATCAACAGCACAGAGATCCTTAAGTGGCTGAGGGAGATCCTCATCTGCAGGAACAAGTTCCTCCTCAGGAACAAGGTAGGTTACTGCCTTGTGTGTTATGTATTCCTTATACCTCTGTGTCTCATCCAGGAAGGCACAAAATTGTATAATGTTCAGGAATATTCTTTGTGTAACAGATATATACTTCTGTCATGCAGAGTAGGGAAAAATGGCAGCTCTATGTATGACATTTCTATATACATTCTGAACACCCTCCTGAACGTGACCTCGTTTAGATCTCCGTTGTTCTAACCGTCTGTCCTGTCTTCCTCCCCCAGGAGCGGGCCACGGTGGGCAGTGGCATCCCCATCTGTAGACAGGCCCAGACCAAGCTGGAGGTGTGTCTCTACATGTTCCTGTGGAGCCCTGACATGGAGGCCGTTCTGGTGGCCATGTCCTGCTTCAGACACCTGTGTGAGGAGGCTGAGGTCCGCTGTTGCGTGGACGAGGTCCCGGTACAGACTATCCTGCCCAACTACAACACCTTCATCGAGTTTGCCTCCGTCAGCAACATGATGTCCACAGGTTAGTCATGAACGCACGCGCTAATGACCTAAGATTTCGTCGTCTGGGTCAGTTCAATAATCCTGAGGGACCTTGGGGAGAAATTATGGCGCTGTACCTTACAGTTTATTGAGTACCACCTCTAGAGCAGTGGCGGTCGGTGCCGTTTAAGATGAGGGAGGACGATTATTGAATTTTTATGAGCATGGCCTTTTTTCTATTATACCCGTATATTTTCCCTATACCCGTCATGAGGTTGCTACAACCTACACTATGAATGAAAGTTTACAACGTAGGTGCATAGGTCAAGAGAAATATGTAAGTAATCAAGACCGTGACACGTTCAATACCGTCTTGCACATTCTTGCCTGCATCTAGCTGATCTAGGGTGTAATCATTAGTCCAACAGTTGCAAACGAGAGTTTCTGTTGGACAAATTCAGGTATGTTTATCCCTGTTTTGTTCCCTTTGCTTCCGTTTAAGAAATGTTTTTCAACAGAATCGGTGGAACGAATACACGCAAACACAGTTCACTTTCATAGCTGCCACATACAAACAGCATGATCTGCTCATTATGTAATTCCTACGCGCTCTCCTCCACCTTTTCCCTTCACTTATGGACTAGAGTGCACAACACATTAGCTTTTTCCAAGCCGAACATCCATATCATAAATGCTAACCACAGCCTACATCATTGCTAACATACTGTAGCATCCCTCCCTGTTTGAGTAGGCTAAACTAGCTAGCTGCAATCACTAGCTAAGTAAGTGAAAAAAATATTACAAAATATAGCTAGCTCGCTCTCTTACGTCTCCTTTATTTTAGAAGACATTTCTTCAACTGTTGTCTTTCTCTTTGAGTCATCTACTCACCACATTTTATGCACTGCAGTACTAACTAGCTGTAGCTTATGCTTTCAGTACTAGATTAATTCTCTGATCCTTTGATTGGGTGGACAACATGTCAGTTCGTTCTGCAAGAGCTCTGATAGGTTGGAGGACGACTTAATGTGCAAGTCTATGGAAGGGGGTGAGAACCATGAGCCTCCTAGGTTTTGTATTGAAGTCAATGTACCCAGAGGAGGACTGAAGCTAGCTGTCCTCCGGCTATACCATGGTGCTACCCTACAGAGTGCTGCCGAGGCTACTGTAGACCTTCATTGCAACATAGTGTGTTTTAATCAATGATTTGTGACGTGAATATATTTAGTATAGTTTCATCTAAAAAGGATAACCTTTGTAATGTTTTAAATTGTCTGAAATTCACTGAGGAGGATGGGCCTCCCCTTCCTCTTCTGAGGAGCCTCCACTGCTATAGAGGACAGTCCCACCATGAGAACTCAGAAGGTCATGATGCTCAAATCAAATGATAACTAACAGTGAAATGCTTACTTCCGGTTTCTTTTCCAACAATTCAGATGTAAAGATAAAATAATAAATACACAGTGAATAACAAATAACAGGTAAAAATAACATGGCTATATACACGAGGTACCAGTACCGATTCGATGTGCAGGGGTACGAGGTAATTCAAATAGCTATGTACATATAGGTAGGGGTAAAGTGACTAGGCAACAGGATAGATAATAGACAGTAGCAGCAGCGTATGTGTTGAGTGTGTGTGTGCTGGGGCTGTCAGAGAGGTGAAGGCTCCTGTCATAGTGTGTTTGTGTGTTTTCAGGCCGCTCAGCCCTGCAGAAGAGAGTGATGGCTCTGTTGAGGAGGATCGAACATCCTACTGCAGGAAACAAAGAGGTGAAAGAGTGGCCTGCTGCTGTGTTCCTGTTCATACCCTGATGCTTCAATAATGGAAGGATGTTTGTGAAGCACGATATTGATATCAACTCAGCATTTGTTTTATGATATTCCCCACAGGCATGGGAAGACACGCATGCAAAATGGGAGCAGGCAACCAAATTAATCCTCACCCATCCCAAAACTAAGCTAGAGGATGGCCAGGCAAGCACACACCCAGTACCTTGTTCTTATGCATTCCCGTTATGCAAATAAAAAATACACTTCACATATTATTTGGTTGTGGATTGATGTTGTCTCTCTGTTCTCTCATTGGTCCTCTCGCTCTGCTTCTGTGTTCAGGAGTGGATCAACATGACGGGCTTCCTGTGTGCTCTGGGAGGTGTGTGTCTGCAGCAGCGCAGCGCCCCAGGCCTGGCCACCTACAGCCCCCCCATGGGGCCTCTCAGTGAGAGAAAGGGCTCCATGATCTCCATGGGCTCCTGTGAGGGGAACACGGAGACGCCCCTGGGCCGCTTCCTGGATCGCCTGCTGTCTCTCATGGTGTGCAGCCATGAGAAGGGTGTTCAGATCCGGACTAATGTTAAGGACCTAGTTGGCCTGGAGCTCAGCCCGGCTCTCTACCCCATGCTTTTCAACAAACTCAAGAACAGCATCAGCCGCTTCTTCGACGCACAGGGGCCGGTGAGAGAACACACAAACACACGCACGCTTAGAAAACGTCATCGATTATCTGTTTGTCATAGTATAATCACATTGGTGTGATCACTCTTGCTTCTGAAAAGGGTTATACATTTATATCCAAAGTCACTGAAGGAATATAGAAGGTAAGAACGTCTTTGTTAGCTTTTGTGGTAAAATATATTTTTCTTTGTTTCTGTTTAGGTCCCCATCAATGACACGAACACCCAGTTTGTGGAGCAGACCATCGCCATCATGAAGAACCTACTGGACAACCACACTGAGGGCAGCTCAGAGCACCTGGGACAGGCCAGCATAGAGACCATGATGCTCAACCTGGTCAGGTAAACCTCCTGTCCTCTCCTCTATGCCGACCCTGGACCATGAGAATGTTGGTGAGCTGCTGTGAGCCCACTGCCCACTCTCATCCTCCACATGCCCTGTGTTGTGTTGGCAGGTACGTGCGTATCCTAGGCAACATAGTGCATGCCATCCAGATCAAGACCAAGCTGTGCCAGCTGGTGGAGGTGATGATGGAGAGACGAGACGACCTGTCCTTCTGCCAGGAGATGAAGTTCAGGTGAGAATGTTCTCCTGGAGTTTTGACTGTCTGTTAAACTGTACTGTCCAGGTTTACTGCAACATATTGATACGGAGTAATACAAAAACCGTGTCATTTAGTTGACATACTGTAAAGCAATGTCCATTCATCCCTGGCAGGAACAAGATGGTGGAGTACCTGACAGACTGGGTGATGGGCACCTCAAACCAAGCGGCTGACGATGACGTCAAGTGTCTTACCAGGTACTGTTCTACTACCCCCTGCTTGGATTGTACCCCCCTCACACAGCTGATGTGAACATGACCTCTGTGACCTCTAACCCCTGATCTATACCCTGTGCTGTGTGATATACAGGGACCTGGACCAGGCCAGTATGGAGGCGGTGGTGTCTCTGCTAGCTGGCCTGCCCCTCCAGCCTGAGGAGGGAGATGGAGTGGAACTGATGGAGGCCAAGTCCCAGCTCTTCCTCAAGTACGCCAGCCAATCTCTACTACTATTGAATTTTATTACTTCTGTACATCACAATTCTACAGAAAGCAAAGTCTGGCATCATTACTCCCACTAGCTTTGTAGTGATTGTGTGTGTCCTCCTCCCAGGTACTTCACCCTGTTCATGAACCTGCTGAATGACTGCAGTGAGGTGGAGGATGATGGGCAGCAGGTGGCAGGGAGGAAGAGGGGCATGTCCCGACGTCTGGCCTCCCTCAGACACTGCACCGTCCTGGCCATGTCCAACCTCCTCAATGCCAACGTGGACAGCGGCCTCATGCACTCCATCGGTCAGTCTGGAAACCTAACATCGGAACTTATCAGGAATGAAGCTTGGGCTCGCTCCTTGGTTGGCTGCTTCATGTGTCCCTGTTTTTTTAAAGTGCTTCACTGCACATGCGAAAGAAGATTAACAGTGGAAGTGGCTTTAATGGGATCTCTGTGAATTACATCTAATTCCTCATTTAGTGTAGGGTCGTTAAAACGATACTTTCCCATGGTCAATGATATTCCCTCTTGTCCCACGTAGAGAGAAATGCATTATCTTACCTATTGCGTTCTCTCGGTGTGTGTGTGTGTGTGTGTGTGTGTGTGTGTGTGTGTGTGTGTGTGTGTGTGTGTGTGTGTGTGTGTGTGTGTGTGTGTGTGTGTGTGTGTGTGTGTGTGTGTGTGTGTGTGTGTGTGTGTGTGTGTGTAGGTCTGGGCTACCATAAGGACCTGCAGACACGGGCCACCTTCATGGAGGTGCTGACTAAGATCCTGCAGCAGGGAACAGAGTTTGACACACTGGCAGAGACGGTGCTGGCAGACCGCTTCGAGAGGCTGGTAGAGCTGGTCACCATGATGGGAGACCAGGGAGAGCTGCCTATCGCCATGGCTCTGGCCAATGTAGTGCCCTGCTCCCAATGGGTATGTAGTCTACTCACCACCCACTGTCCTTTATGTGTGACCTGACATCTTGACCCTGGTGTTAGATCTGGCGGTGTAAATGGAATAACATTCAACGCAAATGGTTTCCTACTGTTCATAGGTGTGAATATGAATATCAGTGTTGTGTTAGTGATGTGTAGACTGTGGGTGTCAGAGTGTGAACTGTGTCACTAACGCTGTGTCACTATCCTGTCAGGATGAGCTGGCGCGGGTGCTGGTGACTCTGTTTGACTCGCGCCACCTCCTGTACCAGCTGCTGTGGAACATGTTCTCTAAGGAGGTGGAGCTGGCGGACTCCATGCAGACTCTGTTCAGAGGAAACAGTCTGGCCAGCAAGATCATGACCTTCTGCTTTAAGGTACACAGCATGATTGGCTAGGTGCCCAGTCCTGTCCTGATCAACCCAGGCACGAAAGTGTGATTGAGCTCTTTTACGGCTATGCAAAATACCTGCTCTCTGACAAGGGTCATGACACAATATGGTCTTAGGCTTTCAAAGAAACGTGGCGCCTGCTTTCTAAAATGAGTTCTAGTTTAGGTTGTCAGTGTGTTTATGCCTGTATGTCCACCCCTCCCTCCCTCTGCTGTTTCAGGTGTACGGGGCCACGTACCTGCAGAAGCTGCTGGAGCCTCTCCTCAGAGGGGTCATCACCGCCCCAGAGTGGCAGCTCATCAGCTTCGAGGTGGATCCCACCAGGTAACTTACCCCACAGACACTATTCAACTCATTCACCCGCTTTGTTTTCCAGCTGTGCTTTTTAAACCAAGACAGCAGTGCTAGTCAATTAACTGATAATCTGCTTGTTTTGATTTCAGTTAGGACCTTCGTAAAATTCTAATATTCTCGGCAACATGGAAGAAGTGTTGCGTTGTCCCATGCTCTCTTGCTGTCTCTGGTTATGACTGACTGGTTCTGTGTCTCTGGTTATGACTGACTGGTTCTGTGCCTCCGGCTGCAGGCTGGAGCAGAGTGAGATCCTGGAGGAGAACCAGAGGAACCTGCTGCAGATCACCAACCGCTTCTTCCTGGCCATCATCAACTCCTCCACAGAGTTCCCCCCACAGCTGCGCAGTGTCTGTCACTGCCTGTTCCAGGTACGTATTCGACCCCTCAACTCCCAACTCTAACCCACTCCACCGGCTGGAAACCCTCATCTGACTGACAGGGTTCCTTTTATCTCAGGAATTATCTGAGCTTTTTCTGCAGTGGTCACCATTTATGTTTCCAGGGTGGTTATTATCAACTAGGTAAATGTACATCACAAGGTAAGCTTTGATGGCATAGGAATCATTTGCACTTTTGTGCAGGTTCTGTATACGATTGTAGTAGTTTTTATGCAGGTTCTGTATACGAATGCAGTAGTATTTATGCAGGTTCTGTATACGAATTCAGTAGTATTTGTGCAGGTTCTGTATACGAATGTAGTAGTTTTTATGCAGGTTCTGTATACGAATGCAGTAGTATTTGTGCAGGTTCTGTATACGAATGTAGTAGTTTGGTATGTGTGTTTGTGGTGACTTTTTTTGTGCCCATCTCTGTTCTGTAGGCAACTTGCCACTCTCTACTGAATAAAGCCACAGTTAAAGAGAAAAAGGAAAGCAAAAAAGCAGTAAGTTCAGAGAACGTTCTCCCTGGCCACTCTGTTGAAAGAAAGGGAAGGTCATTTACCCTCTTGCTGTTCTATCACCTTAAACTACTTTATACTCCCGCCCTCCTTACGATCACCACCTGAAATCCCACTACTAATACTTTTACTTCCAAACAAGTTTCTCTCAATTTCAATGTATGCTCACCACAAACTGGTGGGACTGTTGTAGCTACAATGTTCCTATCCACTGCTCCTCTGGTCTCTTACTGGTGTGAGGTTTTTGGGGTTGGTGTTGAAAGGAGTTTGGGGGTCTATGATAAGGGGCTTGTATTGCAGGTCACGTAGCACTTTGGCAGATAGTTATGTGGTGCTACTCTGTGTCCTGGGATCCACTCCGCTTTTTGAAAAGCTTTCCTGGAATTTGGAACTCTTGTGAAGACTTAAGGTTTCTGTGCCGTTCAGTACTAGCTATGTTTCGCAGTGCAGAAAGACGTCCACCCCAGGGATGATCTGATGACCACACCCTCAGTTCCCTCTACTGCATTTTTATAGATGTATTTTTTTAGAGGTCGACCGTTTATGATTTTTCAACGCTATACCGATTTTATTGGAGGACCAAAAAAAGCCGATACCAAATAATCGGCCAATTTTAATTTTATTTGTAATAATGACAATTACAACAATACTGAATGAACACTTATTTTAATTTATGTAATACATCAATAAAATAAATGTAGCCTCAAATAAATAATGAAACATGTTCAATTTGGTTTAAATAATGCAAAAACAAAGTGTTGGAGAAGAAAGTAAAAGTGCAATATGTGCCATGTAAGAAAGCTAACGTTTAAGTTCCTTGCTCAGAACATGAGAACATATGAAAGCTGGTGGTTCCTTTTAACATGCGTCTTCAATATTCCCAGTTAAGAAGTTTAAGGTTGTAGTTATTATAGTAATTATAGGACTATTTCTCTCTCTACGATTTGTATTTCATATACCTTTGACTATTGGATGTTCTTATAGGCACTTTAGTATTGCCAGTGTAACAGTATAGCTTCCGTCCCTCTCCTCACTCCTACCTGGGCTCGAACCAGGAACACATCGACAACAGCCACCCTCGAAGCAGCGTCACCCATGCAGAGCAAGAGGAACAACTACTTCAAGTCTCAGAGCGAGTGACGTTTGAAACGCTATTAGTGCGCAACCTGCTAACTAGCTAGCCATTTCACATCGGTTACACCAGCCTAATCTCGGGAGTTGATAGGCTTGAAGTCATAAAGCATTGCGAAGAGCTGCTGGTAAAACGCACGAAAATGCTGTTTGAATGAATGCTTACGAGCCTGCTGCTGCCTACCAGCGCTCAGTCAGACTGCTCTATCAAATCATACTCTTAATTATAACAGGTCATTAATATGGTCGAATCCGGAAACTATCATCTCAAACAAAACGTTTATTCTTTCAGTGAAATACGGAACCGTTACGTATTTTATCTAACGGGTGGCATCCATCAGTCTAAATATTCCTGTTACATTGCACAACCTTCAATGTTATGTCATTATTACGTAAAATTCTGGCAAATTAGTTCGCAACGAGCCAGGCGGCGCAAACTGTTGCATATACCCTGACTCTGCGTGCAGTGAACACAAGAGAAGAGACACAATTTCACCTGGTTAATATTGGCTTTCTAACCTGGATTTCTTTTAGCTAAATATGCAGGTTTAAAAATATATACTTCAGTGTATTGATTTTAAGAAAGGCATTGATTGTTATGGTTAGGTACAGTCGTGCAACGATTGTGCTTTTTTCGCGAATGCGCTTTTGTTAAATCATCCCCCGTTTGGCGAAGTTGGCTGTCTTTGTTAGGAATAAATGGACTTCACACAGTTCGCAATGAGCCAGGCGGCCCAAACTGCTGCATATACCCTGACTCTGTCTCAAGAGAAGTGACACAATTCCCTAGTTAAAAGAAATTCATGTTAGCAGGCAATATTAACTAAATATGCATGTTTAAAAATATATACTTGTGTATTGATTTTTAAAAGGCATTGATGTTTATGGTTAGGTACACGTTGGAGCAACAACAGTCCTGTTTCGCGAATGCGCACTGCATCGATTATATGCAACGGAACTTATGCTAGATAAACTAGTAATATCATCAACCATGTGTAGTTAACTAGTGATTATGATTGATTGATTGTTTTTTATAAGATAAGTTTAATGCTAGCTAGCAACTTACCTTGGCTTCTTACTGCATTCGCGTAACAGGCAGGCTCCTCGTGGCGTGCAATGTAAAGCAGGTGGTTAGAGCGTTGTACTAGTTAACCGTAAGGTTGCAAGATTGAATCCCTGAGCTGACACGGTAAAAATCTGTCGTTCTGCTCCTGAACAAGGCAGTTAGTTAACCCACCGTTCCTAGGCCGTCATTGAAAATAAGAATGTGTTCTTAACCGACTTGCATAGTTGAATAAAGGTGTAAAAAAAGAAAAAGAAGCCAAATCGTTGTCTCAAAATACCGATTTCCGATTGTTATGAAAACTTAAAATCGGCCCTAATTAATCGGCCATTCCGATTAATCGGTCGACCTCTAATTTTTTTATTGAATCATTATTTGGTATTTTTATTTAATAATATTTTATTTAATTGACCCCTTTTTCTCTCCAATTTTGTGATATCCAATTGTCCCATCGAACGGACTTGGGAGAGGCGAAGGTCGAGAGCCGTGCGTCCTCTGAAACACGACCCCGCCAAGCCGCACTGCTTCTTGACACAACGCCTGCTTAACCTGGAAGCCAGCCGCACCAATGTGTCGCAGGAAACACCGTACACCTGATGACCATGGCAGCGTGCAATGCGCCCGGCCCGCCACAGGAGTGGCTTGAGTGCGATGGGACAAGGACAACTCGGCCGGCCAAAACCTCCCCTAACCCGGATGACGCTGGGCCAATTGTGTGCCGCATTATGGGTCTCCTGGTCGCGACCGGCTGCGGCACAGCCTGGGATCGAACCAGGATCTGTAGCGATGCAGTGCCTTAGACTGCTGCGCCACTCGGGAGGCCCCCTCTACTGCATTTACCGTATCTGAAATAAACAATGAAGTGAGCTAGCAGCTTGTTATCATGAGTAGTTGTGCCTCCTTCATCGGTTGAGATGTCATATTGGCATCATGGTTAATATTGCTAGCGGTCAATATGCTGTGTTCATGAGACTGAGGAGTAAGCTGTAGAGGCCTGGTAATTGGCTGACCTTCTCAAAGCAATCTAATACTGCAGGCTGTTAATAACAGCTTGTGGTGTTGCAGCAGCAATGAAACAATTATTTTCATTTTACAGCCTAGTAATTCTATTGCTGCGATCTCCCTATTAAAACACACTTGTGTTACAGCTGAGGACATTTTAGTATGCAGACATGTAGAACGTTTGTTCAGTTCAGGAGATGGATTTACCTGAACATTGCCCAGTGCTTTCTCAGTAGCGTACAGTATCAAGTCTACACTAGTAGTTAGGACTGGTCTACGATTCTCCTCTCCCCTTAATCTAGATTTCCAGGCGCCTTGCTTTCCTTTTTTATCTCTAACTCAGTTTTGAAGCGGGCCTAGTGGTGTGAATGTGGTTTGGTGATGACGTGGCCATCTTGTGTCCTCTAGCCTGTGGAATACTTTGTCTCCTCCTACACTCGATCTGCTCCAACCCATGCCCTCTCCTCCTCTCCCTCTCTCCTCCTCTGAATCATCCCCTGTTCTTACTATCCCTCCTCCAACACCCTCACATTCAGGTGGTCAGCCAGCGTTTCCCCCAGAACAGCATAGGGGCGGTGGGTAGTGCCATGTTCCTACGTTTCATCAACCCTGCCATAGTGTCGCCCTATGAGGCAGGCATCCTGGATAAGAAACCTCCTCCCAGGATAGAGAGGGGATTGAAGCTCATGTCCAAGGTAAGAGGACAGGACACCCATGCCTCATATACAATATGGCTTAACACTATGTGACTGGATTCAGGATCGTAGGCATTTGATGCTATTTCCTAGTTCACAGTAGGGCTGTTAAAAAATTAAATAAGCATTAATATGCCTTAATTACAAACTTGGAGCTGATTGTGGACTACAGGAAAAGGCGGGCCGAACAGGCCCCCATTAACATCGACGGGGCTGTAGTGGAGCGGGTCGAGAGTTTCAAGTTCCTTGGTGTCCACATCACCAACTAACTATTATCGTCCAAACACACCAAGACAATCGTGAAGAGGGCACGACAACACCTTTTTCCCCTCAGGAGACTGAAAAGATTTGGCATGGGTCCTCAGATCCTCAAAGTTCTACAGCTGCACCGTGCAACTGCTCGTCATCTGACCGTAAGGCGCTACAGAGGGTAGTGCGTACGGCCCAGTGCATCACTGGGGCCAAGCTTTCTGACATCCAGGACCTATATATTAGGTGGTGTCAGAGGAAAACCCCATAAAATTGTCAGACTCCAGTCACCCAAGTCATAAACTGTTTTCTCTGCTACCGCACGGCAAGCAGTACTGAAGCGCCAAGTCTAGGACTAAAAGGCACCTTAACAGATTCTACCCCCAAGTCATAAGATAGATGAACAATTAATCAAATGGCCACCAGACTATTTACCTTGACCCCCTCCCCCCACCCACCACATTTGTTTTTACACTGGTGCTACTCACTGTTTATTATCTATGCATAGTCACTTCACCCATACCTACATGTACAAATTACCTCAACTAACCTGTACAGCCGTGCATTGACTTGGTACCGGTACCCCCCTGTATACCAGTACCCCCCCTGTATATAGCCTCACTATTGTTATTTTATTGTGTTACTTATTTGCGGAGGCTGCAGGGGTGCGTGCTACACCACTGCATAAGTTAAGTTTAGCTATGAGGAATCTAAGATGTATCAAGAAAATGATATCCAGCTCAGGGCTCCAGCTACGCTTTCGGTTTGCTAACTTGCTAGCTAAGTGGCGAGATTAAGCTTCTTGGTTACAGCAGTGACATTCAATCCCGTTCTGGATCAAGATCCCTGTTGCCTAAATAGTTTTGTGCGTCCCCAAAATGTGTATAAATACACTAAACAAAAATATAAACGCAACATGCAATAACTTCAAAGATTTTACTGAGTTCCATATGAGGAAATCAGTCGATTTAAATATTCATTAGGCCCTAATCTATGGATTTCACATGAATTGGAATACAGATATGCATCTGTTGGTCACAGATACCTTAAAAAAAGGTAAGGGCGAAAACCAGTCAGTATCTGGTGTGACCATCATGCGGTGCGACATCTCCTTCGTATGGAGTTGATTGTGTCTTGTGGAATGTTGTCCCACTCATCTTCAATGGCTGTGCGAAGTTGCTGGATATCAAATCAGATGTTATTTGTCACATGCGCTGAATACAACAGATGTAGACCTTAGAGTGTAATGCTTACTTACAAGCCCTTAATTCTTATGGCTGCAATCCCGTTAACGGGATGATATGACAACAGTCAGTGAAAGTGCAGGGCGCCAAATTCAAACAAATCTCATAATTAAAATTCCTCAAACATTTTAAAGGTAATCTTGTTGTTAATCCCACCAAAGTGTCCGATTTCAAGTAGGCTTTACAGCGAAAGCACCACAAACAGTCATTTTCCCAGCCAAAGACAGAGGTCACAAAAAGCAGAAATAGAGAGAAAATGAATCACTAACCTTTGATCTTCATCAGATGACACTCATAGGACTTCATGTTACACAATACATATGTTTTGTTCGATTAAGTTCATATTTATATCCAAAAACCTCAGTTTACATTGGCGCCATGTTCAGAAATGCCTCAAATTGCAGATTTTTTTTAAAACTAAACTTTGATGAAAGATCCATGTTTTACATAGAATTAAAGATACACTTGTTCTTAATGCAACCGCTGTGTCAGATTTCAAAAGCTTTACGGCAAAAGCACAATATTCAATAATCTGAGAACAGCGTTCAGCCACAAAAGGAAGCCATACAGTTACCCGCCAAATTGTGCAGTCAACAAAACTCATAAAAAGCATTATAAATCTTCACTTTGCTGATCTTCGTCGGAATGCACTCCCAGGACTCCCACTTCCACAAGAAATGTTTGTTTTGTTCGGTAATGTCCATCATTTATGTCCAAATAGCTATTTTTGTTAGCGTGTTTGGTAAACAAATCCAAAGTCAGGAAGCGCGTTCACTAAAAACAGACAAAATGTCAAAAAGTTCCGTAACAGTCAATAGAAACATGTCAAATGATGTATTGAATCAATCTTTAGAATGTTTTTAACATAAATCTTGAATAACATTCCAACCGGAGAATTACATTGACTTCAGATGTGCGATGGAACAGAGCTCCCTCTCATGTGAACGCGCATGGTCAGGTCATGGTAGACCTGACTAATTCCTGTCTCCTTCGGCCCCACTTCACAGTAGAGGCATCAGACAAGGTTCTACAGACTGTTGACATCTAGTCTAAGCTGTAGGAAGTGCAAACTCATCCATATCCCACTGTGTATTCAATAGGGTCTTGGTTGAAAATCGACCAACCTCAGAATTCCCACTTCCTGTTTGGATTTTTTCTCAGGTTTTTGCCTGTCATATGAGTTCTGTTATACTCACAGACATCATTCAAACAGTTTTAGAAACTTCCGAGTGTTTTCTATCCAATGCGAATAATAATATGCATATATTAGCAACTGGGACTGAGGAGCAGGCAGTTTACTATGGGCACCTCTGTGCACCTTTCATCCAATCTACTCAATACTGCCCCTGCAGCCATAAGAAGTTTAACCAACAATGCAGTTCAAGAAATAGAGTTAAGAAAATATTGACTAAATAAACAACATTTTTAATATAAAAAAGTGACACACTAAAATAACAATGAGCCTATATACGGGGTGGCGGTACCGAGTCAGTGTGCGGGGGTGCAGGTTAGTAATGAAGCTATATACAGGGGGTATCGGTACCGGGTCAGTGTGCTGGGGTGCAGGTTAGTAATGAGGCTATATACAGGGGGTATCGGTACCGGGTCAGTGTGCTGGGGTGCAGGTTAGTAATGAGGCTATATACAGGAGGTAGTGGTACCGGGTCAGTGTGCTGAGGTGCAGGTTAGAGGTCATTTGTACATGTAGGTAGGGGTGAAGTGATCTACACATGTATAATAAACAGCGAGTAGCAGCAGTGTACAAAACAAAGGGGACTGGAACGCTTTATTGTCCATGTCGATCCAGAGCATCCTTAACATGCTCAATGGGTGTCCTGTCTGAGTATGCAGGCCGTGGAAGAACTGGGACATTTTCAACTTCCAGGAATTGTGTACAGATCCTTGTGACATGGGGCCTTGCATTATCATGCCGAAACATGAGGTGATGGTCGCGGATGAATGGCATGCCAATGGGCCTCGAGCTCGTCACATTATCTCTGTGCATTCAAATTGCCAACGATAAAATGCAATTGGGTTCATTGTCCGTAGCTTATGCTTTCCCATACCATAACCCCACCACCCACCATGGGGCACAACGTTGACATCAGCAAACCGCTCGCCCACACGATGCCGTACACGCTGTCTGCCATCTCCGTTTCCTGTACAGTTGAAACCGGGATTCATCCATGAAGAGTACACATCTCCAGTGAAGGTGAGCATGTGCCTACTGAAGTTGGTTACAATGCCCAACTGCAGTCGGGTCAAGACCCTGGTGAGGATGATGAGCTTGCAGATGAGCTTCCCTGAGACTTTTTCTGACAGTTTGTACAGACATTCTTTGGTTGTGTAATCCCACAGTTTGATCAGCTGTCCGGTTGGC
The DNA here is from genome assembly GCF_016432855.1 of Salvelinus namaycush. NCBI lineage: Eukaryota > Metazoa > Chordata > Actinopteri > Salmoniformes > Salmonidae > Salvelinus > Salvelinus namaycush. The sequence goes on along the minus strand of NC_052318.1, from coordinate 37,276,380 downwards.
TGGTCTAAGACCATCCCGCAGGTGAAGAAGCCGGATGTGGAGGTCCTGGGCTGGCATGGTCTGCGGTTGTGAGGCCGGTTAGACGTACTACCAAATTCTCTAAAACGACGTTGGAGGCAGTTTAAGGTAGAGAAATGAACATTCATTTCTCTGGCAACAGCTCTGTTGGACATTCCTGCAGTCAGCATGCCAATTCCCCGCTCCCTCAAAACATGAGACATCTGTGGCATTGTGTTGTGTGACAAAACTGCACATTTTAGAGTGGCCTTTTATTGTTCCAAGTTCAAGGTGCACCTGTGTAATGATCATGCTGTTTAATCAGATTCTTGATACGCCACACCTGTCAGGTGGATGGATTATCTTGGCAAAGGAGAAAGTGTGTGCAAAGCTGTCATCAAGGCAAAGGGTGGCTATTTGAAGATTCTCAAATATAAAATATTCTTTGATTTATTACTACATGATTCCATATGTGTTATTTCATAGTTTTGATGTCTTCACTATTATTCTACAATGTAGAACATAGTAAAAATAAAGAAAAACGAGTAGGTGTTCTAAAACTTATGACTGGGGGGGGGTGTGTACAGTGCTCTCGGAAAGTATTGAGACCCCTTTACCTTTTCCACATTTTGTTAGTGTAACAGTATAACTTTAGACCGTTCCCTCGCCCGACCTCGGGCGCAAACCAGGGACCCTCTGCACACATCAACAACAGTCACCCACGAAGCGTCGTTACCCATCGCTCCACAAAAGCCGCGGCCCTTGCAGAGCAAGGGGCAACACTACTTCTAGGTTTCAGAGCAAGTGACGTAACTGATTGAAACGCTAGCAGCGCGTACCCGCTAACTAGCTAGCCATTTCACATCCGTTACACTAGGTTACAGCCTTATTCTAAAAATGCATTCAATAAAAAAAAATCCTCAGCCATCTTCACACAATACCCCATAATGACAAAGCAAACATAGGTTTTTAGAACTTTTAGCAAATGTAATAATAAAGACCCTATTTACATACAGTGAAAGTATTCAGACCCTTTGCTATGAAACTCGAAATTTAGCTCAGGTGCATCCTGTTTCCATTGATCATCCTTCAGATGTTTCTACAACTTGATTGGAGTCCACCTGTGGTAAATTCAATTGATTAGACATGATTTGGAAATGCACACACCTGTCTATATAATGCCCCACAGTTGACAGTGCATGTCAGAGCAAAAACCATGCCATGAGGTCGAAGGAATTGTGTCGAGGCACAGATCTGGGGAAGGGTACCAACACATTTCTGCAGCATTGAAGGTCCCCAAGAACATAGTGGCCTCCATCGTTCTTAAATGGAAGAAGTTTGGAACCACCAAGACTCTTCCTAGAGCTGGCCGCCCGGCCAAACCTGAGCATTTGGGGGAGAAGGGCCTTGGTCAGGGAGGTGACCAAGAACCTGCTGGTCACTCTAACAGAGCTCTAGAGTTCCTCTGTGGAGATGGTAGAACCTTCCAGAAGGACAACCATCTCTGCAGCACTCCACCAATCAGGCCTTTATGGTAGAGTGATCAGACAGAAGCCACTCCTCAGTAAAAGGCACATGACAGCCCGCTTGGAGTTTGCCAAAAGGCACCTAAAGGACTCAGACCATAAGAAACAAGATTCTCTGGTCTGATAAATCCTAGATTGAACTCTTTGGCCTGAATGCCAAGCATCACGTCTGGAGGAAACCTGGCACCATCCCTACGGTAACGCATGGTGATGGCAGCATCATGCTGTGGGGATGTTTTTCAGCGGCAGTGACTGGGAGACCAGTCAGGATTGAGGGAAAGATGTACAGAGAGATCCTTGATGAAAACCTGCTCCAGAGCACTCAGGACCTCAGACTGGGGCAAAGGTTCACCTTCCAACAGGACCTCGACCCTAAGCACACAGCCAAGACAATACAGGAGTGGCTTCGGGACAAGTCTCTGAATGTCCTTGAGTGGCCCAACCAGAGCCAAAACTTGAACCCGATCGAACATCTCTGGAGAGACCTCAAAATAGCTGTGCAGCGACGCTCCCCACCCAACCTGATGGAGTTTAATGGATCTGCAGAGAAGAATGGGAGAAACTTCCAAAATACAGGTGTGCCAAGCTTGTAGCGTCACACCCAAGAAGACTCAATGCTGTAATCGCTGCCAAGTGTGCTATAACAAAGTACTGACTAAAGGGTGTGAATACTTATGTAAATGTGATATTTCAGTTTTTAATTTTTAATAAATTAGCTAACATTTCTAAAACCCTGTTTTTGCTTTGTCATTATGGGTTGTGTGTAGATTGATGAGGAAAAAAATGATTTAATAAATTTCAGAATACGGTTGTAAGTCAAGGGGTCTGAATGCTTTCCGATGGCACTGTATGTACTGTTTTTTGTTGAAATAGTGCACATTCAGGAATACTGTATACCCCGGTATTGTACTGAAACGATATGACTGTATGAAATGCCATCCTGACTCATGCGTTTACGTGTGAATCATTAAAGTTACCCGGAAGGTTGCTAGATCGAATCCCCGAGCTGACAAGGTAATAATCTGTTGTTCTGCCCCTGAACCTCGGCCGTCGTTGTAACTAACAATTTGTTCTTAACTGAATTTCCTAGTTAAATAAAGGTTTAAAAAAAGTGCCTGGGGCGACAGCTTAAGAGGATGAGAACGATGCTGAATGGGTGTAAACTAAGAAAATATATAATTTAAGGGCTTTTTCTCCTACTTGTCTCAAGTTCTTCGTTTATTTTTTTTTACACTTTTATAAAATGTTTAAAATTTTGGTAAGCTCACCTTCCTGAATTCAGTCACATATGGTGTATTCTATTTGAGGATCTTGCCTTGTTGTTGACATGTTTTTATTTGTCTCTTACAGATCCTGCAGAGCATTGCCAACCATGTTTTATTCACCAAAGAGGAGCACATGAGGCCTTTCAATGACTTTGTCAAAAGCAACTTTGATGCAGCTAGAAGGTATGATAAAATAAGGATCTCTTCCCTCACTGAAATCTATTGGATGTTTTTATTGGATACTCATTAACCTTGTTCATTTGTCCTTTTGTGTTGTAGGTTTTTCCTGGACATTGCATCAGACTGCCCTGCCAGTGACTCCGTCAACCACAGCCTGTCCTTCATCAGTGATGGCAATGTTCTGGCCCTGCATCGGCTGCTGTGGAACAACCAGGAGAAGATAGGACAGTACCTCTCCAGCAACAGGTGAGTGGGCTGAACAGTCCAACAGAGTTGTATTGCTTGGGATGACTTCGATGTTTAAGAGAGATATCTGTTTCTATGTAAGATGTTTTACATAACCCAGATCTTTAGGATGAACTGAAGCCCACATTTGTTTACACCAATCTGAGAAGCCCAGCTCACAGGAAGCGTTGTTTGAAACTATTGTACACCTCTGTACCTGCTGCGTGTGGAAGAGGCTTATCAGAGAGTTGACTGGATCAAATAACATTTTATTTGTCACATGCGCTGAATACAACAGGTTACACTGAAATGCTTACTTACAATCCCTAAACCAACAATGCAGTTTTAAGAAAAATACGTGTTTAGTAAAAGATGGATAAGTAAAAAAACGAACAAATAATTATAGAGCAGCAGTAAAATAACAGTAGCGAGGTTATATACAGGGGGTATCGGTACAGAGTCATTGTGCGGGGGAGTACACGTCTGCCGTGCTAACCACTTCCTTGTTCTTCTTCAGGGATCACAAGGCAGTAGGGAGACGGCCGTTTGACAAGATGGCTACCCTCCTGGCCTATCTGGGGCCCCCAGAGCACAAACCTGTGGCTGACACCCACTGGTCCAGCCTCAACCTCACCAGCTCCAAGTTTGAAGAATTTATGACAAGGTAGACACATCAAGTTACTATTAATCACATAGATCTCACTGTCACAAGCCGGTCTCATAAAACTGGATATGATAGTATCTGAGGCAGGGGTTGTTTTATTATTAATCTGAAAGTACCTCCAATCTTGTATTTGCTGCCTCAGACACCAGGTACATGAGAAAGAGGAGTTCAAAGCCCTGAAGACCCTCAACATCTTCTACCAGGCTGGCACCTCCAAGAACGGCAACCCTGTCTTCTACTACATCACACGCAGGTGAGGCCTGCAGACTGTCACATTTCAACAGAGTCACAAAATGCTCTATTCACTTCATGATGGATTTATTCAGAAACATTGATGCTGGAAACATTTTAAAACGAGGCATTGAGTTGGAGCACTCAACATAAAAAGGCATAGATTAATTTATTTTAGCTCACCTTAATTGTACAGATGAGAACAGGTGACTGACGTTTTGACGTCAAGCTGATGTCTTTCTCAGTGACTTGACAGTTGCACTTAGGCCACTAGGCTATAAATAGGAGCTATTTAGACACAACAATGTAAGAAAATAATGTTTCAAGGTAAATGGCAAATTAATAACAATAATAGGAGATCATGTCTGGTTAATCAATAGCATGTCTGGTTAATCAATATGGAATCATGAAATAAGCAAAAAAGTGTTTAACAAATCAAAATATATTTGAGATTCTTCAAAGTAGCCACCCTTTGCCTTGATGACAGCTTTGCACACTCTTGGAATTCTCTCAACCAGCTTCATGAGGTGGAATGCATTTCAATTAACCGGTGTGCCTTGTTAAAAGTTAATTTGTGGAATTTCTTTCCTTAATGCGTTTGAGCCAATCAGTTGTGTTGTGACAAGATAGGGGTGATATACAGAAGATGGTAAAAGACCAAGCCCTTATTATGGCAAGAACAGCTCAAATAAGCAGAGATAAATTACATTCCATCATTCCTTTAACACATGAAGGCCAGTCAATCTGGATTTTTTTTGTGTCACTGGCTTACACACAATACCCCATAATATCAAAGTGGAATTAGGTTTTTGGAAATTTGACAAATTAATAAGAAATGAAACGCTGAAATGTCTTGAGCCAATAAGTTTTCAACCCCTTTGTTTTGGCAAGCCTAAATCATTTAAGGTGTAAAATTTGCTTAAGTCATATATAATGCGCTGCATGGACTCACTCTGTGTGCAATAAGTGTTTAACAGGATTTTTGAATGACTACCTTATCTCTGTACCTCACACATTGTCTGTTAGGTCCCTCAGTCGAGCAGTGAATTTAAAACAGATTCAACCACAAAGACCAGGGAAGTTTTCCAATGCCTCGCAAAGAAGGGCACCTATTGGTATGTGGGTGAAAATCCCTTGGAGTATGGTGAGGTTATTAATCACACTTTGGATGGTGTATCAATACACTCAGTCACTACAAAGATACAGGCGTCCTTCCAACTCAGTTGCCTCAGTGGAAGGTCAATGGTGACTTTAAAACAGAGTTAAAAAAATAGTTTAATGGCTGTGATAGGATAAAACTGAGGATGGATCAGCAACATTGTAGTTACTCCACAATACTAATTTAATTGACAGAATGAAACGAAGCAAGCCTGTACAGAATAAAAATATTCCAAGACATGCATCCTGTTTGCAACAACACACTAAAGTGATACTGCAAAAAAATGTGGCAAAGCAATTCACTTTTTTTTCCCCTGAATACCAAGTGTTATGTTTGGGGCAAATCCAATTCAACACATTACTGAGTACCACTCTTAATATTTTCAAGCATAGTGGTGTCTGATTCATGTTATGGGTATGCTTGTAATTAAGGACTGGAGTTTTTCAGGATAAAAAAAGAAATGGAATTGAGCTAAGCACAGGCAAAATCCATGAGGACAACCTGGTTGTCTGCTTTCCACCAGACATTGGGAGATGCATTTACCTTTCAGCAGGACAATAACCTAAAACCCAAGGCCAACTCTATACTGGAGTTGCTTACCAAGAAGACCGTGAATCTTCCTGAGTGTCCGAGTTACAGTTTTGACTTAAATCTGCTTGAAAATCTGTGGCAAGACCTGAAATTGGTTGTCTAGAAATGATCAACAACCAATTTCACAGAGCTTGAAGAATTTTTGGAAAATAATAATGGGCAAATGTTGCACTATCCAGGTATGGAAAGCTCTTAGAGATTTACACAGAAAGATTCACAGCTATAATTGCTGCCAAAGGTGCTTTTACAAATTATTGACTCAGTGGTGTGAATACTCATGTAAATGAGATATTTCTGTATTTCATTTTCAATAAATTTGTAACTATTTCTAAAAACATGTTTTCAATTTGTCATTATGGGATATTGAATCCATTTTGAATTCGGGGTGTAACGCAACAAAGTGTGGAATAAATCAAGGAGTATGAATACTTTCTGAAGACACTGTATGCAGTCAAAATTATTTTGTACCTGTGTGGCATAGGATGTGAAGTCTGAAACCACTTGAAGCTGGGATGTCCCTCCCTCCATTTAATTTGGTGTTCCGACTGTCCATCAACTCCTGGCTAAACCCTACGTCACAGCCACTGACAAAGCACATGCCTGCCATCCTTACATCGTAGTGCAGAATGAGAGAGAGTGGTTACTATTGCATACTCAGAGATCGATTTATAGCCATTCATCTAAATTATTTCATAGATTTTTTTAACCAACACTTTCTCTTTGTCATAGATATAAAATATTGATATGAGTTCAGGAATCCAAGCTAGAGCTCCGTGTGACGTTCACAGCGATGGGGGCAGACATTTTGATCAAGAGATCTTTAGAAATTATGCACATTTTCTCTAACACTAAATATACAAATATGTATTTCATAGTTATAAGGAATGTGAAATCGTATAGTTATTGGTTTTATACTTTGATTATACAAAATTGAAAAAGCATATGTCATTTCAAGACTTATTCATACAGTTTTGTTGAATAGGAAATGCATCATATGATATTTTTATATTTGTACTTGAGCTTGTATCCCCAAAAGTGACTACACCTCAGCAATTTATAACTATTTTTACCAGAAAGGTTAGATTTGAACCTTTCTTGGAGTGTGCAGCCTTACTAATTATTGTTTATGGCCCTCTCATGATGAAGTTGTTTTCAGGGATTACGTAGATTACATATAGTTACATTTATGAAGTTTTAAGGTCACTGTACATTTTAAATAACTGACTTGAATGCAAGTAAACTTACTGCAATTAACATCTCACCAATTATAACAGGACCACCAGCACCATTCAAAGATCTTTGCCACTTACCTGTTGTTATGAGCAAAGTAAACCCTCTCACCTGCAGTGGTTTGTGAACAAAGTAAACCCTCTCACCTGCAGTGGTTTGTGAACATAGTAAACCCTCTCACCTGCAGTGGTTTGTGAACAAAGTAAACCCTCTCACCTGCAGTGGTTTGTGAACATAGTAAACCCTCTCACCTGCAGTGGTTTGTGAACAAAGTAAACCCTCTCACCTGCAGTGGTTTGTGAACATAGTAAACCCTCTCACCTGCAGTGGTTTGTGAGCAGCGTAAACCCTCTCACCTGCAGTGGTTTGTGAACAAAGTAAACCCTCTCACCTGCAGTGGTTTGTGAACATAGTAAACCCTCTCACCTGCAGTGGTTTGTGAGCAGCGTAAACCCTCTCACCTGCAGTGGTTTATGAGCAGCGTAAACCCTCTCACCTGCAGTGGTTTGTGAGCAGCGTAAACCCTCTCACCTGCAGTGGTTTATGAGCAGCGTAAACCCTCTCACCTGCAGTGGTTTGTGAGCAGCGTAAACCCTCTCACCTGCAGTGGTTTGTGAGCAGCGTAAACCCTCTCACCTGCAGTGGTTTATGAGCAGCGTAAACCCTCTCACCTGCAGTGGTTTATGAGCAGCGTAAACCCTCTCACCTGCAGTGGTTTATGAGCAGCGTAAACCCTCTCACCTGCAGTGGTTTATGAGCAGCGTAAACCCTCTCACCTGCAGTGGTTTGTGAGCAGCGTAAACCCTCTCACCTGCAGTGGTTTGTGAGCAGCGTAAACCCTCTCACCTGCAGTGGTTTGTGAGCAGCGTAAACCCTCTCACCTGCAGTGGTTTGTGAGCAGCGTAAACCCTCTCACCTGCAGTGGTTTGTGAGCAGCGTAAACCCTCTCACCTGCAGTGGTTTGTGAACAAAGTAAACCCTCTCACCTGCAGTGGTTTGTGAACAAAGTAAACCCTCTCACTTGCAGTGGTTTGTGAACAAAGTAAACCCTCTCACCTGCAGTGGTTTGTGAACAAAGTAAACCCTCTCACCTGCAGTGGTTTGTGAACAAAGTAAACCCTCTCACTTGCAGTGGTTTGTGAACATAGTAAACCCTCTCACCTGCAGTGGTTTGTGAACATAGTAAACCCTCTCACCTGCAGTGGTTTGTGAACATAGTAAACCCTCTCACCTGCAGTGGTTTATGAGCAGCGTAAACCCTCTCACCTGCAGTGGTTTGTGAACAAAGTAAACCCTCTCACCTGCAGTGGTTTATGAGCAGCGTAAACCCTCTCACCTGCAGTGGTTTGTGAACAAAGTAAACCCTCTCACCTGCAGTGGTTTGTGAACATAGTAAACCCTCTCACCTGCAGTGGTTTGTGAACAAAGTAAACCCTCTCACCTGCAGTGGTTTGTGAACATAGTAAACCCTCTCACCTGCAGTGGTTTGTGAACAAAGTAAACCCTCTCACCTGCAGTGGTTTGTGAACATAGTAAACCCTCTCACCTGCAGTGGTTTGTGAACAAAGTAAACCCTCTCACCTGCAGTGGTTTGTGAACATAGTAAACCCTCTCACCTGCAGTGGTTTGTGAGCAGCGTAAACCCTCTCACCTGCAGTGGTTTGTGAACAAAGTAAACCCTCTCACCTGCAGTGGTTTGTGAACATAGTAAACCCTCTCACCTGCAGTGGTTTGTGAGCAGCGTAAACCCTCTCACCTGCAGTGGTTTATGAGCAGCGTAAACCCTCTCACCTGCAGTGGTTTGTGAGCAGCGTAAACCCTCTCACCTGCAGTGGTTTATGAGCAGCGTAAACCCTCTCACCTGCAGTGGTTTGTGAGCAGCGTAAACCCTCTCACCTGCAGTGGTTTGTGAGCAGCGTAAACCCTCTCACCTGCAGTGGTTTATGAGCAGCGTAAACCCTCTCACCTGCAGTGGTTTATGAGCAGCGTAAACCCTCTCACCTGCAGTGGTTTATGAGCAGCGTAAACCCTCTCACCTGCAGTGGTTTGTGAGCAGCGTAAACCCTCTCACCTGCAGTGGTTTGTGAGCAGCGTAAACCCTCTCACCTGCAGTGGTTTGTGAGCAGCGTAAACCCTCTCACCTGCAGTGGTTTGTGAGCAGCGTAAACCCTCTCACCTGCAGTGGTTTGTGAACAAAGTAAACCCTCTCACCTGCAGTGGTTTGTGAACAAAGTAAACCCTCTCACTTGCAGTGGTTTGTGAACATAGTAAACCCTCTCACCTGCAGTGGTTTATGAGCAGCGTAAACCCTCTCACCTGCAGTGGTTTGTGAACAAAGTAAACCCTCTCACCTGCAGTGGTTTGTGAACAAAGTAAACCCTCTCACTTGCAGTGGTTTGTGAACATAGTAAACCCTCTCACCTGCAGTGGTTTGTGAACAAAGTAAACCCTCTCACCTGCAGTGGTTTGTGAACAAAGTGAACCCTCTCACCTGCAGTGATTTGTGAACAAAGTGAACCCTCTCACCTGCAGTGATTTGTGAACAAAGTGAACCCTCACCTGCAGTGATTTGTGAACAAAGTGAACCCTCACACCTGCAGTGGTTTGTGAACAAAGTGAACCCTCTCACCTGCAGTGGTTTGTGAACAAAGTGAACCCTCTCACCTGCAGTGGTTTGTGAACAAAGTAAACCCTCTCACCTGCAGTGGTGACGATTGTAGGAGAGCCAACAGTTTGGGATGAGGGATTTTATTGTACCTGGCTAATGACATCATTATAGTTGACCATTGGCAGCGAACCTCAGGGGTATGGCCAGTATTTTTGTTGAGCCTTACCAATTGAAGTTCACAATGCTGTCTCTACCTGAGATCCACTCATCTACAGCCCATAGACATTCACACACACACACACACACACACACACACACACACACACACACACACACATACACACTGTGGTGCCAATAGAAACAAAGGTACAGTATGGTGCCACCTGCTGCTGAGTCAAGGTCATAGCCTATAGAATGTTTGGAAATAACTCTGTTTAATAGTCAAGAAACAGGCAAATACATCTCGGAGGTGAAGTAAGGGCCATTAAGGAACTATTCAAAGTTAACGATGAAAACAGAGTTATGCAGATAGTGAACACTAAAGCATATTTTTTCAACATCCCAATAATGATGTGTACAGTGGTAGACTGGTAGTGTAAAATGTACATCGATGCTACCTGTGCATGTCATATGTTATTGATTAGTCATGCAGAAGAGTGCATTTGAGAGATAGTAAGTGTCTGACACAGTATTCAGAATGGTAAGAAAACAGAATGTTGGTTTAATGACACTCATTCGTGTATGTTTGTGCAGTTGTCCAATAGACTGACAAGGACATTAACTCCAGACATTTTAATTTAACTTTCAGAGAACGTACAGGGTGAGAGTCAGGAGGAGCCACAGGTTCAGTACTAGTGGGAGTGTAGACCTGGGGGCTGGGCTGGTGTTGTGGTCCGGGGAGCCACCCTGGTTGGCTCTCTTGACACTCCTGGTGCGGAGGGTGGCCGTTCTCCTTGTGATGGTAGAGGGGTTGTTAGTGGTGAAGGCTGTATCTGTGGTGTAGATGCTGTCAGTAGTAAAGGTTGTGTCTGTTATGTAGGTGTCGTCTGTGTTTGATGTGCTGCTGTCGGTGTGGGACCTGTCAGTGGGCAGGGTGGAAATGGCCAGAGGGGTTGAGGTGAACGGGTAGTGGTCTGTGAAGAGGTTGTTGTTCTCTGGTCCACTGGGGCGTCCTGGGCCTCTCCTGGTGTGGAGCTGGGTGTTGAGCAGGGCAGACTCGGACAGGTACCAAGGCCACCTGGTGAGGGCCTCTGGGGGAGGAGGGTGGCTCAGCTCCTCCTGAGTACCAGCAGCCAGGGGAGGCTGAGTGTAGGAGGCAAAGTGCCACCCACCAGTCCTGGCCGGGTGGGGCTCTCCACAGACGGGGTGAGTGTGGCAGGGGCAGCCAAGCACACGGGTGAAAGTGTGCTGGAGCCAGGCCAGCAGGTGGGTGATGTTGGTCTGGTGCTCACAGGCCCAGGGGTTGTCCCCCAGGGAGAGGAGGCTCAGGCTGCCCAGCTGGCTGAAGGCCTCAGGGCCCACAGAGGAGAAGCGGTTGGAGTGCAGGTAGAAGGTGGTCAGCCTGGACATCCGGTTCAGCGTGCCAGGCAGGATCTGCACCAGGGAGTTGTGGGACAGGTCTACGGTCTCCAAGCTGGCGGGCATGTTGGTGGGCACGGTCCAGAAGTGGTTGTGGCTGAAGTTGAGCAGGCGTAGGCTGGTCAGGGTGTTGTTGATGAACACGGCCCGCTCCAGCTTATTGTTGGACAGGTCTAGGACCCGCAGGTTCCACTGGTAGGCCGTGTCATTCTTGTCCAGTAGGTGGATGTGGTTGGCTGCAGCGTGGAGCTCCCACAGTGCCTTTGGCAGGTCGGTGGGCAGGCGGACCAGCCTGTTGTGGGACAGGTCCAGGGTTCGGAGGTGGGCGAAGGTACTCAGCTGGCCGTCCAGGTCATGGATGCGGTTGTGAGACAGGTTGAGGGAGTGCAGGTTGTGCTGCAGGCCCAGGGGCAGTGTCCTCAGGCCCCTCCAGGAACAGTCCACCTCTCTGTGGCTGCGGTTACAGGTACACATGGGGGGGCAGACAGCCAGGGCCTGGAGACACAGCAGCATCAACAGCCATAGCACGGCCACACAGTGGGGAGGGCCACTGGGGGGCATCAGTAGCACACGCCTTGAAACACAGGAGGAATGGGTTAGAAACATGATGGCAAACCCACTTTATTAGCTAGGCTACATATCAGCAGCATCTAGTAGTAAAACCCTATAGTCCACGTAGGTAGTAGACCAAGAACTAGCAGTGTGAATGAATGAGGCAGACTGCAGTAGTGGAGTAGAGGCTGCTGAACAGACTAGAGACCACAGTTCAGATCTCATTCTCTCCCATTCTGCTCTGCCCCTCTCTCTCCCATTCTGCTCTGCCCCTCTCTCTTCCATTCTGCTCTGCCCCTCTCTCTCCCATTCTGCTCTGCCCCTCTCTCTCCCATTCTGCTCTGCCCCTCTCTCTCCCATTCTGCTCTGCACCTCTCTCTCCCACTCTGCTCTGCATCTCTCTCTCCCATTCTGCTCTGCCCCTCTCTCTCCCATTCTGCTCTGCATCTCTCTCTCCCATTCTGCTCTGCATCTCTCTCTCCCATTCTGCTCTGCCCCTCTCTCTCCCATTCTGTTCTGCACCTCTCTCTCCCACTCTGCTCTGCACCTCGCTCTCCCACTCTGCTCTGCACCTCTCTCTCCCACTCTGCTCTGCACCTCTCTCTCCCACTCTGCTCTGCACCTCTCTCTCCCACTCTGCTCTGCACCTCTCTCTCCCACTCTGCTCTGCACCTCTCTCTCCCACTCTGCTCTGCACCTCTCTCTCCAACTCTGCTCTGCACCTCTCTCTCCAACTCTGCTCTGCACCTCTCTCTCTCCCATTCTGCTCTGCACCTCTCTCTCTCCCATTCTGCTCTGCACATCTCTCTCTCCCATTCTGCTCTGCACATCTCTCTCTCCCATTCTGCTCTGCACCTCTCTCTCTCCCATTCTGCTCTGCACCTCTCTCTCTCCCATTCTGCTCTGCACCTCTCTCTCTCCCATTCTGCTCTGCACCTCTCTCTCTCCCATTCTGCTCTGCACATCTCTCTCTCCCATTCTGCTCTGCACATCTCTCTCTCCCATTCTGCTCTGCACATCTCTCTCTCCCATTCTGCTCTGCACCTCTCTCTCTCCCATTCTGCTCTGCACCTCTCTCTCTCCCATTCTGCTCTGCACCTCTCTCTCTCCCATTCTGCTCTGCACCTCTCTCTCTCCCATTCTGCTCTGCACCTCTCTCTCTCCCATTCTGCTCTGCACCTCTCTCTCTCCCATTCTGCTCTGCACCTCTCTCTCTCCCATTCTGCTCTGCACCTCTCTCTCTCCCATTCTGCTCTGCACCTCTCTCTCTCCCATTCTGCTCTGCACCTCTCTCTCTCCCATTCTGCTCTGCACCTCTCTCTCTCCCATTCTGCTCTGCACCTCTCTCTCTCCCATTCTGCTCTGCACCTCTCTCTCTCCCATTCTGCTCTGCACCTCTCTCTCTCCCATTCTGCTCTGCACCTCTCTCTCTCCCATTCTGCTCTGCATCTCTCTCTCCCATTCTGTTCTGCCCCTCTCTCTCCCATTCTGTTCTGCACCTCTCTCTCTCTCCCACTCTGCTCTGCACCTCTCTCTCTCTCCCACTCTGCTCTGCACCTCTCTCTCTCTCCCACTCTGCTCTGCACCTCTCTCTCTCTCCCACTCTGCTCTGCACCTCTCTCTCTCTCCCACTCTGCTCTGCACCTCTCTCTCTCTCCCACTCTGCTCTGCACCTCTCTCTCTCTCCCACTCTGCTCTGCACCTCTCTCTCTCTCCCACTCTGCTCTGCACCTCTCTCTCTCTCCCACTCTGCTCTGCACCTCTCTCTCTCTCTCTCACTCTGCTCTGCACCTCTCTCTCTCTCTCTCCCTCTGCTCTGCACCTCTCTCTCTCTCTCCCTCTGCTCTGCACCTCTCTCTCTCTCCCACTCTGCTCTGCACCTCTCTCTCTCTCCCACTCTGCTCTGCACCTCTCTCTCTCTCCCACTCTGCTCTGCACCTCTCTCTCTCTCCCACTCTGCTCTGCATCTCTCTCTCTCTCCCACTCTGCTCTGCACCTCTCTCTCCCATGGAGGCACCCTAATATCTGGCACATGGAGGCAGTGCATGCACTGTACCACCACACCTGAACATGTATGACTGTGACCTCTATAATTATGCAGGTATAGTAATCAGGCAGTGTGTGTAGAGATGCACTCAGTCACAGTGCTGCAGATATACCTTCTCCAGCATGCTCATGCATGCAACACAGTATGTGAGTAGGGTTTAAACGTTTGTCTTCAACGGCTACAGTCCGGGACCTATTTATTTAGGGAGTTCCCCCATCCTCCCTAGCAACAGACTAGTGGGCAGTGTCATGCTTTGACTACAATGGCTTGTAGATTGTTTTGAAGAGGATGTTCTGATTGGCTTGGGTTATTAGTCTGTAGGGGATACCTTTTAGAAGATGGTTGTAGTTCGCTTGAGGTGGGAATTCCCTGCTGTCCGATTTCACTGATGTTAATTAGCCTGTTCAATATATAGCCCAGTTAGTGAGTGTCAGCTATTGAGCAGGGAGTTGTTCCTACTAGAACAGGCTGACTAGATGGGTATTATAAATTACTATGGAGAGGACTGAGACACCGGCCAGTCCCACAGCAATGATGTATTGTGAGTCCCACAATCATGATGTATTGTGAGCAGTGCAGATATTGTTACTGTAGCACCACGGTCATGTATGTAAGGTTGTGTGTGTGTGTGCATTGCTACTTTCTTGATTTTTCTATTTGATTCCATCGGTGTGTGAGAGTAGAGACACTCACCTTTTCCTCATCTTTGCATTCCAGTCTCTCCTCTCCTCTGTGGTCCCCAGCCCAGGCTGATCTCCTGCCTTTGTCTCCTGAAACACTGGAGTGGCTGCTGCAATGCTGATGAGGGATTTTCCTGTGTTTGACCGGTTTTCGCTCATTCACTGTTTTTAACGCTCTCTTCCTTTTCCCTTCTTACCTTTTGAGGCTGTTTTGTCCCCTGGTTTTGTCCTTCATCCCTCTTTCTTCTCTGGAGGATGGACTGTTAGGAGGATCTGTCTCTTCTTCTATCCTTTAGGTTCAGTGATGCAGGGAGCATTAAACAGTGTAAGCTCCTACTGCTTGAGCAGCCACTGCCGGCTCTGTGCAGGGAAGAGTGTGTGTCTTGGGGAGGGGGAAAGTGGGAGGGGAGTAGAGTAGAGGGATGCAGAGTGGCTCATAGCTATTGATGACTGAGGAGCTGGGGACTGCTGACGCCAATGTTTCATAATCACTATCCTTTCACTCATTCAAATAAATCTCTTCCTGTCTCTCTCTCTCCCCACACCTTCCTCTTTCCATTTCTCTGTATTAAACTAGCACTACCAATATAATTCCACTGACTCACTGCACCATGGAAGTGAATTGATTTTGTTATGGCACAGCAATGTTTTTCATATTTACTATAATAGTTATGTACCCAATTTGAAGGCCCCCCCTACAAATATTGCTGTAATGGAAAACCTTTGCATCTGGATTGATGTTAGTGTCAGTATTATGTCATCACGGACAACCCATTTTAGACTTGGCATGCAATACATCCACGCATTCATCATGTTGTCAGCCATAAGTAGCTGAATAAATATCTCGGAAAGACGCTGGGAACACAAAGAAGGGATCCGTGGCGGTGTGGAAGTTTAGAATGGGGTTTTGTGCTGCTTCGTTGTTTTTTTCCCTCTCTGGTCAGTGAAAACAGGGCATTCTTTGAGATCCCAGTGGTACTGCCCAGCAGAGAGACGGACTCACTCTGCTTACTAATGCCCAGCCTCACACGCTCTGTAATGGATGGTCTTGCACACTCTCTCACACACACTCACACACATTTAGCTGTCTCTCAGACACACTCTCTGTAGCAGAGAAGCACTCAGGAAGCACTTGACAAGGTGTCGTAATGCTTTATTGTTGTATACAAAGGATAGATGGAGCTAGAGTAGAAACATGTGAATTCTTCTTTACTGTAGAGAAAAGACCAAGAAAGTGATGTTGAATTGTAGTAATACATTGTGAGAGTGTTTCTGGAAGAGCTTTGTTGCTTAAAATCCTCTTAATGCAGTCTCTTTACTTGACCTGATACTGCAGTTCAGTGCTGGTGGTGGTGGTTGTTTCTGCTTTTGTAATATTAACAGCATTTCTATTGCATTTAGAATGTCTAAAAAAGAAGTGAGGGAAATGGGAGATGAAATGTGACAACAAGCAAGCTGTGATATATCCACTAGACAAAATACGAGTCCTCTGATCAGTGACACTGAGGAATGCTCTACATTTGAACAAATATTTATTTTTGTTTTTCAAAAATACAAATTAATACAAATATCAAACATTCACATTATAGTCAACTTCTTCTTGTACATGAATGTGTATTACATTATCATAACAGTAATTATTTCATAAGTTTTGAATGAGAATGCAAACATGGTGTATAAAGCTACTGTGGTATTGAAAAATCACTCTATTTGTCTACACAAACACCTGTCAGTGCGAAAGCAGATGGTCTCTTTAGGGCATGTCAATAGAAGCTGGTGTATAAAACTGTGCTGTACCAATCAGTATGCGGTCTGAGAAGGTCACCATGAGTGCGCCACTCACCCCACCACCACATCACTGAAGGCCTGGGAGGAAGGAGAGGCTGTTGTGGCTGCGGGGTCAGAGGGCTCTGCAGGCTGGTTGTTGGTGACTGGGCTCTCCTGGCTGGGGGTCGACGCTCCATTTTCAGCACTTCCTGACGTGACGTTAGCTGTGGCTGCCGCCTCCTCTTTCTTCTTGGGCGTGGCTTTCGCCGTCTCATGTTTCCCTTGCTCCTTGACTTCCTTCTCTGGCTCCTCTTCCTTGCCCCTCTCCCCCTCCTGCGTCTGTCTGAGCTCTGGCATCATCAGGCTGGTCTCACTGGGCTCAGAGCCAGGCCTCTCCTTGGTCTTCTGCCCAGTGCCCCAGTGCCCAGAACCACTCACCAGGTCTACGTTGCTGCGGGTGGGGTGGCTGCTGATGGTTCTGCTACATAGCTGGTGTTTCAGGTGGAACACCTGGTATAACAGCACCACGGTGGAGACCAGCAGGATGGTACACAGGACCACCAGGCAACCCGTCACTATCAGCAGGATGGTGGCATCCATCTCTTTAAACAGACAGTCGGCACAGGGATTGGGATTGGCCTTAGTGTAGGCTCTGGATGGTGTGTTGGTGGTTGCTGGGATGTTGGTTACAGATGTTGCCCTAGTGGAGTGTGTTGTTGAGGTTTGATTTGTTGCTGTGGTTAAACCTGTAGTTACAGATGGTCCCATGGTTGTGTCAGGGTTAGCCCCATATCCCATTAGTACTACACTGTACAGCAAGAGGCAGACCTGGGAGCCATTCATATTTCTATCGGGAAAGAGTGAGAAAAAGAGTGAGGTTGACTGGTGACTCTCAAAGTATAATAGGATCTCAATTTGTGCTTATTTTCTTTGTAACAGTTCCTATTGTGATTTCATGTGAGTCAGTTTCCATACTGTCTGATTCAATCAGCAGTCGGAGATCAATGCTCTCATCTGAGATTTCACGTCTTGATTCATCTGAACCATTATCATTCAGAATATATTTTAGATCATTGACGATCAATGTTCACTTCCAGTTTAGGCCAGCACATTTTATTTTTTTTTACTGATATTATACAATTTCTATCTCCCAGAAAATGTAGCTCAAGCGATTCTGGTCAATATAGACCGTAACCTATACATTCTGGGTATGATGAACAAAATCTCACTATTGAATTTCCTTATAGTTAGGTTCTCAAAATAATAGACTATACAATTTTGTATAAAAAATTTAAAAAAGACTATTTCCAAACTTTTTTCTGTTCTTAAATATGTTAATATCACTTACCTTGACGGAGTTGACAAGTTTGTTTGTGGTACTTCGTAACACAGGAGAAGCCAGGCAAGATTTTTTTTAAAACACATGTATCTGTGAGCAATTTTATAGAAGAGAAATGTCTGGGGGGGAAAAAAGGGGTGTGAGAAGCATTCAAGCCTTCGTCACGCTCGCACAGTAATGATATGTTTCCTGTACCGCTCTTACTTCTCCTTTGCTGCTTTATTTGAAGCTAACTGTAACTTCCAAAATAACGGAAACACTTGAGTAAACGAAGGATACAAAGTATATTGAAAGCACTTGAATCTACACAGGTGTCCTTCCTGATTTAATTAAGCAATTAACACCCCCATCATGCTTAGGGTCATGTATAAAAATGCTGGGCAGACCATTATCTTTCCCATTATTTTGGCTACCATGGCTATGTCCCCATCCACAGGGCACGAGTGGTCACTGAATGGTTTGATGAGCATGAAAATGATGTAAACCATATGGCATGGCTGTCTCAGTCACCAGATCTCAACCCTATTGAACACTTATGGGAGATTCTGGAGCCGTGACTGAGACAGTGTTTTCCACCACCATCTACAAAACACCAAATGATGGAATTTCTCGTGGAAGAATGGCGTCGCATCCCTCCAATAGAGTTCCAGACACTTGTAGAATCTATGCCAACTTTACCAAGGTGCATTGAAGCTGTTCTGGCCCAATGCCCTATTAAGATGCTTTATGTTAGTGTTTCCTTTATTTTGGAAGTTACCTGTATATCAGTTTGTGTGTGTGTGATGATTAGCTTGGTCACACAGAAGCCAGAGAGAAAGCACTATGGTTAACACCCTACAACAGGTGGGCTGTTGAGAGGAGTGGAAACATGCTGTGTTGTCTTGGAGACGAGAAGTGTTTGTTATAATTACTAATCAAATTGTATTTGTCACATGCGCCAAATACAACGTGTAGACCTTACAGTGAAATGCTTACTTACAAGCCCATAAACCAACAATGCAATTTTAAGAAAAATACCTAAAAAGAAAATAAATAAAAGTAACAAAGAGCAGCAGTAAAATAACAATAGCAAGGCTATATACAGGGGGTACTGGTACAATGTGCGGGGGCACCAGTTACATTTACATTTTACATTTAAGTCATTTAGCAGACGCTCTTATCCAGAGCGACTTACAAATTGGTGCATTCACCTTATGATATCCAGTGGAACAACCAGTTAGTCGAGGTAATTGAGGTAATATGTACAGTCGGAAGTTTACATACACTTATGTTGGAGTCATTAAAACTCGCTTTTCAACCTCTCCGCAAGTCGGTTAGGACATCTACTTTGCATGACACAAGTCATTTTTCCAACAATTGTTTACAGACAGATTATTTCACTTATAATTCACTATCACAATTCCAGTGGGTCAGAAGTTTACATACACTAAATTGACTGTGCCTTTAAACAGCTTGGAAAATTCCAGGGAATGATGTCATGGCTTCAGAAGCTTTTGATAGGCTAATTGACATAATTTGAGTCAATTGGAGGTGTACCTGTGGATGTATTTCAAGGCCTAACTTCAAACTCAGTGCCTCTTTGCTTGACATCATGGGAAAATCAAAAGAAATCAGCCAAGACATTCTAGGCATCCACAAGTCTGGTTCATCCTTGGGAGCCATTTCCAAACACCTGAAGATACCACGTTCATCTGTTCAAACAGTAGTACGCAAGTATAAACACCATGGGACCACGCAGCCGTCATACCGCTCAGGAAGGAGACGCGTTCTGTCTCCTAGAGATGAAAGTACTTTGGTGCGAAAAGTGCAAATCAATCCCAGAACAACAGAAAAGGACCTTGTGAAGATGCTGGAGGAAACGGGTACAAAAGTATCTATATCCACAGTAAAACGAGTCCTATATCGACATAACCTGAAAGGCTGCTCAGCAAGGAAGAAGCCACTGCTCCAAAACCGCCATTAAAAAAAAAGCCAGACTACGGTTTGCAACTGCACATGGGGACAAAAATGTAACTTTTTGGAGAAATGTCCTCTGGTCTGATGAAATAAAAATAGAACTGTTTAGCCATAATGACCATCGTTATGTTTGGAGGAAAAAGGGGGAGGCTTGCAAGCCAAAGAACACCATCTCAACCGTGAAGCACGGGGGTGGCAGCATCATGTTGTGGGGGTGCTTTGCTGCAGGAGGGACTGGTGCCCTTCACAAACTAAATCAGCATCACAAGGCAGGAAAATTATGTGGATATATTGAAGCAACATCTCAAGACATCATTCAGGAAGTTAAAGCTTGGTCACAAATGGGTTTTCCAAATGGACAATAACCCCAAGCATACTTCAAAAGTTGTGCCAAAATGGCTTAAGGACAACAAAGTCAAGGTTTTAGAGTGGCCATCACAAAGCCTTGACCTCAATCCTATAGACAATTTGTGGGCAGAACTGAAAATGTGTGTGCGAGGAAGGAGGCCTACAAACCTGACTCCGTGACACCAGCTCTGTCAGGAGGAAATTGGCCAAAATTCACCCAATTTATTGTGGGAAGCTTGTGGAAGGCTACCCGAAACGTTTGACTCTAGTTAAACAATTTAAAGGCAATGCTACCAAATACCATTTTGAGTGTATGTAAACTTCTGACTCACTGGGAATGTGATGAAATAAATAAAAGCTGAAATAAATAATTCTCTCTACTATTATTCTGACATTTCACATTCTTAAAAGAAAGTGGTGATCCTAACTGACCTAAGAAAAATAACATTTACAAGGATTAAATGTCAGGAATTGTGAAAAACTGAGTTTAAATGTATTTGGCTAAGGTGTATGTGAACTTTTGACTTCAACTGTACATGTAGGTAGAGTTATTAAAGTGACTATGCATAGATAATAAACAGAGTAGCAGCACTGTAAAAGAGGTGGGGGCAATGCAAATAGTCTGGGTAGCCATTTGATTAGATGTTCAGGAGTCTTATGGCTTGGGGGTAGAAGCTGTTTTTTAGAAGCCTCTTGGACCTAGACTTGGCCCTCCGGTGCTGCTTGCTGTGCAGAACCGTTAATGACTAGGGTGGCTGGAGCCTTTGACAATCTTTAGGGCCTTCCTCTGACACCGCCTGGTATAGAAGTCCTGGATGGCAGGAAGCTTGGCCCCTGTGATGTACTGGGAGGTACGCACTACCCTTTGTAGTGCCTTGCGGTTGGAGGCCGAGTAGTTGCCATACCAGTCAAGATGTTCTCGATGGTGCAGCTGTAGAACCTTTTGAGGATATGAGGACTCATTCCAAATATTTTCAGTCTCCTGAGATGGAATAGGTTTTGTCGTGCCCTCTTCACGACTGTCTTGGTGTGCTTGGATGTTTGTTTGTGATGTGGACAACAAGGAACTTAACTCTCAACCTGCTTTGCTACAGCCCTGTTGATGTGAATGGGGGTGTGTTTGGTCCTCTTTTTCCTGTAGTCCACATTCATCTCCTTTGTCTTGATCACGTTGAGGGAGAGGTTGTTGTCCTGGCTCCACACGGTCAGGTCTCTGACCTCCCTAAAGGCTGTCTCGTCATTGTCGGTGATCAGGCCTACCACTGTTGTGTTGTCTACAAACTGAATGATGGTGTTGGAGTCGTGCCTGGCCACGCAGTCTTGGGTGAACAGGGAGTACAGGAGGGGACTGAGCATGCACCCCTGAGTGGCCCCTGTGTTGTGGATCAGCGTGGCGGATGTGTTGTTACCTATCCTTACCACCTGGGGGCGGCCTGTCAGGAAATCCAGGATCCAGTTACAGAGGGAGGTGTTTAGTACCAGGGTCCTTAGCTTAGTGATGAGCTTTGAGGGCACTATGGTGTTGAATGCTGAGCTGTAGTCAATGAATAGCGTTCTCATATAGGTGTTCCTTTTGTCCAGGTGGGAAAGGTCAGTGTGGAGTGCAATAGAGATGGCATGATCCGTTGGGGCGGTATGCAAATTGGAGTGGGTCTAGGGATTCTGTGATAATGGTGTTGATGTGAGCCATGACCAGCCTTTCAAAGCACTTCATGGCTACAGACGTGAGTGCTACGAGTTGGTAGTCATTTAGGCAGGTTACCTTGGTGTTGGTATTACAGACTCAGATAGGGAGAGGTTGAACATGTCAGTGAAGACACTTGCAAGTTGGTCAGCGCATGCTCGGGGTACACGTCCTGGTAGTCCGTCTGGTCCTGCGGCCTTGTGAATGTTGACCTATTTGAAGGTCTTACTCGCGTCGGCTACGGAGAGCGTGATCACACAGTCTGATGCTCTCATGCATGTTTCAGCGTTACTTGCCTCGAAGCGAGCATAGAAGTAATTGAGCACATCTGGTAGGCTCGTGTCACGTGTTACAAGCCCTGCCACACTCGACGAGCATCGGAGCCGGTGTGGTACGATTCGATCTTAGTCCTGTACTGGTGCTTTGCCTGTTGGCTGGTTCGTCGGAGGGCATAGCGGGGTTTCTTATAAGCTTCCGGGTTAGAGTCCCGCTCCTTGAAAGCGGCAGCTCTGCCCTATATCTCAGTGTGGATGTTGCCTGTAATCCATGGCTTCTGGTTGGCATATGTACGTACAGTCACTTTGGGGACGACGTCATCGATGCACTTATTGATAAAGCTAGTGACTGATGTTGTGTACTCCTCAATGGCATTGGAAGAATCCCAGAACCTATTCCAGTTTGTGCTAGCAAAACAGTCCTGTAGCTTAGCATCTGCTTCATCTGACCACTTTTTTTTATTGACCGAGGAGGATGGAGGGCGAGGGAGAGCTTTGTACTGCTCTGTGTGGAGTAAAGGTGGTATAAAGTTTTTTCCCCTCTGGTTGCACATTTAACATGCTGGTAGAAATGAGGTAAAACGGATTTAAGTTTCCTTTTAATTAAAGTCCCCGGACACTTTGAGCGCCGCCTATGGATGAGCATTTTCCTGTTTGTTTATGGCTGTATACAACTCATTGAGTGCAGTCTTGGTGCCAGTATCGGTTTGTGGTGGTAAATAGACAGCTACAAAGAATATAGATGGAAACTCTCTTGGTAGATAGTGTGGTCTGCAGATTATCATGAGATACTCTACCTCATGCGATCAAAACCTCGAGACGTCCTTAGATATCGTGCACCAGCTGTTGTTTACAAATATACATAGACCGCCACCCCTTGTCTTACCATAGGCTGCTGTTCTGACCGTCCGATACAGTGTGTAACCCACCAGCTGTATGTTATTCATGTAGTCGTTCAGCCACGACTTGGTGAAACATAAGATGTTCGTTTTTTAATGTCCCGTTGGTAGGATATACGTGTTCGTCCACTTTATTATCCAGCGATTGTACGTTGGCCAATAGTACCGATTTGGGGGGGGGGGGGGAGTTTAGCCACTCATCGCCGGATCCTTACAAGGCACACCGATCTCCTTCCGCGATATCTAAAAATAAAAAAATATCCTGCGAATGACGCGGAGGGCCTGTTCGGGTGTCTGGAGTAACTCCCTCTCGTCCAACTCATTAAAGAAAAATTATTATATATATCATTGTTGGTTAAGAGCCCATAAAACGGCAGTCATCCTTCCGGTGCCATTATCACATACTAATGCTACTGTAGGTAAGCGTTATTCAACAAATGAATGTCTTGCATGGTCAGATTAATTTAATTATTTATTAATTCTGTTATTAACCAAATATTTAATTGAAAGCTGTATTTTACTGTACATCAGTCATTCCTCCTATCTGTTTCTAATTTCTGTCTTTGCAGACTCAAGTTCCAAGTTTGTCACGTGCTCAAGTACAGTGAAATGCCTTTCTCTCAAGCTCCAAACCCAACAATGCAGTAATCAACATCAATGTAGCACTACAAATAACACAAGGGAGAACAAAAATACACACGAAATAAGAACACAAGAAAGTAAGAAGCAAAATACAGGGTCAGTTCCAATACCATACATTGTTTACAATGTGCAGGGAAATGTGTGTGTGGAGTCCTATGAGTGTGCATAGAGATGGTGCAAAAATAAAATACAAGGGTTAACTCAGTCTGTGTAGCCATTTTGTTAGCTATTTAGCAGTCTTATGGCTTGGTGATAGAAGCTGTTCAGGAGCATGTTGGTGTCGGTACCACTTGCTGACTGGAAGCAGAGAGAACAGTCTATGGCTTGGGTGGCTGGAGTCTTTAACGATTTCCAGGCCTTCCTTTCACACCACCTGATATAGATGTCCTGGATGGCAGGGATATGTACAGTCGTGGCCAAAATTGAGAATGACACAAATATTAATTTTCACAAAGTCTGCTGCCTCACTTAGTATGATGGCAATTTGCATATACTCCAGAATGTTATGAAGAGTTATCAGATGAATTGCAATTAATTGCAAAGTCCCTCTTTGCCATGCAAATGAACTGAATCCCCCCAAAATATTTCCACTGCATTTCAGCCCTGCCACAAAATGACCAGCTGACATGTCAGTGATTCTCTCATTAAAACTTCTTACGGCTGAAATCCCGTTAACGGGATCGATTTGACAACAGCCAGTGAAAGTGCAGGGCGCCAAATTCAAACAACAGAAATCTCATAATTAAAATAACTCAAACATACAAATATTATACACAATTTTAAAGATAAACTTGTTGTTAATCCCACCACAGTGTCCGATTTCAAAAAGGCTTTACGACGAAAGCACACTATCTGATTATGTTAGGTCAGCGCCTAGTCACAGAAAAACACAGCCATTTTCCAGCCAAAGAGAGGAGTCACAAAAAGCAGAAATAGAGATAAAATGAATCACTAACCTTTGATCTTCATCAGATGGCACTCATAGGACTTCATGTTACACAATACATGTATGTTTTGTTCGATAAAGTTCATATTTATATCCAAAAATCTTAGTTTACATTGGCGCGTTATATTCAGTAATGTTTTGCCTCCAAAATATCCGGTGATTTTGCAGAGAGCCACATCAATTTACAGGAATACTCATCATAAACGTTGATAAAAGATACAAGTATTATGCATAGAATTAAAGATATACTTCTCCTTAATGGAACCGCTGTGTCAGATTTCAAAAAAGTTTTATGGCAAAAGCACACCATGCGATAATCTGAGTACAGAGCTCAGCCACCATACAGATACCCGCCATGTTGTGGAGTCAACAAAAGTCAGAAATAGCATTATAAATATTCACTTACCTTTGATCTTCATCGGAATGCACTCCCGGGAATCCCAGTTCCACAATAAATGTTAGTTTTGTTCGATAAAGTCCATTTATGTCCAAATACCTCCTTTTCGTTCGCGCGTTTAGTTCAGTAATCCAAATGCACAACGCGCGAGCACTAAGTCTAGACGGAAAGTCAAAAAAGTTATTACAGTTCGTAGAAACATGTCAAACGATGTATAGAATCAATCTTTAGGATGTGTTTATCATAAATCTTCAATAATGTTTCAACCGGACAATTCCTTTGTCTTTAGAAATGAAAAGGAACAGAGCTCGCTCTCACGGCCGCGCGCGAGACTTAGCTCATGGCATTCTGCCAGACATCTGGTTCAAACAGCTCTTATTCGTTCCCCCTTCACAGTAGAAGCCTGAAACAAGGTACTAAAGACTGTTGACATCAGTGGAAGCCTTAGGAAGTGCAATCGGACCAAATTTACACTATCTTGGATAGGCAAAGACTTGAAAACCTACAAACCTCAGATTTCCCACTTCCTGGTTGGAATTTTTGTCAGGTTTTTGCCTGCCATATAAGTTCTGTTATACTCACAGACATCATTCAAACAGTTTTAGAAACGTCAGAGTGTTTTCTATACAATACTAATAATAATATGCATATATTAGCAACTGGGACTGAGGAGCAGGCAGTTTACTCTACTCTGGGCACCTTATTCAACCAAGCTACTCAATACCCAGCCATAAGAAGTTAACACGGGTGTGAGTGTTGATGAGGACAAGGCTGGCGATCACTCTGTCATGCTGATTGAGTTCGAATAACACTGGACACTTCAAAAGGAGGGTGGTGCATGGAATCATTGTTCTTCCTCTGTCAAACATGGTTACCTGCAATGAAACACGTGCCGTCATCATTAATTTGCACAAAAAGGGCTTCACAGGCAAGAATATTGCTGCCAGTAAGATTGCACCTAAATCAACCATTTATCGGATCATCAAGAACTTCAAGGAGAGCGGTTCAATTGTTGTGAAGAAGGCTTCAGGGCGCCCAAGAAACTCCAGCAAGCGCCAGAACCATCTCCTAAAGTTGATTCAGCTGCGGGATCGGGGCACCACCAGTAAGGAGCTTGCTCAGGAATGGCAGCAGGCAGGTGTGAGTGCATCTGCACGCACAGTGAGGCGAAGACTTTTGGAGGATGGCCTGGTGTCAAGAAGGGCAGCAAAGAAGCCACTTCTCTCCAGGGAAAACATCAGGGACAGACTGATATTCTGCAAAAGGTACAGGGATTGGACTGCTGAGGACTGGGGTAAAGTCATTTTCTCTGATGAATCCCCTTTCCAGTTGTTTGGGGCATCTGGAAAAAAGCTTGTCCGGAGAAGACAAGGTGAGCACTACCATCAGTCCTGTGTCACTTCTCCCAACCATCCAGGAACAGTTTGGTGATGAACAATGCCTTTTCCAGCATGATGGAGCACCTTGCCATAAGGCAAAAGTGATAACTAAGTGGCTCGGGGAACAAAACATCGATAATTTGGGTCCATGGCCAGGAAACTCCCCAAACCTTAATCCCATTGAGAACTTTTGGTCAATCCTCAAGAGGGGGGTGGACAAACACAAACCCACAAATTCTGACAAACTCCAAGCATTGATTATGCAAGAATGGGCTGCCATCAGTCAGGATGTGACCCAGAAGTTAATTGACAGCAGGCCAGGGTGGATTGCAAAGGTCTTGAAAAAGAAGGGTCAACACTGCAAATATTGACTCTTTGCATCAACTTCATGTAATTGTCAATAAAAGCCTTTGACACTTATGAAATGCTTGTAATTATACTTCAGTATTCCATAGTAACATATGACAAAAATATCTAGACACTGAAGCAGCAAACTTTGTGGAAATTAATATTTGTGTCATTCTCAAAACTTTTGGCCACGACTGTACTTGGCTGTCCGCACCACCCTCTGTATCGCCATGCGATCGTCATACCAAGCAGTGTTGCAGCCAGTCAAGATGCGCTGAATGGTGCAGCTGTAGAACATTTTGAGGATTTGAGAGCCCATGTCTGCTGTTAATCCAGTTCACACTGTCATTTTCCAACCGAGTTAAGTGTTGAACTGTGACGCAATCAGTTGGCATGACATACACTTCCTGTCTCGTGCACCTTATTTAAATTACAATGAAAACCACCAATGCTTCTGTGACGTCCCCCTCTCCCTCTTTACCCTCCCAGATTCAAGACGGGCCAGATCAACGGTGACCTTCTCATCTACCACGTGCTGCTGACCTTGAAGCCCTACTACGCCAAGCCCTATGAGATCGTTGTGGACCTGACCCACGCCGGACCCAGCAACCGCTTCAAGACCGACTTCCTGTCCAAGTGGTTTGTGGTGTTCCCGGGCTTCGCCTACGAGAACGTGGCTGCCATCTACATCTACAACTGCAACACGTGGGTGAGGGAGTACACCAAGTACCACGAGAGACTGCTGACAGGCCTGAAGGGGAGCAAGAAGCTGTTGTTCATTGATTCACCAGCGCGGCTTGCTGAGCACGTTGAGCCTGACCAGCAGAAGCTGCCTGCGGCCACGCTAGCCCTTGAGGAGGACCTCAAGGTGTTCCACAACGCCCTCAAACTGGCCCACAAGGACACCAAGGTCTCCATCAAGGTCAGGACATGAGGGAGTCAGTAGATTTATAATGTTATATGATTCCTACATACTTTTTGGGCTGTGGGATGTAATTGAAAGTAATTAGGGGCACAGACAGGAATGACAGGAATGTCTGAGACGGATTGAATGCTTGTCCCCCGGAAGTAGATGTGGTCTGAAGGGTCAACCGCTAAACCAGACTCCGGCTGATAATGGATGTTTTTTTTTACCATGTTACTCTTTTGTGGGCCGTATAGCATAGTGACTCAGTCTCAATGAGCTGTCTC
Organism: Salvelinus namaycush; assembly: GCF_016432855.1. Lineage (NCBI taxonomy): Eukaryota > Metazoa > Chordata > Actinopteri > Salmoniformes > Salmonidae > Salvelinus > Salvelinus namaycush. Next base: position 37,248,676 of record NC_052318.1, on the reverse strand, counting down.
TGTTGTCCCCAGGTGGGCTCCACAGCAGTCCAGGTGACGTCAGCAGAGCGTACCCGGGTCCTGGGTCAGTCGGTCTTCCTCAACGACATCTACTACGCCTCAGAGATAGAGGAGATCTGCCTGGTGGATGAGAACCAGTTCACGCTTACCATCGCCAACCAGGGCACGCCGCTCACCTTCATGCACCAGGAGTGTGAGGCCATCGTCCAGTCCATCATCCACATCAGGACGCGTTGGGAGCTGTCCCAGCCGGACTCCATCCCCCAGCACACCAAGATCAGGCCCAAAGACGTGCCGGGGACCCTGCTCAACATTGCCCTCCTCAACCTGGGCAGCTCTGACCCCAGCCTCAGGTCAGAAACACAGCTGTGGAAAATAGTCATGTGATTAGTATAGATTTTGATGGGACTATGAGAGCAGACCATTAGGCTTCTTAGGGATGATTGAATTATACATCTATGATGCTTACTTACGTACTATTTTTTTATTATCTCCTTCCCTCTCTGTCTGTGCTGGTTTCAGATCGGCGGCCTACAACCTGCTCTGTGCCTTGACCTGCACCTTCAACCTGAAGATAGAAGGCCAGCTGCTGGAGACGTCGGGCCTGTGTATCCCTGCAAACAACACCCTCTTCATAGTGTCCATCAGCAAGACACTGGCCGCCAACGAACCACACCTCACCCTGGAGTTCCTGGAAGAGTGTATCTCTGGCTTCAGCAAATCTAGTCAGTATCCTTGTTCCTGCCCTCCACACACATACGCAAACGTTCACTCACACGCACATATGCGCTGACATGCGCACACACACACACACACACACACACACACACACACTAACATCCTCTCTGATGTGTGTTTTAGGTATTGAGTTGAAACACCTGTGTCTGGAGTACATGACCCCCTGGCTGCTCAACCTGGTGAGGTTCTGTAAGCACAATGACGACGCCAAGCGCCAACGTGTCACCGCCATCCTGGACAAGCTCATCACCATGACCATCAACGAGAAGCAGATGTACCCTTCTATCCAGGCTAAGATCTGGGGTAGTCTAGGACAGGTGGGGGTCTCTCTCTCCTCTTTGTATGCGTTTTAGCCCATGTATCAACCAGTATTTCAAATCAAATCACATATTTTCAGATGTAATCGCAGGTACAGCGAAATGCTTTTGTTTCTAGCTCCAACAGTGCAGTAATACCTAGCAAAACCATGCACACAAATCTTAAAAATAAGAAATTAAGAAATATCAATAAAAATAGTGTGTATGGACAGTATATGAATAGAAAAGGTGTGTACAGCAGTAGTGATGAGCCATGACTAGAATACAGTACACATGAAGTGGGTAAAACCAGTATGTACACATTATTAAAGTGACCATTGTTCATTGACTATGTACACAGGACAGCAGTCTCTTAGGTGCAGGGTAGAGTACCGGGTGGTATATTGAATATTACTGAGCCTGTGCAGTGTCTGTTATTGCCTTAATGCTACTGCTGATTCATGCACTGGGAAATGGCTGAAGGATTCAGTGGACCCACTGTTCAGGATGTTATAGACACTGGACAGGGACACCCTATGCCAGGGATCATCAACTAGATTCAGCCATGGCCTGTTTTTCTTCTTGAGCGGATGGTCAGGGGCCCGGAACATAATTTATCGACTGTAAATTGACTGCAAGAAGCCCAAACAGATATAATGTTTGACTAAAACATAATAATTTAAAACCTTGCTTACATTTGTATATAATCACATGTCTCTCTATTATGCGTGGGAATACTTGGGAACAGATTTCTTAAATTAAAATCACTTGGCGCTTATTTCTAGGTGTTTTTACAGTCTTATGTCCAACAAAAAAAGTATTATTTTGTTGAACACACTTTTGCACACAGTGAGTCCATGCAACTTATTTTGGGACTTTAAGCACATTTTTACTGCTTAACTTATTTAGGGGGGTTGTATACTTATTAACTAAATATATTTCAGCTGTTCATTTTTAAATAATTTGTCAACATTTTGAAAAACACAATTCCACTTTGACATTATGGGGTATTGTATATAGGCCAGTGACCCAAAATCTAAATTTAATCTATTTTAAATTCAGGCTGTAACACAGCAAATTGTGGAAAAAGTCAAGGGGTCTGAATACTTTCTGAAGGTAATGTATGTAGTCATTACAAATGATTCTGTCTTCTGTGTCCGCGTCTCTGTACTTTTCAGCTCTCACCAGTTATCATGCTTGCCACTGAAAGCTTTGTGTATTGAGAAGTCATTCTGAAAGAGAAATTACTTGAGACAGAAAGAAAAGCATACGCTGAGGCCGTTGTGCAAGTCCCAGTATCTATAGGTCTACTGTGGGAACTTCGGTGAAGGTTCTGGGTTGCATCACACCTCTGTGGGCTATTAATGGAGATGAGTTTATGGTTTGTCCTGTTGTCCCTGTTCTGTAGATAACGGACCTGCTGGACGTGGTGCTGGACAGCTTCATCAAGACCAGCGCTACAGGAGGCCTGGGTTCCATCAAGGCTGAGGTCATGGCCGACACAGCTGTGGCGCTGGCCTCCGGGAATGTCAAGCTGGTGTCCAGCAAGGTGAGAAACGCGCACACAAACACAATAATTACCAGTGCGACATACAATACATTACCAAAAGTATGTGGACACCTTGTTGAACAACTCGTTCCAAAATCATGGGCATTAATATTGGTCCCCCATTGCTGCTATCACAGCCTCCACTCTTCTGGGTATGCTTTCAACTAAATGTTGGAACATTGCTGCGGGGATTTGCTTCCATTCATCCACAAGCATTAGTGAGATCGGGCACTGATGTTGGACGATTAGGCCTGGCTGGCAGTCGGCGTTCCAATTCATCCCAAAGGTGTTGAGGTCAGGGCTCTATGCAGGCCAGTCAAGTTCTTCACACCGATCTCAACACACACATTTCTGCATGGACCTTGCTTTGTGCATGGGGGCATTGTCATACTGAAACAGGAAAGGGTCTTCCCCAAAGTTGGAAGCACTGGAAATAAGGGGCCTAGCCCGAACCATGAAAAATAGCCCCAGACCATTGTTCCTAGTCCAACGAACATTACAGCTGGCACTACAATTGGGCAGGTAGCCTTTTCCTGGCATCCGCCAAACCCAGATTCGTCCATCGAACTGCCAGATGGTGAAGCGTGATTCATCACTCCAGAGTCCAATGGCGGCGAGCTTTATACCACTCCAGCCGAAGCTTGGCATTGCACCTGGTGATCTTAGGCTTGTGTGCGGCTGCTTGGCCATGGAAACCCATTTCATGAAGCTCCCGACGAGCAGTTATTGTGCTGACGTTGCTTCCAGGGGAAGTATGGATCTCGGTAGTGAGTGTTACATCCGAGGATAGACGATTTTTACGCGCAACGTACTTCAGCACTTCGCGGTCCTGTTCTGTGAGCTTGTGTGGCCTACCACTTCGCGGCTGAGCCGTTGTTGCTCTAAGACGTTTCCACTTCACAATAACAGCACTTACAGTTGACCGGGGCGGCTCTAGCAGGGCAGACATTTGATGAATTGACTATGACGGTGGCACGTTGAAAGCCACTGAGCTCTTCAGTAAGGCCATTCTACTGCCAATGTTTGTCTATGGAGATTGCATGGCTATGCGCTCGATTTTATGAACATCAGCAACGGGTGTGGCTGAAATAGCCGAATCCATAAATTTACATTTACATTACATTTAAGTCATTTAGCAGACGCTCTTATCCAGAGCGACTTACAAATTGGTGCATTCACCTTATGATATCCAGTGGAACAACCACTTTACAATAGTGCATCTAAATCTTTTAAGGGGGGGGGGGGGGGTTAGAAGGATTACTTTGTCCTATCCTAGGTATTCCTTAAAGAGGTGGGGTTTCAGGTGTCTCTGTAAGGTGGTGATTGACTCCGCTGACCTGGCGTCGTGAGGGAGTTTGTTCCACCATTGGGGTGCCAGAGCAGCGAACAGTTTTGACTGGGCTGAGCGGGAAATTAAGGGATTTCCACATACTTGTGTATATTTTTCACACTCTTAAGATCGATTCTGTGACTTGAGTCTAGACAAGAAAATATGCTAAAAAACATCAATACAGATGCTCCACACATGTATACATTCTTTCCAGATGTCCCTTGTTCTATCAAATGCCATGAAAGATCCGTTCTGTACATTTATTGTACTGCTTTATGGCAAGATGTGATTGTGTAATGTCACTGAATTAATTGGAGTAGCTAACATATTAGCCAATGTTACAGATTACATTACACAGGTCTGCGGGTCCTTAAAAAGTCTGAAATTAATTTATCTGATTTAAAGGCCTTAAGTCTTCATGTCTTAAATTCAGTTTTCAAAGGTCTTGACGGAGTAACTACAGTGTTTCCATTATATTGTGCCGCTGCTTAATACCACCGTGGCAAAACAAATGAACAAATAGAGATGCATTCTGACAGCTGAGCAACATTTCAAAATGTACAGTGCCTTCAGAAAGTATTCACACCCCTTTTTCCACATTTTGCTGTGTTAGAGCCTGACTTTAAAATGCATTACATTTAGATTGTGTCACTGGCCTGCTCACAATACACCATAATGTCAAAGTGCAATTAATTGTTTTATTGCATCTTTTACAAATTAATTAAAAATAAAAAGCTGAAATGTCTTGAGTCAAGTATTCAACCCCTTTGACTCTCTCTGTGTACAATAATGGTGTTTAAATTTTTGAATGACTACCTCATCTCTGTACCCCACACATACAATTCTCTGTAAGGTCCCTCAGTCGAGTAGTGAATTTCAAACACCGATTCAACCACAAAGACGAGGGAGTTTGCCTCGCAAAAAGGGCACCTTTTGGTAGATGGGTAAAGAAAAAAGCAGACATTGAATATCTCTTTGAGCATGGTGAAGTTATTAATTACACTTTGGATGGTGTATCGATACACCCAGTCACTACAAAGATATAGGCGTTCCCGGAGAGGAAGGAAACCGCTCAGGGATTTCACCATGAGGCCAATGGTGACTTTAAAACAGTTACAGAGTTTAATGGCTGTGATGGGAGACAACTGAAGATGGATCCACAACATAGTAGTTATTTCACAATACTAACCTAAATTACAGTGAAAAGAATGAAGCCTGTACAGAATAGTTTTTATTCCAAAACATGTGCAATTAACTCATATGTCCTGAATACAAAGTGTTATTTTTGGGGAAATCCAACACAACACATTACTGAGTACCACTCTTCATATTTTCAAGCATTGTGGTGGCTGCATTATGTTATGGGTGTGTAAAACTAACCTGGTTGTCTGCTTTCCAACAGACACTGGGAGACAAATTTACCTTTCAGCAGGACAATAACCTAAAACACAAGGCCAAATTTACACTGGAGTTGCTTACCAAGACGACTTTGAATATTCCTGAGTGCCCTAGTTAGTTTTGACTTAAATCGGCTTAAATCTATGGCAAGACTTAAATGGCTGTCCAGCAATGATCAACAACCAACTGGACAGAGATTGAAGGATTTTAAGAATAATGTGCAAAATATTATATCATCCAGGTGTGCAATGTTCTTAGAGACGTACCCAGAAAGACTCGTAGCTGTAATCACTGCCAAACATTATTCTAACATGTATTGACTCGAGGGGTTGAATACTTCTGTAATCAAGATATTAATGTTTTTTTATATATATTTTTTTACTAATTTTCAAATTTATCTTCTACTTTGACAGAATATTTTGTGTTGATCATTTACAAAAAATGACATATATTTTTATCCCACTTTGTAACGTAACATAATGTGGAAGACGTCCTGGGGTGTGAATACTTTCTGAAGGCACTGTAATTGTAGGAAAGACCATTGTTAAAATAGAGGAGAGCTTCATGTGAGTATGAATGATTTATCAACTGTCAATATAGAGGAAATAACACCACTTTACAGAGTATGTCATTGAGATGATGTGCCAGCGGAACGGAGATGAGCGTGCCATTTACGGTGAATATATCAGGAGGCCTATATAGGCCTACCAATGGAACGTTTTTGCGTGGCTATCTAGCAATAATAGCATATTTAGAGTTAGCAATCTAGCTAATGGGTTTTAAATTCCCACTTCCTCAATTTGTAAATTATGTAGCGTTATAGCCCCTAGGCCAATATGCACAAAAAACATTCAGGCAAATTAATTTCTAAAGATATTGGATTACTCTGGATCCTATTTTGACATGTTGCACATAAAAATATCCATCATGCATTCCCTGAACTTGTTAGATTAAATGTCTGTTCATGTCTTACTTGGCACTGGAAAAAGTCAGTCAAGAGCCCTCCCGCTTAGCTACCCTGCTTTCGAAGTACATCCGTTTGATACCTGATTCACTGAATGAGGGAAGGACCTTGTGTGTTTGAGCAGTGCTGGATCAAAAGCCTGCACACCCAGAGTTGACCACTATTTTATACAGTAACAGTGATGTAAATTTGACTTTAAGGCATTTTTTCACATTGGTATTGTTTTGGTATTGAGTATAATTTTCTGAATACTTAAGAGTTTGTGATCCAGCTATTGATTAGCCCATTGAGGTAGCCTTAACAAATGCAGATGGGCAACCCCATGCTTCAGCCATCTATAACCTAGCCACTATGCTACTACTCCGTTAGTCTACAGGTGAATGCTTATGGTTAAAATAGCACATCTGCCTGATTTAATATGCTCCATGTAGGCTATAGTCTTTGGGGAAAGAGCCAGCCCTAAAAATACTACTTTTTGCTCATTTTGGCTCATTTCTGGAGGAGAATATTAGCAGATGTGTGCTGCATGCATACTTCAAAATTGGTATTAAATTGCATTTCAAGTGGTATTAAAAAAGAGTTAAATTAAACTTAATAACCTGCAGATACCCTGATTACAGTTAGATGTTGAACCATACCACTACAGTATGTATGAAAGCCTGTTTTAAACATCTCACAAACCGAACATACAAGCAGACACATTTTAAAAGTGCCTACCCTATTTATGTCACATGTGGTGTCCTTCCTTTACTTGTCTTTTCCTTTTGACTGTTGAGCTACTTTTCTCCTAAAGAGAGCATTGAGTGTATTGCCCAATGAAGTATCCATAACTTACCTCACAAAATGCTGATCATGTGATCTAGTACCAGGAACAGTATGGCCACTGAATACAAAGGCCAGTCTGTGTGGGGTGACGTCTCTTTTCTCTTCTATCTGTACTTGTATGTCAAGGCAAAACACTGAACACAGGTTTAAATTGTTATTGCACAATTGATTAACACCAGACTGGGATATAAAACATTACTTGCTGCATAACCAATTCTGCCTGTAACCTTTAACTACAGGACAGTGATGCTAGCTAAATGACATGAAAGAGTCCTGAATCATCCTGCTCTTTATCATCGGTGGATGGGAGAGATAATAGAAGATGGGGATGTCAAATGTGGTAATGTGATGTGCTACGTACCAGACCTTTGATGTAACCTTAACTCTATCCCTTGTCTGGTCTGCAGGTGATCATCCGCATGTGTAAGATCATCGATAAGACGTGTCTGTCTCCCACGCCCACCCTGGAGCAACATCTGATGTGGGATGACATCGCCATCCTGGCCCGTTACATGCTCATGCTGTCCTTCAACAACTCTCTGGACGTGGCCACTCACCTGCCCTACCTGTTCCACGTGGTCACTCTGCTGGTGGCCACCGGCCCCCTGTCCCTCCGCGCCTCCACACACGGCCTGGTCATCAACATAATCCACTCCCTCTGTACCTGCTCCCAGCTCAACTTCAGTGGTGAGGAGGCCACACACAAAACATCCTGGCCCTGGCTGTAGAGAGAGAGGACAGACAGAGAGACAGAGAGAGAAGTGAAACAATTTAAAAGGCAGAGGGTTGATGAGTGTCATGTCTTGATTCAGTGTTTTGAAAGTAGATGGATAGCTAGAGATGTACACTTTTGGGAGAGTTTTCATTGATGTACTGTATAGCCTTGCTGAAACTAACTGATAACTATTCCCCTGTGTGCTGCTCTCTTCCAGAGGAGACCAAGCAGGTCCTGAGGCTGAGCCTGACAGAGTTCTCCCTGCCTAAGTTCTACCTGCTGTTCGGTATCAGTAAGGTCAAGTCTGCTGCGGTCATCGCCTTCCGCTCCAGCTACCGCGACCGCTCCTTCTCCCCCGGGTCCTACGACAGGGAGACCTTCGCCCTGTCCTCCCTGGAGACAGTCTCTGAGGCCCTGCTGGAGATCATGGAGGTCAGGAGATAACCACACTGACATCGTCACTCATTATTCCATCGTCTCTATGAAACTGTACCGGTTTAGATGCTGGGTGAACACCAACCAAATGTAATATTCTACTTGCCCAGTCTAGCAAACAAAATATATATATATATTTTTTTGAATTTGCTCAAACTGTTTCCTCTTTTCCACAAGGCCTGTATGAGGGATATCCCTGGCTGTAAGTGGCTGGACCAGTGGACAGAGCTGGCTCAGAGGTATGGTAACAACATTTACACTTTTCTAATGAACGGAACCAACCACACTGTTTGCTCTAAATCAATTATCTGATGCTTATATTACTATTGGTGCTAATGTCAGAGCAATGTAGAGAGGCTTCAGATCATTTACATTTAAAAAAATATATATATATTTTTTGTTATTTAGCATACGCGCTTATCCAGAGCGACTTACAGGAGCAATTAGGGTTAAGTGCCAATTAGGGTTAAGTGCCTTGCTCAATTGCACATAGAAAGATTTTTCACCTAGTCGGCTCTAGGTTTCGAACCAGCGACCTTTCAGTTACTGGCCCAACTCTCTTAACCGCTAGGCTACCTTCCGCCGTCAACTTGACTGACTTTTATAAGGCATGCGTGTGAATGGAGTCTGTGTATTCATCCGTGCTCTCTCTTTTTCTCTCCCTCTGTCAGGTTTGCGTTCCAGTACAACCCGTCCCTGCAGCCCAGAGCCCTGGTGGTGTTTGGCTGCATCAGTAAGAGGGTGACCCACGGCCAGATCAAACAGATCATCAGGATCCTCAGCAAGGCCAGCCCCCTGCTCAGCATAGACCGGGTCTGTGTCCCATCACTCTGCCCTGTTCCTCGCTACATTCTGTCATACATAGAATCAGGACATGCATCTCATTGAAACCACTTGAATGACTGTACTGTATCTTGTAAAAGACAATGGTCAGTGCAAATTTTTTTTTTAAAGCATCGCTATTGTCAAAATAGAATCTATCACTTCAAGTAACTGTGCTTCCATCTCGTGCACTTTTTATCTGCCAATTGGCGTTCTAAATCTACAGACATGACCGCTACTCTCGCGGGAACGTTGCAAGTCTTTGAATAGATTCTGCTACAAGTTTTGGAAGTAGTTGTGAATGCTGGAGCAGTGTCTGATCCTGTCTCATTAGGGTCTGTCTGTTGAAAGATGCTGTGTGTAGCATAACCTGTGCTGCGCAGACTGAATTGACCTGTTGTCTTGTCTGTCAATAGGGTCTGGAGAGCTGTCTAAAGGGACCTGATAACTACAACAGCCAGGTGTTGATAGAAGCCACAGTAATCGCTCTCACCAAGCTACAGCCTCTCCTCAACAAGGTACACACACGAAGACACAGATGGCCGATCTCAAAGGATAATTTAAGAGATGGATGTGTTAAATGTTCTGGTGAGCTAACTTATTTGTGTGTGCGTGCATATGAACCGCATTCTAAAAAGTAGAACCCAAAGCTCCTTCTGACACGCAGAGAGGAGGGAAGTTATTTTGGGCCTGCCTGTATGTGGTAAATAGGCTGCTGATAGATGGTAGATGGTGGCAGTAAATGGTCGTGTGAGACTCGCTCTGACTGCAAGTGTGTTTGTTGGCGGCTCGCCTACGCACAGGGGCCTGTGTGTGTGTGTGTGTGTGTTGGATTGTGTGTCTGTGTGTGTTGGATGGTAATAGTGGTGAGGCTAAATAACAGCCTCTGTTTCCTCCAGGACTCCCCCATGCACAAGGCTCTGTTCTGGGTGGCCGTGGCTGTGCTCCAGCTGGACGAGGTCAATCTCTACTCTGCCGGCACCGCCCTGCTGGAGCAGAACCTCCACACACTGGACAGCCTCAGGGTCTTCAACGACAAGGTACTAAACACACAGACAACTTTTCAAAAGGATGGTCTTCTACAAATCTTCAGCTCAAACATTCATACTTTTTTTTTGGCCAGGTCTTCTCACAGTTTCACTTTGATTTAATTATTTCCAAAAAATGTAAACCCTATCTGCGCCTCTTTTCCCCTGTAGAGTCCAGAGGAGGTGTTTATGGAGATCAGGAAGCCTCTGGAGTGGCACTGTAAACAGATGGACCACTTTGTGGGCCTCAACTTCAATTCCAACTTCAACTTTGCACTAGTGGGTCACCTGTTGAAAGGTAAGTGGGCGGGGGTGTCTAAGCATTGGGTCGGCATGGTTGAGCTCTCTCTAACCAACCACGTCTCTGTTCAGGGTACAGACACCCCTCCCCCAACACAGTGGCGCGGACCATCCGGATTCTCCACACACTGCTAGCCCTGGTGGGAAAACACCTCAACTGTGACAAGTTTGAGGTGAACACCCAGAGTGTGGCCTACCTGGCAGGTGAGTTCAGGAGGGATCCTCAATGAAGCCATACTAGGAATATTCATGATTGTTGATTTTTATTTATTTTTAACCCCCTTTTCCTCCCCAATTTCGTGGTATCCAATTGTTAGTAGTTACTGTCTTGTCTCATCGCTGCAACTCCCGTAAGGACTCAGGAGAGGCGAAGAGGTTGAGAGCCATGCGTCCTCCGAAACACAACCCAACCAAGCCGCACTGCTTCTTGACACAGCGCGCATCCAACCCGGAAGCCAGCCGCACCAATGTGTCGGAGGAAACACTGTACACCTAGCGACCTGGTCAGCGTGCACTGCGCTCGGCCCGCCACAGAAGTCGCTAGTGCGCGATGAGACAAGGATATCCCTGCCGGCCAAACCCTCCCTAACCCGGACGACGCTGGGCCAATTGTGCGCCGCCCCATGGGCCTCCTGGTCGCGGCCGGCTGCGACAGAGCCTGGGCTCGAACCCAGGATGCCCATGTTCATATTGACTTTAAACAAAAGTGATTTTCGTTCCGGCCTCCCGGGTGGCGCAGATTTTCATTGATATTCTTAATTTGCATGCCAATGGTTTCTGCGTCGAAAACAAACTGATCTCGTAGTGAAATGACGCCTGTCTGTGTGTGTAGCTCTCCTCACTGTTTCAGAAGAGGTCCGCAGCCGCTGTAGCCTCAAGCACAGGAAGTCCCTGCTCCTCTCGGAAGTTACCATGGGGAATGTTCCCATGGACACGTACTCTGTGCACCACAGCGACCCCTGCTGCAGGTGAGTCTACAGGGCTGACAGAGCAGCTGAATGAAGATTAGTTTCAGCTCTCTGTATTGTACAATGTCAAAAAGGAATTGTTCACCTTTCATTAATGTTTTTTTTCCCCCTCCTGTGTCAGGACTCTTCGGGAGAGTCAGCCGTGGACGTCCCCCAAGGTGTCAGAACGCTACCTAGTGGCTCACTACTCCTCGGTGGGGCAGATCAGCCCCCGCACACGCAAGTCCATGAGCCTGGACATGGGCCAGCCTTCCCAGGCAAACACTAAGAAACTGCTGGGTAAGACACCTGTCAATCATTCTGCACTGCTAGAGACCAACAGAAGCATTTTAACATGAGAGAACTGGTCAGAGGGAGTTAGCCTATATAGACATGCTGACCTAGATATCCATAGAGGATCCACCAGGTCTGTGCTAATTTAGGTATTGTTAGTGTTTAAGTGAATTGACCTGTGTGTTTAACATGGCCATCATGTATTTTTCTATGCTGGCTCACCAGGCACTAGGAAGAGTTTTGATCACTTGATATCAGACAACAAAGCACCAAAGAGGCCAGATATGGAGTCTGGCATCACTACGCCTCCAAAGATGAGGAGGGTGGCGGAGAACGATTATGAAATAGGTGAGTGTCCAGGTCAGTGTCTGTCTCCTGTTCACCTGACACTTACATGTTTGTGGCAGGGATGCTAGAGGTTTGACACTGACTCATGTCTCTCTCCATCCCACAGAATCGACCCAAAGAATCTCCCACCACACCCTGAGGAAGGTGTCTGTGTCGGAGTCCAACGTGCTGCTGGATGAAGAGGTTCTCACAGACCCCAAGATCCAGGCTCTGCTGCTCACGGTCCTGGTGAGACCACTCGCTCTCCTCCACCACCTCTGTCTTTCTCTGTCTCTCTCTCTTTTAAACTCCCTCTCTCACAGTTCCTCGTCATTAGTTTGTGCCTATTTCTAACATGCTGGTATAAAGTATCTCACTGTTCCTTCCTGTCTTGCCTCTATGCTACAGGCTACGTTGGTGAAGAATACAACAGATGATTTTGACCAGAGAATCCTCTACGAGTTTTTAGCTGAAGCTAGTGTTGTCTTCCCTAGGGTCTTTCCAGTTGTGTAAGTATTTCATGTCAACACAATAAAGCCATGAACAAATATATACAGTACCAGTCTAAAGTTTGGGCACACCTACTCATTGAAGGGTTTTTCTTTTTTTTGACTATGTTCTCCATTGTAGAATAATAGTGAAAACATCAAAACTATGAAATAACACATATGGAATCATGTATTAACCAAAAGTGCTAAACAAATCAAAATATATTTTAGATTCTTCAAAGTAGTCACCCTTTGCCTTGATGACAGCTTTGCACACTCTTGGCATTCTCTCAACCAGCTTCACCTGGAATGCTTTTCTAACAGTCTTGAAGGAGTTCCCACATATGCTGAGCTCTTGTTGGCTGCTTTTCCTTCACTCTGCAGTCCAACTCATCCCAAACCATCTCAATTGGGTTGAGGTTGGGTGATTGTGGAGGCCAGGTCATCTGATGTAGCACTCCATCACTCTCTTTCTTGGTCAAATAGCGCTTACACAGCCTGGAGGTGTGTTGGGTCATTGTCCCAACACACGCAAACCAGATGGGATGGCATATCGCTGCAGAATGCTGTGGTAGCCATGCTGGTTAAGTGTGCCTTGAATTCTAAATAAATCACACAGTGTCACCAGCAAAGCACCATCACACCACCATCTCCATACATCACGGTGGGAACCACACATGTGGATATCATCCGTTCACCTACTCTGTGTCTCACAAAGACACGGCGGTTGGAACCAAAAAACTCAAATTTGGACTCATTAGACCAAAGGACAGATTTCCACCGGTCTAATGTCCATTGCTCGTGTTTCTTCACCCAAGCAAGTCTCTTCTTATTATTGGTGTCCTTCAGTAGTGGTTTCTTTGCAGCAATTTGACCATGAAGGCCTGTTTCACGCAGTCTCCTCTGAACAATTGATGTTGAGATGTCTGTTACTTGAACTCTGTGAAGCATTTATTTGGGCTGCAATCTGAGGCTGGTAACTCTAATGAACATATCCTCTGCAGCAGAGGTAACGCTGGGTCTTCCTTTCCTGAGGCAGTCCTCATGAGAGCCAGTTTCATCATAGCACTTGATGGTTTTTGCGACTGCACTTGAAGAAACTTTCAAAGTTCTTGACATTTTCCAGATTGACTGACCTTCATGTGTCTTAAAGTAATGATGGACTGTTGTTTCTCTTTGCTTATTTGAGCTGTGCTTGACATAATATGGACTTGGTCTTTTACCAAATAGGGCTATCTTCTGTACACCACCCCTACCTTGTCACAATACAACTGATTGTTTCAAACACATTAAGAAGGAAATATATTCCACAAATTAACGTTTAACAAGGCACACCTGTTAATGAAAATGCATGCCAGGTGACTACCTCATGAAGCTGGTTGAGAGAATGCCAAGAGTGTGCAAAGCTGTCAGTAGCAAATGGTGGCTACTTTGAAGAATCTAAAATATATTTTGATTTGTTTAGCACTTTTGGTTAATACATGATTCCATATGTGTTACTTCATAGTTGTGATGTCTTCACTATTATTCTACAATGTAGAACATATTAAAAATAAAGAAAACCCCTTGAATGGGTAGGTGTGTCCAAACTTTTCATTGGTACTGTATATTCCTGTTAGTGTGTACACAAGCCTTCATATCATGTTGTGGTCTTCTTTCCAGTCACAACCTGCTGGACTCGAAAATCAACACCCTCCTCTCACTGTGCCAGGACCCTAACCTCCTAAACCCCATCCATGGCATCGTGCAGAGTGTGGTTTACCATGAGGAGTCACCACCCCTGTACCAGCCCTCCTACCTACAGAGTGAGAGTACACCCACTCCTCCCCCTCTCCACACACCATTAGTTAGAACTATGGGTTCTGTGGTGATAATGTCGATTTATTAATAGTTGTTTCTTCACTTTCTCTCTCAGGCTTTGGGTTTAATGGTCTATGGAGATTCGCTGGGCCCTTCTCAAAGGTGAGCAGACAAATTGTTTGCCTCTTTAGAGTATGGAAGGTTTATTGTCTGTTTAACTTCCTTTCCATTCTGCTGTGCACACAGCAAACCCAGATCCCGGACTACGCTGAGCTGATAGTGAAGTTCCTGGATGCTTTGATTGACACGTATCTGCCGGGGATCGACGAGGAGACGAGCGAGGAGTGTCTGCGTACGCCCACGTCGCCCTACCCCCCGCCGGGCCAGAGCCAGCTCAGCATCACAGCCAACCTCAATCTCTCCAACTCCATGACCTCACTGGCCACCTCCCAGCACTCCCCAGGTCTGCACACAGATACAGTACACACACACACACACACACACACACGGAGAGTTAGCCAAATCTAGCCCTTCTGTCTCTTAACAGTTTTTATTCTTTCAAATTAACTAGCTGTGATGCTTTACAGTAGCCTCCATCGCAAACTAAATAGACCTTTGACCTATTTGCGTTTTCTCGTCATCATAATAATATTCTGGCCTGTTTAGTCTTTCCATTTGACCAATCAGGAGAATCAACATGCACTAACGAATACATAGAATTAAAGAGAGATATAAAGTATCCATCCATTTCCCACTGAATTCAACCTCACCTGAAAAGTTCCATCCACTATATTTAAGCAATAAGGCCCGAGGGGGTGTGGTATATGGCCAATAAACAACAGCTAAGGGCTGTTCTTCCGCACGACGCAACACGGAGTGCCTGGATACAGCCCTTAGCCGTGGTATATTGGCCATATACCACAAACCCCTGAGGTGCCTTATTGCTATTATAAACTGGTTACCAACGTAATTAGATCAGTAAAAATAAATGTTTTGTTATACCCGTGGTATACAGTCTGATATACCACGGCTGTCAGCTAATCAGCATTCAGGGCTCGAACCACCCAGTTTATATGTAACGTTACATAGTGGGTTCACCAACTTGGTCCATGTGTAAGGCTGATTCTCTCTCTAACCTTGCATTATGTTTTTAGGTCATATTTTATTATTTAGTGTTCATCATAGACATTCCATTTCATGTTTTTGTTAACTTTTCTTTCGCCTCATTTGTTGTGCTGGATGCGGTGTAGTTTATAGACGATCTCCAACTTTGTCCCGTTTGAGGTCCCCCAAGGTGGTGCCCCCCAAAATGATGGATACAATTAAACTATAGAGCTGCAATGGCAAATAGTGTCTCAGCCTATAATATGTGCATTAGTGGTAACAACTTATTTATGTATTGTAATGTCATACTGTATGTCTTAACCATTTATTCAATTTTATACTTTTGGAAATGTTTCATTATTTGTTTTCTTAATTTAAGACATTTTTGTCATTTCTGCTATTTGGATGAAAGAATGAGCCCCCTTTTTCTATATCACTTTTCTCATGATTTATTTCTGTCACTCCTTTGTTAAGTTGGGTTAAGTGTTGTTTTTGTTAATCGTGTTGCTCTTTGTTTGATGTCATTCCTCTTTTTGGGTTGCCATGGACACTCACTCCTGTTTCTTTCTCACTCTGTGTCTGTGAAGCTTCTCTGCCTTGCTCTAAGTCCGCTGTTTTCGCCCCACACCACGTCCGGCCAGGTATTACAGCCCCTCGTCCCCATGCTGCTCCTCACTCCCAGGCACACGACACAGCCTCTCAGAGGTGTGTGGGGTAGCAGAGGCCCATCACAAAGCCCAACAACACTACGAGTATTTGTGATGGAAGTTGATGTACATCATGTTTCAATGCCCATACACCGTATGTCCTGTTTGAACAAAACCAGTGGCGAACCGTGACTATAGGACCTAGGCCTTCAGAGGGACAAAAAATCTTCCAATACGTTGTATCAAAATCAAGAAAATAACAGAAAACATAGCATCTCTTAATGCGCCCGACATTATATATTTTGTAGTCAGACCGTTCTAGTTGTAGTGAAGGAGGAGCAATGCTTTTTGATGATATTATGAATGAATCAAATAGGCCTGGCCGCGCTTTGGGCTCCTGCACACACAGAGACAGAACCAGCATGGACAGTGGACACAACATAACACAAAGCATAAAATAATGTAACCAGCAAAACCAAAAACACACTGTTTACACAACCTATGGTAGCCTAACACCACTATCACCAATAGCGACAACAACAGTGTTGCATCAAAGGTGAAAGGCTTGTGGTGCTGAAAGGACAGCGACCGTCATACCTGTGCACTCCATGGCGCTGAAGGAGAGCTCGTTTTGGTGAAACACCGACACGGCTGATAGACAGGCTGCAGTCACACACACAATCAAATAATGTTAAAGAATAAGCAGCCCATTCACTCTAGTAGGCCCCATGAAATCAGAACAATACAAAAGCACAACCATTTAATTTAAAAAATGTAATTAACAAACCAGCTATTACTTCCACGTTCATCACACTAACCGGTGATCTAAAGTTTAAATGCAACACTGTTTTACAGTCATTATTTTCAAATAGATAGCGAACAGCAAGCGAGCTGCAACCAAAAACGGTGCCACTGCAACGAAGTTTGAGAGTTCATCTTGAAATGGGGAATATTAACGAATTAACAACAACATTCACCTTGAAGTTGATAACAGCTGCTGCAGCCGCCGTTGTCACACTACCACAACACAAGCTAGCTAACATTGTCACACTACCACAACACAAGCTAGCTAACATTGTCACACTACTACAACACAAGCTAGCTAACATTGTCACACTACCACAACACAAGCTAGCTAACATTGTCACACTACCACAACACAAGCTAGCTAACATTGTCACACTACTACAACACAAGCTAGCTAACATTGTCACACTACCACAACACAAGCTAGCTAACATTGTCACACTACCACAACACAAGCTAGCTAACATTGTCACACTACTACAACACAAGCTAGCTAACATTGTCACACTACTACAACACAAGCTAGCTAACATTGTCACACTACTACAACACAAGCTAGCTAACGTTACTAGTGTTACACCTCGATCACACCTACAGGTTATTGCGTTTTGGTACACCAGAAGTACATTAATTTCCCATGGAACGCTGCCTTGCAGAATTGCGTTGCAGATGCAGTTGCAGTGCGTTCTGTGCAGTGGTGGAAAAAGTACCCAATAGTCACATTTGAGTGAAAGTAAAGATACTTTAATAGAAAGTGACTCAAGTAAAAGTCACCCAGTAAAATACTACTTGAGTCAGTCTCAAAGTATTTGGATTTAAATATACTTTATTAAAAGTACATGTAATTGCTAAAATATACTTAAGTATCAAATATACTTAAGTATCAAAAGTAAAAGTATAAATCATTTCAAATTCCTTATATTAAGCAAACCAGATGGCACAATTTTCTATTTATTTTATTTACAGATAGCTAGAGGCACACTCCAACACTCAGACATCATTTACAAATGAAGCATTTGTGTTTAGTGAGTCTGCCAGATCAGAGGCAGTAGGAATGACCAGGGTTTTTCTCTTGATAAGTGTGTGAATTTGATTATTTTCCTCTCCTGCTAAGCAATCAAAATGTAATGAGTACTTTTGGGTGTCAGGGAAAATGTATGGTGTAAAATGTACATACTTTTCTTTAGGAATGTAGTGAAGTAAAAGTTGTCAAAAATATAAATAGTGTAGTACAGATGAACCCTAAATGTCTTTAATACTTTAAAGTATTTTTACTAAGTACTTTACACCACTGGTTCTGTGTGGTGCATACATTGGATTTTTTTAAAGTATGCATCAAAATCTATGCGTAGATGGCTTGACAGAAATGGTAGCAGAAAAGCTGAATTTTTAACTTTTGTTGCACACATCCAGATGATGCTGCATACCATTTTGTGCAATGACACTATAGGTGTGTTTGAGGCATTAGTATGGGAAACTACTGCTTGCACCGCAAGATTTTCTCAACGGTCCCACCATTTGCAAGCCAAATTATGATTGGTTCATTCCACTGTCACTCCAAAATTCTGCTCTGATACAGTTGAATGGTAGAGGCCTTATGTACAGCTTTTTAAGACTTAGCCAATGGCTGGCTGAGCTAGCTAGATTTTTCTACCCAGAGACCACCAAAGAAAATCCTGATTGGATATTTCTTTCTCTTCACCGTTAACACTTCTCTTTCCAACACAAACTGAAGAGATGAAATCAGAAGATCATTACATTTATTGTAAAGATTAAATAGAAATAAAAAATATATATTTCAAAGAATATATATATTTTTTATAAATCCTTAGGCCTTCCCTGAAGGCCCTCATGGTTCACCACTGTTCAAAATACAGAGCAATCCTTTGCAGAAGTCGGGGAACTTAGGTCAGAAATGGTGCATTTGTTTTCAGCCATTGGTACATGGGTTCACTGCTCCCCCTGCTGTTGGATTTGTAGCTTTAGAATCCCTGTGTTTTTTACAGTATTGATAGCCATATAAAGGTAGATTACATTTACATTTAGTTTTTCAGGTAGATAACTTAAAAGCGTTTGCATTACTTTAGAATTATAGAATAGTTTTAATGTATTAGTGTGACACATTATACCTGATGGCCTGTGTTTGGCGTGTGTCCTCCGGCAGGAATCGACAAGGAGAATGTGGAACTCTCTCCAACCACGGGTCACTGCAACAGCGGACGCACGCGCCACGGCTCTGCCAGCCAGGTGCAGAAGCAGCGCAGTGCAGGCAGCTTCAAACGGCCCAGCATCAAGAAGATCGTATGAGAGAGGCCCACCACTAGGACCACTTACTGGGGTCGCCCACGCCAGTCATCATGCTGCACTTTTACTCCAACTCTCCTCTTCTCTTTTTATCTATCTATCTCAGCCTTGATTCTCCTCAGTTTCCGTTGTTTTTTTTGTTTTTTTACCCTAAACTGTCCAGTCAGCCATATTTGCTTGACGATCAAGAACTTTGAATATGATGCAGTTTTGTTTATGAAACAGTCAGTGTATGAGATGTCATTGAGAAAGAGTCTGGCGGTTTTTATGTTTTGTGTATTTTTGTGTCACATACTGAACCACATCGGAATCTTTTTTTTAAAACAGCATAAATTGAAAGAAAGCATTGACATTGACAACACAGCAGTAAAAGTAGGGAACATAGTGTCTGAAGCCATTTTGTTGTCTTGCTTCTTTCTGGTTTTAATTTTGTTTCATAATGACAAAGTATTACGAGAAGACCATTTCTGTGATTTGCACAATTTTCTGTAATTCAACATGCTTGTACGTTTGTTTTGGTTTTGTTGCCTTTTCTAAGTGGTGTTAGTAGGAAATTTTTCTTCAAGCTGAGAGAGCTTTGCCAATGGGGCTGAACTAGATCAAAGGACAAGCTGCAGATGCATCTCATTGGGACACATAGCCATGAAGAGGCATTGTGCCTTGGGACCCAGCGTTGAGGAAAGGGATCCCTCTCACCCACCAGAGAGACGCTACAGAGGGAGAGCAGTACCCTGACACACACACACCATTGTGGAGGAAATCGCTGAATGCCCTAAACCCTCCTGTAGTAGCAACATCTGTGAAAAGCATGACCAACAATAGACATTAGTGGTTTACTGTGCTATTGAGGGCTGGACTATCAATTGGCCCTGTTTTGAGCTGTGTCAGGGACAATCTAATGATGGCCAAGCCATGTGTCTATTGATTAGTGATTGTCAAAGCTGTGGGGATTTCTGTTAGGCAGTATTTTTATTCCCACATGAGTCAGAGAGGGCCAACTAGGCGGCAGGTTGATGTTTATTGTCATAAGCCTTGTCCTGGAGGCAGAACTGAGCGATTTCCCCTTAGATAGCCCAGCTGTAAAGTCAAAATTGGCTATATTGTAAAAATTCATGAAAACAAAAATGTGCTTTTTGGTCTTAATTTAAGATTAGGGTTAGCAGTGTGTTTAAGGTTAGTGCTAGATTTTATGATTTTGTGGCTGTGCCAGCTAGTGACCACTGTGGGGCTGCCTCTAGAACAAGATTTGTGATGTAAAAAACGCTAACCTGCCAGGTGGGCCACTGGTGTTGGAGAACAGCAGCCCTGCAGGTTTCAGAGCGTTCGCTTTTAATCAGCACCCTATTCACGTTTTATAACACTATGTCAAGGAAAGTAAAGGAGGAAAATCTGGAAAACAGGAATAGATATTGTCCAATGTTGGACATTTGGATTGGACATTTGAAATTGTCCTTAGCTTTGAGATTTGAAATATATCTATAGTGGGAGTCTTTCTCAGTAATAATTGTTTCATTCTTGCCCCAATTTACTGTAAACACACATACAAACCATACACTTGGGAGGTTGTTTTGTTCATTGTGTGCCTTTTCTAGGGTTTTCAGATGTTTATAATGAAATGAGAAATGAAAAAATTGCTTCATACAGCATTAAAGGTATTGTAGATGGTTACTCTGAATAAATGTATATTTATATATACAGTTAAAAGTATTGTAAACAATACCTTATGAATGACAAGCATACAGGCATTATTAATCTGCTGCCTGATAATTGCCTTGTATGGTTAAATATTTATGTAAAACATTAACATTCGGTACCTCTTGTCAAAACAAGTATTCACACACAAATTCCATGACACTAGGGACCAGATTTGCTGAGTAAGTGCATGTGCAAATGTTGCACCTGTTTTTTCAAGAGTGAATGAAATGTTGAAGTCAGAACAGTGATGGCTTTTATGTTTGTTTTTATCTTTGTTTTAGGAAAATTGGTGTCAATTATGTTCTGGTTCAAAAGCTTTAGTAAATCTGTCCCTGTTCATGATGTAAATAGTACAATAAGGTATTTGTTATATAGTAATGACATAGTTGTGATTTGTTTTAGTGAGCTTTGAATTTTATCATTGCAAAAAGTCTGATTTAATTTGAAAGATTTGAAATATGGATTAATTAAAGAAACTATGGTTGTAATTAATCACCTCAAGACACACACCTGCTGAATAGTGTTCTCCATGTTTAAAATCAGCATAAGGAAATGATGCCAAAAAATAACTTTGTGCGGGATTGAGACTATGGTTAGGCTGTCTGTTCGCAGATAGAACTGTGTGTATTGGGAGTACAGCTGTACAGGGTGTTATTGGCTCTTTTGCCATTGTCTTCCCCTCATTAGTCTGTAGTGTGGCATGTGTAAAGGTCTAGGCAGGCATAGGGGTCAGTTCCATGATGCAGTGCGGCAGGCCCTGGGATGTTGCACCAAAGACTAGCAAATCTGTTCGGTAGTTTTATCATTGTTGACTTTCTCTCAGCCTTTGCAGTTGGTCCAGTAGGCCTTGCACAGATAGATGTGTGGCAAACAGAGACGTTCCTTTCTCTAACAACATGGTGCAGTTTGTTAGGCAGCAGAGGAGTTCTCTGGTCACCCCATTCCATTTCCTCGTGGAGCCTGGTTCCTAGTTTCTGCTGTTTGAGGTTGTGTACCAAGAAACCAACCAGTGCCATACACAGAGTCTCTCTGAAGTCATGGTTGTTTTGGAAGCTTGTGCCAACTCCTTCAGAATGTTTTTGTAAGTGTGCTTGTTAACATTGATGTTAATCCTGGGGTCAAACACAATTCCATTCGCAAAAGCAAGTCAAAAATATCTAAGGCCAGCATGTGCATTAAGTGAATTATGTAAATTGAGTAGGAGTCAGTGTATAGAGATGGGGGAAGGGAGGATATGAGGATATGAAGACTGACAGTTTTAGTTTTTCACCTACATCCAGACATTTTAACAATTAACAACCATGCTTAAACTTACATTTGTTTTCTTATTCTATTAATCTGGTTTAGATTGGACATGATGACCACAAGAAAATGAACAATGTGCGCACTTAGTTTTTTCCAAAATCAAAGTGTGTTGGTGCTGTTGAGAGGTAATGAACCTTGTGTAATGAAGTTGATTCCAATGCCTAGATTTTGTTTACAAACGTTAATATACTTGAATCAGGAGGCTATATGTCTAGAAGAAGCACTTCCTCATCATGGAAAGGGAAAAAATTACATTTTTAGAAGTCAAATGGAACAAGTTTACCAAACACAACATTTTAAAAGATGAAAGGAAACCAAAGTTTAGGAACTGCAATATAGTACACACAAACTCGGAAACTACTGTGTTTGATAAACAGTCCTCTGAGAGAAGTCTAATGTACTAATCCACAACTTAGTTTGCTTTCATATGGGGGTGAGAGATGATTCAAGTAGTGAAAGAGATGGACCAAGCTATGAATCAATGCAAACCACAATGTTTTCTTTTTGTATGTGCTTTTTGTACAGTTAATGATAATTATAACCACAGCATTCTTCATAATGTGCTATGATGTGTGTATTGTAAAATTATTAATTATTTAGTTCTGGCCTCATCAGACTTTAGGAACTACAGATCTCTGTTTCTAGCTCATGCTTTGAAGGGTAAACCCAACCAACTGTTTTTATTTGTATTTATTTTAGTGTATACCAGACAGAGCACACTTTGTATATTCAATGGATCCCTTTTTCTCAGTGTCTCTTCATAAAGGGTAGTAGGCCAGAGGGAATGTGTTTGCCTTGCTTTTACTTCATGGAAATGTGCCACTTTAAAGAACTGAAAAGAATTGTCCTAATTTGAGTGAATTGAACATTTTTCTGTTCATGTGAAATTGAAAATGGTCACTTAAAGGCCCTAAAATGTACTAGCAGTAGCTCAGGAGAGACAGTATTATAGATATCAGTTAACCACTTTGTTCAATGCAAGGATAAAACAATGTCAAAATAGCTTTTCTTCTCAAACATTGCTTTAATATACAGTAATGGCCAATCGGTCTTCCTTTTAAGATGATAAAGCATAGAAATGAAAGCTGAAAAGTTCTGGATGCAGAGCACCCTACCACCTGTTATCACACCATTAACAGACAAAAGTATTGGGAGCAGAAACGGTCTCTGAAAGGTAGACTGAGCTCTCTGTAAATGTATTGTAGGTTTTCATCATTCTCAACTGAAGTCAATTGTGTCTTGCGCTGGTGTGATATCTCCTAATTTGGCACATCTCAAGGTTATGCAAAATATGTTTAACCATTGGCCACTGTTTTACTGTTTCTTTCCCTCATTTTTTATGCAGTAAGCTCCATCTCTGTAAATAATTTTGTGTAAAAATTGATAAAGGTATATTTACTACACTGTAAATACATGTGATGATATATTGTATTATTTAGCTTTTTGTAAAGCAGTTAGTTGCTGTACATGTAAAACATACAAATTGAATGATTCTAGTGTTAGTAATGATAACCTCTGTCCATCATGTCACTGCACTGTGTCATTAAATATATTGAGGAAAATAAAGGTTTAAATCGAGGATATAGATGACTGTGTACTCTAAAACCTCCACTGTATGATCGGTTGCTGTCCTCATCTGACATTTACAGATGTTGCCCTAATAAAGAATTTCTGTCCAAACTTTGGCTGCTGGTGTCATACTTGTAGATCATAGCATTTGTGTGCGTTTGATGGTTGTTTAATTCATTATTTAAAAAATTACTAACCTCTACCTCTGCACCTCATTGTCATTAATAGTAAAATAAAAGGTGTAGACTACCTGCCACTCCACCATTATGCTCATCTGCATGAGCATGAAACCGGTCGTCACTAGTTACCACAGCCACAAAGTCAGAATTATGACTAAACCCAAACCCCCCTATTTCTACAAATTATATTCTTAAACTGTGATTTTAAACCTATCCTTAACCACACTGCTAATCTTATGCCTAACCCTTACCTTAAATTCATGATGTTTTTTTCCCCATACATTTTTACGGTAGGTTTTACCCAATTTTGACTGGTTGTGGAAGTGACAACCTATGAAACCATGCAGTCTCCCTCCCTGGGCAATACTATCGCGAGGGTTGATTGGCTGCTGTATTTGGAGCAAAGCTGCTGGACTTCTAAGAGTGACTGTGTGCTGAAAGAAACAGGTGGACATATCCAAGAGGTAGCTAGAGCAATTTACTGGTGTGTTGTTATATAGCTAAGCGGGATATTAAAAACGTGGTGAGTAGATATCTAGCTACCTTAACATGTTTGTTTGGCTAACTATCAACCTGATCTTGCACCATTTTCAAATGCATTGTATGTCAATGGGGAGAAACCAGAGGAAACGTTCGATTGTTGCAAGCAAAGATGATCGCAAACATCTCTGCTCTGGTAACTGGCTAACTTATCTGTATTTACCTAGCTAGTTACTTCTAACTGCGGTAATTAAAGTGGGAGCTAGCTAAGGTTAGCGCTGTATTAATTAGTAACAATCTAGCTAACTAACTAGCGAGTGGTCCAACGCACCTGATTCCCATGTAACACATTAGCCGGTCAGAATGACAACTGCGGAGGCTAACATTTGGTGATAGTTATATTTCGGCCGTGCAAACGAAGGATGAAATGTCAGTGTCGTTTTGGGGGGAAAAAGTGATGCTGATAGTTGGATAGCTGTTAGTGGAATATGGATGCGTTTACCACAGGCAGCCCAATTATGATATTCTTCAAAAAATATATTTGAATCGGGCTGCCTGTGTACACCAATTTGAGTGCCAATCAGTCATGTTTAGTTTTTATCAGCCTCATCATAAACTCGGACCACAGGTTCTCTTGGCTTTTAAAACATTGGCTAGTCAGACCATTTGGGGCGGCAGGTAGCCTTGTGGTTAGGTTAGAGCGTTGGACTTGTAACCGAAAGGTTGCACGATCGAATCCCTGAGCTGACAAGGTAAAAATGTCGTAATGCCCCTGAACAAGGCAGTTAACCCACTGTTCCTAGGCCGTCATTGACAATAACAATTTGTTCTTAACTGACTTGCCTTGTTAAATAAAGGTCAAATTTAAAAAAGTTATACTGTTCCAGCTGGCTAATAGCAGCTGATATCTGTTAGCGCCTTTAGGAACAGTTGGGCTGTGGTAAATGGCAACTGAATTGCGAGAAAATTCGCCTTCCTGCGGTCCTGGTTGTCAGCTCAGCTTGAATGTTGTCATTAAAACATTGATTGGTTGACAAGATGAACTCTGCTCATTGGTCAACCATGCGCTATGGGGGGTGATATGTGCCAGAATTAAGCCTCATAAAGCTACTGATACTTCTCACGAAGTCACTGGAGGAGCACCACGAACCGTGCTGCTTGCGAAACTGCGGCCGTCTAACTGCCCTTAGGTAGTGTAAAGCATAGCACAGTTAATTTTCGACCAGCCTTTACTTGGCGATACTTCCTCAATTCCGGACTTGGAAGACAACGCATGTCTTCTAAACTTCCATGGCTAGTTGCAGATGGTTTGTCTCATTGATTGAGACAGGTGGATGTCCACACCAAAGTGCTGTATGTCATGAGCGCTATCTAGAAATCAAGCGTTGCGTTTAACAACACTAGCCTGTCTTGACAAATGAGAAGATTTGAAGTAGACAAGATGGCGACGTACACATTGTTTGCTTACTTCATGGAACAAAACAATTATTTTATTTAATGACCACCTGACCCAACTATGTTGTTTTCCAAGTCGGGAAATGAGGAAGTATAGCCGGAAATTCTGTGCTATGCTTTACTCTGCCTACGGCTATCAGCCATCAGTAGTAATGGTCTGACTAGCCAATGTTTTTAAAGCTAGTTATTTCAGTGGGTCCATGCTTGCTGACTTGACTTTTTGACCTAATGCAAATAGCTAGAGGTCCCTCAATCCTGTTAGGGTAATTAGCTAGGCATTAAATACAAACTGTTTCGATGTGTACCATTGCTATTTTCCTATGCCATGTACTGTCTCGTCTTTTCTGACACCACCTTCAGTTTAATGTTACATTCATTATCAAAATTGAACAGCAACATAACTTCTAGGAGCATGTTAATAATTTACTATTCCTTACAAGGATTCAACCAATGTTATCGATTCATAAGTTTAGCCTAGAATTCAATATAAACAAACATACTTTAGTCAAAGACCACAGTCGGATTACTATTGACTGTGTTGTGGTCATGCTGTGCAGCAGAGGGGAAATTATGCACTTAGGACTAAGGTTCTATCTGTATTCTATCTGTATTTTTTAGTTACTTTTTGTTATTGACATAGCTTTGTTCTGTTCAATATTCTCTACCTGACATAGTACTTTAAATACCCTGATTCATGTTCAGAAGAATACAAGATGAAAGATTGCTGACACATTAAACCAATGAGGGTTCTGAACTTTAAAGGGATACTTTTTTGGCAATGAGGCCCTTTATCTACTTTCCCATAGTCCGATGAACTTGTGGATACCATTTTTATGTCTGTATCCAGTATGATGGAAGTTAGCATTGACTCGCGAAACTACCTCTAACTAACTAGCGTTACCCAATGACTTCCAGTCAGTGCGCTATCTGCTAGCATGCTAACTGGGGAAGTAAAGGGCATCATTGCTAAAATCCTGAAGTATGCCTTTAAAACCAATTATCTCCATATTTTTGCAGATAGAACCTTTTATAATCCCTAGCTCTCAATGTCTGCACTGAGGGCTAGTTGTTGAGGGTAGATATTGCTGAGCATGGGACGTTAGGCCTATCACTCCCCTTTCCTGTTGGTTGTGGAGAGGATGCCCTGCAAATGGAAATGGATATTGAGCATAGCTTTGGAAATCCTCTGAGGAATACTAAGACAGGACTGTCACATGAACCTGCTTGTTTGTCAAACATTTAGGCTACTCCTCTTCTCCAGTCTCTAAGATCACGTTCATAAATGAACTGCTATAGCCTATAGGCATTAGTTTTCAGAACCATACATTTGCGTGGCTCAGATGTTTGATGCTATTAATGGTTATTATTCCGTTGTTCAGTGGAACTTGAAACGAACTCTAGGAAATAAGAGCTTTCCTCCTTGAAGATGAGTACTAGAGTATTTGCCACAACACACCCTGCCTGGCACTTCTTCCATGAGGGTCAAAGTCAAGTCACACAACGGCCCTCTGAGACTTTGCATATGTCACGGTAGGGCTGGCATGCCTGGCGAGAGGCGTAGCCAACTTGTCCGTATGCCAAAACCTGAAGGTCACAGGCTTAAGTGGAACTGCAATGTAGCCCATTGCATTGTTTCATTGGACTGACCGGATCTGTGAAGGAATGGCATGCCTTTCATGCTCACCTCTTTTTATAATTCTCTACCAAAAGGTTTTGGGTCAACCTGCATGTAGGACAGCCGGTCAGGGACTGGCCAAACTGCAAACAATACTTCTAGCTTGCTACACTGTATAATCTTCTGTTCTGTGGCAAAAAACTATTGGGCAACATAATTACTGATATTTAGCCTATTGTTTAAACACAGATAATGAGGGATAGTTGATTCTCCCTCCACAGTAGGTAATAATGAGTGAGTTTCTATTGGTAATGCACCACTCTGGACAGTGGTGCATTACCATTGTCCTATCAGGGCCCGGCCCCTTAGCCCCAGACCAAGCTTCCCAGAGTGAACTTCTGCAGAAGGTAACGTGACACGTGTGCTTTGTTCGCTGCAATTAGATGCTGTCACTATGGCCTGGCTGGTAATGGGATTGCTGCTCAGAGGGGTGGTGTGGTGGAGACAGAGGGTTTTTTTCTCTCGCTAAACTAGAATAGTGTGGCCATGCCCCCTTAGCCGTCCCCTCAATGGAGTTGTATCATCAGTGCTTCACACCTTTCTAGCCCAGCTAGAAGTAAAGAGACGGTGCGTGTTGTGTTTAGTTTCTATGTTGTTAACTTGTGTATGTCTTCTCAGGTGTTGCTGTTTTATCAGCAGGAGATTAGGTGATGGTGCTGAGGCTTCAATCCGTTCTGGTCCTCTCCCTGTCGGGAGTGTTGGCTTTCCTAGGCCTGTGGTGGTACACCTCTCGGAAGAGAGAACAACCCACTGACAAGGATAAGACGACCACAGACCAGGCGCACCTGTCCTCCTCTACCAGAGACAGAGGTATCGGTGTTGTGGAGAACGGACACTCCACTGGGACAGATCGGGACAGGTACGCAGTGAGGAAGAGGTTGTTAGTGGAACAGGAGCTTGTTGATTGTACAAACACACAAGCGGCAGCAAAGCTGGGTAACGTCCCACTCTGCCAATCACAACCGGAGGAAAGGGTTGTGGCTGCAGAGTGTCTGAGTAGAGGCCTCGATACTGCTACTGTGAAACCCGTTACGGAGAGAACTGAGTCTTCAGCTCAAGTAATCCCAGAGACTGCACCTAAGAGCCAAGCCCAGGAGGGACCTGAGAAGGCTTTAGCATTACAAAGGAAACACCAGCCATCCTCTGATGAGGAACAAGTTTCCTCTATCTTTGACCTAGGCTCTAATCCTAACCCTGGTGAGAGTGCAGGCCTAAAGCCACACGCACTGCCACTCTCTGAGACGCTGGAGGACACTACAAACAGAATTTTCAACAAAGAGGCTGCAGAGGAGGTTCGACTAGACCCAGGGGAGGTTAGACTGGACCCAGAGGGAGAGGTTGGAGAAGACAAGATTACATTTTGTTTTGCAGAGATGAAGCCTCAAACCAATCTGGCTGAGAACTGCCTCCTCTCCAAAGACAACCTATCTATCCTGGCTGCTGTGGAAGAACCAACCAGTGAGTTAAGTCTACAGGATGACTCCTGTCTGGCTTCCCCCATCAACCTCCTTACCAGTCAGGTGTCCCCAAGGCAGCCATTGGGCATTCTGAGGTCACCTCAGAAGAAAGACCAGTCTGAGGAGTGTGAACTTAGCAGGAGTAACACAGCGGAAATTAACCAGCTGGCGTCAAGTCTGATTACTGACGTGGTCTCAGTAGCAGTGAGTCAAGTCCTGAAGGAAAAGACCCTGCTAGAACATAATGTTGGGCCTCTCCGTAACAGGGACCCCTTCACATCCCCAGATATCATCTCAATGGGTAACAGTGAGACTGGGAGAGAGATGCCTGGTCTATTGCAGGAAGATCAGTGTTCAACAACTGGCAGGGAGAACATATGTTCATCTCCTGTAGTCTATGAGGATGTGAAACATGACTGCAGCAGTAGAGCTGAGACTGAGCAGGCAGAGCTAGCAGAAGAAGATTCTGCAGTAAGTGATTCTGGCTCCAGCTCAGGTCATTCTGAGGAGAGCTCCAGTGGCGAGGACTCGAGCCCAAGTGTGAGCCCGCAACCACCCAGGGGACCCGCTGAAGGACTGTGGGCCACCAGCATGGCCCTCCCTAACGGTCACATGACAGAGGAGGTGGCTGTTCCAGGTGAGTCGCCTCATAGCAGATTTTCAATTTCTCACTATGTCAGTATCTTTCTGTCCAAGCTGACCTGTCCCTTTTATTTCTTAGTGTTGCTGTGTAGCTGTCACACACCAGTGATTGGTGTCCTGTTTTAGCTGTGCCTTATGAGTTCAGGATGGATTTTACTGCAGTGAAGACATATCTTTATTTTGCATACTCTAGCCTGCAGCTGCTAGAGTTCCCATACAGAATGTGAACCTGGTTTAGTCCCAGTACTAGCTAGACACCATACCGTAGACCGTTTTTACAGCTGCTGAGGGAACATTCCCCTGCATGCTAATTTAACTTTTTCTATTGCCTTCTTGGTGCAGTATTTTCAGGTAAGAGAACTCTCGCCATGCCAGAATGTTTTCTCTTTCTTCCCTGTTACTGCTGTATGTGGGTGTTTTGTGTGCTGCTGTGTTTGCGAGGTTACATTGTGTACACAACACAAGTGACTGTTTTTAGTGACTGATCCGTACTGCCCCAGGCTCTGGTGTGAACAGCATGGACTCTGTAGACCGTTACGTTGAACACGAAGCCAGGGACAACCAGCATATCAACAGTCCAAGTCCGCTAAGTCAACTGCTGAACACCGATCAGCAAATTGAAAAATACGTCCAGAGTTACAGCAGCCAGCCACCGACTGTTTGGGACATAGAGGTGCCAAAGGTGAGTCTACCTCCCCTGTCTAACCCTCTCATCACCTCACCACATTATTGATAATATATTTTCTCTGGCTACTGATTGCCATGTTAGGTTCTCTAATGTAGGTATTTCTTGGGCTTGTAGTAGGGACTTCAAATGTTGGACGCTATAGTCTTGAGCACCTAGTTAAATTGTGCTTAGGAACATTTTTTTAAATCTCTACATAGTTGAACTAGTGAGAAATATACACTATATATACAAAAGCATGTGGACACCCTTTCAAGTTTGTGGATTCGGCTATTTTAGCCACACTCGTTGCTGACAGGTGTATAAAATTGGGCACACAGCCATGCAATCTCCATAGACAAACATTGGCAGTAGAATGGCCTTACCGAAGAGCTCAGTGACTTTCAACATGGCACTGTCATAGGATGCCACCTTTCCAACAAGTCAGTTTGTAAAAGATCTGCCCTGCTAGAGCTACACTGGTCAATTTTAACTGTTGTTATTGTGAAGTAGAAATGCGGCAGGCTACACAAGCTCACAGAACGGGACCGCCGAGTGCTGAAGCGTGTAGCGTGTAAAATAAATAATCTGTCCCTACAGAGTTCCAAACTGCCTATGGAAGCAACGTCAGCACAATAACTGTTCGTCGGGAGCTTCATGAAATGGGTTTCCATTGCCGAGCATCCGCACACAAGCCTAAGATCACCATGCGCAATGCCAAGAGTCGTCTGGAGTGGTGTAAAGCTCGCTCCCATTGGACTCTGGAGCAGTGGAAACATGTTCTCTGTAGTGATGAATCACTCTTCACTGTCTGGCAGTCCGACGGTTCGGGTTAGGCAACTTATTTCCAGTGAAGGGAAATCTTCTTGCTACAACATATGACATTCTAGACGATTCTTTGTTTCCAACTTTGTGGCAACAGTTTGGGGAAGGACATTTCGTGTTTCAGCAGCACAGTGCCCCCATGTACAAAGCAAGGTCCATACAGAAATGGTTTGTTGATCAGTGTGGAAGAACTTGACTGGCCTGCACAGAGCCCTGACCTCAACTCCATCGAAGACAATTCATCCCAAAGGTGTAATCGCCCAACATCAGTGCCCGACCTCACTAATGATCGTGGCTGACTGGAAGCAAGTCCCCGACGCAATGTTCCATCATCTAGTGGAAAGCATTCCCAGAAAAGTGGAAGCTGTGATAGAAGCAAAGGGGGGACCAGCTCCATATTAATGCTTATGATTTTGGAACGATATGTTCGACGAGCAGGCGTCCACATACTTTTGGTCATGTAAAAGTGTGTTTATTAAAAACACATACTACAAAAATCTTACTAAACCTAAGATATTTTATTTTTCTATATCTAATACATTTTTATTATGCTACATTCCATGATGTGGACAGTATGTGATACTACATTACACAAGCTGCTGTTTTTGACCACATCAAATTGGGGGGAAATACACCCTTTTTACCTCCAATTGGGGATGTTGGTATAAAAGTTTATAGTCAACATGATCACACGATCAATTGCTTAAAACAGATCAATATTATTATTATACCTCCCTGACCAAGGCCCTTCTTCCCTGATTGATTTGGCCGGGCGGCCAGCTCTAGGAAGAGTCTTGGTGGTTCCAAACTTCTTCCAGTTAAGAATGCTGAGGCCACTGTGTTCTTGGGAACCTTCAATGCTGCAGAAATGTTTTGGTACCCTTCCCCAGACCTGTGCCTCGACAATCCTGTCTCGAAGCTCTACGGAGTGTTCCTACGACCTCATGGCTTGGTTTTTGCTCTGACATGTACTGTCAACTGTGGGACCTTTTTATATAGACGAGTGTGTGTCTTTCCAAATCATGTCCAATCAATTGAATTTACCACAGGTGGATTCCAATCAAGTTGTAGAAACATCTAGAAAATGAACAATGGAAACAGGATGCACATGAACTCAATTTTGGTTCTTATAGCAAAGGGTCTGAATACTGAATACTGCTTATTTTAAATTTGCAAACATTTCTTAATTTGTTTTTGCTTTGTCATTATGTGGTATTGTGTGTAGATGTAGGAATTATTAATATTTAATCATTTTTAGAAAAAGGCTGTAACAAAATGTGGAACATGTCAAGGGGTCTGAATACTTTCCGAATGCACTGTATAGGTTATTCCAAGTTTCCCAGTGGCTTTTGTATAATGTATGTTTAAACAGAACTTTTTGGTTAAATGTGTTGCCCCTGTTCTATTGTTTTCAACGTGTAATGATATGAGTGATTTAACAAAAGTTTTACCAGGTATTGTTCAGAACAGGTTTTTTACATGGACGATACATTTGAGGTAATGTACGACAACTAATAGAACAACACGAAACATCTAAGAAGCCAGACCTGGTATTCATAGCAGATTTTGAAAAGGCCTTTATATATAAAATCCAGCCTTAGTATATTAAATGCCTGGATTTTTTTCAATTTCGGGGAGTCTCTTATTCAATGGGTAGAAGTAATGTATAGCAACCCCAGCTGTAAAATAGTAAATGTAAATGGAGGCTATTTCTCAGAGTTTAACTGTCGGAGTTAAACAAGGGTGTCCGCTGTCACCATATCTATTCATTATAGCGATCGAAATGCTAGCTATTAAAATCAGATCAAATAACAACAAAGGATTAGAAATCCATGGCTTAAAAACAAGGTGTCCATGTATGCCAATGACTCAAGTGCTATATTAAGTCTGGATGCTAGATCCCTGCAATATCTCATTGAAGATCTAAACTTTTTTGGCCTCTGGACTAAATTAATTATGATAAGTGTACCAACTTTTGCATTTACCCTGCACTTTACCTATACAATGGGCTGATGGTGAAGGAGACATACTTGGTATTCATATCCCAAAATATATAAATGAGCTCTCCAATGAATTTGAATAGAAAACTAGTAAAATAAACAAGATCCTGCCATGGAGAGGTAAATACCTGTCTAACTCCTTAGTCATATCGCCGTTTACTCACTTACGTATGGTGCTACCTACTCCTGATTTTTTTTTTTGTTTTTCAAATCATGTGAGTAAAAAGTATTTTGCCCATCTATATAATGAATATGAACTGGGTGGGTTGAAATTTATAAAAGCACTAAACCTCTCTCTAAAAGCTTCACAAAAGTTTTACTTGAACCCAAAATGTGACTCACCACCTAAATTTGATCTTATGTAGCAACATTTGAATGTCTTTTTTTAATTATTTTTTTACATTGGATAAAAGTAGAGACTCTGAGCTAGAAAATGGTATATCATACACTGCATTTGTGGAAACAATGGGAAAGTAATTCTGCTTTGAAAGTTGAACAAATTTTAAACTCACTTTTGCGAACTGTCTTTCAATGTTTTGGTACAACTTTTGGAGAGTCCTTCTGTGTTTACACCCATTCAGTATTTTTCACACCCTCTTAAGCCTTAGTCCCACCCATCTCTTTAAGGGTTGATCCAACCATCCTGTACCATCTTGCCAGCTACTTCCAGACATCAGAGAGCGAACAGCTCATTGAACATTACTCTCCCTATTGCTCTCTGTGGTTTTGCGCTCAGAGCACACGCTGAATCCTCTGGCCAATAAGTACAGTTGTCCGGAAAGCTCTGACATCACAACTACAGTCAAGCATTGGCTAGCTACTTCCAGACACATAATAAGAGAACACCCCACTCTGACCATTTTACTCGCCCTAGCAGAGCTAGTTAGGCTTTTTTCATGTTATCTAGAGCGTTGGTGACGAACTGTGCTGCAGGCAACAATTGAATTACGCTTTGTTGCCGACGTTTACTGACACCGGACATATTCAACGGGTGTTGAGCATTCAAAAATGCATCAGTTATTCTGCGCTCTTGCACGCAAAGACGAATCTTTTGTTAAGAAATGTAGCTAGCTAGGTAAACGATGAATCCCAACGCATGACGTAACTTTAGTTTAGTTAGCTAACAGTACACTTTAACTTGACATAAATGCTTTGTCAAATTTAGTGGAGTCTTTTGTTAAGACATGTTGCTAGCTAGCTAAATAATGGACCATAATCACAACTCATGACGTTACTACCCTGCATGAATCAGCAGGTAGCTAACCAACCAGGTTATATGGCTATAGCTAGTGTCTGAGAAACGAAGAATAAGATCATATACATAACATTAACTAGAGAACCAGCCAGCTAACGTTAGCCAGCTAACAGTACACTTGAAATGAAACCACTGTGTGTCAAAATTAGAAACGTGTAATATCTGAATCTTACCAGTATACATCATGGTTTGACGCATCTCCGGTCTGATACCATGCATCGTTGCCTTAGTTTGACCATGTAATCCAGACTGGTGTTTTCTCCTTAGCTATCATACTCGAATTCCACTTTTTCTTTGGCTAAACAAACTAAGCTTGTAATTGAACAATTTTATTCGTATTTACAGATGGCATACAAGTTTGATATTAAGGCACATCAAAGTTGTTCGAGAGTGCATTTCTGCCAAAAGAAACGCATTTTGATAAAACATTGTTTACGTTCAAACAGCTCTCCTGTGACTTGCGACATACGCCTAGTTTCTTGAATCGTGTCACAAATGGCTCTCAAGTAGATTACTAAGAAAAGCTCATCCATGGTTTAAAAATCATTTTCGATTTAATTAAATTAAATATTTTTCAAAGTATCTTTCTTTTTCAAACAAGTACTGCAGAGCTGCTTTCAATTTCATCCCCCAGAAACGATAGAACAAATTATGGTTGAACTCAAATGTACTTGTTGGTAAAAGACCTGTATCTATGGGAAATGTTTGTTTTTAAATTGGAATGGTAGTTGTCTTTTTCATGGAGTTATCGTAAGGTCTGCTCAATCCAATATATTACAACTAATTGATTACAGCATTACCCCAAAATGGAGGAGGCAGGTGGCAGCGAGAGGAGGTAGGGAACTGGGCCCAGATTCACAAAACCTTAAATGTCTTAACAAAAAAATGGCAGTTAACTGTAGCCTTAAGAAGAAAGTTAGGCAAAGTTGCTATTTCTTAGGTTTCTCCTTAAACAAGAATTTAAGAAGAAATGATATTCTTGGAAATAAAGTTATTAGAAATGTTGTTAATTCCAAGATGACTAAACCCTTGTCTTAAACTCAGGGCAGTGAGAGAATAAGCTCATGAAAGCAATTGAACATGTTTAATTCACTCAAACTTTATCTGAAAGTTTCAGTACTGGTTCTTTTAAACCCAAGCCCAGTATTCTCAGTACAAAATATGCTAACATGATTGCTTAGATGGCCAGCTAAATTGGGTGCCTAGCAACAAACATCTTAAGCAAATTCGTAAGAAAATATTAAGATATTGTTGAGGAATTGCACTTACAAACTACCTTATGAACCAATTTATTAAATTTTTTCTTAAGCTTATTAGGTTTTTGAGTAAAGTGTTTTGTGAATCTGGATCCTGGTGTGTGTGGATCAAAACTGCATTCAAACGCACACATGTGCGTACATGCACTCAAATGTATACAGTTGGCTTTTTTTGTTAGCTTTTTGTTTTTGCATTTTTTTTATTTCTCTCTTTTGTAAATTGTTGGTTTGTGCATGGGGGGGGGGGGAGCTTGGGCCGGTGGCTGGTAGGTCGCTGGTTTGGGTCGCCCTTTTTGACTTGGTGGGAGATCTGTCGACATGCCCTTGGGTGGGACACTTGACCCTGGTAGCTCCTGTGGGTCACTTTGGATGGGAGTTAGTTAGATCACGTAATGTAAATGTTGTGGCTTCACTGCAGGTAGATTGTATGCTGGCGACCCACTTCAGAGGTTGAAAGACTGGGGCCCTAGTCAGACTGCGTCTTTCATACCATCCACTGCTTCCGAGTATATTACTGGCTAAAGTTTATTCCCTGGACAATAAAGTAGATGAGCTCAGGGTCTCCTTCCAGAGAGACATCAAGCACTATAACATACTGTTTTATGGAATCATGGCACTCTCCGGATATATTGCCCCGTCCATTCAGCCAGCAGAGTTATCCGTCCATCACATGGACAGAAAGGACTCTGGGCAGAATAAGAGAGGCGGAGGAGTTTGTTTCATTACTAACATTCATGGTGTGATTGTGATAACGTACAGGAACTCAAGTCCTTTTGTTCTCCCAATCTGGAATGCCTCACCATCAAATGCCGACAGCATTGCCTCCCGAGATGATCATTTTCTTTGGTCATATTCCCCGCCCACCCCACCCCAAGTCGACACGACTGCTCTAAAGGAACTGCACTGCACTGTGCCAACTGGAATCTGCATATCCCGAGGCCACATTTATTGTAGCTGGGGACTTTATTAAAGGAAGTCTGAGGAAAACACTACTGAAATTCTGTCAGCACTTCTCCTGTGCAACACGGACCCTGGCTCATTGCTACTTTCCCTTCCTGGACAGAAACAAGGCCCTCCCTTCGGCAAATCACGCCTCCATTCTGCTCCTCCCCATCTATAGGCAGAAAGTTAAACAGGAAGCTCCCGTGGTAAGGACTGTTCAACATTGGCCTGACCAATCAATCTGTGATTTTTTTTTTAGATAAAATGTTTAAAAAAGGTATACTCTTTGTAAATTATATCATAAATAGGACTGGTGGAGTTACAGTCACACATGCAGCTAACACAGACATATGGACAGAAATGTCCATATGTCTGTGTTAGCTGCATGTGTGACATACTGTAACTCCACCAGTCCTATTTATGATATAATTTACAAAGAGTATACCTTTTTTAAACATTTTATCTAAAAAAAAAATCACAGATTGATTGGTCAGGCCAATGTTGAACAGTCCTTACCCAAAATTACAACTAATTGCAGCATTACTACAAAAATGGAAGAGGCAAGTGAAGGGCGAAAAAGTAAAGAACTTGTCTGTATATTTGAGTTTAAACCACAATATTTCTTGTATTATTTGTTTTGTCTTTTTAGGTGGATTAAACTGAAATTGCAACCAACTTTCTATGGCTTGTTTTAAAAAAAAAAGAAAAAAAATATTTTGGAGATTCATCTGCATTAAAGACCAAAAATGGTTGAAGAGAATTGCGATAAATACAAATATACTAGTTTCATTTAAGGACCCAAAAAATTGACAGCTGTGCCATTGAAATGGCAAAATAGTTGGGAAGAGATTTTCTATGTACCGATTCCATGGCACATGGTTTATGAATTGACACGCAAAATGACGCCAGATTCAAAACTTAGAATTTTCCCATTTTTAAATGTATTATACTAAATTCTTGCAACCAAAAGAATGTTATATGGGGGATACAATCTTCCCAGCTCTGCAGATTTTGCTGTGAGGAGGCAGATCATTTTGGTACAGTCCATATGTACTGTAGCTCGTTTTTGGTCACCGGTCCAGGAATGGATGAAGAATTACAACATTTACCTAGAACTAACTTTGCAGATACTGGGTGATTTTGAAAAGTCCTAGTCAATCGATCAACAACATTATTTTAGAAAAAAAAAATATTTTAATTTACAATCTGTAGAAACTATGAGAATATAAAGGTTCAGTACTTTTGTGAAGCATCACAGCAGAGTTGGCAAATAGAAATCCAAAATGGATGGATGTCAGAAATGGGACTAAAAACAAAATATAACTATTGTAAAATAGGCTTCTACTTTCAGTTTATACATAATCTAAGTGTTATTAGTTTACTCCAATTGAGGGAGGGGTGGTAGGGTTTGCGGGGAATAATAAAGGTATATTTTTAAAAAATAAAGTTTTTTTTACCCAACAAATATATGGGGGATTGGAAATGATGCAGACAATTACATTGATGGAAGCAATAATCTATCCACAATATTAAAGCTGATACACCCCCTAAACAAAAATCAAATGTATTTATATAGCCCTTCTTACATCAGCTGATATATCAAAGTGCTGTACAGAAACACAGCCTAAAACCCCCAAACAGCAAGCAATGCAGGTGTAGAAGCACGGTGGCTAGGAAAAACTCCCTAGAAAGGCCAAAACCTAGAGGAACCAGGCTATGAGGGGTGGCCAGTCCTCTTCTGGCTGTGCCGGGTGGAGATTATAACAGAACATGGCCTAGATGTTCATAAATGACCAGCATGGTCAAATAATAGTAATCACAGTGAACAGGTCAGGGTTCCATAGCCGCAGGCAGAACAGTTGAAACTGGAGCAGCAGCACTGCCAGGTGGACTGGGGACAACAAGGAGTCATCATGCCAGATAGTCCTGAGGCATGGTCCTAGGGCTCAGGTCCTCCGAGAGAGAGAAAGAGAATTAGAGAGAGCATACTTAAATTCACACAGGACACCGGATAAGACAGGAGAAATACTACAGATATAACAGACTGACTGAAAAACATGAAAAAGATAAAAAATTATATTGCATCAGGGGTGTGGATACTTATGTAAATTAGGTATTTTTGTATTTAATTTTCCATAAATTAGCAAACATGTTTTCACTTTGATATTATGGGGTATTGTGTAGATGGGTGAGAATCTTATTGGTTTGGGCTGTAACACAACAAAATGTGGAATAAGTCAAGGGGTATGAATACTTTCTGAAGGCACTGTACATAGTCATTGAATATTGGTCACTTTAATAATGTGTACGTCCTTTTTTTTTTTTTTTTTACCCACTTTATACCGTATTCTAGTTAAGGCTTATCCTATATAATGACTGCTGTACACCGTTTCTATTCATATACTGTTTTACACCATTATAATATATTTATGACATTGCTTGTTCTGATATTTTTTTATTTTAGAATTTTTCTGTATTGTGAGTATTTATTTAGCTAGGTATTACTGCACTGTTGAAGCTAAAAACACAAGCATTTCGCTGCACCTACAATAACATCTGCAAACCTGTGTACACGACCAATACACTTTGATTTGATCAAAATGCAACACTTCCAAATGTAGCTGGCTGTCTTCTAAAAGTTGTCCTTTACCAGTGATATATAAATTATTCCCAGATTCCGTGTTTTTTTATTTATTATTATTATTATTTTTTATAAACAGGATGTGCAACCTGTATCTTTTTAAAATATTTGTGTCACTCTATTGATTTCAATGTGATATCGATAGAAGTCATTTACAAAAGTGTTGCGTTTCTGTTTTGGTGACCCCCGTATCACAATCCAACATTCTGGATTTTGATCATTGTCATCTAACCAGTGAGGTAAAAGATTTCTCCCGTTTCCATGTTTTTTTGTTGTTGTTGTGGGGGTGTACAACCAGATTTTCACCCGCTAATCAATCTGAATGACTTATTGACATTTGTCAAAACAAGTGGTTGGTGCTTGTGCTTTAAAAAAGAAATAAGACTGAAATACTATTGATGCATGTGTAGATGTTACATTTTAGGTTTTCAATATCACAAACTGTTTCTGCATATTGGTTATTGATTTGGACACCTTTTAAAGCTGTGCTTTGACATGGGTTATTTATCTAAATGTGTGGTCCACAGGAAGTTTTAGGAATAAACTATGTAAATGTAACTTTCAATATTCATTTCCAATGGTATTGTACTTAATCAAAAACTGCTGAATAATTCAAGTGCTGCAATATTTATTTATTTTGATATACCAGAAGTCACCGACTCAGCTGAACTGGGTACAGCTCTCTGATTCGTAGTGCTATGGGAAACGGTGGTTGGGGCTGTGGTCTGGTAGTGTGTAATGGGAATCCTGCTGCAAGCCTGCTGATGCCATACTGTCCTCATGTTCTCACTCAAGGACATGCTGCCTGACTCTGATCTGTGACACACACACACACACACACAGACCTCTCCTTCCAATTACTCTGAGAGGTGCTTGGTGGAATTGGTTACATCTGAGCAAGCTGAGCACATGTTATCAGAGCAAGCCATGCAAAGGGTGACATGGACAGACTATATGCCACTCAGAGAAAAACACACACACACACACACCTAGTATGGTATAGGAATTTATGCATGATTATCTCTCTTTGAATTCTGTTTCACTGTCCGACAGCATCTTGTTGGGAGATTGATTGGGAAGCAGGGGCGATATGTGAGCTACCTGAAGGAGACATCTGGAGCAAACATCTTCATCGCCACCCTGCCTTACACCCAGGAGTTCCAGATCTGCCATATAGAGGGTGAGTGCATGAGACGCTGGCTCTCCACAACAGGACATCACTTGTAGTCAGGCACCTAGGCTTTGGTAGCTGCATTGCCCTTGTGGCTTGCTCATTTTGTCCCTCTGTTTCCTTCAGGGTCAAAGGAGCAGGTGGATTGTGCTCTGGATCTGATCAGGAAGAAGTTCAAAGATCTGGATGTGACCAGCTGTTATGTCCATCCTCCAGTGGCCAGCCTGCCCTCTCTCCCCATCACATCCTGGGTAAGTAGTATCTTCTGGTTTGCTGAAGTAGTGTGGAACTGTGGGTAGTGCTTTGACTAAAAGCCTCTCTCTCTCAGCTGCTGCTTCCCCATAGGGTGACAGTTGAGGTAACCGTGATCCAAGTAGCCTCTGGGAACTATGTGTTCCTCCAGCAGCACACACACCCCACCTTCCATGCTCTCCGCAGCCTGGACCAACAGATGAGCTTGTGTTACTCTCACCCAGGGTGCCCTTCCTTGCCGGCCCCAGTGGAAGGTAGGCATGCACAGCCAGGGCATTGGGACTCCTTACCCTCCGATGATAAAGTCTCTTTCTGTAGTGTCATTTCCTTTCTCAAATGTTTTCCTCTCTCACACACACACACACACACACACACACACACACACACACACACACACAGTGGGAGTGATCTGTGCTGCCCAGATGCCTGAGGGAGCCTGGTGGAGAGCGCAGGTGATGGGTTACTATGAAGAAACAAAGGAGGTGGAGCTCTGCTATGTGGACTATGGAGGCTATGTCATGGTGAAGATCGACACCCTCCGCCAGATCAGGTGACACACTCACTGTGGGGAGTCTAAATATAACTGGAATAGAAGTTGATGTTGGAATTTACCAGTGTTTCCATTACCTGGTAAAACCGTCTTTTGGATGATTTTATTTATTTTTATGCATACAATCCGACCAAATAAAAACATGTCCAGCAGAAAATATTCTATTGAATAATCAACATTCTCTATAAATTACATTGGTTATTCATGGAGGTTGGTTCAGGTTCTTTCAATAGAATCATCTCTCTACTCTGCCGGTCGGTTTTGAGAGCACACTCTCGCAAACACACTTTCAATGTATCAACTGGTGCTGGCCAGCAAAGTTTCCCTCGCCTGTAAGTCTGTGACTGACACAGAATTGTCCACCAAAGAGGAGTATTTAGATCAGCATTTCCCAACTCCAGTCCTCCAGTACCCCCAACAGTGCACACAGCCCTGGACAAGTGCACTCAACTTGTCAACTAATCATCCTGCCCTCAATTAGTTGAATCAGGCGAGTTTGTCTGGTGCTACAAAATACAATTGTGCTGTTGGGGGTACTGGAGGACTAGGGTTGGAAAATGCTGATTTAGAGGAAGTAAAATTACTTCCAATGCCTCATCGTGTAGTTTGCTTAAATTATT
Organism: Salvelinus namaycush; assembly: GCF_016432855.1. NCBI lineage: Eukaryota > Metazoa > Chordata > Actinopteri > Salmoniformes > Salmonidae > Salvelinus > Salvelinus namaycush. Next base: position 37,206,925 of record NC_052318.1, on the reverse strand, counting down.
TGCAGTTTAAGCAATCTAGCTAACTAGCTACTGTACCAAGGATGGAAGCACAGATAAGTGGGTAAATAGATTGACACTGAAACAGAATATTTACAAGCCAGCTGGACAAAGACATGCATTTTGCAAGGAGCCAACGTTCACTTGGTAGGCTCATTCCTCCTTGCATAATTATTGTAGTCATTTCCATATGGTGTCAATGAATCGGCAGTGGGTAGTCCTAAAGAAAGCATTACCTTACACGTCAACTAGGCAAGTCCGTTAAGAACAAATTCTTATTTACAATGATGGCCTACACCGGCCAAACCCGGACGACACTGGGTCAATTGTGCGCTGCCCTATGGAACTCCCAATCACGACCGGTTGTGATAGCCTGGATTCGAACCAGGGTGTCTGTAGGGACGCCTCTGGCATTGAGATGCAGTGCCTTAGACCGCTGCACCACTTGGGAGCCCCAAGATTTTGAATATGATATTTGTTATGGCCAGTAAAGCTCAATTTTGATCTGCACATTTTTTTCCTATGGAAACGTGGGATTGACTTTGCTGTTGGTCTTCCCACAGATCAGACTTTGTTGCCTTGCCTTTCCAAGGATCTGAGGCGATCCTGGAACATATTGCACCCCTTCCAGGTATGTTTCAGCTGTATTTAAACATCAATTAAAGTTCATGCTCTCATATCACTGACATCTCTTCCCTATCTACTAGGAGAAGAAGGGTTCTCCGCTGCAGCCAAATCTGCACTGGAGGAAATGACACAAGGATTGCCACTACTTGCACAGGTAGAGAAAAGAGAAGTGCATGGATATGTCTCCTTCTGCTGGTGTACAGTCAGCACAATGACAATAAGGAAAGGTAGTCTCTGTTCTTACCCTGCATCTGCACACTCCCCAGGTCACAAACTGTCACACCAGTGGCATTCCCTTGGTACAGATATGGAGAACTGAAGGAGAAGAGGTATGCAATACTTTTTATTTTTTAAAGCATCCACTGTTTGTAACTATGTGTATGTTAAACCTCTTAATTTATAAAAGTATTCTAATGGGTTCATGTTGCTAATGTTTCTCTTGGTCTTCCAGTTGGTGTCTGTGAACCGTGCTCTGGTGGATAACGGACTGTGTAGCTGGGTAGACTGCCTCTGACTGTGAAGACCAATCCTGGCCCTGTTTGGATAGTTTTCAAATGTATCCTCTCTCCCTTTTAAGCACAGATCTCTAAGGGATTGGACATGTGTGAGTAAGGTTACCAGCCCTATTACCCTCACCAATCTACCAATTTAGATCTGTGATTACTTCTAGGAAGGAACATTGGATATCTGAAGTATTCAAACATGGCCCCTGTCTTGCAGTCTTTCACCGTTCTACCCCCTCAGTACCATCCTCTGGACTGCTGCCCTGTTGGGGCACAACAATGTCTTCCTTCTCAACTCGACTGTTCATGCTTGTTTCTTTATCATCATGTACACTTTCTGATGTATTTATTTGTGAAGTTTTATTTACACCCCCCCCCCCCCCCCCCCCCCTCCCCCCACCCTTATATAAATGTTTGTTAATTATGCTTACATGATTTTTGACCAATATTATTAATGATTAATCAAATTACTGTTTTGTTTTCAATGGATCCAATCCTATTAAGAAACTAAATAAAGATGAACTGTCCTTTCTGAGGTCTCCACTTTGACCATAGCCACAGACTGTTATGTTGTAAGATGTACAGTATAATGTAGCTACAGTCTGTATTGACTTCAATCAGATCTCATTAAATTAATGCATATTGTGTACATTTTGTGAGTTTGTTAGATGATACACAAATTCAGGAACCTTTTGTATATTGACCTCGATGTCCAAACTAAATATACACCGTGTACTAAACATTAGGAACACTTTCCTAATATTGAGTTGCACGCCCTTTTGCCCTCAGAACATCGTCAATTTGTTGGAGCATGGACTAACATTCCACAGGGATGCTGACCCATGTTGACTCCATTGCTTCCCACAGTTGTGTGAAGGTAGCTGGGTGTCTTTTGGCTGGTGAGCCATTATTGATACACATGGGGAAACTGTTGATTGTGCTACCATACCCTGTTCAAAGGCACTTAAACATTTTGTCTTGCCCCTCTGAATTGCACACATACACAACCCATGTCTTAATTGTCTCAAGGCTTAAACATCCTTCTTTAACTGGTCTCCCCTTCATCTACACTGATTGGATTTAACAGGTGACATCAATAAGGTGTCAGTTTTCACCTGGATATACCTGGTCAGTCTGTCATGGAAAGAGCAGCTTTTCCTAATGTTTTGTACATTCAGTGTATTGTGGCTCTGTAGAGAAGGACATTTTGACTTGGTCAACCAGTGCCCGTGAGGAACTTGTCTGGACTGTTAAACTCACTGAGGGTTATTGTGCTTCAGCTTTGATCCATGTTTTAAGGGAGAGCTTCAGTTATTTGTATGTCTCTGATGTTAGTTATGAGTAGTTTTTGAAGTGGATGTTCTGGGGAATGATGGAATGAGTAAACAAGAACCTAGTGAATTCAGTAGATGGCGCCAAAGGCTTAGTTTTTGCTATTCCTATTAGTCAAGCACTAGACCGGGAGTGTTACAAATACAGAGAGCACCTGTTGTCTTAATAAGCACAGACAAATGTTTCAGTCAATTGAGTACTGTGTAAAGAATGAGCGTGTGTGACTACTAAATGTTATATATAAACTCTGCAGTTACATTTGTAATCAAACATTGTCTACTTGTGAGGCAACTTGGTAGGCCCATCGTTCAAGGCAGCTGAAGACTTCGTTATTATTTTGCAGCTAACTACTCATCACATTCAACTGAAATATGGAATATGGACCAAATTAGAGCCATTCTGAATTAATACTGTATACAGGAAACCATGCCAGTGTCTGAAGGAAAACTAAATGAATTTGTAATCCACTTCTGTCTAGATTCATCCCATGTTTGAATTTAACACAGTAAAAAAAAAATGGTATATATGTGTGAAGATGTTCTCTGTTTCTTTGCCTTTACATCCTTCGATTGTATCTTAATTCTGCAACTCCTAGTCTTCTCTTTCATCAGCTTCTATCCAGGTTTTTTTTGGGGGGGTCATTACTTTTTTAGTTTAAGGGTCGTTTCAACACAAATTTGTTACGTTATTTGAGTTGGAACTGAATGAAAATATTATATACATATGGTAATTATTTTTTGTTCTATTCACTATAATTGTCAGTGGTGTACATTGAAGACTGAGTGACAGTTGTGTCTTCCAGCATGCCGTCTGGGCATTTCAGTTCAGAAGTCAGAGTTGTTCTGCTGATAGGATAATAGGGAGGGAGTTGGGGAGGATTTCAGAAATCACCTGTGGTGCACATTAATTTTCCAGCAAAGGCCCCATAATAATGCAGCAGCATGCACTCCTTGGTGTCTTTGATGAGACTAATTAAAGGCATGAGGCATGTAAAAAAAAAAAAAAAAAGATATATATATAAAAAAGATAATCGGAGGGCAGGACTATGAGGAGGCTCATCCAAGACCCCTATTGATTAATGAAGTCACACTGTCATTCCCCATTATCTTCGCTGCTTATAATAGCACACTCACTCACCCACCAACAGTGGAGAGAGATTGAAGGATTAGCAAAGGTCTCCTCACGTTGCTCTCCATAAATGCTCTCTTTAGTCATGATGCTCAACTCAAGTCAGTGCTATACTTCATGTTTTGATTGTGCTGCTGAGTGCAAGGATTCATTTGTATTTTATGTTACATGTCAGTTCTATTTTTATAATATGTAATATTATTTCTTAAAAGAGTAATGTTAATTTGTGATAGTTGAAACAGAATACAAAGCTTGCCTTTTCATGGAAGAAACTAGTGATCTATTTAGGGTTATGAATGACTCCCAACTTTATTGTTGAATAGTATTTTTCTTCTATCTATATTTTATTTCTATATTAACCAAATTGCTATATTGTTGTAGGCCTATGTTACGTTATCCTGCAAATGATTGTACTGGATATTTCGGTGAAGTTGTGTGGGTGGCTAACCAACACAGGTGCAATTGATTAGTCAATTATGGGACCTAATGTAGGACACAGGTGTGCTGGGAATTAATAGGAGGGTGGTAAAGGTAAAAACAAAATATATCATCCAATCACAGGTATTGCTTTTTAACGGTTTAAAATCCTCTGGTAAAAATAACTTTTATATCCCCCTGTATTTGGCTTGACACATTTCCTCTTTTAAAAATACAGTAATAATATAGCAAGACAGAGCAATCACTACCAAATAGGAAGATTATATCTGCTATTTAGGCTCCTCTATTTATTACGTAAAATGGCCTTTCAGGTTAAAGGTTGTTGAATCACTCCTTTTTGTTTTTAATAAATAATATCAACATTAAGAATTGACATGCATGGCATCAAAACCATGGTTGTATCTGGGGAATACTGCAGACCAGGGCAATGTTTTGAAGTAAATGTCATCATTACAATATGGGTTGAATATGTGAAGTCATTATTAGGGATTAGACAGCAGCAGAGCCCCCTAACACAGAACAGCAGAGCCCCCTAACACAGAACAGCAGAGACCCTAACACAGAACAGCAAAGCCTCTGACTGTCACTGAGATCTATGCATCGATCTCTGCTGGAGCTCGCAGTAGGAGGACAAGGGACTGTGTGACAGCTGCAGCAGACAAGGATGTTCCCAGCTGTCCTCTCACTCAACTTCCCTTCTGCTCTCCTCTCACACTAATTTCTCCTTCTTTCCCTTTAGATCTCCAATAGCTCCACGCGATCAGCATCCACAGGCCTGGTTATCTCTCTGCCGTCCTGCATGCTGAGTGCCATCACTACTGAGGAGCTGTGTGAGACCAAAGTCTTCATGTTGAATGCTTGTCAATGCTATGTTCAATATATCAATGCTCTCAGGACAATGTTTCCTTGTCTCTAGGCTCAGCTTTCTGGGTGGAGGGGTTCACTTTATTGAGCTAGTGTTACATTTCTTAGCTTCTTGTTTTAACCTTACTAGATGGAGACAGTCCCCACATTTTCCTCAATGAAAGATGCATCAGTAACTTCTGGGAGTTTTTTAAAAGTGTATTTCATGGTGCAAAACAGGAACATATATGTTTCACATTTCAATAGGAATCGAGTCATAGATGTTTTGATGTGCAAAAGTATCACATTTAAATGTTCAAAGCATGTAACAGATGTGAGATATAAAAATATAACCGTCCTTTAAATACTTTATGCGTTCATTAATCAAACACAGATGCTATTGTGACTGCAGGAGCACGCACAGAAGTGTCCATGCCGTAGAATGATATAATGCAGTTTCTTCACTGTTGTCAAGGGTATTCCCATGCATTTTACGTATTGTATCTAACCTTGATCATTAAAAGACCAATATTTTCCCATTACTTTTCAGCACTGAACAAACCTTTGACTGTGTGTATTGTTAATTACTAGGTAGGGATTGATTACATGAATATGTAGAGAGGAAGGGTTTATCATATATCATCATGACTGGTGAAAGGGATCTCAGCTGGTAGGCTGGAAAGCAACATCGCCCATGTTGTTTGAAGGCTGAACTGCATCTCAGACATGCTCACTTAACACTAGTGGCTGCTCAGATTAAAGGGAATGCTCCACCACTCCATAAACCTTGGCTTGGAGTGTTTGCATTTCATTGAATACAACAGCTGTCACAATTACTGCGATATATCCACATTGTGATGTTTACTTGCCTTGTGTAAAGTACTTTGATGTATTTGGCTGTTTAGAGCTCAGCTTAACCGTGTGCGTGCCTGCTAGAGAAACACAGAGAAGAGAATACGATAAACAGTATAAATTGACTCATTTACCAGAGTAAGCATCAACATTTAGTTGTTGTAATATTGATCATTTCAAGTGGCTTTTTCCTCTGAGTGGTGGTTCATACAAAAATAATCAATTGCAGCGCCTTCAGAAAGTATTCACACCCCTTGACTTTTTAAACATTTTGTTGTTACAAAGTGGAATTAAAATGGATTTAATTGCCATTTTTTGTCAATGATCTACACAAAATACTCTTTTTTTTATATATATTTTTACAAAAAAAATAAACCAATATATCTTGATTATATAAGTATTCAACCCCCTGAGTCAATTCATGTTAGAATCACCTTTGACAGCGATTACAGCTGTGAGTCTTTCTGGGTAAGTCTTTAAGAGCTTTCCACACCTGGATTGTGCAACATTTGCCCATCATTCTTTTCAAAATTCTTCAAGCTCTGTCAAATTGGTTGTTGATCATTGCTAGACAACTGCAACATTCACTGTCTTCTAGGTAAGCAACTCCAGTATAGATTTGGCCTTGTGTTTTAGGTTATTGTCTTGCTGAAAGGTGAATTTATCTCAGTGTCTTAGCTCCATTCCATTTTTTTTACCCTGAAAAACTCCCCAGTCCTTAACGGTTATAAGCATACCAATAACATGATGCAGCCTCCACTATACTGGAAAATATGGAGAGTGGTAGTCAGTAATGTGTTGTATTGGATTTGCCCTAAACATAACACTTTGTATTCAGTACAAAAAGGGCATTGCTTTGCCACATTTTTTGCAGTATTACTTTAGTGCCTTGTTGGAAACAGGATGCACGTTTTAGACTGTTTTTATTCTGTACAGGCTTCCTTATTATCACTGTCAATTAGGTTAGTATTGTGGAGTAACTGCAACATTGTTGAGCCATCTTCAGTTTTCTATCACAGCCATTTTATGGGGTATTGTGTGTAGTAGACCAGTGACAAAAAAATCTCAACAAAATGTGGAAAAAGTCAAGGGGTGTGAATACTTTCGAGAGGCACTGTACATGTGAAAATAAATTCTACCTACCAATGTTGTACGTTTGGTTTCTGTCTAGGAATAAGAGCAGGTTCAACATTGGTTAGAATAGCTTCATATAAAATCATGTTTATTGTAAAAAAAAAAAAAAAGAAAGGTTGACCTGTGTGACTTGTGACCGACACTGAAACTAGCTCTCATAGACAAACCAGTTCAAAGTCAGCAATGACCACTTTGCAACCGGTTCTAAGTGCCTTACAAGGGTTCTACTGAAGAAAAAAAAACGATTCATTCCAGGAACTGAGTGTGTGTGACATGCCTTAAAAGTGTTCTTCTTCTAAAACAAAAGATAAATGATTGTGTGTCTGTGCGTCTTCCTCCCTCCGTCTCAGGCCGCAGTAAGGAAATAAACAGCAATCACTGTACCATGACTTGAAATCCACTGAGCATCCAGCTTTAATTGAGCTCTCACTTGTGTTCAGATTTAATGGAAAACAAGGCCCGCTTCCCTCAGTTACTGAGTAATGAACATGCATATTCAGAGGTTACAATTAAATCCTACCTCTCTTTTTTCTCTCCTTTTTCATCTTCAGGTGGACTGTGTTTCTTGTACTGTAGTGTTTCAACATTCAACATGGAATACAATGCTAAAATGTTTTCCTATTAAAATAGTCTTATTATAAGTGATTATAGGGGATGTGAGGTAACACATTTCTGAAACAATTTTGAACACCATTTGAACAAAATATCCCCCTTCTATGCATAGCTCTGCAGTGTACCTGTGGTTATTAGAAATATAGCCCTTTTCTATACAGTATAATACAACACATATTGCAGGCTAATACTGTGGTACCGTAGACCTACTTTAACCTGTCTCTGCAAGAGTTAAATATTAACAATCTACTGCACACGTTCATACAAACATGAATCAAATATTAATGCATTTATTTAGGTTAAATAATGATAATATTGGTAATTTAAAGGCGCAAACAATTAGTTATTCACAATATATATCAATAGTATAGTTTAACATCTGTAATAGCCAATATGCTTATTTTGAGCCACAGCCTGTTCACCCCGCTACCATCTAGGCTGAGACAGTACAGGTGCATCAAAGCTGGGACCGAGAGACTTTTAAACAGCTTCTATCTCCAGGCCATCAGACTGTTAAACAGTCAGCACTAGCCGGCCTCCGCCCAGTACCCTGCCCTGAACTTAGTCACTGTTACTAGCCGGCTACCACCCGGTACTCTACCCTGCACCTTAGAGACGGCTTTGTCCTATGTACATAGTCATTGAATACTGGTCACTTTAATAATGTTTACATGCTGTTTTTCCCACTTTATTTATATGTAAATACTGTATTGTATAAAGCTGCTGTACACACCTTTTCTATTCATATAGTGTCCATATAGTCTATCTATATGTGTGTGTGTGTGTGTGTGTGTGTGTGTGTGTGTGTGTGTGTGTGTGTGTGTGTGTGTGTGTGTGTGTGTGTGTGGTGTGTGTGTGTGTGTGTGTGTGGTGTGTGTGTGTGTGTGTGTATATATAATTTTTTATGGAATCTGACATTGCTTGTTCTGATATTTTTTAAATTATTTTTACTTTTTGGCTTATGTGCGTATTGATAGGTATCATTACTGCACTGTTGGAGCTAGAAACACAAGCATTTCGCTGCACCTGCGATAATCTGTGTACACGACCAAGAAACTTTGATTTGAATTGAATTGATTTTTTGCAAATATCATTAATCGTTTCTCTAATTGCATGTGCGCCCTGGAAGGAAATGATGCATTGAATAAAATGTTGCCATTAGGGAATATAAAATATCTATATCGACATTGTAACTAATCAATTGTTACATTGTCATAGGAACGTTATGACCAATATGGGGAGTGGTTTTCTGAATTTTATAGGCGGGTTTAGTGTATTGACGTCAATTGGATTGGTTAGGTGACGAGCCCTCGCCCCGCCCAGTGTGGGGTAAGGGAGGGTATGCAGTGAGAGGGAGGGAGCTAGACTGAGTTGATCCCACGTGTGACGATTCCATTCCCGGCTCAGTAATATTCTCATAGCGGGGCTTTGCATAGCTTTTGCCGTGTCTGTGTGTGTGTGTCTGTTACTGTAGTTACTGCCTATAGTTTGGTTAGCTATGGAAGGAGACGGGAGTCAAGCCACATCTGGAAGCCCAAATGATTCACAACATGACCCGGGGTAAGATTATAACATTTTCGATTTTTATTTATTTATTGGATTTTTCATGTGAGAATATCTGGCAGAGGATTTAGCGCTGTGCCGTGCTGGATTCAGTTTGCAGTGCGCACATAACCATTGGTCTTTCCTTCCGGATGCAGTTAGTGATAGCTACGAAGCTTCTGCTTTGCTTTGGCAGATTACAGTAGCATGTGTGGCCTCCCCCTTTTAACAAAATACATTATTGCTATCGAGCGAATGTTTTTTTTTTGCTTCTCTCTATTTAAGATCGCTTTTATAAGTAGTTAGTCTTCAAAATGGCCGATCTAACATCTGGACTCACTTCTGCTATGTTTTCTTCTTACAGTAAAATGTTTATCGGTGGCCTCAGTTGGCAAACCTCACCAGGTGAGACAATTATTCCCTTACATGTCCCATCTTTCATGTTGTTTTGTTGCAATGATTGATTGTGCTTGCACGCGTTCTCTGTGTGTGCGTGTGTGCAGTATACTATATGGATATGTGTGTGCCTGTGTGCGTGCAAGGTTGTTTGTTATTTCCAATCATCTGAAGTCCTCTATTCGACCCCTATGTGCATTGCAGGGCGTGTTTGAATCACACTGACAACAGTATGACGACCATTTGTACTTGACTAATTACCCAATATATTTTCTCTATTCACAGACAGCCTTAGAGACTATTTTAGCAAATTCGGAGAAATAAGAGAATGTATGGTGATGAGAGACCCCACGACAAAACGTTCCAGGTAAAATAAAAGGTTTTTACTTTTGCTTTCCAGTAGGTGAAATTATATCCTACACTTGTGTACATGCCACATTTTAACCCGGGCTGTTTGTCCCGCGTTGTGTTTCACAGAGATAGCTGCAGCTGTATTGCTCGCAGTAAACTGCGGGCAAATGCAATTTGACATTGACTTTGGGAATTGGGACTGCAATAACGTCATATAACTTAAATATCAGTGCCCGCAATTACTATAGTAATCTATAATTCAGGATATTCGTATCTCTATCATCTGAATGAATAGTGGTTAATTAGGATAGTGTAAATACATGTGTGTGCAGTTCTATTTTTTGAAAACTAATGAAATTCCTGATACATGTTAATGCACTGAGAGAATCAGCTGAGCTTATATTCAATGTTCTCATTTGCATAAATAATGTGTAATCTAATTGATGTTTCTTTGTGTTTCTTTGTTTTGCAGAGGATTTGGGTTCGTTACGTTTGCAGATGCTGCCAGTGTAGATAAAGTCTTAGCTCAACCACACCACGAATTAGACTCAAAGACGGTATGTTTGTGTTTTGATGTCATTTGCAATGATATTTTACTGTCTGTGTTGCACATTTTAAATGTTCATCATTGCCTTCATTTCACAGGCATGCTTGAGTTGTAATAATACTGTAATATAAGTTCCACATAGAAAAATAATACCACATTAAAACCAACAACAACTGCAGTACATCTATATGTGGCAGGTGGCATCTCAGAATACTCAGAATGCCATGTACCGGTCACTGGGTCGGCCCTCTTGGTAAAGACCTCTTTGGTAAAACCATACATTTTATCAAAGCTGTAGATGTGGAATAAGCCCATGATAATACCGCTGCCTCCTCCATGCAAACTCTTGCAGTAAAACGCCACTCAGAGGTGAATCTCATATCTGCTCAAATTCCCTTTTCTGAATGAATGAAGCTCTCATGCCCCCTTTCCCCATTACCATTATGGCTCCACATGTGCACATATCCCATGTCACTCAAATGGGCTGTCTCTCACAGACCTCCCACGTCCATGCATATTACCTTTCAGATCATACATGTCACTCTAGTCAGTTTGATGTATATCACATCATTGGAAGTGGAAAGTTACAAATGTGATTGTATTAAATAATTGTTGATGTCCAAAGGGTCCATTAATCCTGTAAATCTCAACAAATATTTGGTATTTCTTTACGTCAGTGGATGCTTCTTATACATAAGTGTATTTGAAATATTAGAACTATTGCTTCTAAGTTTAAGGCACAGTACATTGTCAAATCTATAAAATGCCAACACCTTCCCAATTACCAAAACCTATTTTCTGTCTTCTTATAATATCAACAAACCTGGTGCTTCTCCCATCAGTTTATCTCATGTACCTTTCCATCAGACCAAGGTACCCATACACACACACACACACACACACACACACACACACACACACACACACACACACACACACACACACACACACACACACACACACACACACACACACACATGGCATCCCCATCCCCAAGCCTTGAACTATTGTGTTGTGCTTCCCTTTTGAAATGTGGCAGTAGATGAATAATTAAGCATGTCAGTAATCTGTGTAGCGGTGAATTAGACAGCGTTCAGATGAAATCATATTTGTCTGAGATATCTGCTCAGTGGGTGGTGATATCCAGTCATGCTCACACAGCTCTGGAGATGGAATAGTCCAAACCGAGAAATAAACGCTTTGTTTGCAGCCTTCTGTGAAAGTCAAGTTCAGAGGGGAGTGTCTTTCAGATATATTTGGCAAGACAAACCTATTGTACTTCAGCAAGCAGTGTACAATTACAGTGGAGCCTGGCTGAAAGCAGTGCTATAACTTGTTGTAAGGCTGTCTTGACCTGACTGGCAAGTCACTGGAGGGTGCTTGTAAAAGCTTTCCGTTTTTATCTTGATACTTGAAAGTGAAAGAGGAGCGGGTTCATGTTTTGCATGTCATAAAAGGAAACTAGCACCTGTAAGCTGTTGCAGATAATATTGGGATGTACAATGCAGATAGTGGGGAGAAAGCCACAGAGTGTTTCATTTAATGTGTGATTATTTGATACACACACCATGACAGAATGTTATCGCTTAGAGCACTGTGACATATTAGAATATATGGCATACATGTAGGAATTAAATCATTGATAAATAGCCTACACACATGCAGTATAAATACTGCCGATTAGCATGTGTTCTATATGTACAGTACAAGTCAAAAGTTTGGACACATCTACTCATTCAAGGGTTTTTCTTTATTTTACTATTTTCTACATTGTAGAATAATAGTGAAGACATCAAAATTATGAAGTAACACATATGGAATCATGTAGTAACCAAAACAGTGTTAAACAAATCAAAATATATTTTAGATTTCAGATTCTTCAAAGTAGCCGCTCTTTGCCTTGTTGACAGCTTTGCACTCTTTTGGCATTCTCTCAACTCGCTTCATGAGGTAGTCACCTGGAATGCATTTCAATTAACAGGTGTGCCTTGTTAAAAGTTAATTTGTGGAATTTCTTTCCTTCTTAATGTATTTGAGCCAATCAGTTGTGTTGTGACAAGGAAGGGGTGGTGTACAGAAGATAGCCCTATTTGGTAAAAGACCAAGTCCATATTATGTCAAGAACAGCTCAAAAAAGCAAAGAGAAACAACAGTCCATCATTACTTTAAGATATGAAGGTCAGTCAATTAGGAAAATTCCAAGAACTTTGAAAGTTTCTTCATGTGCAGTCGCAAAAATCATCAAGTGCTATGATGAAACTGGCTCTCATAAGGACCGCCACAGGAAAGGAAGACCCAGAGTTACCTCTGCTGCAGAGGATATGTTCATTAGAGTTAACTGCACCTCAGATTGCAGCCCAAATAAATGTTAAATAGTTCAAGTAACAGACACACCTCAACATCAACTGTTCAGAGGAGACTGCATGAATCAGGCCTTCATGGTCGAATTACTGCAAAGAAACCACCACTAAAGGACACCAATAATAAGAAGAGACTTCCTTGTGCCAAGAAACACGAGCAATGGACATTAGACTGGTTGAAATCTGTCCTTTGATCTGATGAGTCCAAATTTGATATTTTTGGTTCCAACCGCTGTGTCTTTGTGAGAGTAGGTGAATGGATGATCTCCCCATGTGTGTCTCCCACCGTGAAGTATGGAGGAGGAGATGTGCCGGTGCTTTGCTGGTGACACTGTCTGTGATTTATTTAGAATTCAAGGCACACTTAACCAGCATGGCTACCACAGCATTCTGCAGAAATACACCATCCCATCTGGTTTGCGCTTAGTGGGACTATCATTAGTTTTTCAACAGGACAATGACCCAACACACCTCCAGGCTTTGTATGGGTTATTTGACCAAGAAGGAGAGTGATGGATTGCTGCATCAGATGACCTGGCCTCCACAATCACCTGACCTCAACCCAATTGAGATGGTTTGGGATGAGTTGGACTGCAGAGTGAAGGAAAAGCAGCCAACAAGTGCTGGGCATATGTGGGAACTCCTTCAAGACTGTTGGAAAAGCATTCCAGGTGACGCTGGTTGAGAGAATGCCAAGCTGTCATCAAGGCAAAGAGTGGCTACTTTGAAGAATCTAAAATATATTTTGATTTGTTTAACAATGTTTTGGTTACTACATGATTCCATATGTGTTATTTCATAGTTTTGATGTCTTCACTATTATTCTACAATGTAGGAAATAGTAAAAAAGTAAGAAAAACTCTTGAATGAGTAGGTGTGTCCAAACTTTTGACTTGTACTGTATGTCTGAATATGGTGCGTACAGTATACTGTAGATATACAGTACTTTTGATACATCTACATTAGGGAGGGAAGAACTCTTTATTTGTGATAATGAATATGCTTTAGTGACCTTAATTGAATAACACTCGTTTTGCCCCTCGTGGTGTAGATAGAATGCAGGTGGTACAACAGTTGGTTATTGACAAAGCACTCATACCAATGCACTTTATTTTCTCTGTAGAGATGAGAAGTCTCATCTGGTGTCTTTGCTTGGTGTGTCCTGTATCTGTATTTGTTTCATCCACATTTCTTACTATAACCGAACAACTAATACGACTCAAAGATAAACAATTCTGCCTGACAAACTAACCATAGTTATTAACAATTGAGTTGCCTGTAGTTACATTGTAAGTCGACATATTGTCAAATAAAACATTGGTATTAGTTCCGTTGACTTTATTGTTTGGATTATTTAATGTAAAGTATAAATAAAGCTCTCGCCTTAATAAAGCCATTTGGTTTCCATTTTGTCTGTACAGTGTGTAATGAATAAGACTTCATTTGAGTGAAGTAAGCTATAATTGAAATTGCAGGTTATAGCTTGATATATTTTATCGAGAACATTTTTGAAACATACAATCACATTGTAATGTTTTATTTGTTTATTTTCTTCCAGAACATTACACATTTATTAATTACTGTTAGTTAAATTTCCCTTGCACTAAGGTGTGTTGTGTTAATAAAATTGACAGACGGCATCTTGATAAGCAAGCGAGAATACCCTGTGAAAATCATTCGGATTAAGATTCTGAAAGCGCAGTGGTTTAGCAGTTGAAGAGATGGAGGATGTCATGTTCTTTGTATGAGCTGAGTTATTGAAGGACCTAAAGTGTGGCCCTATTAATACTAAGCAACGCTGAGATCAACATTTGATAGTTCCTGATGTGCCACTGAGGTTAAATAGGGCACTTTGCCGGCATGCAAAGGAAGCAACTGTTGTTTCATCACATATACCTGAACCAGCAGTTTTCTGCCTTATTTTCCATTCCATCAGTCTTTCTGCAGAAGCGCACATGTAGGATGTACAGTTCCTTGCACAGTCTTCACATTTTGCTGCCTTAAAATTCAAAATGGATTAAAAATTGTAGAACAAAAAATATATATATGTCTTGATTGCCTATGTCTTCACACCCCAGAGGTAATACCTGATGGAAGCACCTTTGGCAGCCATTACAGCTGTGAATCATTTTGAATAAGATTCTACCAACTTTGCACAACTATTAGGGTAACATGTATATTGTTTTTGTAAAAATTGCTTAAGCTCAGTAAATTTGGTTGGGAATCATTGATGGGCACTAATATTCAAACATTGTCTCAGATATTCAAGCAAATTTAAGGCAGGAGTGAGACTAGACCACTCAGGAACACTCAACCCCTCTTGTAAAACAATTCTGGTGTGTCTTTGTCATAAACATTTGTGTAATTGTCTCTATCCCAGGGTTACATTTTCAGAAGACTGAGGCGGGTTTTCCTTTACCTTTTTACCTGGGCTTTGCTTTTTCCATAATTATTTAGATCCTAACAAACTCCCCAATCCCTGCAGATGACAAGCATACCCATAACATGATTCTGCCACCACAATACAATCAATACGTCCTCATTTTGTATTTATTACTAATTTGGAAAATGCTCTAGAATTTTTTTATTTCACTTACAAAGTGTGGAATAGGTTGTGTAGATCAATAATAAACAACATCAAATGTTATCCCTTTTTAGATGTAATTTTAAGGCTCCAAAATGTGAAGATTGTGCAAGGGTTGTGTAGACTTTCACTAGCGACTGTATGTATTACACTGTATGTACTAACTACAGTGTTGAAGAGCGCAATGCAGTCTCGTACCAGGTCGCTCTTGCAAAAGAGATTTGATCTTAGTGAGACTAGCCTTCATAAACTAAATACAAGAAATCTACCAGTTTATGTACTGACATTTTTTTTCATAGAACACTTACTGTGTAGAGATGAGTCAAGATCTAATCATCCTCCCACATTGCTATTTCAACAACAACACTAGAGAATGTTCATTATGTTGAACTTCGATTGCTCTTCATGTGTTTTTGTAGAGATGTTAGGTTGGTAGGAAGCTTGAAAGTACAGCATTTTGATGCTTGAATGGATTCTTCTCTCTCAGTGGTGACCTTGAAGGGACTTAGTGAAAGAGTTTACTTGCAATAGCCTACAAGGCTGCAGGTTTAGAAATAAACTAATGCAACTGAGATAAAAAAGAAGAAAAAATCTCATTCAATGGTACAGTGTTTATAAATATTTGATCTATTTCTCACAGTTAGCATACTCCAGTTCCAAACAGTATGACATTTTACAACATATTCCTCCTTTGTTTGTTGTAGTGGATGTTCTCTAGTGCTAATGGCCTCAGTGTGGAAGCAGGATAACCCCGTGGAGAAAGATGTCAGCGAGAGACGTGGACAATGAGCACATGTATGCTTTCATAATGCACACACCATCATAATGTGCCACGGCTATTGTTCAATCCACCCTGATTGCATGGGTTGCTTTCTGTCCAGTTATTAAAACAGAGTGCTTTCAGACCAGGATGAATGTGAATGGAGACATATGGCCAAGTAGAGCCTGAGGCTTCAAAACACAAAGCAATTCAGAACATATTTAGAATGTTATATTTGATATTATCCTATATCCCATTTGGAAAAGTATAAGTTATTTTTTTACGTACAGTTAGTTTAAGAAATGATGACGAACATGATTTGAAGTGATTATAATTCTTCTTTATGTGAGGAGTTGTAGAGTTAGATTACTGCGTCACAGTATCAATGTCCAGGTCGGGATTATTCACTCTGGACTCCTGCCAGAGGAGATGTACTGTACTGCTAAATAAGTGATTTTTTTCTTCCAAGACAAAGGTAGCCTATTTTGTCCACAGATATTTTCAGCCATTATTGAATGACCTCTGGCCAACCCCTGTTTGCTGTTTTGATGTAGCGTTTGAAATGACAGAATGGCTGGTTGAGGTGAGGGGGATAAGAACAGAGAGAGAGAGAGAGAAAGAAGAAAGGGCTGGTACAGATAGGAGCAGCTGCTCTGAACAAATCTAAGCCTCCTCTGTCAGATATAAATTGAAAGTAATGTCAGCTGTGAGCTCACCTCCACCGTGCCCCTTGTTGGTTCAGGTCTAGCAGGTGCTTTGTCTTCGACAGTTAATCATGTAAGGTATACATACCTTTCCCAGGCTTAGAGCCAACAGATCCTATGATGGATTTTGTCTTCTTCTCAGACTTTTCTCTTTACAGTATTATGCATCCAAACATGCAGTACTTTTTGCATTGTCATCATTCGTTGCACTTATAATAATTACAGTGATTGTATTTTGAGCAAATGAATACCTGTGGCATACTACAAAACGTCAATTGAATTGAATCAACACAGACATACAGAGCCTTCAGAAAGTGTTCACATCTCTTGACTTTTTCTACATTTTGTTGTGTTACAGCCTGAATTCAAAATGGATTAAATGTAGTTTTTTTGTAACTGGTCTACACACACTCCCCCATAATGTCAAAGTGGAATTATGTTTTTCAATGTGTTCACAAATTAATAAAAAATTAAAAGCTGAAATGTCTTGAGTCAGTAAGTATTCAACCCTTTTTATGGCAAGCCTAAATAAGTTCATGGGTAAAGATTTGCTTAAAAAGTCACATAATAAGTTGCATGGACTCACTCTGTGTGCAATACTAGTGTTTAACATGATTTTTGAATGACTACCTCATCTCTGTACCCCATACATACAATTATCTGTAAGGTCCCTCAGTCAAACAGTGAATTTCAAATACAGATTCAACCACAAAGACCAGGGAGGTTTTCCAATGCCTTGCAAAAGGTGCACCTATTGGTAGATTAAAAAAATATATAATTGAATATTTCTTTGAGCATGGTGAAGTTTTTTATTACAGCTTGGATGACCAAGTCCCTACAAAGATAAACGCATCCTTCCTAACTCAGTTGCCGGAGAGGACGGAAACCGCTCAGGGATTTCACCATGAGGCCAACGGTGACTTTAAAACATTTACAGTGTTTAATGACTTTAATTGGATATAACTGAGGATGGATCAACAACATTGTAGTTACTCGACAATACTAACCTAATTGACGGTGTGAAAAGAAGGAAGCCTGTACATACCAAAAATATTCCAAAACATGTATCCTATTTGCAACAAGGCACTAAAGTAATGCTGCAAAAAATTGGCAAAGCAATTAACTTTTTTCCCTGAATACAAAGTGTTATGTTTGGGGCAAATCCAATACAACTGAGGACCACTCTCCATATTTTCAAGCATAGTGGTGGCTGCATCATGTTATGGGTATGCTTGTAATCGTTAAGAACTGGAGAGTTTTTCAGGATAAAAAATAAACGGAATGGAGCTAAGCACAGGCAAAATCCTAAAGCAAAACCTGGTTCAGTCTGTTTCCACCAGACATTGGGAGATGCATTCACCTTTCAGCATGACAATAACCTAAAAAAAACAAGGCCAAATCTATAATGGAGTTGTTTACCAAAAAGACAGTGAATATTCTTGAGTGGCCGAGTTACAATTTTGACTTAAATTTACGAGAAAATCTGTGGCAATACCTGAAAATGCTTGTCTAGCAATGATCAACAACCAATTTGACAGTGCTTGAAGAATTTTGAAAATAATAATGAACAAATGTTGCACAATCCTGGTGTGGAAAGTTCTTAGAGACTTACCCAGAAATACTCACAGCTGTAATCGCTGCCAAAGGTGCTCTTACAAAGTTTTGACTCAGGGGTGTGAATACTTAAGTAAATTAGATATTTCTGTATTTCTTTATCAATAAATTTTCAAAAATTTATAAAAACATGTTTTCACTTTGTCATTATGGGGTATTGTGTGTAGATGGGTGAGAAAAAAATGATTTAATCAATTTTGTATTCAGGCTGTAACACAACAAAATGTGGAATAAGTCAAGGGGTATGAAAACTTTCTGAAAGCACTGTACATGTAATTATTTTTTATAACATAGCTTACACAGCAGGCTAAAGCAGGCTTCCAAATGTGGATAATAAATTGCTCTAGAATGATGTAATGTTCCAAAACAATACTTCTTTGATAAGGGCATGCCTAATGGCCTCAAGTGAAATTATGATTTCATTTGGGTATTTGTTGGCAGTGCATTTGACATCGATGATTATACTTGTTTGTGTATGAGAACCATAGGGAAATTGACTGAAAGAAGCAGATGATAAATCATTATATACTAATGCTTCCTAAATCATTCAAAGCACAAAGAAAACAATTAAGAAATCAAGCCTTTTGATAAGCAATTGTGGCAGCTTTAAAAACAACTTAATCTTAAACTGCCAGTATAGAGGAAGATCTGTTAAGAGAGAGAGTTTACCCAGAATCTGGAATAATGTAGGAAATCCTGTTGGAAGATCTAAACTAAGGATGTAAACAATTGCCTCCTGCCCTGATCTTTCACAATCGCACAGTGACTAGGCCCTCTGAGACCCTGCTGTAAAAAGCTGTAACAGAAGATAAAAGGAGGGGAACATGTGTTGGTTTGTTCTCTTATATTAGCCTGACATACCTAGTTTGAAGATGCTGTAGAGCTTGAGAAAAAGCTTTTTTTAAACTTTGGCATATGATCCATTACATATTGTAGATTAGCTTCCGGTATGCATTGTAATTTGTACCAGAATTAAAACATTGATTGAATATACTGCTCATATATCTTGTTGGCGGATTTGTTATCATTTCATGGCTCTAGCAATGATCCCTTCATTCAACACTGTGATTTATTTCCTACTGGTGAGGGGAAATAGTACTCCTCGAGACCAATTACACCACAAAAAGCAAACTGCTATTCCTATGGAAGTGTGAAAATGGAATAACCTTTAGTTCCAGACATGCTATAGTGTACTGTTGTAATGGGAAATATGTGGCCTATATGACTGGGCCCAGGCTTTAAATGTAATTCCCACATAAACGTCCCATTTACATGAGTACTTCAACAGAATGAAAACAATTGTTAGAATTTCCCCCCTTTGGCAAACGTCTCAAAGGAACCATTCATTTCCCTAGGCTGTGACCTACATAAAGGTGTGCTTCTACAAGCTTTCTCAACAGATCCCACACTAAGTCATCATTACCTAACCCAGCTACACTGGTAATCTGGACAAATTACTGCATGATGGGGCCATTTCAATAAACAAACTAAATGTCTGCATTACGAGAAAAAAAATGGATTGATAGTGACTGTATGTTGAATAAGTCTTCATGCTCCAAACCCATTGTAGATTTGATTGACATGCTGCAAGGCAAAATTGTACCACCTTCACTGCTGTTCTGTTATAAATTGAACTGTAGCAAACATTTATTTTGACATCTTAAACAGGCTCTATGCCAAATGAAAATGTACCGTATAAGAGAAACAAAAACAAGCAGCAAGAGTTGATATTCAGGGACTAGTGTGTAGTTTGTGAAGGTAAGACACAGCACCATGTATGACGGCGTTGCTATTCAAAGCATATAGTATTGTCTTTGCACGACTAGGCCCGGCTCCACTGAGTAATTGAGGTTGAATTGGTTATGCCTGAGGCTAATTGCTAAAACGAATCATTACATGAAATTCATTATGAGCAGGGTTGCCATACCCAGGTGTTATTGAATTCATCTCTCAAATTGACCTGATTTCCAACGATAACAGTCATAACGCCACCAGATAGAAATAGAACAGAGAAATGATGTTGCTGCTTCATTCTCACCTGCTGCTCTTTCACATTTCACTTAAAACACAACAGGTGAAATAGTACCTACGGTAGCCTGAGTTGATCTGCACAGATGGGAAGCTTTGTCTTTGTTTTCAACTGAATCGTCAATTGCATTCCTTATTTAGGAGTGTTTTGTTCTTAATTTCTTAGGAATACGTGATCTCAGTTTTGTTGATTCAGATGCCTTTTACGTCAAAGGAGATGCAGAGGTTCTACAAGAGGAAAACGTTTTGTCCAGCTGACGTGACATGTTGTAATGCTCTTCCAGTACAGTTGACCACCTACTCCTTCTTTTTGGCTTCTTTTGTAAATTGAGAGAGACATCTCAGGCCTACATGTGGCCCACTGAGAGAGACATCTCAGGCCTACATGTGGCCCACTGAGAGAGACATCTCAGGCCTACATGTGGCCCACTGAGAGAGACATCTCAGGCCTACATGTGGCCCACTGAGAGAGACATCTCAGGCCTACATGTGGCCCACTGAGAGAGACATCTCAGGCCTACATGTGGCCCACTGAGAGAGACATCTCAGGCCTACATGTGGCCCACTGAGAGAGACATCTCAGGCCTACATGTGGCCCACTGAGAGAGACAGGATCTCTATGATGATGCTCTAGTGGATTACATTCAACCTCTAGGTAGACAAGCCTTCAAATCCTCACAGAGAAATATGCAGCAACGTAAAGGGTTTGCCCTGCCAAACACGAAGAAGTAATTTTCTGCAAGAGAACAATTTCGATCTGTTTACGTTTTTCCCCTTCAATAGGTCTGCTTGGATGAGATTGTTTGAAATTTCTCTTTTAAGAGCCTGGTATTAAAGTCAGGAGAAGGCACCATGACATCGGTGCATGAAATAGTTTCTATTCATTCTGAAAGCAAGATTGATAAGAGTGCAACCGCACACCTCGAGACCAGTTAAACAGAAGAAAAAATGAAATTAATGAGACGACAAGGCGAAGACAGAAAAAAATTGTTGATCTGATGCACCTTCCTGCTTATTTTGGATTATCTGGAGTCACAAACTCCAGACTCCTATTTCCAACACTGTAATCTTGAATTAATAATTTCCTCCAAACTTTCAAAGGCACTGTTCCCGTTTTGTGAACATCTCTCCGCATCTACATCAAAATGATGTTGTTGTCACTTTGGAGGAACTTTAGCATTTTATCTCTGTCGCTAAAATGTGAATGTTGATGCACAGTTGACAATGTCATTCCTTATTTACTTACTCCAAATGTTTCTGTCATTCACAGATTGATCCTAAGGTTGCCTTCCCCCGACGCGCTCAACCTAAGGTAAGAGCAAACCACCTCACTTAGTATTAGTGATACTAACTGACCAGTCAGCCTCATTCTCTAAATCTATTTTCTTTATTAGCAACAGGACTCCTTTCATTTTCCCCACTCGTGTGTCATTATGGAAAAAGCATTCCAAAGGCACTTGTGCTATGAGCTTGGGACCACTTCCTGCACAGTTGGAAGGCCACTTCCATGGTCAGCAGTCATTTCCCCTATGCTGATGCCAATTTTACCAAAACGAACCAATAACAAAATAGTGGGGATATTTGACATGTAGGTAACTTATTAATGATGACAGTATCATATCTTTCATAATGGCTTAATCCTGGCTCGGTTACTGGTTGTCTTCTGTGTGCAACACACACACACACACACACACACACACACACACACACACACACACACACACACACACACACACACACAGTGTGTTAAGGTGGTGTTGGTGATCATGATGTAGCTACAGTGGTGAGAGGTGTGCTCTTTATCCCCTCTGACTGGCTCTGGGTTAGAGGGGAGTGCCTTTAGTCCAATTGTGTGCTCCTCACATCAGACCTTTTAGACCTGAAACGGGTAGAGATCAATAATGTATTTTTCTCCTTCCCACCGGCTCACAGAGAGGTGTTGTTACTGAGCGGTTCTGGTCTCAAATGGGGAATTGGCAGTGAAAGCTTTCAAAGCCAGAACACATGGTGTCTTACGGGTATCGGCATATGGTTGAGAAACTACCAGCTCTTTTTCTCCTCTCCCTCATTTGCCTGTTTGTCACTTAAACCTTTTATTTTCCTCGGCTTGTTCCTGAACATAAAACAAATAAAACACATCAAAAACAACCGACATGTTTTGCTTCTGGATTTTGGGATTTCAGTTGAAAGGGAAGCTAGCTCCTCCCTGGAAGACATAGCTGTTGTGCTTATTATTTTATGCTTTTTACAACAATATGCTCTGTTTAGCTGGGACCAACATGTAAGAGAACGGAATCGCTCAGAAATACATGAATTGTTCTCACACACTTATAAACATCCAGTGTCATTATGAAGGTAGGTTACATCACTAGAAGAAAACAATGACTACTAAACAGAATTGCTACAGTAGTACAGAAAATACCTGTCGTTGAGATGTTTTAGAAAACGGCAGGCTCTAGGGCAAGCTCATTAGAGGAGAAAATGGCTTTTATTTGTTTTAGTATTATGCAAGAGAATGTGGATTTCAAAGTATCTCAAAGAAATAGGATTAAGGCAGATAGATTAGCATTTCATGGCTTTCTCCTTCATATTTAATTGATTTAAGGCCTTTATAAGCAGTCTGGGTCTGAGGTTGCCATTTAGAAAGCACTTTCTGTCTTGAATTTGTCATCGTTTCTTCCCCCCACCTTCTTCTCCAGCCGGCTGCTTGTTGCTGTTGTTTAACAGGCCTGTCCTCAGTGAGAGATGGGCTTCTATGGGGCCGGCTGCTAGGGCAGGCTACAGGTGCTCAATGGCGCTGGGTTGTTGAGAGACCAATCGGTTTTGGTTTCCTCCTGGTTTTACTCCACCCCCTATCTACCCTGCACTGTTGCATATTGTGTACAGTACTGTTACTGTGCCTTAAGCGATTGTAGATTTTGTAGAGAGAGTTAAGTAGCCTACATCTACATGTATCTCCCCAGGTACTTCAGACATTGGCCTTAGTGCTATTATAATGCACCCAGTTTCCTATATGATTAAATACAGTGCATGAATATATAGGGGCCCCAATTATGTTAGAATTGTTCTACCTGGTCACACATGGATCTCCTACTGTCTTGAGCCAATAGATCTGCACAGCGTGATGTCTGTGTGAGGTGAACGGAGGGGTTAGGTATGAGAGAGCGATGGACAGGTGCTGTCCCTCTCTGTTCTCATCCTTTGTGGAGCGGTTCTCTTTGTGTTTTCACAGGAACATGGAAACTGGGGGCTGGTGACTGCCTGGTGTGTTTAGAAACCAAGGTGACGGTTGCTGCCCACATCGCTAAAGATTGGTTTCTCAGCTGTCCATGTCGTTACCGATACCGTCGCTGCCGCTGTTGTTGTTGCTGCGCTGCTGCTGTTGTTGTTGTTTTCACACTGCGGAATCACAGACAATCATAGCGTGTACCAACATGATTTTAATTGGCCACTTCTCTGGTAGATGAGCTCTGATGGCTTGTTATGGAAATGAAAGGAAGGAGCTGGGCCACTCAGAGAAGACGAGCAGCGCAGCTTAACCCCTTCTTTTCTGCCGGGCCGTCTCACCAGGGGCTGTTTGCCTCATTAGGCTTCACTAGCAGCCACTAGTCGCCACATCAATGGCAGTCATTGGACTGCACTGATGAGACAAGCCTCTCTGTACTGTACACAAATAGATATGTTCTGGATGTACTGAACAGTGGGAGCTAGACTCTAAAGGAACTTGAAGGAGTAATACTGTTTACTTGGGTTGACAATCACAAAGTTTTATTTGGTGCTGAATTATATGTATATTTTAATCAGGAAGAGGAAGTAACCTTCAAATGTTGACTGCAGCTAACAAAGCGTACCGTAGTAGGCCTGAGTGGAAATGGATCTAGGTTATCAGTCATAAATACCATCAAAGCAGTGGCCCAGATTTCCCCTTCTGTCTGTGTGCGTGTCCGCTGTGTACTCTGCCTGCCTCTCTCTCTTTCTGCTACTGCTGAGGGACTTCTACTGCTGGTGATAGAGGGAAGGGGGAGGCTAGAGGGTCTAGAATAGATTCACTTTTGTCTGGTTCTGGTCCCCCACCTCTTTCTGAGGGATTTGTTGTGTGCTTAATGTTCTGAGTTGGAGAAAAGCTCCCAGGTGTCCCGTGGTGCTGGAGCTAGGGACAAACGTGTTGCTGAGAGAGAAAACTCCTTGCCAAGTTTTTAATGAAGTCCAAAGGTGACACTGTGTGAAGTACAGTACAGACAGAGCCCCCCTTATAGATACGCACACACGCACACGCACACACACAACCAAAGACACAGAACAACAATTATGTAAGATGCGCACACACACAGACAGACAGACATGCACACACACACACACACACACACACACACACACACACACACACACACACACACACACACACACACACACACACACACACACACACACACACACACACACACACACACACACATTCCCTCAGAGAAACACACACACACACACACACACACACACACACACACACACACACACACACACACACACACACACACACACACACACACACACACACACACACACACACACACACACACACACACTCCTTCACAAACACACACACACACACACACACTCCTTCACAAACACACACACACACACACACACACTCCCTCACAGAAACACAAACACACACACACTCCCTCACAGAAACACACACACACTATTGGGAATGCTTGCCAAATGAGAGAGGCCCAGGAGTGCAGTTCTCTACCCCAATGCCAATTAAGAAACCTGCACAAGGGCTGCTCTCCTACATTCTCTCCATTCTTACTTTCTTTTTTTCTCTGTTTCTCCCTCTCTGTCTCTCTCCTCTCCCTCCATCTCTTCCTCTTCTTTTCATTCTGGACAGCCTCACAAAGCCTGGTGAATCCGCTGTTACGCCTCACTCAGATATGTTGTTTTTCTTTAGGTGATTTTAGTATTATAATCTTCTCCATCTCAGAATGATTTTCATTTCAACTGACACAGCTGACTGCTGGGAATTTGAAACCATGGCTGCCAGCTACTCTAAATGTCCATATGAGTTTATTAAAAGCGCTAGATTCCCTGTTCAAACTCAGTCGTGCACCACTGCCAGAGTTTGAAAGAACATTCAAGGACAAAAGTCCTTTATATAGAACAGAATACTTTATAGAACAGAATACATCATATTGAGCATATCTTTATATGCCATTAGCAGACACTTATCCAAAGCAACTTATAGACGTGTTGAATCCACTATCCTGGCATTGCAAGCACCATGCACTTCCAACTGAGCTACAAAGGACCAGATCTCTATGTACATGTGTATCTCTCGGTATATCTCTATGTATATCTCTATGTATATCTCTATGTGCATGTATATCTCTATGTATATCTCTATGTATATCTCTATGTATATCTCTATGTACATGTATATTATCTCTATGTATAGCTCTATGTACATGTATATCTCTATGTATAGCTCTATGTACATCTCTATGTACATGTATATATCTATGTACATCTCTATGTACATGTATATCTCTATGTATATGTCTATTAGAGGTCGCCCGATTATGATTTTTCAACACCGATACCGATTATTGGAGGACCAAAAAATGTCGATACCAATTAATCGACCGATTTTTTTATTTTTATATATACATATATTTGTAATAATGACAATTACAAAAATACTGAATGAACACTTATTTTAACTTAATATACTACATCAATAAAATAATTTTAGTCTCAAATAAATAATGAAACATGTTCAATTTGGTTTAAATAATGCAAAAACAAAGTGTTAGAGAAGAAAGTAAAAGTGCAATTTGTGCCATGTAAGAAAGCTAACATTTAACTTCCTTGCTCAGAACATGTGAAAGCTGGTGGTTCCTTTTAACATGAGTCTTCAATATTCCCAGGTAAGAAGTTTTAGGTTGTAGTTATTATAGGACTATTTCTCTCTATACCATTTGTATTTCATATACCTTTGACTATTGGATGTTCTAATAGGTACTTTAGTATTGCCAGCCTAATCTCGGGAGTTGATAGGCTTGAAGTCATAAACAGCGCAATGCTTGAAGCACAGCGAAGAGCTGCTGGCAAATGCAGGAAAGTGCTGTTTGAATGAATGCTTACGAGCCTGCTGCTGCCTAACACCGCTCAGTCAGACTGCTCTATCAAATCATAGACTTAATTATAATATAATAACACACAGAAATACGAGCCTTAGGTCATTAATATGGTAAAATCCGTAAACTATCATTTCGAAAAACAAAACGTTTATTTCAGTGAAATACGGAACCGTTCCGTATTTTATCTAACGGGTGGCATCCCTAAGTCTAAATATTGCTGTTACATTGCACAACCTTCAATGTTATGTCATAATTATGTACAATTCTGGCAAATTAATTACGGTCTCTGTTAGGAAGAAATGTTCTTCACACAGTTCGCAATGAGCCAGGCGGCCCAAACTGCTGCATATATATACCCCGACTCTGCTTGCACAGAACGCAAGAGAAGTGACACAATTTCCCTAGTTAAACGAAATTCATGTTAGCAGGCAATATTAACTAAATATGCAGGTTTAAAAATATATACTTGTGTATTGATTTTAAGAAAGGCATTGATGTTTATGGTTAGGTACACATTGGTGCAACGACAGTGCTTTTTTCGCGAATGCGCTTGTTGAATCACCCATTTGGCGAAGTAGGCTGTGATTCAATGATAAATTAACAGGCACCACATCGATTATATGCAACGCAGGACAAGCTAGATAAACTAGTAATATCATCAACCATGTGTAGTTAACTAGTGATTATGTTAAGATTGATTGTTTTTTATAAGATAAGTTTAATGCTAGCTAGCACCTTACCTTGGCTCCTTGCTGCACTCGCATAACAGGTAGTCAGCCTGCCAAGCAGTCTCCTCGTGGAGTGCAATGTAATCGGCCATGATCGGTGTATAAAAATGCCGATTACCGATTGTTATGAAAACTTGAAATCGGCCCTAATTGATCGGCCATACCGATTAATCGTTCGACCTCTAATGTCTATGTATATCTCTATGTACATGTATATATCTATGTATATCTCTATGTACATCTCTATGTATATATCTATGTATATCTCTATGTA
This sequence comes from Salvelinus namaycush, assembly GCF_016432855.1. Classification (NCBI taxonomy): domain Eukaryota; kingdom Metazoa; phylum Chordata; class Actinopteri; order Salmoniformes; family Salmonidae; genus Salvelinus; species Salvelinus namaycush. The sequence goes on along the minus strand of NC_052318.1, from coordinate 37,179,431 downwards.
CATGTATATCTCAATGTATATCTCTATGTACATGTATCTCTCTCTCTATATATATATATCTATGTATATCTCTGTACATGTATATCTCTATGTACATGTATATCTCTATGTATATATCTATGTATATCTCTATGTATATATCTATGTATATCTCTATGTACATGTATATCTCTATGTATATGTATATCTCTATTTATATCTCTGTGTACATGTATATCTCTATGTATATGTATATCTCTATTTATATCTCTGTGTACATGTATATCTCTATGTACATGTATATCTCTATGTATATCTCTATGTACATGTATATCTCTATGTATATCTCTATGTACATGTATATCTCTATGTATATCTCTATCTTACATGTTTTCACATTGGATGATAGTAGGTCAATTTCCATTTCTCCAAGACTAGAGCCAGTCATCTACCAACAGAAACACAACCTCACTGTTACTATGTGTATTTATGTTTTTCCTCCACGTAAATGCACTTCTGAAATGGGTTTTTACAACCGACGGGAAGTGCATTGACTTTTCACTAAAAACAAGAAACAATCCGATAGCTGGCAAAGCTAACTTGGATCAGGGCAAGGGAAAAGTCAATCAATCAGTGTTCAGTTGATGGGATTGCTTTATCGCTACCTCCCTCTAACCTCCTGGTGAAAAAGGTTTGTACCCGAGACAAACACCCCCCCCCAGATAGAGGGCTACATGGAGAGATGTTTTTTCCCGTTGGTAATGGATGTGTGGGGTATCAGGAGATGTGTTTAAATCCCTGACCCTACACTGTTCCAGCTTTGAATGGCCTCAATGAAACTGGCCCAGACAAGAATGAGGCCAAAGCCCAGGCAGGTAGCCTAGTGGTTAGAGCATTGGACAAGTAACTGAAAGGTTGCTAGATCGAATCCCCGAGCTGACAAGGTAAAAATCTGTCATTCTACCCCTGAACAAGGCAGTTAACCCACTGTTCCTAGGCTGCCATTGTAAATAAGAATTTGTTCTTAACTGACTTGCCTAGTTAAATAAAGGTTCAATTAAAAATAAATAAATAAAATATAATATGAATGACTGTTTGTTGGGTGGTCAGACAGAATCACCAAAAGACTGTCAGAAGAGACTCAAACAGTCAAAGCACTGCTGTTTGATTGATGCTGTTTTCTCTTCTACTCGTTGTAATTGTATAATATGTATCATGTCTGTGTGTGTGAGAGTGGGCATATGTTGTTATTCTGAATTAACTATATGCTTGTCTTTGTGTTTAGCCTGTATGTGCAGTACAGTATATGACTGTGTTCTCTGTGTCCTGCTGGCTCCTGAGTGTTGGCCCATTTCCCCTCCTCTCCTCTCCCTAGCCTGGTTTCTTTGCTGTGGGTTGAGGGTAATTAGGTTTGGTGGGGTGGGGGTGGGGGGGGTTCAGGGCCATGTTGTGTACTTATCAATGGCAGCAGACAGGAGAGAGGGGAGGGAGGGAGGGCAGAGAGGACAGAGGGCTGCAGGAGCCTGGCTCTGCTAAACCTGATGCTGACTGACAGTAATGAGAAGACTCAGGCCAGCCAGGATTGAGACTAGCTGCCCCCCTCAACCCAACTCAACCCCTCTCATCACTACTAACACAGCCCTATCAAAGCCCTCATTTTATATGACAAACATGCACACCTGCACACACATTGATTGCGCCGCCCCTCCCCAACCCCACCATATCTCCATTCACCTAGGATTCTTCAACTCTCACTGATTGGTAGATTACAGCTTGTTGTTTGAGCACCTCTATTTGACCGATGAAGGCAAATTTACATGTTATGACAGTACTGACACATAGTTACAGCCTGGCTGTTCTGCAGTGTCTTAGGTTTGCACTCACGTTGCTACTGAATTACGCAGAGAAGGCCCCAGCGGCACAGTCTCGCATGGCATTGTGGGAGACGGAGTGGGGGGTAGATTAGTTCCAGGGTCGGAGGCAGACAGGAAGAGCCAGATGGAATCTGGGAGCTGAGAGCTGAGAGCTGAGAGCTGAGACAGTGTTCTGTTCTGCAGTGAGGAAAGGGGCCTAGTGGGACAGAGACAGAACAGAGCTCACCCAGTCAGTCTCTGGCCAGAGAGCACCACATTCCTGGAGGCCTGACCCCACTGTGGCGTCTCCCTGGCCTGGCGGGGAGCCTCTGGCCTGGGGCACGGGATAGCCAGGGAAGGGCCTAAGTGGCCTGGGTGACCACACATTCTCTGCCTCTGACACACAGAAATAAACAGCCCTGCCGATGCAACAAACAAGTAGATATTTGTCATCCCCTGTCCTGGGCTCGGCTTTTGTTATGATCGTTTTTGGGAGGGGGGTGGGTATTTGTCACACCTGAAGACTAGACACAGCTGTGCTGCCAGTAATTATCAATTTTCTGCTACACTCGTCTCGAGAAGTGATTTAAGTCCTTCGTTGAGCGAAATCTCTGCGGCTTCAATCCTACCCAGACACACAACACTGCTCCCCACAACCATTTAAAATAAATGCAGCATTAAAGTTGTAAAATAAATTATATGAATGTATTTCTAACCCAGAATGTATTAGAGAAGATTTGAATAATCTTAAAAGGCCTTGCGGTATGCTCTGCCTAGTATGTTGCCTCTGCAGTGACCTTCATGTTTGACCTTGACTCTTATCTCTTTCAATTTGTATTCCAAGGGGCTTCCCCTCATGTAAATAAGAAGTACCACACCATAGCACTTCAGCTAAACTATTTTCAGAACAGAACATCTTTACTTTTCATCTGATCCTCTCGGCGTAGTGTTAGTCAGAGACCAACATTCAGGACCCAGGATGGATCTTCTTCTGGTTTCTGGCTGATGTAACGCTGATGGCCTATTAGAGCACCTTTGGAAGAGTGGACAATTATCTTACTCTGCCCATGCGTTCACTCTCCAACACGCTGCTGTGGCAGTAGCTGAGACTGTAGCTGAGACTGTGCAGGCAACTAGGACTGCAGTGTTATTTGCAGGATCCAAGTTATCATGGCTCTAAAAAGCTAACTCTTCCATCTATACAATAGCAACACATCCTCTGCCCTCATCTGCTTTCACCTTTCTGATTCAGATTCCTTTCAGACTTCATTACGTTTTTTCCAACCAATGTCTGTCAATATTATAACCAGCAGAATTTTGGTCCAACTAAATTGTTTCACTGCAACTAAATTGGGTAGATTGATGCGTTAGCCTATTTGATGGGAGGACTGTTTGAAATCCATATTTAGTTGTGTTTTGACTTTCTATTCTTTGATAAATCCTCCGTATGGAACTATTTATCCTCCCATGTAATATTGAACAGACATGTGTACCTCTAAATGTTGAATAACCTCGAACTTCAAACGACTGTCTCAGTAGAACATGAATTCAGAATGAATTTTAATCCCATCCACATATGAATATTCATAAAGTAGACTTTGGATGTTTTACTGTGCCACTGTCATTTTTAGCCAAAGCAATCTTTAACTTATGAAACATTAAGGTATGCCTATTGCTGTAATATTTAACAGAGCTGTCTGCCTTATGCTTACACAACATGGAAGAGCTCTTTCGCCCCCCCCCCTCTGCTCCGTGCTTGCTGAAACAGCTGATCTGCCACTGAGTCCCTGACTAAAGCCCAGTGATGCCGCTCAGAGGAGCACAAACGCTGGAGGGGGAAAGCTTAGCTCTTTTAGAGCATTGCATATAAATCCCCCTCTCAAACAAAACACAGTCAATTCCCAAGAGGTTCCAAATTGGCCAAACTAAACAAATGAATGGGATAAAGTGAACCCACTCGTTGACATGTCCTTTATAGCTACTGCTACCAGAGAGCCCTGGGTACCGAGGATGGAGGGAAGGAGAGGAGGGGGAGGTGGGATAGGAGGGTAGGGGAGCTCAAGGCCCTCTGTAGTGTTGTGGTCTTCAGAGATAGGTTGACTTGTCCATGAAGTAGTCCTGACCTGTAATGCCCTTGTAGCAGATGCCCTAGTTCTGCAGCCGCACCGGCCTGTGTGTGTGTGTGTGTGTGTGTGTGTGTGTGTGTGTGTGTGTGTGTGTGTGTGTGTGTGTGTGTGTGTGTGTGTGTGTGTGTGGTGTGTGTGTGTGTGTGTGTGTGTGTGTGTGTAGTGTGTGTGTTGCATGCTCTGTCCGTTCACAGCCCCCAGTGTTGGAGCTTTTATCTACCTGGGTGGCTGGCGGTCTCTCTCCTCCTTCTCCTTACGCTGCTTGCCTACTCGTGCTAGTTTTGTTTCCTCTCCCCTTTATTGAAATTCACATATCTTTCTCCTTCATGCATCTTGCTAGGGGCAGGCTTTTGTGTGATGAGTATGTGTGTGCTTGCTGTGTGTGTGTGTTTTGTTTGAGGCCTGGCAGAAATGTTTTTTTTGGTTCCGTCTAATCGTGACTTATAACGGACAGCTCCTCACTGACACACCACTCCCCTCCCTAGCCCCCTATGTTCCTCTCACTCTCCACCTATCAAGGCGAGACCCAGATGCAGACACAGGAGGCAGATGGTTGGAGTTTAAGATGTTTAATAAATCCAAAGGGAATAGGCAAGAGAATGGTCGTGGACAGGCAAAAGGTCATAACCAGATCAGAGTCCAGGAGGTACAGAGTGGCAGAGAGGCTCGTGGTCAAGGCAGGCAGAATGGTCAGGCAGGTGGGTACAGAGTCCAGAAACAGGCCAGGGTCAAAACCGGGAGGACTAGAAAAAGGAGAATGCAAAAAGTAGGAGAACGGGAAAACGCTGGTTGACTTGGAAACATACAAGACGAACTAGCACAGAGAGACAGGAAACACAGGGATAAATACACTGGGGAAAATAAGCGACACCTGGAGGGGGTGGAGACAATCACAAGGACAGGTGAAACAGATCAGGGCATGACACCCCCTCTTTCTCAGTATCTGTCTCTTCCTTTCTACTGTATCCCCACTCACTTTTTAATAGTCACACTCCCTGTCTCCCTTGTTCGCTCCCTCTCATCCTTTCACTCTCCTCCTTTCTCTTTCTCACCCCCCTGTTCTCCTCGTTTGCATCAGCTTGATAAATCTGAAGCTAAATTTAGAGGCATTTCTTCTCCGCAAAAAATACATTACTGGCTCTCAGAGCGGGAGAGAGAGAGAGAGAGAGAGAGTGTGCGAGTACAGCAGGAATGACAGAGGAGAGGAGAGAGAGACTCCAGCCCCTGCCTCTTCCCTCTTCCCCTCCCACAAAACTGTCTTTACACATCAGTAGTTCAGAATGTGTAAGTTAGTTTGACTACTGCCTACTTGCTACTGGATTTCATTGGACAGTATTTGTAGATGAAGGTATGAACTTAGAGTGCTGCCGGCCTGAAGTTTAAGCAAAGGTAAATGCAGACTTGGTTGTCTAGATCCTGGTTGTCTAGATCCTGGTTGTCTAGATCCTGGTTGTCTAGACCCTGGTTGTCTAGTTCCTAGTTGTCTAGATCCTGGTTGTCTAGATCCTAGTTGTCTAGATCCTGGTTGTCTAGATCCTGGTTGTCTAGATCCTGGTTGTCTAGTTCCTAGTTGTCTAGATCCTGGTTGTCTAGATCCTGGTTGTCTAGATCCTGGTTGTCTAGATCCTGGTTGTCTAGATCCTGGTTGTCTAGTTCCTATTTGTCTAGATCCTGGTTGTCTAGATCCTGGTTGTCTAGATCCTGGTTGTCTAGATCCTGGTTGTCTAGATCCATTACATTAATGCTGATCAATTAGGCCTAATCTCCTGCTGAGACTCCTTCATACCTTATTAGGTATAGTGTACCTTATATAATACCTTATACTTGACAGGACATGGGTGATGTCATACGGTAAGGCTGATACATTTCTTCATGCCCTTTATCCTGACTCGCCCCATATGAAATGTCTCTGGTGACCTTCACCATGAAAAGGGGGCATATCCAAATTCACAAGGATTTCTTCGACCGTATTTGCACAGAGTTAGTGTGCCATCACTATGTTGAGTAGTGCTGTGCTACATAAGACTATATAGACTGGTCTGGCCCAGTTTCTAATGGAATAGTGGAATTACTCCCTAATTCTGCTTGGAGTGCTTTTACTCCTTCTCCATTAGTATGTTTTGATAATGCTGGGTAGAACTCCATGCTTTGATTGGGATATATTTGAAAATCCCAGGACGCCCACATTGCATCAATAACGGAAGCACCTTGGTACACCAGCGTTTTAGAGGCAATTACTGTGAGATCGATAGAAAAGAGGCTTGCAGTAACAGAGGGATCTAGTGGAACAACATTGGTTGTGTGTGTGGGCGTGTGCGTTGGTGCGTGTGCACTGTAGACTCAGGCAGACCCTATCAGCCAGGGCCAGAACCCAGCCGTGGAGCTAGCTGCATGAGCTTCACACTGAGTGGAGATCAAAGTGATGGCCAGTGCAGCTGAACTAACAACAACAGGCAGGCCTTCAGAATGGGTCTAAACACGCATGTAGGAAACAGTCTCCCTGTCTGGCTTCTCATGAAGAATTTGTAACCCACATAAGTGTTTTGGTTCTCATGCCCTGTTAAGTCTTAAAATAAACAACTTGTATATATCTTGAAAACGTGATTGCTGACATACAAAACATTTTGGGACTATATCAACAATGGACTAATGAAACAAATACCAAAAGATAGTTTTTTTTTATTTTTTTTATGCTGCTGAGCTATCTAGCTAGGTGCAAAAATCACAGGATACCACTGTTCATGAATCAGCATAAATTTAATGTAAAACAAATCACTGTCTGTACAGTTTATATAGTTGGAGGCTTAAACAACCACTGACCTTATCTTTGTACTAAAGCACTTTATGTTTCCAGTGGTTTCCCTTACCCTGTATATACTGTATACTATTGATGGGCTGATTCAGTGGACATTACTCACCCTCCTCTCTATAGCAGCTCTGGCAGCTGGGTAATGGTCTGCACACTAGAAAACTGGCCTCTCTCACTCTCTTTCTGTCCTCTCTCTCTCTCCCTCTCTGTCTTTCACCCTGTCTTTCTCTCTCTCTCCCCTCTCTCTCCCCTCTCTCTCTCCTCTCTCTCTCCTCTCTCTCTACCCTCTCTCTATCTCTCTCTCACTATCTGTCTCTCTCTCTCTTGCAATTCATTTCAAAGGGCTTTATTGGCATGGGAACATATGTTTACATTGCCAAAGCAAGTGAAATAGATAATAAACAAAAGTTAAATAAACAATAAAAAATTAACAGTAAACATTGCACTCACAAATTTCAAAAGAATAGACACATTTCAAATGTCATATTATGGCTATGTACAGTGTTGTAACAATATGCAAATAGTTCAGGTACAAAAGGGAAAATAAATAAACATAAATATGGGTTGTATTTACAATGGTGTTTGTTCTTCACTGGTTGCCCTTTTCTTGTGGCAACAGGTCACAAATCTTGCTGTGATGGCCCACTGTGGTATTTCACCTAATAGATATGGGAGTTTGTCAAAATGTGATTTATTTTTGAATTCTTTGTGGGTCTGTGTAATCTGAGGGGAAATATGTGTCTCTAATATGGACATGCATTTGGCAGGAGGTTAGTGCAGCTCAGTTTCCACCTCATTTTGTGGACAGAGTGCACATAGCCTGTCTTCTCTTCAGAGCCAGGTCTGCCTACTGCCGGCCTCTCTCAATAGCAAGGCCATGCTCACTGAGTCTGTACATAGTCAAAGCTTTCCTTAATATTGGGTTAGTCACAGTGTTCAGGTATTCTGCCACTGTGTACTCTTTGTTCAGGGCCAAATAGCATTCTAGTTTGCTCAGTTTTTTGGTAAATTCTTTCCAATGTGTCAAGTAATTATCTTTTTGTTGGGTCTAATTGTGTTGCTGTTGCTGTCCTGGGGCTCCTCTCCAGGACCAGCTTGCTTAGGGGACTCTTCTATAGGTTAATCTCTCTGTGGGTGATGGCTTTGTTATGGAAGGTTTGGGAATCACTTCCTTTTAGGTGGTTGTAGAATTTATCAGCACTTTTTTAGTTTTTTGATAATTAGTGGGTATTGGCCTAATTCTTCTCTGCATGGATTATTTTGTGTTTTACGTTGTACATGGATGATGTTTTTGCAGAATTCTGCATGCAGTCTCAATTTGGTGTTTGTCCCATTTTGTTAATTCTTGGTTGGTGAGCAGACCCCAGACCTCACAACCATAAAGGGCAATGGGTTCTATAACTGATTCAAGTGTTTTTAGCCATATCCTAATTGGGATGTCAAATTTTATGTTCCTTTTGATGGCGTAGAAGGCCCTTCTTGCCTTGTCTCTCAGATCGTTCACAGCTTTGTGGAAGTTACCTGTGGTGCTGATGTTAAGGCCGAGGTGGGTATAGTTTTTTGTGTGCTCTAGGGCAACGGTGTCAAGATAGAATTTGTATTTGTGGTCCTGGCAACTGGACCTTTTTTGGAACACCATTATTTTTGTCTTACTGAGATTTACTGTCAGGGCCCAGGTCTGACAGAATCTGTGCAGAAGATCTAGGTGCTGTTGTAGGCCCTCCTTAGCTGGGGACAGAAGCACCAGATCATCAGCGAACAGTAGACATTTGACTTCTGAATATAGTAGGGTTAGGCCGGGTGCTGTAGACTGTTCTAGGGCCCTCGCCAATTCATTTATATATATGTTGAAGAGGGTGTGGCTCAAGCTGCCGCCCTGTCTCACCCCACGGCAGTGGAAATAAATGTTTTTGTTTTTATTTATTTTTTACCGCACACTTGTTGTTTGTGTACATGGATTTTATGATGTTGTATGTTTTTCCACCAACACCGCTTTCCATCAATTTGTATAGCGGGCCCTCATGCCAAATTGAGTCAAAAGCTTTTTTGAAATCAACAAAGCATGAGAAGACTTTGCCTTTGACTTGGTTTGTTTGTTTGTCAATTATGGTGTGCAGGGTGAATATGTGGTCTGTCGTACGGTAATTTGGTGAAAAGCCAATTTGACATTTGCTCAGTACATTGTTTTCACTGAGGAAATGTACAAGTCTGTTGCTAATGATAATGCAGAAGATTTTCCCAAGGTTGCTGTTGACGCATATCCCGCGGTAGTTATTGGGGTCAAATTTGTCTCCACTTTTGTGGATTGGGGTGATCAGTCCTCGAGTTCCAAATATTGGGGAAGATGCCAGAGCTGTGGATGATGTTAAAGAGGTTAAGTATAGCCAATTGGAATTTGTGGTCTGTATATTTTATCATTTCATTTAGGATACCATTAACACCACAGGCCTTTTTGGGTTGGAGGGTTTGTATTTTGTCCTGTAGTTCCTTCAATGTAATTGGAGAATCCAGTGGGTTCTGGAAGTCTTTAATAGTCTTTAATTTATCATGTATATGTTTTTGCTCTTTATTCTTTGTTATAGAGCCAATTAAGATTGGAGAAGTGGTTTATCCATACATCTCCCTTTTGGATAGATAACTCTTCGTGTTGTTGTTTGTTTAGTGGGTTCCTATTTTCCCAGAAGTGGTTAGATTCTATGGATTCTTCAATTACATTGAGATGATTTCTGACATGCTGTTCCTTATTTTTCCATGTTGTATTTCAGAATTGTTTTAGTGATTCACCATGGACTCAGGTTTTCTTGGTCTCTATGTTTTTGGTTGGATAGGTTTCTCAATTTCTTTCTTAGATTTTTGCATTATTCATCAACCCATTTGTCATTTTTTTTAGGTTGTCTGCTTGAAATTGTTTGATTTGTTTGGGAAGCTGAAAGGTCAAATATAGTTTTTAGGCTTTCTACTGCCAAGTTTATACCTTCACTATAACAGTGAAAAGTTTTGTCCAGGAAGTTGTCTAGAAGGGATTGAATTTGTTGTTGCCTTATTGTTTTTTAGTAGGTTTCTACACTACATTCCTTCCATCTATAGCATTTCTTAATATTGTGCTGTTCCTTTGGCTTTGATGCCTCATGATTATTGCTCTGTTCAAGTAGACTGTGATTTTGCTGTGATCTGATGTTAACTGTGAACGCTCTGAGAGACTCTGGGTTGATGTCAGTGATTAAAGTAATCTACAGTACTACTGCCAAGGGATGAGCTGTAGGTGTACCTACCATAGCGGTCTCCTCAAAGCCTACTATTGACTATGTACATACCCAGCGTGCAACAGAGCTTCAGGAGTTGGGTCCCAATTTTTCTTGGTTGTTTTGTTATAGTTGTGTCTATGGGGGCATATTTGGGAGGGAATACTGTCACCTCCAGGTAGGTATTTGTCCCCCTGTGTGCTGAGAGTGTCAGGTTCTTGTCCAGTTCTGGCATTTAGGTCACCACAGACTAGTACATGTCCCTGGGCCTGGAAATGGTTGATCTCCCCCTCTAGGATGGAGAAGGTGTCATCGTTAAAGTATGGGGATTCTATTGGGGGGCTATAGGTAGCACACATTAGGACATATTTCTCTGTTGAGATCATTTCCTTATTTATTTCTAGCCAGATGTAAAATGTTCCTGTTTTGACTAATTTAATAGTGGGTTAGGTCTGCTCTATACCAAATGAGCATACCCCCTGTGTCCCTTCCCTGTTTCACACCTGGTAGTTTGGTGGATGGGACTACCAGCTCTCTGTAACCTAGAGGGCAACCAGTGCGTCCGTCTCCTCTATACCATGTTTCTTGTCGAGTGACAATGTCTGTATTTCCAATTTCTTTGATGAAGTCTGGGTTCCTGCTCTTTAGGCCAAAGGCAGATGACCTCAGACCTTATATACTCCCTCCCTTTCTCTCTCTCTCTCTCTCTCACACTCTTTCTCCCCTGTCTCACTCCCTCTCTCTCTCTCTACCTCTCTCGCACACTCTCTCTCTCTCCCTCTTTGCCCTTCCTCTCTTTTTCTCTCTCTTGCACATCCTCTCAGTCACAGTGGAACGTCTCCCCTTCCATAGCATCCTGACTTCACCCTTCTGTTTATGTAGGGGACTAAAGGAAGGGAGAGACATGAATCATCCTCTCCTCACAGGAAGCAGCAGCATGCAATGGCTCCACCACTCCATCACGCCGTGCTCTTCAGGAAGGAGAAAGGATGTTGTAAAGAGTAATTAGTTGGCCATTAAGATTTATGGTGCAATTATCTGCTAGGTTCAACAACACTTAAGGTACCTTTAAGTAAACAATGAGGGCCCTGAGGAAGAAAACCCTTGTGTGTTTTAACCTTCCATTGGACTGTGTTTGAAGGGACTGGAACGCGGGTGTTTATTTTCTAAGGCCCAGTGTGTGAACTCTTGCCTTCCCTAAGCAAATGGTTGTGCCTCTCTCCCTCCTCTCTCTTACCCCAAGCGTGAGGTTTGCTGCTCAGGCATAATTGCCAGCTTAATTAACAATCAGTTAGACCAACTGATTAATTAGTCTGGCTGAGCTTCTTTGTACTCGGCCTTCTGAGAATTCACACTGTTTGATTGATGAGCTGGCCACCGGTCTCCATCACTCTGGAAAAACCTCTCTGGCTCCCTAGCCTTCAGCCCCCCCCCCCCATTCTCTTTGAGATCACATGCGCTATCTGGAGATCCAAGGAAGTTTCTAACTGAAGTGAACACCTGGTTTGAGCACGTTATGGTCATTCCACAAAAAGAGTTCCTTTGGCTTCCCTTTGATATTTAAAGTAGAAATTGCGAACCAATATTGAATTTTAAAAGTCTGTTATATTAAATGAAGTCCACTGAATGAAATTAATTCAATACATCTGAAGATTCTTATTTATTTAATGTGATTCATTTAATCACTTAAGATAAAATCGGCAACCCTGTTACTTATTTGGCACTTAATATGCACTTACTATAGTATTTTCTAGTCTTACTATAGTCTTCATGAGATGGTAAAACATGTTTTTTATTAAGTTGAACATGTGCTCTTTATGACAGAACAAAACATTTTGTTGACAAAGTTACAGTACCAAAAAGGTAGTCATTTGATGGAACTTCCCTGTACTCAACATGCTGCTGGATGTGCGTACAGAGATACTAGCCCAGGGGGTAGAGAAAGCAGCTCAGAGGGTGAAGAGAAGTGTCCTCATCTGTGTTGTGGAGCAGGCAAACTGCACAACCATGAATGTGAAGAGTAGCTTTAAGAAGGGATTACAGTGTGTGTGTGTGTGTGTGTGTGTGTGTGTGTGTGTGTGTGTGTGTGTGTGTGTGTGTGTGTGTGTGTGTGTGTGTGTGTGTGTGTGTGTGTGTGTGTGTGTGTGTGTGTGTGTGTGTGTCTGCGTTTGTGTGTCTTTGTGTGTGTGTGTGTGTCTGCGTGTGTGTGTGTGTGTGTCTGCGCGTGTGTGCCTGTGTGTGTGTACATCCCCATAACGCCTCCTGCTAACCTCACTCACCACAGTGAAAATTATGACTTTTGCCTATAACTGGTGTGCTTTACCGCTCTAACTTATGGCTGTGAGTTGACTTAAGAAACATGCACAGCGGTGCGTTTTACTGAAACACTCCCTACTAATTATGTCCAACCTACACCTTTCTCTCTCTCTCTCTGTATCTCGCTCATTTCACTTCTCAACTTCTTAAAGAAATGTGAATAATGCATGACAGGCGGCGCCGTTTTTGTCTTTTCCATTTAGCGAGGCAGACTAGCTAAATCAGAGGGGAACGAAACCCAGTGGTTTTCTTTCTTTCCCCTCAGAAAGCATGTGCCGGTTTGGAAGCTTATTCTCAGCGATCAGGTGGTGCTGTAATCAGCACCTCTGGGCTGGTAGCTGCTAGCTCAACACAACAACAGAATAGGAAAGGAAGTCTCTCTTTCTCTCTCCCTCTTTGTGAGAGACTACTTTTTCTAAAGCAGGAGGAAGGAGGCAGGAGGAGGGAGGTAGAAAAGCATGGCGGAGACCGACAGACAGTGGGCTTCATCCGGAGCCAGGGTGGGTCCGGGCCGGGGAAGTAAATGTCAGCTCCCCGCAGGGTGCTGTGGAAGGCAGCGCCCGGTGCCTTTGACTGCGTTGCTATGCTACTGTTACTGGCCTCAGTGGCCTGTTGCGGCAGGTATCTTCAATGAGGCCTGACAGAGGGGCAGGGCTGGGCTCTAGGGGAGAGAGAGGGGAGTGGTACCTCCACTACTGCTCATAGGTTGGAGGGAGAGGTGGAGGAGGAGGGGACACGGCATGGGAGACCGGGGGTGTGGTGTGGAGCGAACCCAGCTGGGGTTCAAGGAAGCACAGAGCTGGAGGCTTCTAACTGTTAACTGCTTCCACAACCAGTGCAGGAAGTAATAAGCAATTAGAACCACAAAACACTGACTGACTGCCCTTCTCCCTGACAACAAAAAACCCCGGCCAATTATGTATTTTCTCCAAGCTCTTTGAAGACACGTGATTCTGGGGTGTTGGGGGTTGGGAGGCCATTACTTACACTGTATACTCAGAAACAGGTCAGACTCCTTATGGTTCAGCATCTGGTCTGTCCTATGCTGTTCACTGTCCAGTAGTGTAGCTGTGGGTCTAACCCAGCAGAAACCTGCTTTGTGTATTTGAGAACTCTCATCACTCTAGAGGGGGTCTAGGGGAGTCAGGGAGAGAGGTGGGGTGAAGAGGCAGGCTGTAATTTGACTGGCCAGCCAACAAAGACAGAGCCATGACCTCTCTTCCTCTACCGGGAGCAGCACTGTGTCAACTTTATGGCCCACACGCTTGGGAGGAGGGGAGGGGAGGGAGGGGGGAATTCTGCTTGGTTGATGGATGAAGGTAACGTTTCAATTGTTTCAAGTCAGCTGTTATGATAGAGATGGAGTGCATCGATGGAGAGGGTGAAAGAGAGATGGTGGAGGGGAGAGGGTGAAAGAGAGGGAGGTAGAGAGATGGTGAAGGGAGGGGGAGGTAGAGAGATGGAGAGGGAGGTAGAGAGATGGTGAAGGGAGAGGGAGGTCGAGAGATGGGGAAGGGGAGAGGGAGGTAGAGAGATGGTGAAGGGAGAGGGAGGTAGAGAGATGGTGAAGGGGAGAGGGAGGTAGAGAGATGGTGAAGGGGAGAGGGAGGTAGAGAGATGGTGAAGGGGAGAGGGAGGTAGAGAGATGGTGAAGGGAGAGGGAGGTCGAGAGATGGTGAAGGGGAGAGGGAGGTAGAGAGATGGTGAAGGGGAGAGGGAGGTAGAGAGATGGTGAAGGGGAGAGGGAGGTAGAGAGATGGTGAAGGGAGAGGGAGGTCGAGAGATGGTGAAGGGGAGAGGGAGGTAGAGAGATGGTGAAGGGGAGAGGGAGGTAGAGAGATGGTGAAGGGGAGAGGGAGGTAGAGAGATGGTGAAGGGGAGAGGGAGGTAGAGAGATGGTGAAGGGAGAGGGAGGTAGAGAGATGGTGAAGGGGGGAGGGAGGTAGAGAGATGGTGAAGGGGAGAGGGAGGTAGAGAGATGGTGAAGGGGAGAGGGAGGTAGAGAGATGGTGAAGGGAGAGGGAGGTAGAGAGATGGTGAAGGGGGGAGGGAGGTAGAGAGATGGTGAAGGGAGAGGGAGGTCGAGAGAGAAGAGAAACAAGAGAGTGTAAGAGAGAGGAGGGGGTCTTTTTTTCTAAGTGTGTGTGTGTGTGTGTGTGTGTGTGTGTGTGTGTGTGTGTGTGTGTGTGTGTGTGTGTGTGTGTGTGTGTGTGTGTGTGTGTGTGCATGTGTGTTTATGTTCTTGCGGCCTTGAACTGACCTTTGCGATTCTTTGCTATTGATGCATATTTTGAGGCAGATCAACATGACCTATTGTTGTAGTCATTACTACAGCGTTAGATTGAGCTCATTGTGCATTCTCCTCGACCTCTCGCGAACATTCCTAGATTAGTCTGAGCAGTCACTTAGAAGTGTTATTGCATGTTTCAATCGTAGACTAAAGCAAGATTAGTTTGATGCTGCAGTGAATCTCGGCTCTTGAAACCAACGCGGTGCTTTGGAATTGAGTGGAATGATTAACAATTTGATGAAGAAACAATGAGACCGGGAGAGTCGAGCCAAACAGAATATTTCAATGGGTCATGCACACAACAACATCATTTAAACAGCCATTGTTACAATCTATTTGTTTTAGTCACCCGTCTTGCCACCGGCAGCTGTTTAGTGGCTTGCCGCTGGAGAGAGAGAGAGAAAAGAGAGAGAGAGAGAGAAAGAGAGAGAGAGAAAGAGAGAGAGAGAGAGAGAGAGAGAGAGAGAGAGAGAGAGAGAGAGAGAGAGAGAGAGAGAGAGAGAGAGAGAGAGAGAGAGAGAGAAAAGAGAGAGAGAGGCATGTTGTCCCTGCTGACCTCTCTTTCTCTGGGAGGGAGGGAGATAGAGAGAGAGGCAGGATGTGGAGCCATGATGGAGTGTGATCGACCAGGACCAGAAAGGGAAGGCTGTCTTCTTCTCCTTCTTCTGAGAGCAGTCCAGGGAGAGTGTTAATGTGTTGTGTTCTGAACCCTGATCACTCTGCCTATTAAAAGGCCATTAGATCTGTAATGAGGGGGAAAGTCCAAATGTGGACAGGCTTCATTTAATTAGGCTGGTGGTTGTGGGCTGGTGAGAGACAGGAAGCAGTTTGATACACACATACAAATGCACAAGTTTGACTGTTCTCATAAAACAGAAACAAAGGTGCCTTTAATGGTTTCCTTAGACTAGCATAGAGAACATATCATATAAATCCCTAAGCTTTACCCCAGCATCACCCTATAAACACTAACACTGTGTTCATATTACAGATATATTACATAAGCAAAGTGTTGTTACACAGGCTAATATTAGTTTAGTTCAGTCAGCTCTTCAGAGCTTAGTGACTGATTTGGTTTGGAAAAACAGAATAACAAACTAGTCTTGGACGGGATGGTTTGACATGATTCATGCGTGTGTGGCATGTATATGACCGGAGAAAATAAGGAAAATTAAAAGGAGACGGCCTGTTTATTAATGCAGGGCTGGAGAAAGGCGTCCGTCCTAAGTGGTCCCGGGTAACACGCCGAAGATTAATTGCCGCGCGAAGGCAATGAATTAAAGTTGATCTATAGCTCATCACAATATACATTGCTGGGCTGCTCCCTCCCGCAATGAAATACTTGACTTTTAATGTGGATTCGTCCGTCAGAGGAGGTGGCTGACAAAATGAAGCATTCGAAACTGAAATCCAACCAGGAAATTAAGAAGGAGAGGCCCTCAGGGTGACCACATCCTCCCAGGATGCATTTCTGCGTGCCCATAGTCAGACTAGGTGCCCACAGGGCCGTGGGCACACAGACAGACAGACAGGAGAGATAGACAGATAGAGAGACAGGAGAGATAGACAGACAGGAAATATAGACAGACAGAGAGACAGACAGGAGAGAGAGACACAGACAGACAGGACAGACAGACAGGACAGACAGACAGACAGACAGACAGACAGACAGACAGACAGACAGACAGACAGACAGACAGACAGACAGACAGACAGACAGGAGAGATAGACAAACAGGAAAGATAGACAGACAGAGAGACAGACAGGAGAGATAGACACAGACAGGAGAGATAGACAGATAGATAGACAGGAGAGGCAGACAGACAGACAGACAGGAGAGACAGACACAGACAGACAGACATACATGAGAGCTAGACAGACAGACAGACAGACAGACAGACAGACAGACAGACAGACAGACAGACAGACAGACAGACAGACAGACAGGAGAGATAGACAGGACAGACAGACAGACAGACAGACAGACAGACAGACAGACAGACAGACAGACAGACAGACAGACAGGAGAGATAGACAGGTGAGACAGACAGACAGACATGAGAAACAGGACAGACAGGAGAGATAGACAGGTGAGACAGACAGACAGACATGAGAGACAGGACACACAGACAGACAGGAGAGGCAGACACAGACAGACAGACAGACAGACAGACAGACAGACAGACAGACAGACAGACAGACAGACAGACAGGAGAGATAGACAAGACAGACAGGAGAGATAGACAGGACAGACAGGACAGACAGGACAGACAGACAGACAGACAGACAGACAGACAGACAGACAGACAGACAGACAGACAGAGAGCTAGACAGACAGACATGAGAGACAGGATGGACAGACAGACAGGAGAGACATACAGACAGACAGGAGAGACATACAGACAGACAGGAGAGACAGACAGACAGGAGAGATAGACAGACAGACAGACAGACAGACAGACAGACAGGAGACAGTCAGGAGAGACATACAGGAGAGACAGACAGACAGGAGAGACAGACAGGAGAGACAGACAGACAGGAGAGACAGACATACAGGAGAGATAGACAGACAGACAGGAGACAGTCAGGAGAGACATACAGGAGAGACAGACAGACAGGAGAGACAGACAGGAGAGATAGACAGACAGGAGAGATAGACAGACATACAGACAGGAGACAGACAGGAGAGACAGACAGGAGAGACAGACATGGGAGAGATAGACAGGAGAGACAGGGGGGAGACAAACAGTTGAGACAGACAGGAGAGACAGACAGGAGAGACAGACAGGAGGGAGGCAGACAGGAGAGACAGACTGGGGAGAGACAGACAGAAGAGACAGGGGAGAGACAGACATGGGAGAGACAGAGAGGAGAGAGACAGACAGGAGAGACAGACAGGGGAGAGACAGACAGGAGAGACAGACAGGAGAGACAGACAGGGGAGACAGACAGGAGAGAGACAGACAGGGGAGAGACAGACAGGGGAGAGACAGACAAGAGAGACAGACAGGGGAGAGACAGACAGGAGAGACAGGGGAGAGACAGACAGGGGAGAGACAGACAGGAGAGAGACAGACAGGAGAGACAGGGGGGAGACAGACAGTGGAGAGACAGACAGGGGAAACAGACAGGAGAGACAGACAGGGGAGAGACAGACAGGAGAGACAGGGGAGAGACAGACAGGAGAGACAGACAGGAGGGAGAGACAGACAGGAGAGACAGGGGAGAGACATACAGGAGAGACAGGGAAGGGAGAGACAGACAGGAGAGACAGGGAAGGGAGAGATAGACAGGAGAGACAGGGGAGAGACAGACAGGAGAGACAGGGAAGGGAGAGACAGACAGGGGAGAGACAGACAGGGGAGAGACAGGGAAGGGACAGACAGACAGGAGAGACAGGGGAGAGACAGACAAGGGAGAGACAGACAGGAGAGACAGGGAAGGGAGAGACAGACAGGAGAGACAGACAGGAGAGAGACAGACAGGGGAGAGACAGGGAAGGGACAGACAGACAGGAGAGACAGGGGAGAGACAGGGAAGGGAGAAACAGACAGGAGAGAGACAGACAGGAGAGACAGGGAAGGGAGAGACAGACATGAGAGAGACAGACAGGAGAGACAGGGGAGAGACAGACAGTGGAGAGACAGACAGGGGAAACAGACAGGAGAGACAGACAGGGGAGAGACAGACAGGAGAGACAGGGGAGAGACAGACAGGAGGGAGAGACAGACAGGAGAGACAGAGGAGAGACAGGGGAGAGACAGACAGGAGAGACAGGGAAGGGAGAGACAGACAGGAGAGACAGACAGGAGAGACAGGGAAGGGAGAGACAGACAGGAGAGACAGGGGAGAGACAGACAGGAGAGACAGGGGAGAGACAGACAGGGAAGGGAGAGACAGACAGGGGAGAGACAGACAGGGGAGAGACAGGGAAGGGACAGACAGACAGGAGAGACAGGGGAGAGACAGACAGGGAAGGGAGAGACAGACAGGGGAGAGACAGACAGGGGAGAGACAGGGAAGGGACAGACAGACAGGAGAGACAGACAAGGGAGAGACAGACAGGAGAGACAGGGAAGGGAGAGACAGACAGGAGAGAGACAGACAGGAGAGACAGGGAAGGGAGAGACAGACGGGAGAGACAGGGAAGGGAGAGACAGACAGGAGAGACAGACAGGAGAGACACGGAAGGGAGAGACAGACAGGAGAGAGACAGATAGGAGAGACAGGAGAGAGACGGACAGGAGAGACAGGGAAGGGAAAGCCATCGGATGAATCAATAAGAGGGTCTCTTTTTATTTTTTATTGAAGTCCTCCTTTCAAAGCCTTTCCTCCGTCTCTTATTTATGAAGTACAGTAGTAAGTGCTTGCAAATCGATTGTTTTTCCCCTTTCTTGAGTGCGTTCATTAATCAAATGATTCAACAAAAGATAACAATGGCTCGCACTAAACGATCCAAATCCAAACAAAGGGAAAACCAGTTGGGCCCAGAGAGGATGGTGCCTTTTGGTCTTAGGAGGCTCAGCCTGGCAGTGACTGTTGCCTGCATCTATCTTTCTATTTCGCATGCCTGTCTAGAAAGGACCGCTGTGCCTTTTTGTGTGTGCCATTACACGGCGTGAACGGTTTGTTTCATCCATTCCACTAGCCAGAGGGAGCAGCAACAATCACCTGGACTCACTCTTTGTCCTCCTCCAGTCCTCATCATTACTCATGTTATCTACTTAACCTTTGTCCTCCTCCAGTCCTCATCATTACTCATGTTATCTACTTAACCTTTGTCCTCCTCCAGTCCTCATCATTACTCATGTTATCTACTTAACCTTTGTCCTCCTCCAGTCCTCATCATTACTCATGTTATCTACTTAACCTTTGTCCTCCTCCAGTCCTCATCATTACTCATGTTATCTACTTAACCTTTGTCCTCCTCCAGTCCTCATCATTACTCATGTTATCTACTTAACCTTTGTCCTCCTCCAGTCCTCATCATTACTCATGTTATCTACTTAACCTTTGTCCTCCTCCAGTCCTCATCATTACTCATGTTATCTACTTAACCTTTGTCCTCCTCCAGTCCTCATCATTACTCATGTTATCTACTTAACCTTTGTCCTCCTCCAGTCCTCATCATTACTCATGTTATCTACTTAACCTTTGTCCTCCTCCAGTCCTCATCATTACTCATGTTATCTACTTAACCTTTGTCCTCCTCCAGTCCTCATCATTACTCATGTTATCTACTTAACCTTTGTCCTCCTCCAGTCCTCATCATTACTCATGTTATCTACTTAACCTTTGTCCTCCTCCAGTCCTCATCATTACTCATGTTATCTACTTAACCTTTGTCCTCCTCCAGTCCTCATCATTACTCATGTTATCTACTTAACCTTTGTCCTCCTCCAGTCCTCATCATTACTCATGTTATCTACTTAACCTTTGTCCTCCTCCAGTCCTCACTGCTATAACCCCCGGAGGGCAGAGAAAACACACTGTGTGTTTGATTGTTTACCCTTTTGTGTGTGTGAGCATTCACGTGCTTCAGTGTTCATGTGTGTGTGTGTGTGTGTGTGTGTGTGTGCATGTTTCTATGTGTGTGTGTGTGTGTGCATGTTTGTATGTGTGTGTGTTTGCGACTGTGTGTGTTTATGTGCTTTTGTGAGTCCCTTATGAAAATATGTCTACACTGCAGAAGTAATAGGTCTACAGTGATTCCTATTTTCCACCAGTCCACAGTCAGAAGGAAAGGATAGAAAGGTCCATTGTGGACAAGGAGGTAGAATGCTGATAGCAGGACTTTAATCCATAACATATTCAGAGTGGGAAAAGTGAGCGGTTTGCAGTTTGTGCTGTTTGCTGTGATAGAACTGGCAGAGGCTCCAGGTGCAGTAGCCACGCAGGCTCAAGAGGACCTCTGAGAATTACCATTCTCATACGGGTCACTGTCACATTTCTGTACAAGAAGAATACAATGTAGCTTTTCTGTCAGAAACATCCCTTTCTGAAGAGGCTATGTTTGGCAATTATTAAATACTATTATTATTTCCTTTATAATCAGCTGCCTGACATTAAGATAATACACCGCTTACTGATGTACGATGTTGCTATATCATTCTGCTTCTTTATTTTTTATCGAAGGGACAATACTAACTATTAATCTCACAGAACCCACAAAGTATTTTGTCTGTAATGTCTTTTCCGTTATGTCAGACCCCAGTAAAACTAGCTCTTCCCATTGGGATCCTAATGCATCAAATCAAATCGCTGAATCATTGTTGTGACTCCTGTGACGGTTGGTCTGTTGTTGGATGTTGGTGTGGGATATGTATTTCCTGCTCCTTACTTGTCACTCTGTTAGAGTGGAGGTATGTACTGATGCTGCTGTTTTCTCCTCTATCTGCCTGCACATTACCCAGGGGGCCGAGCCAGAGGGGCGGTGGGAGTATTTGGAGCTCCGCTGTGCTTGTAGGAGTTGTAACCAAGGCTCTATGTTCTGTTCCCCTCCAGTTAGAGAGAGGGAGGAAGGGAGAGAGGGAGAGAGAAAGGGAGGGGGAAAGATGAAGGGAAGAGGGAGAGGTACAGTAGAGAGAGGGAGAGAAAGACAGAGAGTGAGAGGAAGAGAGAAGAAGGGAGAGAGAGTGAGAGGGGGAGAGATGGAGAGGGGGAGAGAAGCAGGGAGAGGAGAGTTAGGGGGAGAGAGAGGTAGGCCTGTGGTGTTCCCATCCTCTATAGACTACAGCTGTGCTGCCTAAAGAGACAGAGACAGGCAGGCTTTGTCTCCAGCGTCATCCACAGCTTAAACAAACACATGTTATGTAAGAGCCTTTCAAACAAACACACTGTACCGGAGAGGGAGGGGGAAGACAAAGTTTAGAGAGATGGAGGAAGGGAGGAGACACAGGGGGAGGAAGACAGTGAGAGTTGGGGAAAGTGGGATGGTATTTCACAGTAGAACAGATTAATCAGAAACTGTTCATTATGCTGAATCATTTCAGAAATGCTCTTAAATCAAGTTTCCATTTCCATTTGTTTGATTTTTTAAAACCTTTTCCACATATGAACTACTCAGACAATTACTTTTTTCCTTCTCCCCCAAACTTCAGATTACTTGGTCTTTCACAGCTGGAGGGACAAATCAGTCCATGTACTTCAGCCACTACCACTGGGACTTCTCTCCCTTCCTCCCTCTCTCTCTCTCCCTTCCTCCCTCTCTCTCTCTCTCTCTCTCTCTCTCTCTCTTTCTCTCTCTCTCTCTCTCGCTCTCGCTCTCTCTCTCTATCTTTCCTCTCTCCCTGTCCCCTCTATCTCTTTCTCTCTCTCTTTCTCTCTGTCCTCTATGCTCTCTCTCTCTCTCTCTCTCTCTCTCGATCTCTCCTCTCTCCCCTGACCCCCCCCCCCCCTCTCTCTCTCTCTCTCTCTTTCTCTCTCTCTCTCTCTCTCTCTCTGTCCTCTCTCCCTCTCTGTGACACTGTCAGTTTGTTACCCCCTCCGTCGCTTTGTCACACTCGCTCTCCCTCTCTGTGGTACTGTCACTCGAATCAGACGTTAAGTGCTGGCAATGTGAAGAGGTGCTCAAAGCGTCTGCTCCAGACAGCCCTGAGTGCTGCGCTGCTTTTCTGAGGCTTTGCTGCTCTCCATCTCTGACTCTCTGAGACTCTGTGTCTTATCTACCTCTGCCTGTCTGCCTCTTTCTCTATCCCTCTCATTCCCTCTCTCCCTCACTGCCTCTATCTCTCTCCATATCTGCCTCTCTCCGGTGGCCCTTGATTACAGACCTGCTGAGCTGTGCCCCCCCACTGGGTGGGATAGGCTGTGCTCCAAACCTATTGGCCCTGGTCCCCCCCTCCAAACCACCCTGATCAACATGCTCCCAAAGCCCCAGACAGCTGACCCCTCCAGCCTCGTGCTCTTCTAAAAACCTCTGCAGCCAATAGCCATATTTCAGGTTACCTTTGATGCCGTTGTGTTTGATGGTGTTGTTTTGTAGTGGCTCCCAGTACTCAGTCAGGAGATGATAGCAAGAGGAGCATCAGGTTACCATGACACATGTGCTCCTCTACTTTCATATGACCAGAGGATTTGGTCTGCAGCTGTTTTCTATCTATTCGCCTGTCTGGCTGGGCCTGGGATCGTCAGGTTTGTGGAGGCACCTCTCTGAACCCACTTAAACTCTACCAGTTGTTCCTTCTTCGCTAGGCTTGACCCCTGGAAATCCCTCCCATATTAGGTAGGCTCTGGGACAAGGGGGGCTAGAGAGACAGAGGCCTGAGCTGGGCCTCATCTTCCAGGCCTGCCAGTCTCTACTGCTACAAGGGCAGAACAAATATGTCTCCCTCCTCCACAGAGCAGAAAGGTCAGAGTGAGAAGAGACTGACGAGGTTTAAAGGGATATTAAAGAGCTCTATGTGTACACAAGTTCCTCTGCCTCCCCCTGCGCCCCAGGTCTTTCCCGGTCAGGAGTCGCTCTCTCTCTCCCGCTCTCTCATTCCCTTCCCGTTCTGCTTTATTAAAAAAGAGATTGTTGTTATTGGGAGTGTTTGGGATGTGTGTAATTCAGGACAGACTGCTGCATTATTCAGTCAGGCTGGTAAGAGAAACAGAGAGAAGAGTAGGATTTATTCAGTCCTAGCAACCAGCACTACCCTTAAATTATCCTTATTGTTATCTTTCTACTTCAAAGGCAGCCTCACCTGAGGTGACTTACAGTACACAGATACAAGACCCCAGATTAGAATTTATATTAAGAGACAAACACCCTACATGTCAACTATCCTCAATAACATCAGAGGGCTACATTATATTATTATGCAATTATTCCGCAGGCTAAACTATAGACAACCCTGAGACATTGAAGCCTGATGCAAAGCAAAGCATCACTGCAGGAGACACAACTTCCAGTCACATATCATTGTCCACTCTGAGTCACTGAGTGTTGGTTATTTTGGTAGTGACGCTGTAGATATAATATGTCAATAGAGTCCACAGGCCTTTGGTGAGTACATGGCTGGTTTATGTGGAGGCTAAATTGTCTGCCGTTGGGACAGTACTGTAATTCTGACAGCTCTCGAGTTTACACTGTGAAAAATGATGCTGAGAGATTTTTAACTTTTTTAATAGAACATTGTTAATGAGACACGGACATATTTGGAAAATACCGAATCGGTACCACGGCCTTGGAGCTTTGTGTTTGCTTTGTGAAAATCTGAAAGGCTTGAATTTATCTTGGGCGAAATGTATTCTCTGGCTTTCTAGTTTATCTCTGTATTTCTCAAGATGACTAAACGCTCTTTTGATGCGCTCCATTCACTGAGTTGTGAGCTCACACAAAAGGCAGGGATGCTACCCCAGTTGATTTAGTTGACCCCAAGCAAATTCTCACAATGGAGCGGGCTTGGCTTTGATATTTATAGGCTATAATCTATGGGGCAGCGTTGGAACTGGGAGCCGTGAAAAGTGGATTTTCACAGCTGGCGCTAAGCGTGATCTTTGAAGAGGACTCGTGGCTCCTGTGTCTTGTGCAGCGCTTGGTGGTTAACCTCAGGGTAGTGGAGCCTCATAGACTATACAGCTCTGTAGGGAGACTTGGCAGGCAATTGGCAACTGCATTAACTGAAACCAGACTGGAGTGCTGTGAAATAGTGGGTGGGTCTGTACTGGAGCAGCCCCTCAGGTTGAGTGAAAGGGTGTGATTGTGATGGAAGGGGAGAAAGAGCACACTGATAGAGGAGTACTGGACAACCGGTTCAACAGCACCCTGAACATCCATTCATTCAGGTGGGCCTTTGTCAGGATATCTTCCCTTGTAGTGCAGTGGGATAGGGGGTTTTGTGTCCTGATACTGCACTCTCTCTTGTTGGAAACTGGCTAGGACTAGCAGAGGAGAGACAGTCTCATTTGAATGAGATTCAACTGTTTTCTCCCCTGCCTGACGTGCCTGTCACCTTATCCAGTGTCCCAGTCTCCCTCTCACCACCCCCAGCAACATTGTACATATTATCTCCTTCACCGCCTCCCAGGCTTTAACCGTGACAAGAAAACACAGGCCTTCTCCTAAGGTAAGCCGGCCTCGCTTCCACGGCTATCTGTGGGTATCAGGATCCGCGACTCGCAGGTTCAATCGGCTAATCCAATCCTGTTTGGTTGTTGAGGCTGTAATATTAAAATTACAATCATGTGGGGAATATCAACACCTCTCAGCAGGATGACAACACTGTGGATGACCTGGTTAGTTTGCTTTCCTTGCAGTTTTCCGTCCTAATATCTATGCCTTGGCCCCCTCTCGCTCCCTGGTAATGAGAAAATGTGCCGTAGTCTCTGTTTACTGAGCTTGACTATCTGGCTGCCGTTTCTCATATTGTTTGAAAACAAACAGGAACGAAATGATCAGGTCGGGGTTTAGATCACTTCTTTGTTTTTCATGCATCGCTCCCCTTTCCTAGTCAAGGAGGTATAGGAGGGTGTATATCTCACGTTGGCCTTCGTGTTGGGTTGTATTGGGTTATGTTGTGTTGGGTCGGGTTGTGTTATGTTGTGATATGTTGTGTTGTGATATAATGTGTTGTGTTGGGTTGTGTTGTGATATGTTGTGTTGTGATATGTTGTGTTGTGATATAATGTGTTGTGTTGTGTTGTGATATGTTATGTTGTGATATGTTGTGTTGTGATGTGTTGTGATATAATGTGTTATGATGTGTTGTGATATAATGTGTTGTGTTGGGTTGTGTTGTGATATGTTATGTTGTGATATGTTGTGTTATGATGTGTTGTGATATGATGTGTTGTGATATAATGTGTTGTGTTGGGTTGTGTTGTGATATGTTATGTTGTGTTATGATGTGTTGTGATATAATGTGTTATGATGTGTTGTGATATAATGTGTTGTGTTGGGTTGTGTTGTGATATGTTATGTTGTGTTATGATGTGTTGTGATATAATGTGTTATGATGTGTTGTGTTATAATGTGTTATGATGTGTTGTGATATAATGTGTTGTGTTGTGTTGGGTTGTGTTGTGTTGTGATATGTTGTGTTGTGATATGTTGTGTTGGCTTGTGTTGTGATGTGTTGTTGTATGTTGGGTTGTGTTGTGATATGTTGTGTTGTGATATGTTGTGTTGTGTTGTGATATGTTGGGTTGGCTTGTGTTGTGATATGTTGTGTTGTGATATGTTGTGTTGTGATATGTTGGGTTGGCTTGTGTTGTGATATGTTGTGTTGTGATATGTTGTGTTGTGATATGTTGGGTTGGCTTGTGTTGTGATATGTTGTGTTGTGGTATGTTGTGTTGGGTTGTGATGTGTTGTGAAATGTTGGGTTGTGTGTGGGAGTCATCTCCTAACAACTAGGTGTTCCACTGGATCAAAGTCATGACGACAGCCTCTTGAAGTGGGTTAAGGTGGAACAGTCCAGGCGGGGGAGGCAGGCAAAACTCAGTATAGCTATTTTCTCTTATTGATCCCTTTCTGAAAGTTCTATTTTAGTGGAGATGGGGTTGTCTGTCTGAGGGGAGAGGAGGAGCAGGGCTTTCTCTCTGCCTCTTGTGTTCGATCTGAGTGCTTCTATCTAATGGAAGTAACCCACTTCAAAGCCGGCGCTGCCAGATCCTCTCCCTCAATCAGGACCCGGCAGCAAGATTAAAGCCAGCCCACATTAATCAGGTTTGATTAGTCGAGCCCAGAGCTCCAGCTGTTCCCTGTGACAGGCCAGCGAGGTGAGCTCCAAGCCCCCAGTGAGGGAGGGAGAGACGAGACCAGGCTGAGAACTGGCTGTACCCCCGCGCTCATCTCTCACCCTCTCGCGCATGTGCCCTTTACATGTCCCGTTATGTGGAGGCTTACCATTGCATAGTCTATCAATGATTTGACAACATTTTATTTCAAAGGCTTTTGTGTATGTTTCTCTGAGATGATTTAGGTGTTAAATGTGGCATTGACTAGGTAAGCCCTCATTCTGTCCCTCCAACGCATTCTGAAGTGATATGTCACCGGCAGCTCCTCTGAAGCAGCTTATCTTCGTGCTGCTGTCTGAACCTGCATTTCACTGTATTGTAGTCCCATTCCATTTCATTAGCTCTGCCCAATATGATTCATTTACATGACAGATGCCCTTATGCATGCAGCAGAGAGCAGGCCGGGAGCACAGCAGCAGAACACCACCTGTGATGTGAATTTGTTATTTGAACCTTTGGTCTAGAGTTCACCTCCTCTTTCTACCCACTACCCCACCCTCAGTGATAGTGTTGCCTGGCTCTTTTTACTACCGCCATACTGACGGCTAGTTATACTGTAACACACTGGGAAAACAACTCAATCTCTTTGCCTGTGAAGGGACCGGCTTCTTGCTCTTTGAAACTAGCCATTTTTTGCCTGTGAAATTAAAGATGGTTGTGTGTGTGTGTCTGACATAATTGTTATTCTGTGGGCTGCGGGCTCTGTCTTTGGCTGAGCTCAGGGCTGCCAGGCCTTGTTGCTGCCTGCCAGGCCCCAGAAACTGGATCTCTGGGTCATTTAGACAGACCTTAAACACAGCGCAACCAGCCAATGAATGCCCTGGCATCAGGTTACAGCTCCCTAAGACTCAGCTCCACAGCTCACACTGCTGATTGGGGTCAAGAGAAGCCCAGCAATCATCTAGAATTAGTACCCGATTTGAAATCTCCTGCACGCTTGAGTCATTTTGAATGCACGGTCGGAATGTAGGCGGGTCGCAAACAAGTTTGTTCGGAAGTTGTTGCGTTGCAAACCTGTAATCTACCAGTGTAATCATGCTGATGAGTTTTGATTGTGCTGGATGCACTGATTTCAGTACGCACACAACAAGCTGTAGGAGCTTTTATTTAAAGAGGTGTATGTGCGTGCACACGTTTGTGTGTGCATGCGTGTGCATGTGAGTTTGTGTTTGGGGGCGGGGGCTGACATAGGGTCACAAGACCACTGGTCGTCCCACCAACTCCAACTGCTATTAAGATAAGATCATAGCTCCATGCCCCTAGAGGCTACTGTAACATGGTGCCTTGGCTTGGCTTGCTCTACCTCTGGCTGACTGAATACCAGTCAGTATAGTATGAGGGAGCTGCCTTGCTACTGAGTCTGTCATCTCGGTGCTTCAAAGTCGCTCATTGTCCCACCACACAAAAAACACACAGCCATTTATTTTCACTCCCGATAGATCAGCACATACTGCTGTACAGAACTCTGCCTTCATGTTCTCTCTCCTTCCTCCTTCCTCTCGCTTTGCTCTGTTTATTTCTGCACAACTTTGGGCTGCTGTTTTCTGAAGTGTTTCCAATGATAATGACTGCTGCGAGATAAGAGTTATTTTTAGGTCATTGTGTTTGTCTTTTTGACTCAATGAAGTTTGGTTGAAACCGTTTGCTTTTGTTGTTGTGTTGTAGATTCTGTTTGTGGGCTTTGTACAGATTCTCTCTGAATACTGGGCATCATTTATGATTCATGTTTTCCCCCTAACATTGATCTTTTCTCATCCTGTGAATTCTGTCGTTTTTGTTGAAAACTGTAATATAGAGAGTCACGTTCTTATTTGTATCTCTCTGTTACACAAGTGGGATGTTCAATAATTCCAGTCTCCCTCAGATAGCTAGAACTGTTTAAACAGCCAACCAAAAAATGAGAGAGAACGATTTGCTGGCATACAGTTGTTCATCTCTGCACTTCGTTTTGTGTGTTCTGTGCGGCAGCATCATTTGCGAGACAGATGCGTTCAGTCCTTCTTGTCCTGCAACAGAAAAGCAGCCAGTAATTACATCCATTTAGACCCCTGAAAGAGATGCATTTGATATGTGATCCCTAAAGCTGTCTTTTATTTTAAGACGCAGACAAACAGTGTGAACGCTGAGAAAATAGCTCAGGACCTGCGTGAAGCAGTCGTCACCGACGCAGCTTGAGAGCCAATTGAACAGTGGCGGGCTAGGCTATTCTGGGACACAATGGGGGGAAAAGTGAAGAAGTGGGCTGTGGTAATTGAGCGTGTGGGCAGGATGATGTTTTTAAATGGCCCAGTTAATTGTTATTTAAGGAATGGGCCTATAACTGATGCAGTTAGTGGGCTGCACTCTGCCTTCCCTCGGCGTCCCCACCGGGATTGGTGGAGAGGGGCTGTGGGGGTGTGTCACAGATGAGTGTCATTATCATTATCATCTATCTGCATCTGGGGATGGATGCTCACGGACACGACAAGCCCAGCAGCCCTCTCCTCCTTATCCCTCCCTCCCTTTTTCCTGGTTCTCTCTCTCAGACACAATTTCTCCCTCTTCTCCACTACCTATTTATCTCTCTCTTCTCTCGCTGTTCTATATCCCATCCCTCTTCATCTCTCTTCCTCCTCTCTCTTCCATCCCAACACACCCCCCTCTTCAGTGCAGCTATGAATAGTGGAACTCTCACATTAAAGGTCTCCTCTGAGTCCTATTTCACATCATTACTGTGATCTGTCTATTCCTTTAAGATATGCTGAATCGCTCTTAGGAGCCGTCCTACAAGTAATGGCGGCTGTATGATCTCATTGCTTGCTTTGCTCCAGGCAGTGAAGACATGTCGAGACATATTGACAAAAATATATATTTTTATTAAATCAAATAACAAGCGATTGACAGCTCTGTCTCCATTTAGCGTGTGAAATTTCTCTGAACTCTTCTTGTTCCCCAAGCAGAGGTCAACGACCAGTCGGACCGGCCTTATGTAACTGTGGCGTTTTAAAAGGGACAGAAGATTTTTTTCAATTATTTCCCTTCTCCAGGGAAGTGGGGAGATAGTAATGTACTCTGTAAAGATAAGAGACTGTCTTTGGATTCTCGTTCACGGTCTTGAACTGATGGTCTATAACAATACTTCTAGAAATGTGCTCATACTGTAACTGGATGCCATTTAGCATCAACAGTCTTAAGAACTTGATGGTGGTTTGAAAAATGTCCAGCTGTCAATCACTGGGTCATTTGATCTAATAGAGGCCTAGCAAGAAAATGGGGTTCCCTCATTAAGCCTTGAAAGGTGGTGTCATATGCATGTGGGGACAGACATGCACACAGTACTGTGTGTTGCCCGTGTTATGGCATGTTGTGCGTCTCCATGTGTTGGTGACAATGTTATTTTGGTCTGGCAGTGGGTGGGTGTCCAGAGCTGTGCTGTGATGTGGCCCCAGGTCCAGTCTTAGTGAAATGTGTCAGGGTGGAAAGTTTCCCCCAGGCAGTTCCCCTGACTTGTTCCTGCTCCCAGCTCCATGGCTCCATGCACCGGCTTCAACTACCATGGAAAAATAGCTATATTTAGAAATGCTGTTGTGGGTGATGCTGCTGCTAGTTGTGCCATTGAAAGAGATGCATTCATATGTTAAAGCCCCTTGCCTGGGCTGGCTTTGAATGATTCACTCACACAGACAAATAAACACACAGCAGCCATGGCAGAACCTGCAAGAAAACGACGTGGGGATATGATTGGAACTGCTCTGTGGCTGCCTGCCTGCCTGCCTGCCTGCCTGCCTGCCTGCCTGCCTGCCTGCCTGCCTGCCTGCCTGCCTGCCTGCCTGCCTGTATGCCTGCCTGCCTGTATGCCTGCCTGCCTGTATGCCTGCCTGGCTGTATGCCTGCCTGCCTGCCTGCCTGCCTGCCTGCCTGCCTGCCTGCCTGTATGCCTGTATGCCTGCCTGCCTGTATGCCTGTATGCCTGCCTGCCTGCCTGTATGCCTGCAGCACTGCTTCACTGCTCTCATTATTCCCCACCTCAACAACCTCTAGTTCCGCAGCTGTGTTCAAGCTGCACAAGGAGAACACATAGATGGAGCCACTGTGGTTAATCTGAGGATGCTGCCGGCTCCTCCACTAACATCACTCTGGGTTATTTTATGAGTCTCCCAGGCTGGCCATGTTGTTCTTTCTGTTCCCTGTTAGTTTACTGCTCCCATTTCCCATAATCTAGATCACAGTAGTCTCTGAGCTGCCTTCTCTCTCCCACCTCTCCAAACAGGCAGGCTTACCCACAGTACAGTTCAGTAGATTGGAGCATTCTGTATCATCCCTCATCACTGACCAATAGACAGCCTCAATGACCTCATGCATAGCTGGCCCTTGGGCTCCGACACACTTTAGCAAAACCAATATATTGAGCAACACACCATAGTCTATTTGTTACTCTGGTTGATCGTTCCTCCTGCAGTGTAACAATAGCTAAGGGCTGGGTGGCTCAGACATTGTATTTTGTGTTAGTTTCAGTTGAATCGTCATGCTGGGTGGGTGGTTGTCATGTCACATTGATCGGAGGTGGTTAATGGTCCTTTTTTTCTCACCATCTATG
Source organism: Salvelinus namaycush (assembly GCF_016432855.1). Lineage (NCBI taxonomy): Eukaryota > Metazoa > Chordata > Actinopteri > Salmoniformes > Salmonidae > Salvelinus > Salvelinus namaycush. The sequence continues at coordinate 37,148,516 of NC_052318.1, read as the reverse complement.
GACAATAGTCACTTTAACCATATCTACATGTACATACTACCTCAATCAGCCAGACTAACCGGTGTCTGTATGTAGCCTCGCTACTTTTATAGCCTCGCTACTCTATATAGCCTGTCTTTTTACTGTTGTTTTATTTTTTACTTACCTGTTGTTCACCTAATACCTTTTTTGCACTATTGGTTAGGTAAGGTAAGTAAGCATTTCACTGTAAGGTCTACACCTGTTGTATTCGGCGCACGTGACAAATAAACGTTGATTTGATTTGATGGTTCGTCTTTATGGACATACAGCCTACAGAAAGTCTACACCCCTTAAACTGTTTCACATTTGGTTGCGTTACAAAATGGGATTGAAATAGATGTAATATACAAAGTGGGATTGAAATAGATTGAATAGGAATGTTTTGTTATTGAGCCACACAAAATACTCCATGATCTCAAAGTGAAAAGAAAATTCTACAAATGATTACAAATGAATAAAAATTGAAATAACTAAAATATAGTCATTGCATAAATATTCACCCCCTTTGTTGAGGCAAGCCTAAATGAGTTCAGAAGTCAAATTTGGCTTAATAAATAAACATAATAAGTTACACTACATGACCAAAAGTATGTGGACACCTGCTCGTCGAACATCTCATTCCAAAATCATGGGCATTATTATGGAGTTAGTCCCCCCTTTGCTTGCAATATCAGCTTTCCACTAGATGTTGGAACATTGTTGCGGGGAATTGCTTCCATTCAGCCACAAGAGCATTAGTGAGGTCGGGCACTGATGTTGGGTGATTAGGCCTGGCTCGCAGTCGGTGTTCCAATACATCCCAAAGGTGTTTGATGGGGTTGAGGTCAGGGCTCTGGGTAGGCCAGTCAAGTTCTTCCACACCGATCTCGACAAACCATTGTCATGCTGACACAGGAAAGGGCCTTCCCAAAACTCTTGCCACAAAGTTAGAAGCACAATTACCTTGACTAACCTGTACCCCCGCACATTGGCTCAGTACCGGTACCCCCTGTACTCGTTATTGTTATGTAATTTTCTTGTGTTAGTTAAAAAATATATATATACAGTGGGGCAAAAAAGTATTTAGTCAGCCACCAATTGTGCAAGTTTTCCCACTTAAAAAGATGAGAGAGGCCTGTAATTTTCATCATAGGTACACTTCAACTATGACAGACAAAATGAGAAAAAAAATCCAGAAAATCACATTGTAGGATTTTTTATGAATTTATTTGCAAATTATGGTGGAAAATAAGTATTTGGTCACCTACAAACAAGCAAGATTTCTGGTTCTCACAGACCTGTAACTTCCTCTTTAAGAGGCTCCTCTGTCCTCCACTCGTTGCCACTGTATTAATGGCACCTGTTTGAACTTGTTATCAGTATAAAAGACACCTGTCCACAACCTCAAACAGTCACACTCCAAACTCCACTATGGCCAAGACCAAAGAGCTGTCAAAGGACACCAGAAACAAAATTGTAGACCTGCACCAGGCTGGTAAGACTGAAACTGCAATAGGTAAGCAGCTTGGTTTGAAGAAATCAACTGTGGGAGCAATTATTAGGAAATGGAAGACATACAAGACCACTGATAATCTCCCTCGATCTGGGGCTCCACGCAAGATCTCACCCCGTGGGGTCAAAATGATCACAAGAACGGTGAGCAAAAATCCCAGAACCACACGGGGGGACCTAGTGAATGACCTGCAGAGAGCTGGGACCAAAGTAACAAAGCCTACCATCAGTAACACACTACGCCGCCAGGGACTCAAATCCTGCAGTGCCAGACGTGTCCCCCTGCTTAAGCCAGTACATGTCCAGGCCCGTCTGAAGTTTGCTAGAGAGCATTTGGATGATCCAGAAGAAGATTGGGAGAATGTCATATGGTCAGATGAAACCAAAATATAACTTTTTGGTAAAAACTCAACTCGTCGTGTTTGGAGGACAAAGAATGCTGAGTTGCATCCAAAGAACACCAAACCTACTGTGAAGCATGGGGGTGGAAACATCATGCTTTGGGGCTGTTTTTCTGCAAAGGGACCAGGACGACTGATCCGTGTAAAGGAAAGAATGAATGGGGCCATGTATCGTGAGATTTTGAGTGAAAACCTCCTTCCATCAGCAAGGGCATTGAAGATGAAACGTGGCTGGGTCTTTCAGCATGACAATGATCCAAAACACACCGCCCGGGCAACGAAGGAGTGGCTTCGTAAGAAGCATTTCAAGGTCCTGGAGTGGCCTAGCCAGTCTCCAGATCTCAACCCCATAGAAAATCTTTGGAGGGAGTTGAAAGTCCGTGTTGCCCAGCAACAGCCCCAAAACATCACTGCTCTAGAGGACATCTGCATGGAGGAATGGGCCAAAATACCAGCAACAGTGTGTGAAAACCTTGTGAAGACTTACAGAAAACGTTTGACCTCTGTCATTGCCAACAAAGGGTATATAACAAAGTATTGAGATAAACTTTTGTTATTGACCAAATACTTATTTTCCACCATAATTTGCAAATAAATTCATTAAAAATCCTACAATGTGATTTTCTGGATTGTTTTTTCTCATCTTGTCTGTCATAGTTGAAGTGTACCTATGATGAAAATTACAGGCCTCTCTCATCTTTTTAAGTGGGAGAACTTGCACAATTGGTGGCTGACTAAATACCTTTTTGCCCCGCTGTATATATACTTTAGTTTTTTTAGTTAATATTTTCTTAACTCTATTTCTTGAACTGCATTTTTGGTTAAGGGCTTGTAAGTAAGCATTTCACGGTAAGGTCTACACCGGTTGTATTCGGCGCATGTGACAAATAACATTTGATTTGATTTGACAATATCGTCTAGACGCTGTAGCGTTAAGATTTCCCTTCACTGGAACTAATGGGCCTAGCCCGAACCATGAAAAACAACCACAACCATTATTCCTCCTCCACGAAAATTTACAGTAGGAGCTATGCATTCGTGCAGGTAGTATTCTCCTGGCATCGGCCAACCCAGATTCGTCCGTCGGACTGCCAGATGGTGAAGCGTGATTCATCACTCCAGCCGACGCTTGGCATTATGCCTGGTGATCTTAGGCTTTGTGCGGATGCTCGGCCATGGAAACCCATTTCATGAAGCTCCCTATGAACAGTTATTGTGCTGACGTTGCTTCCAGAAGCAGTTTGGAACTCGGTAGTGAGTGTTGCAACCGAGGACAGACTATGTTAACGCGCTACGCACTTCAGCACTCGACGGTTCCGTTCTGTGAGCTTGTGTGTCCTACCACTTCGCGGCTGAGGCGTTGTTGCTCCTAGACGTTTTCACTTCACAATAACAGCACTTGCAGTTGACCGGGGCAGCTCTAGCAGGGCAGAAATTTGATGCTGACTTGTTGGAAAGGTGGTATCCGATGACTGTGCCATGTTGAAAGTCACTGAGCTCTTCAGTAAGGCCATTCTACAGTCAATGTTTCTCTATGGAGATTGCATGGCTGTGTGCTAGATTTTAGACACCTGTCAGCAACGGGTGTGGTTGAAATAACCGAATCCACTAATTTGAAGGGCTGTCCACTTAAGTTTGTATATATAGTGTATATGGACTCACGGTGTGTACAACATCTGTAAGGTCCATCAGTCAAGTATTGAATTTTAAGCACAGATTCAACTACAAAGACCAAGGGGCTTTGCAAAAGCCTAATAAAGAAGGGCAGTGATTGGTAGATGGGTAACAATAACAAATCAGACATTGAATATATCTTTAAGCATGGTCAAGTTAATAATTATGCTGTTGATGATGTATTATATGGAGGACCATAGCTGCCATAATTATATAAATAAATAAATGTATATATAAATAGATAAATCATTATTTAAATAATGAATCCCACTTTCTTTCATTTTATTAATGTATATTATTCCTTCATTTATTATTTATGTATTTCTTCCTCCAATATGAGAATGAGGGGGTGTCAAGCAAAAGTATGTGGGTGGTATCTAACACACCATTGGTTGATCAATGACATGGCGCGTTGATCGATTTCATTTGCCTGGGCTGTGTTCAGTATGAGAGAACGTGTTCAAAGTTTAAAGCCCAGGTTTCACATTAGCACCCCCCAAATAAATAATATGTTGCACATATAGCTATGTATCAATATGATGTCACTTTTTGGGGGGGAAATTGAGATCAATAAAATGTAAATTAATTACTTAAAAATCATACAATGTGATTATCTGGATTTTTGTTTTAGATTCCGTCTCTCACAGTTGAAGTCTACCTATGATAAAAATTACAGACCTCTACATGCTTTGTAAGTAGGAAAACCTGCAAAATCGGCAGTGTATCAAATACTTGTTCTCCCCACTGTATATGCTTCTGTGCTGCACGTGCACCATAAAAACACATGAAAATAACAAATGGAACATTGTCCAGGCTTGACGTAGAAACAGGTGAACAGTTTTGGAACACTGAGCCATTGACTCCCTGCCTGCACTGAGGTGGCTGTGTTACGAGTGGGTTGCTTTTGACAATAAGGCATCGGACTACAGCCATATAGTTTTGAACCTAGAAGAAGACCAAGAGACAAGAAGGAGTCAACCGAGATGGGCGAGAGGAATGTCCAGTTGTCCAGAAAAGCATGGTAAGGTCACGTTACTGAGTATCAAGCTAGCTATCTTGGCTACAACTGATAAAGTAGAGTTGGCTAGACAGTTGCGTTTTACAGCCAGACTCAGTTTTACACTTAGGTAGCTAGCTAGATAATTAACTAAACTGCAATTATCATACACCATTATTATCTAGGTAGCTAAATATCTGTGAAATGTAAAGCAAGCAGGATCGTGGCATGTCAGAAGCAATGCATGTTGGCTAGCTCATGTTAAAAACTAGATCAACTATTAAGCAATAGAGTGGATAATTCATTAATAAGCTAGCAGCTAGCTAACTACAGTCAAGTAAAGAGGAGCATGTTGTCATGATGGAATAAATCACCCATGTGAAGTATACGGATTAGCCACAATAGTGGAATATACTGTTTCACCTTAGCAATTGTTAGTGAGATGAGATGTGGTACCATAAACAGGAACATGGAGCACTCTGTCAGTAAGTCATATTATTGTGTTCCTTTACATTGCATGATACTAGGCAGGAGGCCCTGGGCTCTCTCTCTTTCTAGCACTCATTACTTCTTTCCATCTCTCTCTAGGTGCTAAAGAGTCAGAATGGTCCAAGGACCTCCAGAGCCTTCTGACCAACTACCTGCGATCTCCAGCGCAGTAAGCTACACTCATAATAGTAAACATGATGCACCATAGTAAACCTCCTTCACTGTGGCAGTCTGCCTGTGTGATGACATAGCATATTATCCAGAGCCACTGGTTGGATTGGATTTACTGTACTCACGCCAACACTCATGCCCTCTTCTCCTTCTATAAGTCTCCCAGACTTTTATCAAAACTAACATGTCCATACTCCTATCCCCGGAAGAGTCTGCTGGGCTGTGGAAATATAGAGCAGCACATGAAAGAAACCTGGCACCCTGTTGTCAGCAGACAGTTCCCTGAGGAAGGATGCAACTACCAAGACTTTTAACGGCCACATTCGAGGGAACAAATGCAATTTAGTTTTGTATAAACTCATTTGAATTTGATTGTTAGATTACAAAACAATATTTTTTTCATAGCGTGTTTGTTACTAACTTTTACTAACTTCTGTGGTAACTTAAACACAAAGACAACCCTTAGAGCTTATGATTCAAAAGGTGTAAAGTAAATGCAAGTCTCATGTCCAGGGTGAATACATTTTTATTCATGTATATCAGATACAGGTGTGTCAACTAAAATATATATCCCAGACAAGATTGAAGAATGGGACAAGTAGACAAAGTGAATATAAGTCAGTGATTGCGTCCGTAGCTGTTGCTAAGAATTTGAGTGGTTACATACAATACATGTTGACAGAATGGCTGCGAGACAGAGAGACTGTTGCTGTACTCCCAGGTAAAGCCCTTTCTTCTGGAACCACTGAGGCCTCAGTCTTCAGGCAGACAGCTTGAAAATGTGTCACCATCCAGGCTGTTGTCACAGCATGCAGATGCCTGATAGAGAGATGACAATAAATGCACTATGTACCTTTCATCACCAAAGCCATGTTAGCATTTACTGCACATGTTGCTGAACAATTCAACCCTTTTGTTAGTGTCACTGATATATGGAAATTCACATACAGTATTCAGTTCATAAATATTGACTAATACCTGTAGGGAAGGGGTAGGCAACCCTGATCCTGGAATGCTACAGGCACTTCATGTTTTTGATTTAACTGACCTTGAAGACCAGGTGTGTAAAATTGAACGGAAACGGTGCTGTACTGAACGACTAGTTGAAAAAGGTGGAGGGTTGTGGGTTAACAATGCACCACTGCCCTTTAAATACATCATTCATTGCCTCAAGCCACACCCATCAAACGCAGCAAGCGTATCTCAGTCTGTTCAAGAACGTACAAGAATGTTTTGGGAAAACGTGGCGTCCGGTACAAACCGGTCCGCAACGTAGCAAACGTGTGGTGCCTAGTGGAAACTAAATCCCGCAGTACCTTGCGGCACTCCAGGAACAGGGTTGCCTACTCATGCTCTAGGATCCTGCGGTGAAACGACTGCTGTGCAAGGTATTGGCCCATATTCACAAAGCGTCTCAGAATAGGGCTAGTGATCTAGGATAACCTCCCACTGGTCAATGTAATTGTACTCAGTGTGAAGGAAAAACTTTGCCTAAAATCAGTACTACTCTGAGATTCTTTGTGGATATGGTCCCTGGTCTGTCAACAATGCCACTCCATCTGAAATGCAACAACAACAGAAACATGAACAAGAATTATCTTAGTCAGTCAGTAACTTCGTTAACCAGCTAATGAAACAGTAATGTAAATGTGCACAAGCCCCTTAAATGAGCCAAATTATATGAAGATAACACAGCCTATTATTTGCAGTACAATTAGGAGGGGTGTTTTTCTTGCCAACTTTCAGCCAGAAAAGCATTAAATAACAGGCAAGGAACACAGTAGTTTGACAAAAACTCTTCAAATAGTCAGTAACTAGCTACCAATATATCTACCAATTATATAGCTAGTTCTTTTCTAGAAAACTTGCTAGAGGCCCTTTAGCTAGCTAGCTACACTATACATACAAAAGTATGTGGAAACACCTTCAAATATTTGTTTTTGTTGTTGGTTATTTCAGCCATACCCGTTGCTGACAGGTGTATAAATTCGAGCACACAGCCATGCAATCTCAAGAGACAAACATTGGTAGTAGAATGGCCTTACTGAAGAGCTCAGTGACTTTCAACGTGGCACCATCATAGGATGCCACCTTTCCAACGAGTGTGTTCGTCACATTTCTGCCCTGCTATAGCTGCCCTGGTCAACTGTAAGTGCTTTTATTGTGAAGTGGAAATGTCTAGGATCAACAACGGCTCAGCTGTGAAGTGGTAGGCCACACAAGCTCACAGACCGGAACTGGTGAGGGCTGAAGCTCGTAGCACGTAAAAATCGTCTGTCCTCGGGTGCAACACTCACTACCCGGTTCCAAAATACCTCTAGAAGCAACGTCAGCACAATGACTGTTTGTTGGGAGCTTCATTAAATGGGTTTCCATTGCTAAGCAGCAGCACACAAGCCTAACATCACCATGTGCAATGTCAAGCGTCGGTTAGAATGGTAAAGCTCGCCGCCATTGAACTCTGGAGCAGTGGAAACACGTATTCTGGAGTGATGAATCATGCTTCACCATCTGGCAGTCCGACGGACGAATCTGGGTTTGGCGGATGCCAGGAGAAGGCTACCTGCCCAAATGCATAGTGCCAACTGTTAAGTTTGGTGGAGGAGGCATAATGGTCTGGGGATGTTTTTCAAGGTTTGGTCTAGGCCCCTTAGTTACAGTGAAGGGAAATCTTAACGCTACAGTATACAATTACTTTCTAGATGGTTCTGTGCTTCCAACTTTGTGGCAACAGTTTGGTGAAGACCCTTTCCTGTTTCAGCATGACAATGCCCCCATGCACAAAGCGAGGTCCATACAGAAATGGTTTGTCGAGATTGGTGTGGAAGAACTTGACTTGCCTGAACAGAGCCCTGACCTCAACCTCATCAAACACCTTTGGGATGAATTGGAACGGCGACTGCGAGCCAGGCGTAATCGCTCAACATCAGTGCCCGACCTCACCAATGCTCTTGTGTCTGAATGGAAGCAAGTCCCCGCAGCAATGTTCCAACATCTAGTGGAAAGCCTTCCCAGAAGAATGGAGGCAGTTATAGTAGCAAAGGGGGGACCCATTCCATAATAATGCCCATGATTTTGGAATGAGATGTTCGACGAGTAGTTGTCCACATATTTTTGGTCATGTAGTGTAAGGTGAACTGTTGGTGGGAGCTAGCTAGCTAAGGTAAACTCTGTTGGTGGGGGTAAGCTAACGTTAGCTAGCTTTCTCCCAGCAGTTTCAAGATATCTGGCTAGTTAATGGTGTTTTTAGCAACTTTATCAATCGGATGAATAGCTAGCAAATATATTTGTTAACCTATGTGTCCCTTGAAGCAGCTACCGCCACACGGACAAGCAGCGGCCAGCACTGTATGTGAAGCTAACCACAATAAACCACAACAAAGATTAGCCACAGTAGCGGAATTTGCTGTTCGCCTTCAAAATAAAGGCCCTGCATTGAAACAGATTGGAAACAAATAGGGGATTCATGCCACATTTGCACTAGACAATGCTTAGCAAGTTTGGAATGTTTTTATATATACTGAACAAATATATAAACAGAACATGTAAAGTGTTGGTCAAATGTTTCATGGGCTGAAATAAAATATCCCAGAAATGTTACAGATGTACAAAAAGCTTATTTATTTCTCTCAAATTTTGTGCAGAAATTTGTTTACATCCCTGTTGGTGAGCATTTCTCCTTTGCCAAGATAATCTAACCACCTGACAGGTGTGGCACATCAAGAAGCTGATTAAACACCAGATCATTACACAGGCGCCCCTTGTGCTGGGGACAATAAAAGGTCACTCTAAAATGTGCAGTTTTGTCACACAACACAATGCCACAGATGTCTCAAGTTTTGAGGGAGCGTGCAATTGTCATTCTGACTGCAGGAATGTCCAGCAGATCTGTTGCCAGATAATTAAATGTTAATTTCTCTACCATAAGCCACCTTCAACGTAATTTTTGAGAATTTGACAGTACATCAAATTGTCAACGACAGTACGTTGACAGACCACATGTAACCACGCCAGCCCAGGACCTCCACATCCGGCTTCTTCGCCTGCGGGATTGTCTGACGGGGGTTGCTGAGGAGTATTTTTGTCTGTAAAAAAGCCCTTTGGTGGGGAGAAGCGTATTCTGATTGGCTGGGCCTGGCTCCCAGGTCCACCCATGGCTGCACCCCTGCCAAATCATGTGAAATCCATTGATCAGGGCTTTATGAATTTATTTCAATTGACTCATTTCCTTATATGAACTGCAACTCAGTAAAATCATCGAAATTGTTGCATGTTGCGTTTATATTTTTGTTCAGTGTAAATTCAACAAAATACTAAGTTCATTTGACAAAATATTACATCAGTTGAAATTCAACTGTGGATGTATTAGACTTCATAATGGCATCGGAGGCATACTTATATTTCACTGTTCAGCCTTACCTATGGATTGTGGATCAATGAAATGGGGTATCAGCCTATTCAGTGACACCCACAGAACACAATTGTTAAGAGTGTACACAAATATTACCATTGTAGCTCATATTCCAGTCAGTCTATTGTGCGTATTGGACATTCATACTGAAATGTATAGCCTTACCTATTGTAAAATGTCTACCTAGTACTTAATGTGATATAATTGGTTCTGACTAGCTACAGGCTGTCTAGCAAGAACAGTACAGATGCTTCTTAGTCCAGGACATTTATTATCTTCATCACCACCACACACTATAGTATTCACACTCACACAGAAATCTTCAGTTTACAGTACATAGGATGGACTTGTGGTTCTGAAAGGTAAAAGCAAATATACAATGTTGTAAGCTATGCAATAAGAATATTTACACAGAAAGGTATGGCAGAGCATTTTTTACAGGGATATTGACATAACAGCATACACATTTACAGCAGTATGTGTAGAAACATCTTGCTGGAGAGAGAGAGAACTAATTAAGACAGGAGAGATGTATGGCCCTCTCTCCCAGGACGGATGGTGATCTGATCTGTGTCTAGTGCCACAGAGTTACAAGTCTGAAATATACATAAGCTGCAGCAGTACTATACAACTACAGATGTAACAAGGTAATTAGGCCTAAGGTAATTGCTTGCAGTCAATCACCATAATGTAGTATGAACACAAATGACAATAAACCCCACATCCCACTTTTTCAATGCACACACAATCTTACTAAAATAAACACGCTGATAACTTGGTTGGCAGCCAAACTTGCATCTTCTTCATTTTCTATGGGATTGGGTGGGCGGATCGCATCCAACTTTTAAGGTGCATAGGCCTACACCGCCACCTGCTGTACTGGAGTGTGAGGCCAGTCACGACCTACATGCATTAAATTCTCTTTATTAGTCCTGTTCCTCTAAGAAAGTGAAATAGAGCCCTAGACACCACTTCCCGCCCTGTTCCTCCCCCCACTACACCACCCAAACCCCAACCCCGTCCAGTCTCTCTAACCCTTTCACACAATCTCTCCCTTCTTACAGTTCACAAAATATCAACACATGCTCCACCGTTTCCTCCACAAAACACTCATCACACAGACAACTTGTGTCTTCATCTGCCGACAACGATAGCCACTCTTGCCACGTTCAAAACAACTGGGAACTCTGAAAAATACGAGGTCAAATCATCAGTAATCTTCAGGTTGGAAAGTCGGAGTTCTAGAAAGTGGCCTGAGTTTCCGAGTTGGAATTCCAAGTTGGATGACCGTTCAAATCGATTTTTCCCAGTCGGAGCTCTTTTTTTTTTTCAGAGTTCCCAGTTGTTTTGTACACTCTAAAAAAAATCTGAGATTTCCAATTTCTGTAGCGGAAGGGGTAAGAATCCAAATGTGTATTCGGGCACTCTGATTGGTGGAAACCAGGAAGCTATGATAGAATGTTGAGAAGGTTAGTGTGGGGAAAGTCACGTGCACATGCAAGGCCTTTTTTACACCTGTGGATCTTGGGTCCATTATATGGGGTATCAGCCTACTCAGTGACAGCCACAGAACACAACTGAAAGAGTTTACAAATATTTGCGTCGTAGCTCTAATTGCTGGGAAATCACCTCACTATTTAGCCTACTGGCTGGTGAGCTAATGTGGCTCATTACAAGGTGGGGTCCAAGTCCTGCAATAAGAGTTATGACGCTAATATTTGTGTAAGCACTTCACAGTTTTGTTCTGGACTGATACTCCATTTCATGGACCCAAGATACATAGGTAAAGCTGTGCATTGCAATATGAATGTTCAATATGCACAATATGCTGAAAAGTGAGGTGATTTGTTTCTGTTTGTAGCAGTTTCAATGCGGGACTTGAATTTATAAAGGCGAACTGCAAATTCTACTATTGTGGCTAGTCGTTATTTTGGCTAGCTTCACACAGGTGGTATAGAAGCAGGCAAAAGCAGTTGAGCAACGCGCCATGACATTGATCATCCAATGGTGTGTTAGATACCACCCACAGACGTTTGATTGGGGGAAGAAATACACAAGTTAATAAATATATAAATGAAATTAAGTTTTAATAATTAGATAATACATAAATAATTAAATAGATACAGATACAGTATGTAGAGAAAATGAATAAATTCTAGTCAGTATTTGTGTATGTCCTTGCTCATTTATTTAGTTATGTGTGGATTTAGTTATATATTTATTTATATATTTATATATGCATTCATTTATTTAATTATAATTATGGCAGCTTTGGTCCTCCATAGTATTAAACCACCCAGACACATAAAATATACAGTGGTCTTTCTGAACTGAGCTGCAGGACAGGAAGGAAACTGCTTAGGGATGTCACCATGAAGCCATTGATGATTTTAAAACAGCTACAGAGTTCCATGGCTGTGAATGGAGAAAACTGAAGATGGATCAACAACATTGTACTTAGTGAAAAGAAGAATACAAATATACAGAATATATTCCAAAACATGCATATGTATGCAACAAGGCACTAAAGTAACATTGCAAAGGAAAACACTTTTTTGCCTAAATACAAAGCCTTATGTTTGGGGCAAACAGAACACATCACTGAGTAACTGCCACCTCATTTTCAAGCATGGTGGTGGCTGCATCATGGTATAGGTATGCTTGACATCGGCAAATACTGGGGAGCTTTTCAGGATGAAAAGAAATGGGATGGACTAAGCAAAGGCAAAATCCTAGAGGAAAACCTGCTTCAGTCTGCTGTACACTAGACATTATGAGAGGAATTCACCTTTCAGCAGGACAATAACCTACAACACAAAGCCAAATCTACACTGGAGTTTCTTACCCAGAAGACAGTGAATGTTTCTGAGTGGCCAAGTTACAGTTTTTTTTTTAATACTTTGTTTTTATTGTAGGAACACAAAGAAAGTACAAATAAAGTAAAATAAAAGAACAAAAATGATCTGGCAGTTACAGTGCACTTCATACCTTCATCATCATATCATCATATTAGTTACATTAGCATCTTTGAATTAGACCTTTTCCAAGTATGAAACCCATTTCTCCCAGTATTCCTGACCTCTCTCCTGTTGAGTTCTTAAAGCAAAGGTCATACGCTCCATGTTGTGTATTTCTTCTACAATGTCTATCCATTGTGTCACTGTGGGAGGGTCTTTTTGTAGCCATTTCCTAGTGATAGCCTTTTTACTGGCTGCCAGTAGGACCTTCAAGAGGTACTTTTCTCTATTGTGTAAGTTATCTGGTATTTCACCCAAGTACAAAGAAATGAATGTTTGTTCTATGTCAAATCCCATTATTTTTCCAATGTTAGATCTTATTTCTCCCCAGTAAGTTTCGATTGCGGGGCAGGACCAAAAGATATGAGAGTGGTCCGCCCTCAATAGACCGCATTCTCTCCAACAAGGGTGTGGTGAGCCAGTCTGTTTTGATTTCAGTTTAGGTGTTATGAAGAAACGTATAACATTCTTCCAACAGAATTCTCTCCATGACCTTGAGTTGGTGGAGCTTTGTTGAGTCTCTAATATGTTCAAGCATGTTTCATCAGTTATTTCAATGTTAAGTTCCTCCTCCCATTTCTTTTTAATATAGTTTGTAGAATGTTTCTTTGAGGATTGAATACCCAAGTAGAGATTTGAAATCGTTTTTTTGTTACTCCCCAAGTTGTATGCGTTAGGTATCTGTAAAAATCTTGTTTATCCAAGCCATGTTTTTTACTTAAGTCCTGGAAGTTATCTAGGTTCCCATTCCTTATAATTGTACTGAATGATGTGATGCCTTTCTGCGTCCATTGTTTAAATCTGCTGTCCTGAGTTGCAGGGATGAAGCTGGGGTCGTATGCGGGCCAACTCAGCAGTTTGATCTCTCTGTCTAAATTATTTTGCTTAACTACCCTAAACCATGTCTTCAGAGAGAAATTAATCCACTGATTTTGTCTATTGTATATTTCTTTTACCATGTCCTTATTTCCCAAAACTGACTGTATGGGTATCCCTGTCAAAGTAGTCTCGATGTCTTTCCATTTGGATTCGTATTCTGAATTGCACCAACAAACCAGGGGTCTCAATTGGGCTGACACATAATAATCTTTTAGGTTTGGTAAGGCCATACCCCCACAGTTTTTTGGTAATTGTAATGTTGTCACGATCGTCTTCGTGAGAGAGAGAGGACCAAGGCGCAGCGTGTGAAAAATACATCTCTTTATTTTGGAAGAGAGAAAAAACACGAAACGAACACTATACACAAACTCACAAAACAACAAACGACCGTGAAGCTAAATAACGTAAGTGCACAGACAAGCAACAAACGTTCAACATAGACAACACCCCACAAAAGCCTACTGCCTATGGCTGCCTTAAATATGGCTCCCAATCAGAGACAATGAATGACAGCTGTCTCTGATTGAGAACCAATCTAGGCAGCCATAGACATAACTAGACAACTATACTCTACTTTGCCCCATACACATACAACACCCCATAGACACTACAAAACACATACATTCCCCATGTCACACCCTGACCTAACTAAAAAATATAAAGAAAACAAAGAATACTAAGGCCAGGGCGTGACAGTACCCCCCCCCCAAAGGTGCCGACTCCGACCGCACAACCTGAAATAGAAAGGGGAGGGTCCGGGGTGGGCCCCATCATGGCGGCGGCTCGGGTGCGGGACGTGGCCCCCACTCCACCATTGTCAATACCCGCTTTGGTAGCCTCCTCCAAATGGCCACCCTCCAAATTAACCCCACCGGACTAAGGGGCAGCACCGGACTAAGGGGCAGCACCGGACTAAGGGGCAGCACCGGACTAAGGGGCAATACCGGAATGAGGGGCAACACCGGAATGAGGGACAACACCAGAATGAGGGGCAACACCAGAATGAGGGGCAACTCCGAAGTGAAGTGCAGCTCCGGACTGAGGGGCAGCACCGGACTGGATGGCGGATCCTGGCTGGCTGGCTCTGGCGGATCCTGGCTGGCTGGCGGCTCTGGCGGATCCTGGCTGGATGACGGCTCTGGCTGGTCCTGGCTGGATGACGGCTCTGGCTGGTCCTGGCTGGATGACGGCTCTGGCTGGTCATGGCTGGATGACGGCTCTGGCGGATCCTGGCTGGATGACGGCTCTGGCTGGTCATGGCTGGATGACGGCTCTGGCTGGTCATGGCTCGCTGACGGCTCTGGCTGGTCATGGCTCGCTGACGGCTCTGGCTGATCCTGTCTGGCGGAAGGCTCTGGCTGATCCTGTCTGGCGGAAGGCTCTGGCTGATCCTGTCTGGCGGAAGGCTCTGGCTGATCCTGTCTGGCGGAAGGCTCTGGCTGATCCTGTCTGGCGGAAGGCTCTGGCTGATCCTGTCTGGCGGAAAGCTTTGGCTGCTCCTGTCTGGCGGAAGGCTCTAGCGGCTCCTGTCTGGCGGAAGGCTCTAGCGGCTCCTGTCTGGCGGAAGGCTCTAGCGGCTCCTGTCTGGCGGACGGCTCTGTAGGCTCATGGCAGACGGGCGGCTTTGCAGGCTCATGGCAGACGGGCGGCTTTGAAGGCTCAGTACCGACGGGCGGCTTTGAAGGCTCAATACAGACGGGCAGTTCATGCGGCGCTTGGCAGACGGACAGTTCAGACGGCGTTGGGCAGACGGACAGTTCAGGCGCCGTTGGGCAGACGGGCAGTTCAGGCGCCGCTGGGCAGACGGCAGACTCTGGCCGGCTGAGACGCACTGTAGGCCTAGTGCGTGGTGCCGGAACTGGAGGTACCGGGCTAAGGACACGCACCTTCAGGCTAGTGCGGGGAGCAGGAACCGGGCACACTGAGTTCTCGAGGCGCACTATAGGACTGGTGCGTGGTACCGGGACTGGTGGTACCGGGCTGAGGGCACGCACCTCAGGGCGAGTGCGGGGAGAAGGATCAGTGCGTACAGGGCTCTGGAGAAGCACATGAGGCTTGGTGCGTGGTGCCGGAACTGGTGGTACCGGACTAGAGACACGCACCTCAAGGCTAGTGCGGGGAGCAGGAACAGGGCACACTGGACTCTCAAGGCGTACTATAGGCCTGGTGCGTGGTACCGGCACTGGTGGTACCGTGCTGAGGGCACGCACATCAGGGCGAGTACGGGGAGAAGGAACAGTGCGTACAGGGCTCTGGAGACGCACATGAGGCTTGGTGCGTGGTGCCGGAACTGGAGGCACTGGGCTGGAGACACGCACCACAGGGAGAGTGCGTGGAGCAGGAACAGGGCACACTGGACTCTCGAGACGCACTATAGGCCTGGTTCGTGGTACCAGAACTGGAGGTACCGGGCTGAGGGCACGCACCTCAGGGCGAGTGCGGGGAGAAGGAACAGTGCGTACAGGACTCTGGAGACGCACAGGAGGCTTTGTGCGTGCTGTAGGTACTGTCTTCACCAGACGACTAGCACGCACCTCAGGACGAGTATGGAGAGCTGTTCCCGGTGACATTAACTCACCAACACGTTCGTTAGGACGGATGCCGTGCCTCATGCACCAAACCAATACATCCCTCATAACTCT
The DNA here is from genome assembly GCF_016432855.1 of Salvelinus namaycush. Classification (NCBI taxonomy): domain Eukaryota; kingdom Metazoa; phylum Chordata; class Actinopteri; order Salmoniformes; family Salmonidae; genus Salvelinus; species Salvelinus namaycush. Next base: position 37,132,323 of record NC_052318.1, on the reverse strand, counting down.
CTCCTCCAATTTCTCCATTAACTCCTTTACTGTCTCTGCGTCGCTCACCTCCAAATCCGCCCTCACCGGCTCCCTACGGTAAGCAAGAGGAGTTGGCTCACGTCTCCCGACTGACCCAACTAAACTACCCGAGAGCCCCCCCCCAAGAAATTTTTGGGTTTGACTTACGGGCTTCCAGCCTTGTTTCCGTGCTGCCTCCTCATATCGCCGCCTCTCTGCTTTCGCTGCCTCCAGCTCAGCTTTGGGGCGGCGATATTCTCCTGGTTGAGCCCAGGGTCCCTTTCCGTCCAATATTTCCTCCCATGTCCACGAGTCCTGGTTTCTCTCACGCTGCTTGATCCATGGTTGGTGGGGTGTTCTGTCACGATCGTCTTCGTGAGAGAGAGAGGACCAAGGCGCAGCGTGTGAAAAATACATCTCTTTATTTTGGAAGAGAGAAAAAAACACGAAACGAACACTATACACAAACTCACAAAACAACAAACGACCGTGAAGCTAAATAACTAAGTGCACAACTGCAACATAGAACATAGACATAGACAACACCCCACAAAAGCCTACTGCCTATGGCTGCCTTAAATATGGCTCCCAATCAGAGACAATGAATGACAGCTGTCTCTGATTGAGAACCAATCTAGGCAGCCATAGACATAACTAGACAACTATACTCTACTTTGCCCCATACACATACAACACCCCATAGACACTACAAAACACATACATTCCCCATGTCACACCCTGACCTAACTAAAAAACATAAAGAAAACAAAGAATACTAAGGCCAGGGCGTGACAAATGTTGTATATCTAGTTCTTGGTCTCTTACTGTTCCAGATAAACCTTGATATCCGTTTATCCCATTCCCTAAACTGTTTAGGTGGGATTTCTATGGGCAGTGATTGGAACAAATACAATAACCTCGGCAGGATGTTCATTTTGATTGTTTCAATTCTACTACTAAGATCTAAGGGAAGTGAGTTCCACCTGTCTAGGTCATCATATATTTTCTTGTTGATGTGATCGTAATTCATGCAATAAAGTTTGGGTGTATCTTTTGGTAGGTATACTCCAAGATATTTAATGGATGAAGAGGTCCAGGTGAAGTTATACCTATTCTTCAGCTCTTCCTGTGGGGTATAATTATATACTAGGGCTTGGGTCTTGTGTACGTTAAGCACATACCCTGAATATGTTCCAAATGTTTGTAGAACATCCATCAATCTAGGTACGCTTGAGCCTGGGTCTTTAAGGAATAACAGAACGTCATCAGCATACATGCATATCTTATGTTCACTGTCTCTTATTGTTATTCCCTCTAAGGTTGGGTCCTGTCTTATTGCCTGTGCTAATGGTTCGAGGTACAAGGAGAAGAGCGTGGGTGAAAGATTACAGCCTTGTCTTGCCCCTCGCTCTAATTTTATCGTTCGTGTCAAATGTCCATTTATCTTTATTCTAGCGGTCGGACATGAATACAGTGTTTTGATGCACTGTATCACTTCTTTGTTGAAACCAAATCTTTCCATAACTTGGAATAGGTAATCCCATCCCACTGAATCAAATGCTTTTTCTGCATCTAGACTGATTAATATTGCACTTGTCTTATTCTGAGTAATGTGGTCCATGACATGTAGTGTTCTCCTTATATTGTCCTGTGTCTGCCTATTTTGTATGAAACCAGTTTGATCTCCGTCAATCAATTCTGGGATTATGTTCTCCATTCTTTTGGCTATTATTGATGCATATAGTTTATAATCTGTGTTAAGAATTGCGATAGGTCTATATGAACTGCATTCTTTCTTATCTTTACCCTCTTTTGGGATTACAGATATGATGGCCTCTCTCCATGACAGTGGGAGACCCCCCTCCCTCAGAGTCCAGTTAAAACAGGCCTTAAGTAGAGGTGTTAGTTGTTCTCTGAAGGTCTTGAACCATTCTGAAGGGAAGCCATCAGTGCCTGGAGACTTGTTGACTTTTTGTTGAGATATTGCTTTATTAATTTCTTCGGTGGATATTTCTAAAGTTAGTCTATCATTTTGCTCTGTCCCAATTGAGGGGAGATCAAGTGAGTTCAAAAAGTGCTCTATTGTCTGTGCATCTGCCTTCTCTGGTTGCTTGTACAGATTTGTGTAAAATGATTCAAATGCATTCTGTATTTCATCTAATTTGCATGTGATCTTTTTTGTTTTGGGGTCTTTTATTTTAAAAATGGTATTCTGTGCTTGTTGTTTCCTGAGTCTCCATGCTAGTAATTTGGTTGCCTTTGAGCCTGCTTCATAATATCGTTGTTTCAGGAACCTAAGCTTTTTCTCTACTTCTTCTCTATAAATCTGGTCAATTTCCTGTTTTACCTTTTGAATCTCTCGTAATATAAGAGGGTCTTTGTATTGACTATGAGATCGTTCTAAGTTTCTTAGGGTTTCCTGTAATTTCAGCAGTTTCTGTGCTTTAATCTTTTTCTTGAGAGACGATGTGGCTATGATTTTTCCTCTAATAACCGCCTTAGCTGCATCCCACAGTATAGCAGGAGATACTTCCCCATTATCATTATTCTCCAGTTAGATGTTCAATTCTGTCTTTATTGATTCCTTGAATGCTGGATCATTCAGCATGCTTGTATTAAGTCTCCATGTAGTATTTCTTGGTTTGCTATCAAGGTGTAGAGTGAGGTAAACTCCATTATGATCTGATAAGTCGCTCTGCCCGATCCTACAATCCTTAAGCCTGTGTCTATCTGCACTGTACATAAAAAAGTAGTCTAACCTGGAGTATTCAGTGTGGCGGGCTGAGTAAAAAGTATATTCCTTATCGGTCTTGTGGGTGTCACGCCATACATCGAGCAGTCCTAGATCCTGCAGTATCCTATTGATCTTTTTGGCAACTAGGCTCATTTTCCTATTTTGATTTGTGCTGTCCAATTTTGAGTTTAGAATTGTGTTAAAATCCCCTCCACAGATAAGAGTGCCAGTGGTTTCTGTGGCAATTAAATCAAACACCTTCCTATAGAAGACCATGTCACTCCCTGGGGGTGCGTATACATTAAATAATGTAGCTTCCTTGTTATCCAGTTTACATTTAACAAGTATAAATCTACCCTCCTTGTCTTTTATTTCTGACATAAACTCAAAATTAACTGAATTTGGGATCAAGATTGCAACTCCCCTTCTACCCATTTTGTAAGAAGAAAAAAAAGTGTTCCTATATCCCATTTTCTTGAGTTTCTCGTGTTCAGGTGTGGATAAGTGAGTTTCCTGCCAGAATAGTATGTCAACTCTCTCCCGTTTCATCTTTGCTATTACCTTACTTCTCTTGATGGCACTCCCCAGTCTGTTTACATTGAGACTTATGACCTTAAATTCCCGATGATGCATCGATATAAAAAAAAAAACTGTGCACCATATCTGCCTGCTTATCATGAACCTAAAAATGAACGAAAATTCAAGAACGATAATAAAGTAAACCAAAGTGGGAAAGTACTTTGGTATTTGGACTCCCATGTCAGAGGACTGTCTCTTGCCTCTGGGGTTTGAGGGGATGAGCCTGTCCGCAGGATGGGCCCCTCGCTCAGATATGAAAATGCGTGACGTAGTCACAAACAAGACCTGGTGGAAGCGAAAATAATAAGGGCGCCTATTTCGTCGCTTATACACATCGGTTAATTACAAGTGAAAACTATATCGGTCATGCGTGCATATCATGAATCCTCCCCTTGAATATGCCCTTCTGTCGCCCCGTTGTCAATGTGTCATTAATCCTTAGCTAATATATATGTTATTAACGTGACGCTACTTAATGTGTTCATAAAGAACACATGCTTTTGGGTACTCACCCTTGTTCAGCATTGGGGGAAAATAGGGGAGATATTTTATCTATTGCAATGTCAACCGTAACAACCCAAAGTCTTAACAGGTGCGGTAACTATTAATTCTGTTAAATCCGATTCAGTGTCTTTCATCTTCCCGTTGGAAATGCCTGAGTCTCTCTCGGATGTGAACGTCCTCTCGCCGAGATGGTTTCCCTCTTTCTCCATGACCTTGCTTGTTGACAGCGATCCATGGGAGAGCCTGCTCGAGTCTTTCCGCTGGTGATGTCGCCTTTCTCCTGGCGGTATACTCCACTGGGAAGCCCCTTGACTTCAGGTCCTCAGCCGCCTCGTCTGCATGCTCGTATGTAACCGGGCCATTTTTCAGAAATACCCGCATTTTTGCCGGGTATGGTGTTTGGAAGCGAATACCCTTCACTTTAAGTGCTTTCTTAATGGGGGTGTATTCTTTCCTTCTTTTCAGTATCTCTCCCGCGTAGTCATGATCAAAGAACACTCGTTGGCCTTGGAAGTTAACAGGTTTTTTCCAGGTAGCATGTAAAACTTTCTCTTTGACTGAGAATTTTAGGAACCATATTACTATGGATCTTGGTGGGGCGCCGCTGGGGGGTTTTGAGGCCAGAGCTTGGTGTGCTCTTTCGATTCCCAGGTCAGTGTCGTCGTCAAGTATGTCCTTGAATAGACCCTCCACGAAGTTGGGCATAGAGTCTTTTTCTGCGCCCTCTACTACGTTATAAAGTCTAATGTTGTTTCGACGTGAGAAACCTTCGAGTTCTGTCACTTTTGCCTGTAGTGCGTGTTGGCTTTTCAGTGACTGTTCAAGTATTTCCTTGACTGCGAAGTTCCATGTGTCCGTTTCCCCAATGCGCTGTTCTGCCTCCCCCATTCTTGTAGATATGCTGTGAAGTTCTAATTTGTTTTCTTCCAGTTTCTGGTTAATGTCCTTCTTGAACTAATTTAGTTATTTTCTTACATCTTCTCGAAGTTCCTCTCGTAAGCCTGTGAGCGCCTCGCGCAATTCCTCCTTCATCACCTCACGAAATGAGGGTTCTTTTGCTGCTGCTATCTTATTTGCGCTAGCATTAGCCATTTCGGGTTCTTCGACGATTATATCTTCTGCTGTCTTGTTACGGGCTGTTGTTGTAGCTCCACGACCTTTTCCTGTTTTCCCCTTTTCCATTTTGCGTAAGTTATTATAATGCTCGGAGTAAATACTTGAATTTGGGGGGGAAATTCCCAACCGATGTGCAGTACAAAAAACTAGGCGGCCATTTCCTAAGTTGCGTCACCGGAACCTTCCCAAGTTACAGTTTTGACTTAAATCTGCTTAAACATCTATGGCAAGACTTGAAAATGTCTAGCCAAGATCCCCCAACACCTTGACAGAGCTTATAAATATTGTACAATCCAGGCATGCAAAGCTCTTATGAGACATACCTAAGAAGACTCACAGCTCTAATCAGTGCCAAAGGGGTTTCTAACACACAATGACTCAAGTTGGTGAATACTTATCTAATCAAGGTATATTACTTATTAATAAAAAAAGTATAATGTTCTACTTTGATGTGACAGAGTATTTTGATTAAATTGATGACAAAAAATGGAAATTAAATCCATTTTAATTGCACTTTGTAACACAATAAAATGTGAAGAAATCCAAGGGGGGTGTAGACTCTCTATAGGCACTGTAAATAACTGGGACATGGCGGTCAGGACCAAAGCAGGAGAGACTGGTCTATATAAGGAAAGTGATAGAGAGAAGGAGAGAGGGATAGAGAGAGAGAGATAGAGAGAGCTGCAGGGAGAGCTACAGTGTGCACTGATGCAGTTGAAACAGAGGTTGTCCTAACATTTCAGCCAAACCTTCTATCAGAAGGACATGGTAACCTTGCAGGTTTCTCTCTCTCGTAAAGGTTTTCACTTATGCCTGCTGTGGAAGAATAACCTATTTATATGAAATGGCTTGGCTCATCTGATCTTTTGTTAGTTCGACCAGGTGTGTGTGTGTGTGTGTGTGTGTGTGTGTGTGTGTGTGTGTGTGTGTGTGTGTGTGTGTGTGTGTGTGTGTGTGTGTGTGTGTGTGTGTGTGTGTGTGTGTGTGTGTGTCTGTGTGTGTGTGTGTGCGCATTCGAGCGTGTTCATGTCTGTGTGTGTGTGTGTCACAGTGACAGGCAGTGGGCCTGAGATGGTCAGGTCTGAGCTGAAACCCTGTGGTTGAACCAGTGAGTTTGGCTGGATGTGACCGACCACAGCAGTGTTCTGTATTCACCTATTGACAGGAAGGGAACATAGTGTGGACCCATTTCAGATGTTTACGGAGCGTAGAGCTGCTGGGAGCGGGAACACCGATCCAAAGCCATGTTAAAGAAATGGAAGCACTTAGAATGTGTGATTGTGTTGGACTGCTGTGTTTCATCATGGAGAGAGGGGGGGGGGGGGGGGGACAGAGAGAGAGAGAGAGACAAGAGAGACTAGAGAGAGGAACACTAGAGCGAGAGGAAGAGAGAGAGAGACACAAGAGAGACTAGAGAGGGAGCGAGGGCAAGCTTACATACAGCATTGTTGATTAATGGCTGGTGGAGGTGACTTGTGATGGGTAATGGCTGCAGCGTGGTTGTGTTATGGATGTTATATTTAACTAGTTTCTGAAGCAGAGAGGGCACCGTGGTGTATGTGGGGGGAGATGGGGGTGGGGGGGTCTGCCAAACATGAACCCATGAGGAGAGCACGTCAGTGAACCAGCTCTGCTCTGGACACGAGGCCCGAGGTCTTCCTCCGGCTGATTATTCATCTGTCACCTTCTGAAATGAAGACGGGATAAGCCACTTCCATTGAAGCTCATATCTTCATGGCACCGCCTAGGATGTATTCTATTCCCATTCAGATGTGCAGTGCTCTCTGTGTGTGTGCAGATGTGTGTGTGTGTGTGTGTGTATATATGTGCGTGCTCGCCCGCAGGGGTGCTCTTTGTTCAGGGGCATTATTTCTCCTCTGGCTTTATGCTGAGAAGGCCCAAATGCAAAACAAGAAGAATAACAGAGAAGGCCTGGGAAGGCTGGGTATAGAGCTGAGTGGCGTGGCCTCGGCCCGTTGGCTGCACTGCTGAAAGCTCTTAGAGAACAGGACCTTTTCTTCCACCCACAGCTGATCTGCTCTTCAATTAACAGCTATTTATGCAAGGCTGACAGTGGTGATGGATAGCAAGAGCACAGCCAAGGCTTCCTTTGTTTTCAGGGCAGAGTGACGGCCCGTACAGTTGAGGGCGTGCAGGAGTATTGACTCTGCAGAGCAGGAGGTGAGGGGTTAGGGTGAGCCAAAGCAGCAGCACAGGGAGGCAAGAGGAGGAGCCGAGGCCATAATTAAGGTTCGGCATGTTTGGCACTTGGTTTGACTCTTTGTCCTCAATACATCAGTATCTTCACATATTAGTGATGACTGAGAGAGGCCCAGTGAGGTGTGACCAGAGCGGTTTTCCCACACGTTTATAAGTAATAAACACATAAAGCCCTGAGGTTTGGAACAAGGACAAGCAGGGGGATTTCAGGGAGTAACTCTCAATCTATCTCAGGAAATGTTGTTATTTTGCTCCGAGTTTCACACCCACAATGCTGTTGGATGAGATTAGGCACAGTGAATTGTCAATGGGGCTGCAGTGCAGACAGTGCAATATGGCTTCAGAGGGATAAACAGAGTTGACTGAGTCAGAGGCTGGTGGAGGCCGTCCAAATCAGCGGCACTCAGTGGAGGACAGTCATCAGGCCGGGGGATCACAGGCAGGGACATGAACCCACGGAGTCACAGCTTTTATGGGAAGATGACATTTGCTGTTAACCTTTACCAAAAATAGAATGTAATTTTTTTTTATCCAGGAAGCGCAAAAGGACACTTGACCCACCATGCGCTTTATATGACAGTGAGGAGGAGCACAAAGTAGAGGGAGTGGGGCTGGCCTGCACTTACCTGTTAAGGCGTCAGCATGCTTCAGTTCGGCTAGCGCCTAGCCAAGCTCGGCTAGCCGAACCTAATGAGTGTGTTAGCATACTCCCTTAAAAGACTTTCACTTGATAAATGAGTACAAAGCGGCAATAGTATTGTTTGTCCATTTTGAGACACCGTAGCCAGTATACACTTCCTCAAAATAGTCAGATTTACTCATTAATTCTAACGTTTTTGCAGAGGAGATCTTTGTCGCCAATTTTGTATCTGACTAGGATGTTTAGTGCAGTATTTCTCAAGTGAAGAAATGTGCATGAGGACAAGTGGTCTCTCGTTGAATGACAACAGGCTCTTCATTGAAGAATCCCTACTGTTGACCAATCTCTGACGAGGGTGTGTAGACTTAGGCTACCGACTTCGGCTTACCTCAAGAACATTTTTGGTGTGCCCAAACAGCCGGAAAAAAATCCTTGCCCAAGTCCAAAACAAACAAAAACTCAAAAATAATATATGCACAAACTGTTCTGAACTGTTTCGGCTGGGAAGCATGCGGACGCCTTTCGGTGAAGTGTCTTTACATAACGCTTTCATAAAATACACTGTATGTATGATATGTGTGGCCCATATGCGTCATATGTAATATTTTCTCTAACTTCTTGTGGATGTGGAACAGGGATGTACACTCTTAGAAAAATAGGTGCTATCTAGAACCTAAAAGGGTTCTTCGGCTGTCCCCATAGGAGAACCCTTTGAAGAACCCATTTTGGTTCCAGGTAGAACCATTTTTCTAAGAGTGTAGAACCTCTAGAATCATTATATCATTAGGAGGAAGGTCATTGAACCCTGGTGGAAGGTGCAAGATGATGGGTGGTTATGAAAGGCATTATATATCCCATCGATTTTTGCCCGCCCCAATTCCTGATAGGTAGGGGTGTCTTCCGGCCCACCCCACTGTGAAAGCTGCAGGTGCATCAGCTCTGATTGGCAGGAATCGGATATCCAGGGAACTGCCAACCTCAAGTATGACCTCATTAATTACACCTGTCAATGAATCCCCACGGATCTCTCTCAATGTTCACAGCAGCCATCTAGCCTGGAGATGCAGCTTTCTCTGGGTTAGAGAACTCTGTGTGCCTCACAGCACAACGCTGGCAGCTGTGGTGGTGAGAGAGACCCTCCTTCTCTCTGACACACACACACACACACATGCACACACACACACCTCTCTTGGGTGCAGCCGGAATAATTTGATCTTTATTTAAATCCTTAAATTATAGCTTATAAAAAATGCATGGGTAGCCGTTTATATGAGGCGCTGGCCACTGCGGAGGCTGCTGTACAGGCTGCCCTGTGATGTGTAATTGGTCTGAAGGTTGCCAACCCTTTGAACAAGTCAGGACGGAGAGCTCCTGCAAACTGCAGTGTGCTCAGAATGAGGATGGCTGTCTTTATTCTGCATCTCTATCTCTTTCTTTTCTCTCTTTCTGCCCCAGCTCTCTCTCTCTACCTCTCTCTCTTTCTCCCTCTCCCTCTTTATCTCAGGGCTGAGAGCTTGGCTAGAATCACATTGTGGAAACTAAATTCTGTAACAGTATAGCACATTGTCATGACGTGGCCCTTTCTGCGTGTAGATCGTGGCTTCCCCCTCTCTCACTCGCTCCTACACCTAAGTTCTGTTATCTCAGGTCGTAAATTCCTAGTGGAGATTCTCTCCCCCTTTTCATGCAGAATGAGAGACCACAGAGTGATCCCAGATTTAAATCCCAGATTTACATAATTTCTAGCTGCAGACTAGTAATTAGTATCTAAGATTTGCTCTTATTCTGTAGGGATCGATAGTCTCATGGTTTAACCAATTCCAGCCGTGTAGCCAATGCTCCACGTGGTATAGTTTTCTAGTGTTGGTACTCAACTATTCGCAATCACAGCTCCCGCTGTGGGGTTGCTTAGTCTTGGTACCCAAACCTGTGCCACCTCAGTTTACAGGGAGGTATGCGTGGTCTGAAGAGGATTTCCTCAGGGTGCGGTTTTATTCATAACAATAGAAAAGGCGGTTCCATGACGTCAGATCATGTCTGTGCTCATGGGGGCGTGGCCACTGACTAGTTAAACTTTACAGGGAATACAATTCTCTCAAAATTAAAGGTTAACATCACATTACATCATTTCACAAATAGTTTCATCTTTACTCATTAATTGTATACAAGAATTAGATGCAAACCCCATAATTGAGAAATGTACACATTCAGAGATATAGTTACGTGTGTTTCCTGTCCTTCATGAGGTCACAAAATGAAACACACTCAACATAACTCCATAACTGTCACGTTCCTGACCTGTTTTATGTTATTTTTGTATGTGTTTAGTTGGTCAGGGCGTAAGTTGGGGTGGGCATTCTATGTTTTGTGTTTCTATGTTTAGGTGGTTGGTAATTAGCCTTATATGGTTCTCAATCAGAGACAGGTGTTTGACTTTTCCTCTGATTGAGAATCATATATAGGTTGGCTGTTCACACTGTTTGTTTGTGGGTGATTGTCTTCCGTGTCTGTGTCTGCGCACCACACGGGACTGTTTCGGTTTGTTCGTTCGTTCGTTTTGTTGTAGTCTGTACCTGTTCGTGCGTTCTTCGTGTTTCATGTAAGTTCTCAGAGTTCAGGTCTGTCTACGTTTTCGTTTTGTTATTTTGTAATCATTTCAAGTGTTCTTCGTGTTTCGTCTTCGTCTGTAAATAAATCATTATGTATTCACAACCCGCTGCATTTTGGTCCTCCGATCCTTCTCTCCTCTCCTCGTCCGAGGAGGAGGAAGATCTAGACACCCGTTACAGAATCACCCACCAACCTAGGACCAAGCGACGGGGGAGAGCGCAACAAAGAAACCAGGACTCGTGGACATGGGAGCAGATATTGAATGGAGAAGGACCCTGGGCTAAGGCAGGAGAGAATCGCCGCTCTCAGGAAGAGAGGGAGGCAGCTAAAGCCCAGGAGCGGTGGTATGAGGAGGCAGCAAGGAGACGTGGCTGGAAGCCTGTGAGTAAACCCCAAAAATTTCTTGGGGGGGGGGCTAGAAGGGAGAGTGGCGAAGTCAGGTAGGAGACCTGCGCCCACTCCCTGTACTTACCGTGGAGAGCGAGAGTACGGGCAGACACCATGTTACGCAGTAGAGCGCATGGTGTCTCCTGTACGTGTGCACAGCCCGGTGCGGTACATACCAGCTCCTCGTATCGGCCGGGCTAGATTGAGTATTGAGCCGGATGTCATGAAGCCGGCCCTACATATCTGGCCACCAGTACGTCTCCTCGGGCCGGCTTACATGGCACCAGCCTTACGCATGGTGTCCCCGGTTCGCCTACATAGCCCGGTGCGGGTTATTCCACCTCCCCGCACTGGTCGGACGACGGGGAGCATACAACCAGGTAAGGTTGGGCAGGCTCAGTGCTCAAGGGAGCCAGTACGCCTGCACGGTCCGGTATTTCCGGCGCCACCTCCCCGCCCCAACCCAGTACCACCAGTGCCTACACCACGCACCAGGTTTCCAGTGCGTCTCCAGAGCCCTGTTCCTCCTCCACGCACTCTCCCTGTGGTGTGTGTATCCAGCCCAGTGCCTCTAGTTCCGGCACCACGCACCAAGCCTTATGTGCGTCTCCAGAGCCCTGTACGCACTGTTCCTTCTCCCCGTACTCGCCCTGATGTGCGTGCCCTCAGCCCGGTACCACCAGTGCCGGTACCACGCACCAGGCCTACAGTACGCTTTGAGAGTCCAGTGTGCCCTGTTGCTGCTCCCCGCACTAGCCTGAAGGTGCGTAGCTTTAGCCCGGTACCTCCAGTTCCGGCACCACGCACCAGGCCTATAGTGCGTCTCAGCCGGCCAGAGTCTGCCGTCTGCCCAACGGCGCCTGAACTGCCCGTCTGCCCAACGGCGCCTGAACTGCCCGTCTGCCCAACGGCACCTGAACTGTCCGTCTGCCCAACGCCGTCTGAACTGTCCGTCTGCCAAGCGCCGCATGAACTGCCCGTCTGTACTGAGCCTTCAAAGCCGCCCGTCTGTACTGAGCCTGCAAAGCCGCCTGTCTGCCATGAGCCTTCAGAGCCGTCCGCCAGACAGGAGCCGCTAGAGCCTTCCGCCAGACAGGAGCAGCCAAAGCCTTCCGCCAGACAGGATCAGCCAGAGCCTTCCCGCCAGACAGGATCAGCCAGAGCCTTCTGCCAGACAGGATCAGCCAGAGCCTTCCGCCAGACAGGATCAGCCAGAGCCTTCCGCCAGACAGGATCAGCCAGAGCCTTCCGCCAGACAGGATCAGCCAGAGCCTTCCGCCAGACAGGATCAGCCAGAGCCGTCAGCGAGCCATGACCAGCCAGAGCCGTCAGCGAGCCATGACCAGCCAGAGCCGTCAGCGAGCCATGACCAGCCAGAGCCGTCAGCGAGCCATGACCAGCCAGAGCCGTCATCCAGCCATGACCAGCCAGAGCCGTCATCCAGCCATGACCAGCCAGAGCCGTCATCCAGCCATGACCAGCCAGAGCCGTCATCCAGCCATGACCAGCCAGAGCCGTCATCCAGCCATGACCAGCCAGAGCCGTCATCCAGCCATGACCAGCCAGAGCCGTCATCCAGCCATGACCAGCCAGAGCCGTCATCCAGCCATGACCAGTCAGAGCCGTCATCCAGCCATGACCAGCCAGAGCCGTCATCCAGCCATGACCAGCCAGAGCCGTCATCCAGCCAGGATCCGCCAGAGCCAGCCAGCCAGGATCCGCCAGAGCCAACCAGCCAGGATCCGTCCCTCAGTACGGAGCTGCCGTCCCTCAGTCTGGTGTTGCCCCTCATTCTGGTGTTGCCCCTCATTCTGGTGTTGCCCCTCATTCTGGTGTTGCCCCTCATTCCGGTGTTGCCCCTCATTCCGGTGCTGCTCCTTATCCTGGTGATGCCCCTTAATTTAGGTGGGGGTATTTGGAGGGTGGTCATTGTGAGGGGGATAAAGAAGCGGGGATTTATTATGGTGGGATGGGAACCACGCCCAGAGCCTGAGCCACCACCGTGGACAGATGCCCACCCAGACCCTCCCCTAGACTTTTGGTGGTGCGTCCGGAGTTCGCACCTTGAGGGGGGGGTTCTGTCACGTTCCTGACCTGTTTTATGTTATTTTTGTATGTGTTTAGTTGGTCAGGGCGTAAGTTGGGGTGGGCATTCTATGTTTTGTGTTTCTATGTTTAGGTGGTTGGTAATTAGCCTTATATGGTTCTCAATCAGAGACAGGTGTTTGACTTTTCCTCTGATTGAGAATCATATATAGGTTGGCTGTTCACACTGTTTGTTTGTGGGTGATTGTCTTCCGTGTCTGTGTCTGCGCACCACACGGGACTGTTTCGGTTTGTTTGTTCGTTCGTTTTGTTGTAGTCTGTACCTGTTCGTGCGTTCTTCGTGTTTCATGTAAGTTCTCAGAGTTCAGGTCTGTCTACGTTTTCGTTTTGTTATTTTGTAATCATTTCAAGTGTTCTTCGTGTTTCGTCTTCGTCTGTAAATAAATCATTATGTATTCACAACCCGCTGCATTTTGGTCCTCCGATCCTTCTCTCCTCTCCTCGTCCGAGGAGGAGGAAGATCTAGACACCCGTTACAATAACTCCAACATAACTCACTTATAACATAAGTGTCCACGGACCATTCCGGACCATTCCCGCACTCTCAAGGTGGACATATTGTTTAAAACTCCCCTTTTGGGGATTTAGGAGTTTGGCCAAGTGAAATCCCTTGTTCACTCTGTGGTCTCTCTCGCTGCATGAGAAGGGGGAGAGAATCTCCGCCAGGAATTTACGACCTGAAATAACAGAACCTAGGTGTAGGAGAGAGTGAGAGAGGGGGAAGCTACGATCTACACCCAGAAAGGGCCACGTCATGACAACAGGATAGGTCATGTTATAATAGTACTGTAGAAGATGTAGACCCCAGGAAGAGTAGCTGCTGCTTTTGCAACAGCTAATGGGGATCCTAATAAAATACCAAATACCAAAATAGAAGACAAATAGATGTGTGGATTTAAACCCTTTAAAACCCACTCCAGTGGTTTAACACATCAATATGAGCTCATAAAGTAATGAAGTCAAGCATTGAGTTTCCTCATGAAAACATACTATAACAGTTGGTCATTTAAACAGATGTTTCATTCGCCAGTGGAAGCTGAGTCCCATCCCCTCTTCTCATCCCCAAAGCTCTGTGCTGTGCTGTCTACAAGGGAGGGAGGGATCTGTCCGTCTTCAGTCATACTGCGACAGAGACGGTCTCTGAGACAGTCAGGATAGAGTCCTCTGCTGCGTCCCCCAATAGAGCAGAGCTCACACTGAGTGTGTGAGAAGCACAATCTTCGTCCCTCCACACACTCCCGATCAATCGCAGGGCCCTCCCGCCGCCCCAAAGCATGGAATACCACATTTGTTTGTTTACGCCTCGTTTTCTTTTCCTGAACTCTATTAACATTTATATTGCAGCCGAAGGTGTTGGAAGTCCCTCTCGCAGCGGGGGCACACCCAGCTTAGATGAGAAGGAGCTTCACTCTGGGTTTCCCAGGCACAAAGACTTGTGTTTACGCGACCATTATCCTACCATTCCCTAAACTCCTCTCTCTCTCTCGTTCTCGTTCTCTCTCTCTCGTTCTCGTTCTCTCTCTCTCGTTCTCTCTCTCTCTGCTTTCTTATTTGTGTCACCATTTGGCCTAACTTGCCTCTTACACAAATCTTTAAGCTTTTATCTCTCCTAAGGTAAATTGATTGTTTGAAAAAATGTTATGTGGTATCTGGAAAGTTTATGGATTGCACTGCTTGATTGGGTATTAGCCTATATGAATGAGAGAGAGATAACGGTGTCTGAAGGGACTTATTGCGAGGAGGGAGATCACGACATCCGGTTTTCACTGTTTCTTACACGTTTTAACACACTTCAAGGCCCTGGAATATGCCAATGTAAACTGTTTCTGTCAGACAGCGCCTCACCATCCGAGCTTGTCTTGAACCAATCACATCTATTCTAACACACTCATGAAATCACCACCTGAGGCTTCACACGATCGGCCATATTTTGGCCACCACAGAAATAACCCAGTATGACATGACGAGTGAGTCAAAGGGATTCCTGTTGTATGTCTTGTTAGTTTTGACAGTTGTATAAGGGCTCAGACACACCAATAGCGTTTCCTGGCCGAGAATACTTAGCATCTATGAGTGTGCACCAATTTTCCATGTAGAATCTTGTGAAAAATGTGGCACATATTGGCTCATACTACAGCCTGCTGGTTGTTCATTGGATCGTTTATTTTCTGTTAAGCCTGTACATTGTGTATTGGCATTTCTCTATGTGTTTTTCGCATGTATCCTTCTGAGGGACAAGAGTAAATACTGTTAAAGATTATGTAAAGAAACAGCAATATTTGATTAAGGCTACTCTGTCCCCTGCCCTGATGATCCGTTGACCATCCCTTAAGCCAACCATAAACTTCCTGTGTGGGCAGTGGACTGGCAGATCTAGGCCTGGTTTCAGACTAGTGTACAGTATTTGCCATGAACTGGTGGGAGGAACACCCACAGTCACAGACATGCTGTCACCAGCAGGCTCTTGCTCTTGTCTGCTTCCTCCCAGTCAGCCGGCCCAACAGGCCTGGAGGAGGAGGGGGGTGAGTAACATTCTCTGATATGGCTACATGGGCCCTCGATCACCATGACTGGCTTTGCATGGAGCTCCGGGCCCTGTGGCCTTCCTCAGTGTGGCCATAACCCTGTAGGCCAGGGGTCTCAAACCTTTTCTAGCATGAGAGCTACTTTTGTTTTGAAATCTACGAGCTACTCATTTTTTTCTAACTTTCAAACAGGCACATTCATCTCTTGTCCGCTCGCTTGCAACTCTTCCCCGGGTCCTTAGTGTACAAGAGAAAGTAGTGCACTATGTCCTTAGTGTACAAGAGAAAGTAGTGCACTATGTCCTTAGTGTACAAGAGAAAGTAGTGCACGATGTCCTTAGTGTTAATAAAAACAACTCTTAAGGGGGACCATATAAAATCATTTTGAAAATTACAATTGTTCTTAGATAAACAGCTAAATTGGATGTTGTGAGTCCATTTCAATGCTTAAATCACATAATTTGTTTTGGTATGGAAGAAAATAAAGACATTTGGATTTTTCAGTGTAATTTCCCTTTAATTGTGCATCTAGCGAGTGAGGAATATGCTGTCTAATTTGCCTGTCTGGCAATGGTTCTGTACTGCTGCTGCTCATTTCATGGCAAAATTTGCAAATAACAAATAATAGATACAAATTATATACTTACTCATGATATTCTTCTGCAAGGTAAGCCTACTTTGCAGTTAACATTTCATTGAGAAGGTTTTGGGGAAAGTATTTCTGTCTGCCCACAAGATGGTTATCACATCAACTGGCTACACACGGAGTGATAAACAAACGTGCGCACTACACGGACAGACAGGGGCAATATTGCTGGAAATTAATTGGCAGATATTGTGTTAGGTTTGGCTTTTTAAGCCAATAGTGGCTAACCAGGGGTGGGATAATGTCAATGTTGTTTTGATTAGATAGTAACTGGGAGTTTGCGGTGTCTGATACTTGTGAGATTTGTTGAAAATGCTTCACAATGTATTTATTTGTAGGCTATAGCCTTGAAATAATTGTAATAATATAGCCTAAATAATTAATTTTCGTTCCTTCTTAGGTTCCCTGTCTGGCTCCTGACCTATTTAGAGTGTTTATATGCTATTTAATATGACATGTAGCCTATTTGAAATTATGTGCGCTTCTTACTTTCACATCTTCATGTTTATTCAAATACTTTTCATTCATATCCACATTGTTTGGTTTCAATCCTTTAAGGCCAAATGGTAGATCCAGGTAGTCACAAAAATAAATGGGTGTTGGTTAACTTGGTTTTCATATCAAATCAAATTTTATTTGTCACATGCGCCGATTAGAACAGGTGTAGAACTTACCGTGAAATGCTTACTTACAAGCCATTAACCAACAATGCAGTTCAAGAAATAGAGTTAAGAAAATATTTACAAAATAAACTAAAGTAAAAAATTAAATAAAAAGTAACACAATAAAATAACAACAATGAGGCTATATACAGGGGGTACCGGTACCGAGTCAATGTTCGGGGATACAGGTTAGTCAAGGTAATTTGTACATGTAGGTAGGGGTACAGTGACTATGCATAGATAATAAACAGTGAGTAGCAGCAGTGGAAAAACAAAGGGGGGGGGGGTCAATGTAAATTGTCTGGGTGGCCATTTGATTTATTGTTCAACAGTCTTATGGCTTTGGGGTAGAAGCTGTTGAGGAGCCTTTTGGACCTATGACTTGGGTGACTGGAGTCTTTGACAATTTCTTGGGCCTTCCTCTGACACCGCCTAGTATATAGGTCCTGGATGGCAGGAAGCCTGGCCCCAGTGATGTACAGTACAGGGCCGTATGCACTACCCTCTGTAGCGCCTTATGGTTGGATACAGAGCAGTTGCCATACTGTACCAGGCGGTGATGCAATCAGTCAGGATGCTCTCGATGGTGCAGCTGTAGAACTTTTTGAGGATCTGGGGACCCATACCAAATCTTTTCAGTCTCCTGAGGGGGAAAAGGTGTTGTCGTGCCCTCTTTGCTGTCTCATCGTTGTTGGTGATCAGGCCTACCACTGTTGTGTCGTTAACAAGCTTAATGATGGTGATGGAGTCGTGCTTGGCCACGCAGTTGTGGGTGAACAGGGAGTACAGGAGGGGACTAAGCTTTGTTGGCACTATGGTGTTGAGCTGTAGTCAATGAACAGCATTCTCACATAGGTGTTCCTTTTACCCAGGTGGGAAAGGACAGTGTGGAGTGCGATTGAGATTGCGTCATCTGTGGATCTGTTGGGGCAGTATGCGAGTTGGAGTGGGTCTAGGTTTTCTGGGATGATGGTGTTGATGTGAGCCATTACCAGCCTTTCAAAGCACTTCAGTGCTACGAGTGCTACGGGGTGATAGTCATTTAGGCAGGTTACCTTCGCTTTCTTGGGCACAGGGACTATGGAGGTCTGCTTGAGACATGTAGGTATTACAGACTCGGTCAGGTAGAGGATGAACATGTCAATGAAGACACTTGCCTGTTGGTCCCCGCATGCTCTGAGTACACGTCCTGGTAATCCGTCTGAAGTACCAGGACGGCCTTGTGAATGTTGACCTGTTTAAAGGTCTTGCTCACATCGGCTATGGAGAGCGTGATCACACAGTCATCCGGAACAGCTGGTGCTCTCATGCATGCTTCAGTGTTGCTTGCCTCGAAGCGAGCATGAAAGGCATTTAGCTCGTCTGGTAGGCTGGCATCATTGGTCAGCTCGCGGGTGGGTTTCCCTTTCTAGTCCGTAATAGTTTGCAAGCCCTGTCACATCCGACGAGCGTCAGAGTGTAGTAGGATTCAATCCAGTCCTGTATTGACGCTTTGCCTGTTTGATGGTTTGTCGGAGGGCATAGCGGGATTTGATGAAGCCGATGACTGAGGTGGTATACTCCTCAATGCCATTGGATGAGTCCCGGAACATTTTCCAGTCTGTGCTAGCAAAACAGTCCTGTAGCGTAGCATCTGTGTCATCTGACCACTTCCGTATTGAGTCACTGGTACTTCCTGCTTTAGTTTTTGCTTGTAAGCAGGAAACAGAAGGATAGAATTATGGTCAGATTTGCCAAATGGAGGGCGAGGGAGAGCTTTGTATGCATCTCTGTGTGTGGAGTAAAGGTGGTCTAGCGTTTTTTTCATCTGGCTGCACATGTGACATGCTGGTAGAAATTAGGTAAAACTGATTTAAGTTTGCCTGCGTTAAAGTCCCCGGCCACTAGGGGTGAATTTGGAGAGGCAGTTTTCTTTCCTGTGACCACAGAGCAGTTTTTAGCGGAGCGGTTGGAAAGGACATGGAGCACCGGAGCGGTGCGCAAGAGCGCAGGATTTCCAACCGCTCAACTCCACTCACATGCTCTGGCTGGGGCCCAATGTAACCCAGGGGCTTGGCTGGGGCTAGATAGGGCACAGTGTTTGGCTGGTGTGATGGCCCGTCACTGAATATCGTGACTGAACCTGGACGCACTGAGTGTATCAGATACATTGGAGCGCAGTGCCGCCAGCCAGTGGAATGCTGCATGGTCATACATACTGACGCACAGACGTGCAAGCATACATACACACAGACAAATGCGCGCACACACACACACAGCCAAGATAAGGCTGGTAAGACCTGGAGGAAGTACAGGCTTCTGTATAGAGGATGTTTACCCTCTACCCACAGCCCAGGTGTGTCTGCTTCCTGTTGGCTGCAGGACAGGAGAGAGTGTGTCTGGCTGTGATACACCAGACAGGGCTGCAACCCCTGCAGCTAATACAGTAAGATCCTTTTGAGATACAGTACTGAATCTGCTTCTTTGCAGAAAGGGTTAAAGCATCAGAAAGTCATAAGATAACCTTAACATGAAAATGGCCACCTCAAGTGTTTGCATTTCTCTCAGTGCCCACCCTATTTTCTGGTTGGAATGGCCAAACCAGATGAATTATGCTAAATAACCCCCCCGTGTATCCTCAGCGGGGAGCCACTGATGAAATATTTATTTATTTCCACCAATATATTTATTTTGGGGGCCGTGCCTACAAAGATGGAAAGTGAATTTCAAGTCTGACTTTGATAATGTCATTGGCACAGTGTGCTCTATATACTAAACATAAAAGGAGCCTGAAGGAATGCGGGTTCAGACTCCCATGCATTAATGCAAAATATAATATTTATTGTTAGCTGCCCGGCCTGGGCCCTGAGAGCACGTCGGCTCTGACACCGCCTGACAACGTGTCAGAGAAACGCATTGCAGTCACAACATCCTTTTCCCCCTCTTTCCATCCCTCTCTCCGTCCCTCCTTCAGTATCTTTCCATCCCTCTCTCGGTTCATATTGGGACATGGTCTGGGGCTAGTCAGGCAACTTCTGGAGTGCCCTCTTCAGTATGATATGGAGGGAGGGAGGGAGGGAGGGAGGGAGGGAGGGAGGGAGGGAGGGAGGGAGGGAGAGAGAGACCGGCAGAAAGATAGAGAGAGAGAGGCAAATAGAGGCAGACAGGGATGTGAGGCGTTGCGGCAGGGATGCTCATGTGGGCAGTTCTGGCTTTTATGCACTGCCTGCCCTTTTTAGTGATCTCCTCCATCAGCAAGCAGCCTTGTCTCTCCCCTCCAGGAGAGAGGGAAACCAGCGACCTAACTGGAGCTAACTGAAGGGCTTTGGCAGTGCTAGTACAGTGTCTGTACTGTACTGAAGCCAGGGTGCAGTGTGTGGGTTTTGGCCCCTCCAGGTCTCCACTCCCCTCAGGTAAAGATTGGTCACCGCTTCTCTCACTCTCTGATATGGCTCCCATTGGTCTGACTTTAGAGAAAGAGAAATGTCAGTGCCTTTCACAAATAGCAATTACTCTCTGACATTATGTCATGCAAATATATGGATGCTTACAGAAATGCAGATGTGAGGGTGGCCATGGGGTTACAGAAATACTCATTTGGATGTTTCATGCTCAGAGAAGAGCATGATTAATGGTAAAATATAAGGTAAAATACAATTATTTTGACATAAATGTCAGATAGCCCTTGTCATAGAACAAAAAGGAATCAGTTTGGTGAATAAGAGCCTGATTAAATTGTTTGTGTTTTTTTTATTTATCCAGGTCAGTTGACTGAGAACACATTCTCATTTACAGCAACGACCTTGGGAATAGTTACAGGGGAGAGGAAGGGGAAGGGATGAGCCAATTGGAAGCTGGGGAGATTAAGTGTCCATGATGGTATGAGGGGCCAGATTAGGAATTTAGCCAAGACATTGGGGTTAACACCCCTACTGTAACGATAAGTGCCATGGGATCTTTAGTGACCACAGAGAGTCAGGACACCCATCCCATTTCACATTCCATCCGAAAGACGACATCTTACACAGGTCAATGTTCCCAATCACTGCCCTGGGGGCATTGGGATATGTTATTTTAGACCAGAGCAAAGAGTGCGTCCTGCTGGCCCTCCAACACCACTTCCAGCAGAATCTGGTCTCCAGCAGAATCTGATCTCCCATCCAGGACCATCCCTACTTCAGAGGCAAGCCAGCAGTGGGATGCAGGGTGGTATGCTGCTGGCAGTAGGGAGTTACGCTTTTGGCTCTGGAGGGAGGTAGGCAGCACTGCACAGCACTGTATGGCTGTATGGGCGATCTGCCGTGACCTCATTTAATCTGATTTGCATGCTAGGGAGAATTAGGTAATTGGCATTTATGCAGAACAAAAGAGGATCTGCTCATGGAAAAAATGGGTTTTCATGTTGAACTGAATGCACTCCGTGTCTGAGCTGGTTTCCTCCTGCACCCTTGTGTGAGCTTCCTTAACGAGGCACACTGACTGTCTGACTGACTGTCGGCAGGACGGTTGAGCTGATCTGGGTTTGTGTACACATGTATGGTAATTCTCCACAGTCCGTGGGTGTGTGATGAGTTGGCCCGTGCTGCGATCTCTCTCTCTGCCACTGACTGGGGGATACAACGTTGGAAGCTTCTCAAATCATTCAACCAAATATTGCACCCGTGCCACTTCAAATCTCAATTTCCAATGTATTCACCCCAGGTATAATTCTAAAGAGCAGTAATCCAAGACTGAGAGAGAGGAGAGAGGGGCCTGGCTGTTCTGTAATGGCAGCCATTAGCCATCTTGGTTTATGCCACAGGGAGAGGGTAGAAGGGGCGGTAGGCGCAGGCTCACTCTACAGCCGCACTCCAAATGGGTTTGAACAAGCGTTATCGGAGTACAGCAGTGCTATGCGCTGTTGACACTGTAAACCTAGTGATTCACGTGACTCCCTCACTTTATTAATTAAAGGGCTAGAACTGAGCGTTCTGTTTGACTTTCAGTCTTTTTTCAGTGTTCAATTGATGTATTTTCTTTCTTTCTGACGATATCACTGAGGGACAGATGTTAAATGAGCTCGGGAACATTTGCAGAGTTTGTGGTTGGTTTGTTGGAGCAGAGCTGGGGATGTGATTGAACTAACTACCCCAGCCCTGCTTGGCCCTTTGTAGTGCAACAAGAGCTAACAAGGACACTTCTAAACCCAACATTAATGATATCTACCTACTACTCGTTACTTATTACTGATTAATAGTTGCAACATTTTATCCATACGTATGTTAGGATGCATGCATTTCCATTAAAATGATGGCCAATGTATGCTATGGCTTGGATACTACTCCAGTCTTATTCTGAAACCTTCATTTCCAATAAGAGAAGTAGCTAGCTACCAGTATTATTTTCCCCTTCTTCGGCGAAGGCCTTTTCCTCTAGCTGCTTTAGTCAAGTCTAGAGGTTTAGAAAGGGCTAGAGGGTAGGAGGCTGGCTGTAAAGCTGTGAGCTAGTGTTTAGAAGTCCTGCTCTTTGGAAGGCAGTGCAGGCTGGGCTCCCAGCAAGAGCGAGGTTAGCCAGTTTATTCTGCTCACCACACAATGAACAGGTTTCATTGGCACCCCGGTTGAGGTAACTGATGGCCGGAGCAGTGGGGGTCAGGCCTGTTACTAAGCACTGGGTGGAGAGTAAATTACAGTGCAGGAAGGGTGGGGGGCCTGGTGGTGCGGTCAGGGGGCTGGTTTGTGGATAACCCATTTGACCACATTGGAGCACAGCTCCGTCTCCACCTCGGCCACACTAATGCTGGAAGCTCACTGCTCTCACCAGTGGTATTTTTCTCATGCCATTTTATTGCTTTATAAACTATAAAACATTTTTATTGGTTTATCTTTCTCTACTCCTCTAAACTGATGTTGATATACCATACAGGTAATGATTATATTTATGAAAGAAAATACTATTAAAGTATCGTAATATTGCATGTGACTTTACTGAATATTTTTTTAATAATGTTCTTCCTCTGAGGGAAAAATGACAGCACAAATTAGGTGAATAAAGAAACACACAGTAGAAAGAGAGGATATAAGGCTTGTGTTTGTTTTTGCCGGTGCTCAGGGGCAGAGATGGGAGATTTGGGGGTGTGAAGTGGATTGGCAGGGAGCGAGGCAGTCAGGGCCTATTTTCACTGCAGCTGAGGCTTCAACTAGCCACAAGCTGTTTTTCTCATTCCAAAGATGAGAGAACAAAATATCCTCTATCGCACAAAAGCCCGATTTTGTTTCTCACCCCCCACTGCCATCACCACCACCACTCCCATCACCTCCTGTCAGAAGTGGTGCAGCACATCGAGAACAACACAAAGCCTTGTGGCTTTATATAGCCATGAAGATTCTATTGAATTTTCTAAGGTCGGAATAATGGTAGCGTATTACCTCACTAATGGGGTATTCTGTGTGTATGGGCTATTGAGTTTAATAGAATGAGATACCTTTGAAAGACTGTTTGTCTCTGTATCATCCCAGCCCATCAATGTTGTGTTTACCTACAGTGCCTTCAGAAAGTATTCATACCCCTTGACTTTTTCAACATTGTGTGTGTTACAGCCTGAATTACAACACAACATGTCACTGGCCTAACACAATACCCCATTGTGTCAAATTATGTTTTGAGACATTCGTAAAAATTAAAAGCTGAAATGTTTTGAGTCAGTAAGTACTCAACCCCTTTGTTATGGCAAGCCTAAATAAGTTCAGGAGTAAACATTTGCTTAAAAATTCACAATAAGAATAGCAGACATTGAACATTCCTTTGAGCATGGTGAAGTTATTAAGCACACTTTGGATGGTCACTACAAGATACAGGCGTCCTTCCTAACTCAGTTTCCGGAGAGGAAGGAAACCGCTCAGGGATTTCACCATGAGGCCAATGGCGACTTTGAAACAGTTACAGAGTTTAATGGCTGTGATCGGAGAAAACTGACAATGCACCTACAACATTGTAGTTACTCTACTCCACAATATTAACCTAATTGACAGAGTGAAAAGAATGAAGCCTGTAC
Organism: Salvelinus namaycush; assembly: GCF_016432855.1. Lineage (NCBI taxonomy): Eukaryota > Metazoa > Chordata > Actinopteri > Salmoniformes > Salmonidae > Salvelinus > Salvelinus namaycush. The sequence goes on along the minus strand of NC_052318.1, from coordinate 37,108,582 downwards.
AGAATAAAATATTCCAAAACATGCATCCTGTTTCCAACAAGGCACTAAAGTAATAATGCAAAAAAATGTGGCAAAGCAATTAACTCGTTGTCCTGAATACAAAGTGTTATGTTTGGGGCAAATTCAATACAACACATTTTCTGAATACCACTCTCCTTCAAGCATAGTGGTAGCTGCATCATCCTATGGGTATGCTTGCAATTGTTAAGGACTGGGAGTTTTTCAGGATAAAAAAGAAATGGAATGGAGGTAAGCACAGGAAAAATCCTAGAGGAAACCATTGTTCAGTCTGCTTTCCACCAGACACTGGGAGATGAATTCACCTTTCAGCAGGACAATAACCTAAAACACAAGGCTAAATCTACACTGGCGTTGCTTACCAAGAAGACAGTGAATGTTCTTGAGTGGCCAAGTTAGAATTTGGACTACTTTAAAATCTATGGCAAGACCTGAAAATGGTTGTCTAGCAATGACCAACAACCGATTTGACAGAGCTTGAATCATTTTTTAAAAAGAATAATGGGCAAATGTTACACAGTCCAGGTTTGGAAAGCTCTTAGAGACTTACCCATAAAGACTTACAGCTGTAACCACTGCCAAAGGTGATTCTAACATGTACTGACTCAGGGTGTGAATAAGACTATAAATAAGATATATTGATTTTCAATAAATTTGCTAAAATGTGTCATTGTGGGGTATTGTGTGTAGATGGATGAAAATATGTTTATTGTTTAAGTCAATTTTGAATTCAGGCTGTAACATAACAAAATGTGGAATAAGTCAAGTGGTATAAATATTTTCTGAGGGCACTGTATTGGAAATGTGACCGACTAGCTCGATTCGGTCTTATGTAGCAAAATTTGAAATGGTGTTTTTTACATTGGATAAAAGTAGAGAATCCGAGCTAGAAAGTTGTATATCATACACTACAGTTGAGGAACAATGGGAAATGAATTCTGCTTTGAAAGTTGATAAACTTGTAACTTCACTTTTGAGAAAATGGCCCTTGAATGTTTTGGTACAGTTGACGTCGGAGGTTTACATACACTTAGGTTGGAGTCATTAAAACTAGTTTTTCAACCACTCCACAAATTTCTTGTTATTAAAAAACTATAGTTTGACAAGTCGGATAGGACATCTACTTTGACACAAGTAATTTTTCCAACAATTGTTTACAGACAGATTATTTCACTTATAATTCATTGTATCACAATTCCAGTGGATCAGAAGTTTACATACACTAAGTTGACTATGGCTTTAAACAGCTTGGAAATTCTTGGAAATATAAATAATGGGGTGCAAAGGAGCAAAATAAATAAATAAATACAGTAGGGGAGAGGTAGTTGTTTGGGCTAAATTATAGATGGGCTATGTACAGGTGCAGTAATCTGTGAGCTGCTCTGACAGCTGGTGCTTAAAGCTAGTGAGGGAGATAAGTGTTTTCAGTTTCAGAGATTTTTGTAGTTCGTTCCAGTCATTGGCAGCAGAGAACTGGAAGGAGAGGCGGCCAAAGGAAGAATTGGTTTTGGGGGTGACCAGAGAGATATACCTGCTGGAGCGCGTGCTACAGGTGGGTGCTGCTATGGTGACCAGCGAGCTGAGATAAGGGGGGACTTTACCTAGCAGGGTCTTGTAGATGACCTGGAGCCAGTGGGTTTGGCGACAAGTATGAAGCGAGGACCAGCCAACGAGAGCGTACAGGTCGCAGTGGTGGGTAGTATATGGGGCTTTGGTGACAAAACGGATGGCACTGTGATAGACTGCATCTAATTTATTGGAGGCTATTTTGTAAATTACATCGCCGAAGTCGAGGATCTGTAGGATGGTCAGTTTTACGAGGGTATGTTTGGCAGCATGAGTGAAGGATGCTTTGTTGCGAAATAGGAAGCCAATTCTAGATTTAACTTTGGATTGGAGATGTTTGATGTGAGTCTGGAAGGAGAGTTTACAGTCTAACCAGACACCTAGGTATTTGTAGTTGTTCACATATTCTAAGTCAGAACCGTCCAGAGTAGTGATGTTGGACGGGCGGGCAGGTGCAGGCAGCGATCGGTTGAAGAGCATGCATTTAGTTTTACTTGTATTTAAGAGCAATTGGAGGCCACGGAAGGAGAGTTGTATGACATTGAAGCTCGTCTGGAGGGTTGTTAACATAGTGTCCAAAGAAGGGCCAGAAGTATACAGAATGGTGTCGTCTGCGTAGAGGTGGATCAGAGACTCACCAGCAGCAAGAGCGACATCATTGATGTATACAGAGAAGAGAGTCGGTCCAAGAATTGAACCCTGTGGCACCCCCATAGAGACTGCCAGAGGCCTGGACAACAGGCCCTCCGATTTGACACACTGAACTCTATCAGAGAAGTAGTTGCTAAACCAGGCGAGGCAATCATTTGAGAAACCAAGGCTATCGAGTCTGCCGATGAGGATGTGGTGATTGACATGGTGATTGACAGAGTCGAAAGCCTTGGCCAGGTCAATGAATATGGCTGCGCAGTATTGTTTCTTATCGATGGCGGTTAATATATCATTTAGGACCTTGAGCGTGGCTGAGATGCACCCATGACCAGCTCTGAAACCAGATTGCATAGCGGAGAAGGTATGGTGGGATTCCAAATGGTCGGTAATCTGTTTGTTGACTTGGCTTTCGAAGACCTTAGAAAGGCATTGTAGGATAGATATAGGTCTGTAGCAGTTTGGGTCAAGAGTGTGTCCCCCTTTGAAGAGGGGGATGACCGCAGCTGCTTTCCAGTCTTTGGGAATCTCAGACGACACGAAAGACAGGTTGAACAGGCTAGTAATAGGAGTTGCAACAATTTCGGCAGATAATTTTAGAAAGAAAGGGTCCAGATTGTCTAGCCCGGCTGATTTGTAGGGGTCCAGATTTTGTAGCTCTTTCAGAACATCAGCTGACTGGATTTGGGAGAAGGAGAAATGGGGAAGGCTTGGGCGAGTTGCTGTGGGGGGTGCAGTGCTGTTGACCGGGGTAGGGGTAGCCAGGTGGAAAGCTTGGCCAGCCGTAGAAAAATGCTTATTGAAATTCTCAATTGTAGTGGATTTATCGGTGGTGACCGTGTTCCCTATCCTCAGTGCATTGGGCAGCTTATTCTCCATGGACTTTACAGTGTCCCAGAACTTTTTTGAGTTTGTGTTGCAGGAAGCAAATTTCTGCTTGAAAAAGCTAGCCTTGGCTTTTCTAACTGCCTGTGTATATTGGTTTCTAGCTTCCCTGAAAAGTTGCATATCACGGGGGCTGTTCGATGCTAATGCATTTCAAGGCCTACCTTCAAACTCAGTGCCTCTTTGCTTGACATCATGGGAAAATCCAAAGAAATCAGCCAAGAACTCAGAAAAAAAATTGTAGACCTCCACAAGTCTGGTCCATCCTTGGGAGCAATTTCCAAACGCCTGAAGGTACCACATTCATCTGTACAAACAATAGTACGCAAGTATAAACACTATGGGACCATGCAGTCGTCATTCTGCTCAGGAAGGAGACGCGTTCTGTCTCCTAGAGATAAACGTACTTTGGTGCGAAAAGTGCAAATCAATCCCAGAACAACAGCAAAGGACCTTGTGAAGATGCTGGAGGAAGCAGGTACAAAAGTATCTATATCCACAGTAAAACGAGTCCTATATCGACATAACCTGAAAGGCTGCTCAGCAAGGAAGAAGCCACTGCTCCAAACCTCCATAAAAAATCCAGACTATGGTTTGCAACTGCACATGGGGACAAAGATCATACTTTTCGCAGAAATGTCCTCTGGTCTGATGAAACAAAAATAGAACTGTTTGGCCATAATGACCATCATTATGTTTGGAGGAAAAAGAGGGAGGCTTGCAAGCCGAAGAACACCATCCCAACCGTGAAGCACGGGGGTAGCAGCATCATGTTGTGGGGATGCTTTGCTGCAGGAGGGACTGGTGCACTTCACAAAATAGATGGCATCGTGAGGAAGGAAAATTATGTTGATATATTGAAGCAACATCTCAAGACATCTGTCAGGAAGTTAAAGCTTGGTCGCAAATGGGTCTTCAAAATGGATCACCCCAAGCATACTTCCAAAGTTGTGGCAAAATGGCTTAAGGACAACAAAGTCATGGTATTGGAGTGGCCATCACAAAGCCCTGACCTCAATCCTGTAGAAAATGTGTGGGCAGAACTGAAAAAGCGTGTGTGAGCAAGGAGGCCTAGAAACCTGCCTCAGTTACACCAGCTCTGTCAGGAGGAATGGGCCAAAATTCACCAAACTTATTGTGGGAAGCTTCTGGAAGGCTACCCGGAACGTTTGACCCAAGTTAACTTCTTGACGCACGGATCCCTTTAGCGGGATCATTTTCGTAAACAACCGCTGAATTGCAGAGCGCCAAATAAAAAAAAAAAAAAAAAAAAATTTATAATCATGAAATCACAAGTGAAATATACCAAAACACAGCTTAGCTTGTTGTTAATCCACCTATTGTGTCAGATTTTGAAAATATGCTTTACAACGAAAGCAATCCAAGTGTTTGTGAGTTTATCTATCACTAGACAAAACAGTAAGAACAGCTAGCCGCAAATGAGCTTGGTCACGAAAGTCAGAAAAGCAATACAATTAATCGCTTACCTTTGATGATCTTCGGATGATTGCACTCAGGAGACTCCCAGTTACACAATAAATGTTATTTTTGTTCGATAAAGATTAGTTTTATAACCAAAAAACGCCATTTGGTTTGCGCGTTATGTTCAGAAAACCACATTCTCGTTCCGGTCCTGAAGGGCAGACGAAAATTCCCAAAAGTATCCGTAATGTTCGTAGAAACATGTCAAACGTTTTTTATAATCAATCCTCAGGTTGTTTTTAACATACATAATCGATAATATTTCAACCGGACGATAAACTATTCAATACTACAGAGAAAGAAAATCTCTCGGGCGCATGAACTAATCAAAGGACACCTGACGCGTTTTGATAAATCTCGCTCATTTTTCAAAATAAAAGCTTGAAACTATGTCTAAAGCCTGGTCACAGCCCGAGGAAGCCATTGGAAAAGGACTCTGGTTGATACCCCTTTAAATGGAGGAGGGGCAGGCAATGGAACAGGGATTTTTCCAAATAAAAGGCACTTCCGGGTTGGAGTTCCTCAGGTTTTCGCCTTCAAAATCAGTTCTGTTATACTCACAGACAATATTTTGACAGTTTTGGAAACGTTAGTGTGTTTTCTATCCTAATCTGTCAATTATATCCACATTCTAGCATCTGGGGCAGAGAAATAGTCCGTTTACCTTGGGAACGTTATTTTTCCAAACATAAAAATAGTGCCCCCTAGCTGAAAGAGGTTAAACAATTTAAAGGCAATGCTACCAAATATTAATTGAGTGTATGTAAACTTCTGACCCACTGGGAATGTGATGAAAGAAATATGGCTGAAATAAATCATTCTCTCAACTATTATTCTGACATTTCACACTCTTAAAATAAAGTGGTGATCCTAACTGACTTAAGACAGGGAATTTTTACTAGTATTAAACTGTGTTTAAATGTATTTGGCTAAAGTGTATGTCAACTTCTGACTTCAACTGTACCTACTGGAGAACTCTTCTTTGTCTACACCCATTCCGCATCGTTCACACCCTCTTAAGCTTTAGCCCCACCCATATCTTTAGGAATTCACATGAGGCTATGTACTAAACAACCAAAGATTTCAAGACTAAAAGCTGGTTTATACTACGGTGTGTTTGTAAATTTAATCTGGGGTGCCGGAGTGTGAATTTGTGTGAATTTTTATTAGCATCCCCATTAGCTAACGCTGTAATGTTAGCTAACCTTCCTGCGTTTCTGAGGTTCCTGGTGTTCCTAAACTCAGAGGGTTGTCAGATTGTCCGTTCGTAAATACAGAGCGTTTCGCAATCGGAGCGTTCAGAGCACACACTGGCCGCTCTGGCTGAGGAGTAGGGTTGATCAGAGCGTTCTAATCGAACAACAGCAGTCAATCACCCAAGCTAACTGGCTTTCTTTGACTAGCTTGCTAGCTACTTCCAGACACAAATGAGAGAACAACTCACTGACCATTTTACTCACCCTAGCAGAACTGGTTAGGCTGTTTTTATGTTATCCAGAGCATTGGTGACTGCAACTGTGCTGCTGGCAACAATTTAATCATGTTTTTTTGCCAACGTTTACTGACACCGACCATATTGAGCGTTCGTAAATTTGGCAGTTATTCTGTGCTCTGGCACACTCAGACTGAATTTACCAGCTATGTCTATCAACAGTTGTTGCAGTGATATCATATACATTCTATTGAAATAGTTACTTGCATAGTGGAGTATTTTGGTTGAGACATGTAGCTAGCTAGCTAGCTTGCTAAACAATGAACCATAATCCCAACTCTTAATGTTACTACCATGCATGAATCTGCAGGTAGCTAACCAACCAGGTTCAATGTTAGCTAGCTAACATTAGGCTATAACTGTCACGGCCGATGCTGGGAGAAGACCAAGGTACAGGGTGGTAAGCGTACATTTTCCTTTTTATTAAAAATGTCTGGCCCTCGCTGCTGGCCCCGTACTGGGCACCCTCGCTGCGGGCCCCGGACTGGGCACCCTTGCTGCGGGCCCCGGACTGAGCACCCTCGCTGCAGGCCCCGGACTGGGCACCCTTGTTGCGGGCCCCGGACTGGGCACCCTCGCTGGAGGCTCCGGACTGGAGACCGTCGCTGGAGGCTCCGGACTGGAGACCGTCGCTGGAGGCTCCGGATAGGGGACCGTCGCTGGAGGCTCCGGACTGGAGGCCGTCGTTGGAGGCTTCGTGCCGTGACTCCTCACTGGAGGCTTCGTGCCATGGATCATCACTGGAGGCTTCTTGCCATGGATCATCACTGGAGGCTTCGTGCCATGGATCATCACTGGAGGCTTCTTGCCATGGATCATCACTGGAGGCTTCGTGCCATAGATCATCACTGGAGGCTTCTTGCCATGGATCATCACTGGAGGCTTCGTGCCATGGATCATCACTGGAGGCTTCTTGCCATGGATCATCACTGGAGTGAGGAGACGTATGGGCAGTCTGGTACGCAGCAGGCACAGGACTCACCAGGCTGGGGAGACATACTGGAGGCTTGGTTCTTGGCGCTGGCACCGGATACACTGCGCCATGGAGGCGCACTGGAGGTCTCGTGCGCAGAGATGGCACAACCCGTTCTGGCTGGATGCCCACTACCACCCGGCAAATGCGGGACGCTGGCACAGAGCACACCGGCCTGTGAATGCTCACTCGAGACACCGTGCGCATCACCCCATAACACGGTGCCTGACCAGTCACATGCTCCCCACGGTAAGCACGGGGAGTTGGCTCAGGTCTAAACTCTGACTCCGCCAATCGACCCCGTGTGCCCCCCCCCCAAACATTTTTGGGGGGAACTGCCTCTCGGGCTTCCGTGACCGGGTCTTGTCCCCTGCCATTCTCTCCTCCCCGGTCCAGCTCGTCCTCCAGGTTTCCGCACGCTGCTTGGTCCCTTGGTGGTGGGTAGTTCTGTCACAGCCGATGCTGGAAGAAGACCAAGGTGCAGCGTGGAAAGCGTACATTTTCCTTTTTATTAAAAATGTCGCCAACAAAACAACAAACGAAAGAAACAACCGTGAAGCTTACAGGGCTAAGTGCCACAAACAAAGTTAACTACCCACAACGAAAGGAGGGAAAAAGGGCTACCTAAGTATGGTTCCCAATCAGAGACAACGATAGACAGCTGTCCCTGATTGAGAACCATACCCGGCCAAAACATAGAAACACAAAATCATAGAAAACAAAAACATAGAATGCCCACCCCAAATCACACCCTGACCAAACCAAATAGAGACATAAAAAGGCTCTCTAAGGTCAGGGCGTGACAATAACTAGCAATGCAAATGGCTCTGAGATACGAATAATATTACTACACAGATCATACATGGATGCTATGGTTGCCCTTAGTTCGAAGATGTAATCCGGAGACAGGTGTTTTATACAACAGCCTTCTGTGCGTTCTCTTTTCGACTCCATCTGCATATTTGCAATCAAATACCAGAATTTTCTTCATCTCCTTAGCTATCATACTCTAATTCCACTGATTTCAAAACTCAGTCCTCCAGAAAGCGGAGAGCAACACTTATGCAGTTCTACTACATGATATCTTTCAAAAAAGCTGTGTTAGAAAGGATTACCTACACGTACTGACCAGCTCATGTTATAGACAGAAGCTCGCTACATGGCAGACCAATCCGAACTCATCTCTCAGGATGTCCAGCCCACTCATTATCTCAGCCAATCATGGCTAGCTGGAAGGTTTCTTCCTTTTTCTGTGGCTAAACCAACTAGGCTTCTAATTTAACAATTTGTTCATATTTACAGATGGCATACACATGGAGTTATTATGGAAAATGAAAGTTCACATGTTCCAGAAGGAATTTCTGCCCAAAATTTAAAAAAAAAGAGTTTCGGTTCAAATGACGTTCCTGTGAAGTAGTGACACGTGACATACGCCTAGTTTCCTGAAACGAGTCACAAATACACAACATACATATTCCCATGGTAAAATATGCATTGATAAAATACCACCCACCAGATTTAGCCTCGTTTTAAAGGAAAATACCTCCATTGTCTGCTTTCCTTGAGTAGCATTCAGGCAGTGAAACCAGTTGTGTCCACAACATAAATAATCAGCATCAGTCTTCAAGCAGTATACCTGCTGCTGCTTAACGACTGTGCCGCTGGACAAGTGACTGTGTGTCCTAGTTATGAGCTAGCTCTGTGGTCAGGATTGCCTCTGAGCCATGACTGAGCATTGAGAATGACGCCATTCAATTATCTGTGGCGTGCTCTAGCTGCGGCGGCTGAGCTCTACTGAGCATGGTAAGAGCTGAGAATTATTCCACTCTGTTCTGGAGGCCCTGTGAAGCATGACCAAAAACTGGAGGTTTTTATATGCTCTCCCAATCCTCCTCTCTCTGAAAGGATGACATTTTTTTGTCATTTTTAAGCCGCACACACACATACTCTTAAGTGATGAACGTTAATCATATCAATTAAGTGGACTGCAAACCTCGTCTGGGGTTACTTTAACACCGCACAGTGTTAGAGCTGCAATGATAGAAGTGGGAACAATAACGAGATAAGACTCTGGAGGACAGGGGATTGTTAATGTAAAATATTACTGCTGTAAAAACAGCCAGACTGTTCCCGTAATGGAGGGAAGAGATTCCTACTGTAAAAAAAGATTTATCTTGTTCTTCCAAATGGTTAGTTACATAAAAGTCAACAGTTCTTTATGATGGCCTTTAAATTATAGGTGAGAGTGGGATAAGTTGAGACATTTTTTACATTTAGCATCACTACGTCAAAGGAAATAAAGTATTCTTTCTAATAAAGATATCTACATATATTTCAGGATGTTGTGTATCCCTGGAAATAATCAGAATTCATGTCAACATAACAGTTTTGAAAACATAGCTTGTTCAAAAATAGTTGAGCTACCTTGGGGTAAGTGGGTGTTGGTAAGTCAAACTCATGGAATGGGGGTGTGGTATATTGTATATTTACATTTTAAATGTTTAGTCAACGCTCTTATCCAGAGCGACTTACAGGAGCAATTAGGGTTAAGTGCCTTGCTCTTAACCGCAAGGCTACCTGCCGCCCTAGATTCAGATATAGATCTCTCTGTTCAATATCACTTACCCTTCCATTTCTTGACCCAGTTGTCTGGGACAGGAATATTGTTACAATATGCCAATTCGTAGGCAATTTCTCTGCATTTGAGGCTACTAAGCCCATGAAACTTGTCCGCAAGATTTAGCAAGCTCAGACTCCATGTCATCAGATAAGACCTTGTGTGTCTCTGCTACTCTATCATAGCCTCTCTTTCACACAGGTACAATGTACCTCTTCAGTGTCATTCAGTACATTTTTTCATCCCTTGCTGCTGCTCGAATGGACTTCGGGGAGGGTAGGGTGGTGGTGGTTGGAGTTGTCGACAAAGCAGCATGACAGAATTATGATGCCAAGTTTTCGAACTACCGGTAGTTTCTTTGAGAAGATATATAAAGCTATCTGTGCATTTGAACAACACCTGCTGCCACTGTTTTGAACAGATTCGATGATACTATTTAGAACGAGCAGCCAGCTCACGAACAAACGAACAAAGCATGCATGCAGATGCAATAAGTGAAAATACATGATCTAGCTAAGGATATCTAACATAATGTCACAAAGCATGATGCGCTAGCCAGTTAACGTTCATTCTGAAATAACTTCATATTTCCGAGTTAGTCAGATATTAGTTTAGATAGACTTGAGATTGGCATGGGTGCTAACTAGCTACAGTAGCAAGCTACCAGCTAAAGTAGCTATAGGTAGCTAGCTGCTTATCAAAGGTAGATAACTGGTTCTTTTGACCCAGACATCTACCAAACTATTTCTCAATGTTTCTCAAAATGACTGTAGCTGGCTAATTAATATGATCATGTTTTGTGATACACCAGGTTTTATGCTGTTCCCCTGTCACCTACAGTAGAACCTTCTGAACAACATGGGGGGAAACAAAATTGGCCATGCTTTTTGTCCTACCAGACCTGTGCTGAGAAGGTTCTAGCTAGTGTATCCCTCTGTCCTTCGACTCTTGTTGGATGTAGATATCCGGATTATCAGGTCCCAGGCTCCCATGACTGTTATGATTATTTATTTACAAGTTAATTACAATTAGCTTTTTGCTATAGCGCCATTTGTACATGATAGAGCAGATCTAGTCTCACTTGTGGAAGTAAGCCGTTTGGCGCGAGAGACTCATTGGGAGGGAGAGTAGACCTAGAAGTTCTGACTGAGCGCACATTTGAATGCCCCAGGACTGTCCATTTACTTTGTGCTGTTTATGCTATGAAATCCTGAACCTTCATCTGTTGCTGTTAGCAGATTCACTGAGGGGCAGAGTAATAAGTAACTTGTTTTGAACAATATATTTTTTAAACAGGAAAATTTACCCATTTACTGCATTTTTGTGAGCATATAAAACCTAATCCATAAATTATAAAATATCTAGATTTTTTAAAATACAAATATTTGTACTTTTTGTACCTTGACCAATCACAAGTGGGGTGCCACCCCTAACGCCCTAATGGGCGGGCCGCCACTGTTCCCTTGTCTCACTTCCTTGACTGCTCTCTCAAGAACCTCAAGGGGGCTAGACCCCTGCTTGTTTTTTATTTGTATACATGGGGCATGATGATGTCTGCTCTGTAACAATAAAAATGCACATTGAGTTCATATTCACTCTTGATCAAATAGGGGCTTAGGTGGTAGGCGTGACGGGGGTGTGACATTTTACCCCCTTTTTCTCCCCAATTTCGATCTTGTCTTATTGCTGCAACTCCCGAACGGGCTCGGGAGGCGAAGGTCGAGTCATGCGTCCTCTGAAACATGACCCGCCAAACCGCGCTTCTTAACACCGGCCCGCTTAACCCGGAAGCCAGCCGCACCAATGTGTCGGAGGAAACACCGTTCAACTGACGACCAGGGATCAGCCTGCAGCCGCCTGGCCTGCCACAAGGAATCGTTAGAGCGCGATGACGAAGTAAAGCCCCCCCGGCCAAACCATATGACACTGGGCCAATTATGCGCCGCCCTATGGGACTCCCGATCACGGCTGGTTGTGATAGAGCACGGAATCGAACCTGGGTCTGTAGTGATGCCTATAGCACTGCGATGCAGTTCCTTAGACCGCTGTGCCACTCGGGAGGCCCTAAATGTTCGAATTTTAAATCCAATTTCCTGCAATTCTACACATTTTTCCATGGAGCTGAGACATTTTTGCAGTTTTAAAGCAAATTTCCTGAAATTCTACACATTTTGCCATGCAGCTGAGAGAAAATGTTACAATTTTAAATCACATTTCCTACTATTCTAGGCTACCCAAAAAAATGCTTACAGTAGGTGCCCCGCCCAAGGATTTCAATGGCAGAAAAACCCTGGATATACATGACACATTGCAAAAAAAAAATATCATCATTTGTATGGGGTATGGTGGCCATTGGCTCGACTTTCCCCATGGCAAACATTTTGGCTATATTAGCCCATATAGCTACAAGGATGCCCTTTCATGCTACATTTAGGACCTCATAATGTATCTTATAGATACCCCAACTGATGTATTAAACTATCTACATTGGTTTAGTACAGTACAAGCATCTTGAAACCTATAACACAATAGATTCATTTGACTTTGTGAAAATTATTTTTTGATCCTAACTTTTTCTATGAGGTTTCTTCCTTTACAAACTTCATGTGATAAGGACCTCTTCCTAAATATTTGTTCAAATAATTCATTTTATGTATGGTTTCCTCGAAACAAGGGTGGCTCAACTTACCACTTTGGCTCAACCTAACCACTCCCCGCTAGACACTAACATTACCCGTCTTTTCTCTGTCTTCCTTAAGTGCTTTTCTCTCAGTCGTTTTTATCATTGTCTCTTTTTTATATAAGTATAAGACTAAAGTAATGTTCACTGACCTAGGATCAGTGTGACCTCAAAGATATACCTGGGTCAACCAGTTTGGAGTATGTGAAGTGGAAACGCTGCAAAGGACCCCCTTAGACATTACCTTAGCAAGCCACATATTGATGCTAGTGAGGTAGAATGAACAGGGTAGGGTGGAGGAAGAGAGAGGAGGAGGGAGGGAGAGGGAGAGAGGGGGGGAGAGAGAGCGAGAGTATGGAAAATAGAGAGGGAATGGGAAGGAGAGTGAGAGGGGCGAGAGAGAGCGAGAGAGAGTTGGAGAAGTGGAAGCTGTATTCCTGTCTCCTCTCCTCTCTTGGCTCCTCTGCTCTGCTCCTGCTGTTGCCATAGTGTTGTTGCTCATCTGTCCCTGGCCCCCAGAGGCAGAGCAGCTGCAGTACTTCTTGCTACGCTGCACAGCTCCATCCTGGGCTGTGTGGGGGTGGGGGGGTTGTCACAAGAACCATTGTCGTAATTGGAAGTTAATCCCCTGGTTGTTGTTTTTCCCTCTACTCCTTAGCAACAGTGGTAAGGCAAGAAGGTTTTTTCTGAAGTAAATGTTCTGTCGTATCAATGTCATATGGGGGACACATGAGAGAACATCCTCCTACAGCAGTTGTGAGAAGTGAAGTAGTCAGAAAGTGACACTACTGGGTGGGAGTTGCTTTGCTGTTGCAGCGGCGTTCATATTACAGATCCATAGGAAGCAGAAGAGATGGCGTATGTTATTGCACTGACTAATCGTTCCATGTTTAAATGTCTGTTTATGACGAAGACTATTAACTCACCCAGCCATTATGGTTTTAAGTCACAAATGATTTACAGTCAAATCAGGTTAGAGTGTTTTTATCAAAAACATTCTTGCTTACAGAATATAGCCTATTTCTCTGAAATGTTGTTTAGTTTTTTCTGGAATTGTCAAAGCACAAATGAGCAAAAATCATATCGCATATGATTTATTACAGGCTCCCTCCCTCCCTTCCTCACACAATGGTAGAAGTGGTTTGTAGCTCGGGACCTCTGTTCTCAAGCCTATAAGGCAGCTTGTTAGAGAGAGTCCGGATCTGGCCTAGGTGGCCCGCTCTCCAGGCCACCCTCAGGATGGCGCTGGGCCAAGGGCTGACAGGGGCTCGGGGTTGGGGCAGATTGACAGGCAGTTTACAGTGAGGGATGGAGGTCCAGTGAAACAAAATACCAATTAATGTAGGGGTCAGTCAGAGAGCTGACAACCCCTGATCCAGCCTATCTCTCTCTCTCCCTCTGCAGGGTGTTGTTTCATGCTGGTGCAGTTAGAGAAGGGCACTGGCACTCTATGTAGTATTGTATCACTGGCCCTGGAACATGGCCCACAGCTGGGTGGAGACAAGGAGCAGTAGGGGCCTCTGTCTGGGGCACCTGCCCTGCCTGGCTAGGGGCTACTCAGCGCGTACTGTTGTACATCACTAAGCATTTTTTACTGTGTGTCCTGATGGTGTTTCTGTTCATATCTGTACACTTCACAACATGATGCCTAGGTCTAAATAGTCAATCAGGCTAATCAGGCAGTGTAATGGCTATAACAGTTAACAGTATAACGCTATAGCCTGCAGGGGCTGCAGTGCTCTGCTGTAGCTTTGTCTTATGTCAGGTGGCGTCACTCCTACGCAATGCAGCAAAGCTCTTTTACGTAAGACAATGCTGCTGTGGTGCTTGAGTCCTCAGGGGCCGGTTGCACCAGTTGGTCGTAAGTGGGTTGTAACTGTACGTCCGACGTAAAATGCGCTCAACCCCGGAGTCTGACACGGCAGGGCCAGGGAGGGAAAGGGGTCCAGGACACTGTCGCTGACATGGGGTTTGACACGGCAAGGCCAGGGAGGGAAAGGGGTCCAGGACACTGTTACTGCCTCAGAGTCTGACACGGTAGGGCCAGGGAGGGAAAGGGGTCCAGGACACTGTTACTGCCTCAGAGTCCGACACACAGGGCCAGGGAGGAGGGAAAAGGGTCCAGGACACTGTTACTGCCTCAGAGTCTGACACGGTAGGGCCAGGGAGGGAAAGGGGTCCAGGACACTGTTACTGCCTCAGAGTCTGACACGGCAGGGCCAGGGAGGGAAAGGGGTCCAGGACACTGTTACTGCCTTTAGAGTCTGACACGGCAGGGCCAGGGAGGGAAAGGGGTCCAGGACACTGTTACTGCCTCAGAGTCTGACACGGCAGGGCCAGGGAGGGAAAGGGTTCCAGGACACTGTTACTGCCTTTAGAGTCTGACACGGCAGGGCCAGGGAGGGAAAGGGGTCCAGGACACTGTTACTGCCTCAGAGTCTGACACGGCAGGGCCAGGGAGGGAAAGAGGTCCAGGACACTGTTACTGCCTCAGAGTCTGACACACAGGGCCAGGGAGGAGGGAAAGGGGTCCAGAACACTGTCGCTGACATGGGGTTTAACACGGCAGGGCCGGAGGGGTAAAGGAGTCCAGGACACTGTCGCTGACATGGGGTTTGACACGTCAGGGCCGGAGGGGGAAAGGAGTCCAGGACACTGTCGCTGACATGGGGTTTGACACGTCAGGGCCGGAGGGGGAAAGGAGTCCAGGACACTGTCGCTGACATGGGGTTTGACACGGCAGGGCCGGAGGGGGAAGGGAGTCCAGAACACTGTCGCTGACATGGGGTTTGACACGGCAGGGCCGGAGGGGGAAAGGGGTCTAGGACACTGTCGCTGACATGGGGTTTGACACGGCAGGGCCGGAGGGGGAAAGGGGTCTAGGACACTGTCGCTGACATGGGGTTTGACACGGCAGGGCCGGAGGGGGAAAGGGGTCTAGGACACTGTCGCTGACATGGGGTTTGACACGGCAGGGCCGGAGGGGGAAAGGGGTCTAGGACACTGTCGCTGACATGGGGTTTGACACGGCAGGGCCGGAGGGGGAAAGGGGTCCAGGACACTGTCGCTGACAGGGGGTTTGACACGGGGTCTGACATGGGGTCTGAAGTGGGATCTGACATGGGGTCTGACATGGGGTCTGACATTCGGTTTGACATTCGGTCTGACGTGGGGTCTGACGTGGGGTCTGACGTGGGGTCTGACATTCAGTCTGACATTCGGTCTGACATGCGGTCTGACAGGGGGTCTGACAATTGGTCTGACGTGAGGTCTGACAGGGGGTCTGACGTGGGGTCTGACAGGGGGTCTGACATTCGATCTGACATTCGGTCTGACATGGAGTCTGACATTCGGTCTGACAGGGGGTCTGACATGGGATCTGACAGGGGGTCTGACACGGGGTCTGACATGGGGTCTGACAGGGGGTCTGACAATTGGTCTGACATGAGGTCTGACATGGGGTCTGACATGGGGTCTGACATGAGGTCTGACATGGGATCTGACATTCGGTCTGACATGGGGTCTGACATTCGGTCTGACATGGGGTCTGACAGGGGGTCTGTGACGTGGGGTCTGACATTCGGTCTGACATGGGGTCTGACATGGGGTCTGACATTCGGTCTGACATGGGGTCTGACATGGGGTCTGACATGGGGTCCGACAGGGGGTCTGCGACGTGGGGTCTGACATTTGGTCTTACATGGGGTCTGACATTGGGTCTGACATTGGGTCTGACATGGGGTCTAATATGGGGTCTGACATGGGGTTTGACAATTGGTCTGACATGAGGTCTGACGTGGGGTCTGAATGGGGTTTGACGTGGGACTGACATTCGGTCTGACATGGGGTCTGAATGGGGTTTGACGTGGGACTGACATTCGGTCTGACGTGGGGTCTGACGAGGGGTTTGACGTGGGGTTTGACATGGGTTTTGACGTGGGGTTTGAATGGAGTTTGACGTGGGACTGACATTCGGTCTGACATGGGGTCTGACTTGGGGTCTGAATGGAGTTTGACGTGGGACTGACATTCAGTCTGACATTCGGTCTGACATGGGGTCTGACGTGGGGTCTGACAGGGGGTCTGACATGGGGTCTGACATGGGATCTGACATTCGGTCTGACATGGGGTCTGACAGGGGGTCTGACATGGGGTCTGACATGGGGTCTGCCAGGGGGTCTGACATGGGGTCTGACAGGGGGTCTGACATGGGGTCTGACATGGGATCTGACATGGGGTCTGACATGGGGTCTGACATTCGGTCTGACATGGGATCTGACATTCGGTCTGACATGGGGTCTGACATTCGGTCTGACATGGGGTCTGACAGGGGGTCTGACATGGGGTCTGACATGGGATCTGACATTCGGTCTGACATGGGGTCTGCCAGGGGGTCTGACATGGGGTCTGCCAGGGGGTCTGACATGGGGTCTGACAGGGGGTCTGACATGGGGTCTGACAGGGGGTCTGACATTCGGTCTGACATGGGGTCTGACAGGGGGTCTGACATGGGGTCTGACAGGGGGTCTGACATGGGATCTGACATTCGGTCTGACATGGGGTATGACATTCGGTATGACATGGTAGGTAGACATTAGTCTACCTACTGTCCTAGTCCCTTAGACTGTCATGCTTCTCAATAGCCTGGTTCCAGTCTGTTTCAGCTAACAATACACTCCTTGTACTCCATGTCACGTGTGAAATTGTCATAATGTCTTTGGCACATGTCACAGAGTACAAGGACTGGAATGTTAGCTAAATAGACTGGCAACAAGGTTAGTTTCTCAGGCCAGCTAGTTTAGAATATTTGTTTGAGTTTGACGTGGGACTGACATTCGATCTGACATGGGGTCTGACTTGGGGTCTGAATGGAGTTTGACGTGGGACTGACATTCGGTCTGACATTCAGTCTGACATTCGGTCTGACATGGGGTCTGACATTTGGTCTGACATTCGGTCTGACGTGGGGTCTGACAGGGGTTCTGACACGGGGTCTGACATGGGGTCTGACAGGGGGTCTGACAATTGGTTTGACATGAGGTCTGACATGGGGTCTGACATTCGGTCTGACATGGGGTCTGACAGGGGGTCTGACATTCGGTCTGACATGGGGTCTGACAGGGGGTCTGTGACGTGGGGTCTGACATGGGGTCTGACATGGGGGTCTGACATGGGGTCTGCGACGTGGGTTCTGACATTCGGTCTTACATGGGGTCTGACATGGGGTCTGCGACGTGGGTTCTGACATTCGGTCTTACATGGGGTCTGACATGGGGTCTGAGATGGGGTCTGACAGGGGGTCTGACAGGGGGTCTGACATTCGATCTGACATTCGGGTCTGACATGGAGTCTGACATTCGGTCTGACATTCGGTCTGACACGGGGTCTGACAGGGGGTCTGACATGAGGTCTGACATGGGGTCTGACATTCGGTCTGACATGGGATCTGACATTCGGTCTGACATGGGGTCTGACATGGGGTCTGACATGGGGTCTGACATTCGGTCTGACATGGGGTCTGACAGGGGGTCTGACATTCGGTCTGACATGGGATCTGACATTCGGTCTGACATGGGGTCTGCCAGGGGGTCTGACATGGGGTCTGACAGGGGGTCTGACATGGGGTCTGACATGGGATCTGACATGGGGTCTGACATGGGGTCTGACATGGGGTCTGACATTCGGTCTGACATGGGATCTGACATTCGGTCTGACATGGGGTCTGACATTCGGTCTGACATGGGGTCTGACAGGGGGTCTGACATGGGGTCTGACATGGGATCTGACATTCGGTCTGACATGGGGTCTGCCAGGGGGTCTGACATGGGGTCTGACAGGGGGTCTGACATGGGGTCTGACATGGGATCTGACATTCGGTCTGACAGGGGGTCTGACATGGGGTCTGACAGGGGGTCTGACATGGGATCTGACATTCGGTCTGACATGGGGTATGACATTCGGTATGACATGGGGTCTGACATGGGTTCTGACATTCGGTCTGACATGGGGTCTGACAGGGGGTCTGCGACGTGGGGTCTGACATTCGGTCTTACATGGGGTCTGACATGGGGTCTGACATGGGGTCTGATATGGGGTCTGATAGGGGGTCTGACAATTGGTCTGACATGAGGTCTGACGTGGGGTCTGAATGGGGTTTGACGTGGGACTGACATTCGGTCTGACATGGGGTCTGACTTGGGGTCTGAATGGAGTTTGACGTGGGACTGACATTCGGTCTGACGTGGGGTCTGACATGGGGTCTGACGAGGGGTTTGACATGGGGTTTGATGTGGGGTTTGATGTGGGGTTTGACATGGGGTTTGACGTGGGGTTTGATGTGGGGTTTGACATGGGGTTTGACATGGGGTTTGACGTGGGGTTTGATGTGGGGTTTGACATGGGGTTTGATGTGGGGTTTGATGTGGGGTTTGACATGGGGTTTGACGTGGGGTTTGACATGGGGTTTGACATGGGGTTTTACATGGGGTTTGACGTGGGGTTTGACATGGGGTTTGACGTGGGGTTTGACGTGGGGTTTGATGTGGGGTTTGACATGGGGTTTGACATGGGGTCTGACAGGGGGTCTGACGAGGGGTTTGACGTGGGGTCTGACGAGGGGTCTGACATGGGGTCTGACATGGGGTCTGACGAGGGGTCTGACATGGGGTTTGACATGGGGTTTGACATGGGGTCTGACGAGGGGTTTGACATGGGGTCTGGAGTGTGCTATCTCTCTTAGTCTACCTACTGTCCTAGTCCCTTAGACTGTCATGCTTCTCAATAGCCTGGTTCCAGTCTGTTTCAGCTAACAATACACTCCTTGTACTCCATGTCACGTGTGAAATTGTCATAATGTCTTTGGCACATGTCACAGAGTACAAGGACTGGAATGTTAGCTAAATAGACTGGCAACAAGGTTAGTTTCTCAGGCCAGCTAGTTTAGAATATTTGTTTTAAGTGCATCATTAAAAGATTAATTCAAAATTACAAATAATTACCAGACTGTTCTCTCTGTACTCTGAAGACACATGACATGTTGTGTTTCCTAACAGGCATAGCCAGTAAAGGAAGTAAGGGTGCAGAGATACCCAGTCTCTTTAGTATACTGCTCCGAGCCTCATTGTCTAGGTAATTTGTTAAATGGTTATAACTCCCCTTGCTCAAGTACTCAAGATATGTCCGTAAGCAAGTATCTCATTAGCATAACATTCATATTTCAGAACAGCTCTTAAGAGTCATTCTGGATTTGGCCGCTTCGTCTTACTTGCCTGTTATTGGGATGCTAATGTTTTACTGATCACACAGAGGCTCATTGGAATGCAGTGAGAATGTTCTGGTTGAGTATGAGCCCATGCATCTCCAGGGTCCTATCATCAGCCATAAGCTGCTCCTATCCATCTTCATAACTGTACAGGCAGAGTGTGAAGTACAGCTAATCTGTCAGATTAAAAGGAGACCTGGGCCATACCTCACCATGTTTACTACACAACGTTACCTTTTCAGAAAGCGCCATCTACACACAGCGGCCTCTCTCAAGCACTAAATCACAGTGTCACCCTCAGCCTCCACACCGCTCTCCCTCCCTGAGACTCTCATCACTTTCCCTGTGTGAACAACAACAACAGCTCACATCATTAGCCCCCCACCCGCTTATTCAAAAGCATGTTTTGGAACAGCCAGCCAGCTTGCCTGCCTGCTAGCTGAATGACTTGGTGGAGCAGCAGCATTGCAGTTTGATCCAGGAGGTGGCTGGCCTGAAGCGTTAGCATCAGATTGCTGATTGCACCGGGGCTTGAAAAGGTCTTTACTAGTTGGATCCAGGCCTTTCATTAGCCTGCGCTTAACAGCCTCTCTCTCTCGTTCCAGCCTATCTGTGGCAGCACTTGTTTGCTGTCCTTGTGCAAATGGCTGGTGTAATCCTGGGCTTGAGTTCTTGGGCCTGTCAGTCCGCATTTGCGCTAAGCATCTATCCCTCTCTCATCTCCTCAGCCCTAATTGTATTGTAATTATCAAATTAGTCATCTATTTATGCACACTAGAGCTGAGATTGGACCAGTTCTCAAAAGGGCAGGAGGAGAGAGGAGAAGCTTGGCCCAATGTTCTCTCTTTATCCTGACCTCTCTCCTAGCTACAGAACACTAGCACAGGACAATTCACACCTACTGCTTCTTGTCCCACTTCTCTATCTTTCTGTCGTTCATTCACTTTCTCTCTCTCTCTTCCTTTCATAATGCACTCACACATTAAACAAAGCTTTTATTGATATAGCGGCAGTAGTACATATTCTGCACGAATTCGTTGTCAAACAGAACAGATGTCATATTTATCTGGGCTGGCCATGGTGTAACAGAGTGTTGAGTGTTTATGTGTCCCCAGGGTTGAGGGCTTTGATCAGGTCTACACTGCTCTGACAGATGCCCTCTGTGCTCTCACCCGCTCGCTCATCAACAAGGCCAGTCGACGTCTCTCCCCATGCCAGTAATCTTCCTGTTACCATTAGATGAATCTGAGCTAAAAACAACTAACTGCTATGGGGGCCTTTCTATTTTATGTGTTCCGCTATCTCTTATCATG
This sequence comes from Salvelinus namaycush, assembly GCF_016432855.1. Classification (NCBI taxonomy): domain Eukaryota; kingdom Metazoa; phylum Chordata; class Actinopteri; order Salmoniformes; family Salmonidae; genus Salvelinus; species Salvelinus namaycush. Next base: position 37,087,647 of record NC_052318.1, on the reverse strand, counting down.
AGAAATGACACACAACTTCCTGGGATGATTTCTCCCCCTCCAGGTGGCTGTGAGCTGTAGCCTTGAGAGGCTCTGGACTATGATGAGGGGACCATACCCTGTAATCAGAGCTGGCTATGTGATCTTAGACACCGGGGTGAGAGGTGGCTGGGGTGGGAGTGGGGATGGGGAGTCTAAGCACTCATGGGGGGGGGTCTCCTATAGTGGATTGTTGTGGCGGTGTAATCAGCTAGCTTTGGAAATAATCATGGCTGGTACACAAGACTGTCTGTGATTAAGGATTGGGGGGGGGGGGGGGGGGTAGCTTTCTTATCAAGCAAGGGCTTTAGCCTGGATTGCTTGTTGTCAGACAAGTGTCCTTATTTTAGAAAAGAGTCAAAGTTACCTGGTTAAAAAATCAGTTGTCAACAAACGCTGTTGCAGTTAATCAGGAGCATGGCAGTATCAAGTGGTGCTGTTGATGCTAAGCCTGGGCCCTAAGGGTTTGATGGAGAGGATGGAGGGGAGAGTGAGGGGCTCCCTCCCCATCTTTAACCCCTCACTGTCAGACCTCCTCTGAGCCAGTAGCAGCTGTGCTCTGGAACAAGACTGCCTTGAGAAACCTCTGGCCTTTATAGTCACTTTGATCTTATTGCATCTTAGCCTATGCCGCTCTGTCATTGCTCATCCATATATTTATATTTATATATTCTTATTCCATTCCGTTCCTTATTCCATTAGGTATTTGTTGTGGAATTGTTAGATATTACATGTTAGATATTGCTGCACTGTCGGAACTAGAAGCACAAGCATTTCGCTACACTTGCAATAACATCTGCTAACCATGTGTATGTGACCAATATAATTTGATTTGATTTGGATTTGATACGGGGTATCTTAGATGAATATTGGAGTGTCCATTTTTCAGATAAGGAAATTGTGATGACAAATGGGACTTGTCTTTGTTGTGGTGCCTTGGTGTATACAGTTGATTGGGGAAGCGGAGGGTTAAACCCTGGCCTTGGTAGAGAGGTAGTAACTCATCACACTGCCCTGTGTAGTTGACTGTAGTAGATCAATATATAGACTCGTGGGAACACGGGGCTCTGGGAGAACAAAACACTACAGGGCCTCCCTGGTCGGTGGGAAGCTGGGGCGGACTAGCCCACAGGGAGGATGGGCTCACCTCCTCTCCTATAGGGGATTTGTTTCTTTTGTCTCAACATCATATAGTTTTTAACTGAACTTGCAGGTTCTGCAGGAAACATAGTAGGAACCTTCTCAGCTTGTGAGTGTCCTTCACTAGTTGGGTCTCTGGAAAAATGAGCTGAAAACCTGTCGAACTCAGAGCGAGAACTTTGTTCTGTTTTGTAAGTGCAAAAAGTAATGATCTAATATTTGATATGCTCTTTGTGCTGTCATTCTGGTTTTCCACTGCCGTACACTATATTTATCTTAATGATAATGTTTTGTATTGTCACATACCGGATAGGTGCAGTGAAATGTGTTGTTTTGCAGGGTCAGCCATAGTAGTACGTCACCCCTGGAGCAAATTAGGGCAACATATTTTTCATCTTGTCGACTCGGGTATTCAAACCACTATTTGGTTACTGGCCCAAAGCTCTAACTGCTAGGCTATCTGCCGACCCACTTTCTCTGTAATGTTGGAGGTAACAATTGCTCTGGCTTGTCTGTGCTGTATACATCTTCATACCTGTCATATCTTATAGCAGTCCTGCTGCTGGACCCGGTCTCCCTTCCCGCTGTTCATAGCCCACATAGAACTCCTCAAATGTATACAGATAATGAAAGGCTGCCATATTAACTGCAGTCGCTGAATCCACAAATCCCTGAGTATTAACAGTACAGCACAGCCGCCCCTTTCCTCGTTACACAGCCACCCCTTTCCCCCTTAAATAGCCGCCCATTTCGCTGTTAAAACACATTATTAAAAGGAGCTGCAATTCCCTCCATCACCTCCACCTCTCAATCCCTGCGCTGACTGGATGGGAGAAGGCAAGGAAGTGTGTACGCGCGCACACACACACACACACACACACACACACACACACACACACACACACACACAGACACACACACACACACACACACACACAGACAGACAGACAGACAGACAGACAGACAGACAGACAGACAGACAGACAGACAGACAGACAGACAGACAGACAGACAGACAGACAGACAGACAGACAGACAGACAGACAGACAGACAGACAGACAGACAGACAGACACTGGAGAGTCGCCCTCCCACCAATCAGTTCCTATCTCATCTGAGTTCTCTGCTGCTTTTTAGATTAGGAATAGTCCTTTTGAAATGAGCTAATCACACAATATATCATAGCTGGTAATGCATTCAGAGACAGCGTGGATGATTGCAGGGGTAAGTGTGTCCTTGGAGGCTGCAGTCGGTATCCCCAGCCTGGCCTGATGCATGTTTAGTTGAGCGGGAAGTTAAGGTTGCAGCTCCTCTCTGTCCTCTATGTCTGTGGACTGACTGCAGGGTGTGCTGGACATATTGACAGTGATCCCTATGGACAGGGAACACATCCCTAGGTCCTGCTAGTCTCCCAGAAAACAGTCTCACAACACTTTGTTTTACTCTATGCAGATTTATTCTGTTCTACGAGCCGTCAGAGTTGTTGGATTTTTACAACTGGCTTGTTTGTTCTGACTGGAAATCTACCACACACACACACACACACACACACACACACACACACACACACACACACACACACACACACACACACACACACACACACACACACACACACACACACACACACACACACAGAGCCCCCCTCCTCCTTAGTCACTCAGTGGAAACACCAAACACTCTGCAGCCATTTCCCTAGAGAGGAGAAAGAAGCGAGAGAGGCCTGTTGTCTGTTGTCACCATGGAGAGAGAAATAGGGAAAGTAATTGCGTTGTTCCAGGGCTCTAGAAATCCCATCAGTCTTTGGGCAGCCCTGTCAGAAAGTATAAAGACAGCGCTAAAAACTTAACTGGCTACAGACAGGCTGGGGGAGCACCCTCGCTGAAAAAGACTTACAATGGCTGGGGAAGACAGTCAGATTATCTATCAAGGGAAGCAGGTGAAACAGCTGTAAAAGATGTAGGAGGGCTAGCAGAGATGAACACTGGCTTGTGTTTCTATTACCAAGATTGCCAGTGATAAAAGTGAGTGATGTTGATAAATACCCACATAGCCTTTTATCACCAGCTGCCGTGGCTGTGGTTGCTGGCGACGACGGCAGGGCTGATAACCCTGGAGGCTCAGGGCCTGGGGAGGAGGGGGAACGAGATAGGGGGGAGGATACAGCTGCATTACCCCAGCCTGGGCTACGGCACAACAACCCGCCGCCACAATTTGCATGGTGACCGGGTGTCACACAAATGGGATGAGTTCCATGCTAATGGCCCGGAAGCAGAATCACATTAGTGCAAATGCAGGGTGTTCTCAGACCAGGCCTGGTTGGAGTTGGATATGTTACAGTTGCATAAGGGACAATTTTTACATTTTAGCTTTTATTTTTTTATTTAACCTCTTATGGCTGCAAGCCCGAGGTCGGTACACCTATGACAACATCCAGCTCAAAGTGCAGGGCGCGAAATTCAAAAAAATATTTTTTTTAAATATTTAACTTTCACACATTAACAAGTCCAAGACACCAAATGAAAGATACAGATCTTGTGAATAAAGCCACCATTTCAGATTTTTAAAATGTTTTACAGGGAAGACAAAATATGTAAATCTATTAGCTAACCACGTTAGCAAAAGACACCACTTTTCTAACTCCATCAGTTTCTTACTCCATCAGGTGCTATCACCAATTCGGCCAAATAAAGATATTGATAGCCACTAACCAAGAAAAAACCTCATCAGATGACAGTCTGATAACATATTTATTGTATAGGATAGGTTTTGTTAGAAAAATGTGCATATTTCAGGTATAAATCATAGTTTACAATTGCACCCACCATCACAACTCGACTAGAATAAATACAGAGAGCAACGTGTATTACCTAATTACTAATCATAAAACATTTCTTAAAAATACACAGCTCACAGCAATGGAAAGACACAGATCTTGTGAATTCAGACAATATTTCAGATGTTCTAAGTGTTTTACAGCGAAAACACAATAAATCGTTATATTAGCATACCACATGTGCAAACGTTACCAGAGCATTGATTCAAGCCAAAGAGAGCGATAACGTAATCATCGCCAAAATATATTAATTTTTTCACTAACCTTCTCAGAATTCTTCCGATGACACTCCTGTAACATCATATTACAACATACATATAGAGTTTGTTCGAAAATGTGCATATTTAGCCACAAAAAACCGTGGTTATACAATGACAATACTAGCAAAACTAGCCTGAAAATGTCGGGCGCCATATTTGACAGTGATCTTGTCTCATGATTAACTATTCATAAACTTGACTAAAAAAATATAAGTTGGACAGCTATCGAAAGACAAATTAGTTCTTAATGCAATCGCTGAATTACATTTCTAAAATTATCCTTACTGTGCAATACAGGGTTCGCCAAGCGAAGCTATACCAAAGAAAATGGCGGAATATGCGTTTAACATTTTTCGACAGAACAACGATTTATCATCTTAAATATTTCTTACTATGAGGTGATCTTCCATCAGAATCTTGGGCAATGTATCCTTTCTTGGGTCTAATCTTCTTTTGGTCGAAAGATGTCCTCTTGTCCGTCGAAATGCCCACTAACGTTCGACCGGTACTGGAAACGTGCCCGGCGCTTCAAAGTGCATCACTAAGAATTGCCTCAAAATCGCACTAAACGGATATAAATTGCTATAAAACGGTTTAAATTAACTACCTTATGATGTTTTTAACACCTATAACGAGTAAAAACATGACCGGCGATATATTACTGGCTAAACCCAAGCTTGGAAAGAGAGCAGGTCCGACGTCCATCGTGCGTCAGGCGCAGCAGGAAAAGAACGGTACATCCGGTCTTTGGCCTTTTATACAGGCCCTGATTGCGCAATCGACTCCATTCAAATTGTCACCTCTTACTGACATCTAGAGGAAGGCGTGGGCAGTGTTTGTATCCTCATAGGATTTACAGGGACTTTAAAACTGACCTGGGACCAGAGGCCAACATTTCTGAAATCTCACTCCATATCAGGAAAAGTGCTGTAGAATGAGTTCTGTTCCACTCAGAGACATAATTCAAACGGCTATAGAAACTAGAGAGTGTTTTCTATCCAATAATAACAATAATATGCATATTGTACGAGCAAGAATTGAGTACGAGGCCGTTTGAAATGGGCACCTTAAACAGAGCTACTCAATACTGCCCCTGCAGCCATAAAAAGTTAACCTTTATTTCACTCGGCAAGTCAGTTAAGAACAAATTCTTATTTACAATAATGGCCTACCCTGGCCACACCCTAACCCGGACGACCCTGGGCATATTGTGCGCCGCCTTATGGTACTCCCAATCACGGCCGGTTGTGATACAACCTGGAATCCGAACCAGGGTATGTAGTGACGCCTCTAGCACTGAGATGCAGTGCCTTAGATCGCTGTGCCACTCGGGAGCCCCTAACCATATTCCTAACCTTTACCTAATTATCCTAACCTGCCACGTTAATTATCTTAACCTGTTGTGTAAGTTCTCCTAACCTGTTATGAAAAGTCACTTCTGCTAGTCAAAACCAGCAGGCCTGTCCTGAGAACTGCGGCCCGGGAGGAGAAAAGAGAGTGCTGGGGTGTGTGCGTGTGTGTATGTGTATGTGTATGTATGCGTGTGTGCACTCGTGCATACATGAATGTGTGGAACTACCATGTTAAGGAGTGCCATCATTTCTCTGGACATTTCAGTAACAGCTTGTGAGTAATGAGGTTGGAGTCATTCGTTATCTCAGAAGGAACAGTGTTCTAACGCTGTTTATCTTATTGTGACAATTTCCTATTTCCCCCAGAACTCCTTGTGTTTTTGAAATGCTCTGTGCACACTCTGCTGCAGATGCACTTAGCTGTGCCATGTTGCCCTTTCTGATGGCGTGGGTAATAATCCTTAATATTTCTGCTACTTTGGAATTAATTAAGGCTTTAATGCACTCTGATTCCTTCCTCCAGCACAAGCTAATTGTGTTTTGAAAAATAATAAATTATGTATTTCTTTGTGACTGTCTTAAGTATTGAGTGTTTTGGATCAAATGTAAAGTACCTTAATGTTTTGTGGAGCAAAAACAAACATGTCAGTGGCGTTTAAAACGATGAAATGTAGGCTTTAATTGTGCCACACTCTGTTTTGCCCTGTTGAAATGAAATATGTTTTGATTAGAGATAGCAGTGTTTGTTAAAGTTAAGTGCAATCTGAAATGACATTGTTAGATGTATAATAAAACATTCCTCTTTGACAGATTCTTACCACAGGCTGCAGCACTACTATGCGTTCTTGCCTGTTTTTGAGGTTAGAGAGTGCCTTTAGGGGGGGCCTTTAGAGTTTGCATCAACATTAGATCTGAAAGACCATGCCAAATAAGTATTATATTTTCTCTCATAGCAGGCAAGGGAAAAGGGTCCCTCTCATACACTGTTTGGGGAAAAAATGCTATCTAGAACCCATAAGGGTTCTTTGTCTGTCCCCTCTATTACAGAACCCTTTTGGGTTCCATGTAAAACCCTTTCCACAGAGAATTCTACATGGAACCCAAAAGGGTTCTTCTATGGGGACAGCCGAAGACCCCTTTTGGAACCCTTTTTTCTAAGAGTACACAATGCTTTCCACAAAAGGAAGTCTCACCATGACAATAGAGAGGCCCCTCCTTTCTCTTCTCTCTCGCTTTATCTCCCTTACTCTTCCATCCCTTATGGAGGGGCCAGTCTAGAGCTGATCTTATGTTTGGACTCACATTAAAGGTGTTGTGATGCGTTTGAAGCCTGATCACCCATCTCTTTTCTCTCTCCCTTTCTCTCTCCAGATGGTCACAAGAACAAAGAAAATATTTGTGGGCGGATTGTCAGCCAACACGGTAGTGGAAGATGTGAAGCAGTATTTTGAACAGTTTGGGAAGGTAAGGAGAATCATTTTGGGTCCCTCCCTTGTATGGTCTGGCAGTAGGCAAACCATTTCAGTGTGGGTTGGAGGGTGTTCATACCCTGTCGCTGTCCTCGGCTGCTGTTTCCAGGCTGTGGTCTATGACTAACCTCCCAGTCCATTCTGAGTGAAGGGGATGTGGACATGCAAATACACAGCCAAACATACTGCAAGAGATCTGCAGAATTACATCCATAGTGCCTTCACTCACCCACTGTACTCAGATACATATTCATATGTATTGTTAGATACTACTGCACTATTGGAGCTAGGAACACAAGCATTTCGCTACACCCGCAATAACATCTGTTAAATATGTGTATGTGACCAATACAATTTGATTTGATTTGATATTAGATTTCAGCTCAAGGTCACCTTGTGTGAATCTGAGGATGCTTCCTCTACAATATCAACTCAGTACTTGACCTCAATAATTGTCCTTTGAGCATGTACTGCACATCTCATCTCTGTGTGTGATATAATCTCTGTATTTCTGAATGGCCAGTTAAGTCAATCATGGGTATGTAAATCCTTTAACACGGCCATATAACTCCCCAGTGATATGTAGTTCCATGGTAATTATGGTCAGTGGTAATTTAGCTCCTGGGTATGGGAGCAGAGCACAGGCCAGGGCACTAGCTTGAATGTTATTCCAAAAGAAGATGACTCACAAGGGGAGGAAGTAGCAGTGAAGCCATAGCTGAGCCCAGCAGCGTGGAGCAGCAAGTAAATATTCAGAGCGGGCTTGGTTGTAATCATCCAGACTGAAAAGGGCTCAACACAAATGTCGACTTGATTGAATGACATGATTGACTTGATTATACAAAGTTTTTTTTCCCTCATTAAGGAATCCTCAAACACTTGTGAGGAGACAAACAAATCAGTCTGATTGTGTGTGTGTGTGTGTGTGTGTGTGTGTGTGTGTGTGTGTGTGTGTGTGTGTGTGTGTGTGTGTGTGTGTGTGTGTGTGTGTGTGTGTGTGTGTGTGTGTGTGTCACAGACAGGGAGGAAATCACAGTTGTTAGCCTAGGTGTTATTAGAAGGGGAGGTGGGCAGGAAGTGGCTTGTCTCTTCTGCCTGCCTGGCTGGCTGATGGTGTCTGTGTCTGTTCCGCTGCATCCCCTCTGTGACACGCATCCCACCATTTATTAAATAACCTGGCTGTCCAATGCAACCCGCCATTATCACCACACACGCTGCGCTCTTAGGAGTCGCCCGGAGAAAGAAAACCAATTCATTTAGTTTCTCCTCCACAGAAGGATGGAGAAAGGGGGAAGGAGGGGGGATGTGGCCACAGCAGTGGCAGCAGGGCTCGTCATTCAGATGTCTGGGATGTACATGTCTAGAATGCTTTAGTGAGGAGAGAGAAAAGGAGAAAGAGAGACTTAGAGAGAGATATTCTCCTCTGTACCAATGCAGCTCAGGACTCAGGTAAACACACTAGGCTAGCTACCTGGGAATTGTCTTTGGGTGCGGCTCTGTGTTTGTGTGGACTGGGCAAGGTGCCGTGTGTGCGTGCGTGCGTGTGTGTATATGTGTATGTGTGTGTGTGTTCAGGTCTAGGCGTCATAGGCCAATTAGCAGGATGTGGGCAGGCAGGCAGCAGAGGTGGCGGTTGTTGTGGGGATAAGGTGTTCGAAACAGGTGGTGTGATCACACCGGGGTCACTGCAAGATCTCTCTCTCTATTCTTTCTCCTTTCTCCTCTCCTCTCCTCTCCTCTCCTCTCCTCTCCTCTCCTCTCCTCTCCTCTCCTCTCCTCTCCTCTCCTCTCCTCTCCTCTCCTCTCCTCTCCTCTCCTCTCCTCTCCTCTCTTCCCTCAGCCTCTGACAGGGTAGTATACAGGGAGAGGAAGGGAACTGACAGCTCTCATATACATCACTCTCTCCCACTGTCCCACCTGTCATCATTAGTAAAAGTGCACATATCCAAACCCCCAGCACAACTTCAGAGAGGCCCGCCTGCTCTACATAGTATTACTGTTACCCAGAGTACACTGAATACGTCCAGGTAATGTGCCGCTGACAGCCAGATGAATGGGCCTGAAGTACAGTATCAGTGTGTAACGACTGATTCTCATGCATCCCAATACCCCCGTGTGACTGACAGCGACAAGATCTCTCCTCTCAGTTCCTCTGAGGCAGCACATTTCTACTGTCTTTGTGTGTTGAGGGGAAAACATACTGTACTGGCTTCATGTAGGACTGATGCATTAGGTTCACATAAGGCCCAGTAACAGGTATGTCTGTATCCCGTGGAAAAGTCTAGGGGTGATTGTGTTCAAAATAAACACTTATCTCCTGGTATAATACCATTATGTGAGAGCTCTGCATCAGCAGATTTGTAATCATTCTTACATTGCATGCAGCTGTTAAAAACACTTACCATCAGGAAGCAAACAACTGGTAGCAGACCTTTGATTAAATAAGGGGGCCAGTGGTCACCCTCATAATTAATTACAGCCTGACATAACAATAGAACTAGAGACCAGGCCAGAAAAGAGGGTCTAACCACAGTGAAGATCCTAACCACAGTGAAGATCCTAACCACTGTTAAGTTCCTAACCACAGTGAAGATTCTAACCACAGTGAAGGTCCTAACCACAGTGAAGGGCCTAACCACAGTGAAGGGCCTAACCACAGTGAAAATCCTAACCACAGTGAAGGGCCTAACCACAGTGAAGATCCTAACCACAGTGAAAGGCCTAACCACAGTGAAGATCCTAACCACAGTGAAAGGCCTAACCACAGTGAAGATCCTAACCACAGTGAAAGGCCTAACCACAGTGAAGATCCTAACCAAAGTGAAGATCCTAACCAAAGTGAAGATCCTAACCACAGTGAAGGCACCAACAACAGTGAAAGGCCTAACAACAGTGAAAGGCCTAACCAGAGTGAAGATCCCAACAACAGTGAAAGGCCTAACAACAGTGAAAGGCCTAACCACAGTGAAGGGCCTAACCACAGTGAATGCCCCAACAACAGTGAAAGGCCTAACCACAGTGAATGCCCCAACAACAGTGGAAGGCCTAACCACAGTGAATGCCCCAACAACAGTGAAAGGCCTAACCACAGTGAATGCCCCAACAACAGTGGAAGGCCTGACCACAGTGAATGCCCCAACAACAGTGGAAGGCCTGACCACAGTGAAGGGCCTAACCACAGTGAAAGGCCTGACCACAGTGAAGGGCCTAACCACAGTGAAGGCCCCAACAATAGTGAAAGGCCTAACCACAGTGAAGGCACCAACAACAGTGAAAGGCCTAACCACAGTGAAGGCCCCAACAACAGTGAAAGGCCTAACCACAGTGAAGGGCCTAACCACAGTGAATGCCCCAACAACAGTGAAAGGCCTGACCACAGTGAAGGGCCTAACCACAGTGAATGCCCCAACAACAGTGAAAGGCCTAACCACAGTGAATGCCCCAACAACAGTGAAAGGCCTAACCACAGTGAATGCCCCAACAACAGTGGAAGGCCTGACCACAGTGAAGGGCCTAACCACAGTGAAAGGCCTGACCACAGTGAAGGGCCTAACCACAGTGAAGGCCCCAACAATAGTGAAAGGCCTAACCACAGTGAAGGCACCAACAACAGTGAAAGGCCTGACCACAGTGAAGGGCCTAACCACAGTGAATGCCCCAACAACAGTGAAAGGCCTAACCACAGTGAAGGGCCTAATTATCTGAGATGGCTTATGCTTAGTCATTGGTTTACTGTAATCGGCTTGGAGTGCGTCTCAAAACAAAGTGTCCTTATTTGGCTAAGCTGAAACAACTGCTTGCCGCTTTGTTCCCCCTGGCCTTCATTGTGTTTTGTGCTGTGGTTTGACTGGGGGTCCAGTGCTTGGTTTCATCAGCCCCAGCCTGCAGCTGTTTCCAAGCCAGTGGGCCGCCACAATCAGGCCTTAATGTCCTCCTCTGCCCCGGTTCCCATGTCCTACTGGGTGGGAGCCAGCTACTGTAGTACCAGGAGGAGGACTCTGGACCCTTAACATGCTCACTGCCACTGAGCTGATGGGTCTGCAGGAGGGTTAGGTGGGGTCATAGGGTCAGACTGAGGGAGGGTCCCGGGGGCATTTGAACCTGAGATCTCTGTCAGAAACATTTTCCATTTCTCTAAGATTAGCTGAATATCTGTCTACACATCCTGTCGTACTGCTCCTGTAGGACAGGGACTACACTCACACACTGAGGGGAGAGAGGGTACAATACTGTAGGTGAACAGGAAGACACAACAGTATGAAAGCCTGTGGTTTGTGTCATCTCACTGTCCCTCAGTTCAGCACTAGGTCTTCTTCTCACACACTGACTTCCCCTGACAGGAAGCAGATGAGAGAAAAAATGCAACAATAAAATAATGAAAAAAGGATGCCTTGGTTAGTGGCAGGAAATTTGTTCTGGTGCTCCGGTAATCTAATATCATGGCTGACATTTCGTTGTGCATTGAGATTTTGTAAATGGCAGAAAACCACAATGTGTGACTGTCCGTAACGGCTGCATCCAGGACTCCATGTTAGTTCATTTAGCATACCTGCCCAAGCGCTTACATTTAATAACATCATTTGAGTTTTTCAGGCGTACCAAATAAAAACAGTGCTGATGTCCATTAGTGCATTGCCAAGCTTCCTGCCCCAGTGAACGCAAACAACACCGTTTAGATCCCCGCTTCCCAACCAGTAAATATGGGAGGCAGTGGAGGAAATCTTACTTTGGGATTTGATGAGTTATTGTTTGTTTGCTAAAATGCATCAGATAAAAACATCAACAGACTACTGGAGTTTCATTTTTTTTTTTAGCTCATGCAGACATTTTTGCATTGAAGTAAAATATGAAATCCTCCAAGCTTAGCCTTTTGATGGTTGTGATATTGAAGTATTACAACACAAAGAACACTTAAAATCCTGTATTTGACTTTATTAAGTTCTAAACCAGTTTTCTTTTCAAGCCTTTGATATGCAGGAGACATCCTCTGTGACACAGCATACCTGCATCGCTTCAGAGATATCACAGTAGCTCATTTCTCTCCAGTCACACACAAGCAGGTGGACATTTGCATGACATTTCCATATCCCTCTGCATCTCCTCTCACCTCTAAGAGTCTAGTTGAACATTTGCCTACAGTATGTGGCCTAAACTCTCCATTTAGCACTGTGTTGGATTTCTCCCTCCAGGCTGTGGTCTCTATAGTAGTAGGCCAGAAGGACACAGCTACAGAGTTATTGCTGGTCAGAGCTGGGTTGATAAGCCAGCATCAGGTCCATAGGAGCTCTCATCTGCAGCATGTAAGGCTTGACTGCGGCTCTTTACTCTCCCTGCAGTCACTTGTAGTTAGGACCTGAGACAGAGCAGAGCAATGGAAATGAACTGGCCCTAAACCTGCTACTGCTGCAGGCACAGACAGAAAGAGGAAAAAAGCCCAGTTAGACAAATTACTTAATGTCCGCTCTGACCTTCATTTGCCCAGTTGCTTGTCAATGTTTCTAATATTTAACACCCACAGGAGAATTTACTTCTAGTCCTCCTGCATTTTTCAGCCAGTATGTTTCCTTTGATGATGAGATCAGTGATACAACAGAGGTGTTAGAGATGCATGATAAAGGTTCTGTATCATTTCAGCCAGTCGTTTTGAAAGTAGTGTTCACGAGCCAAAATACTTCACTATCTGTAGGCCCTAGCTACCTACCTATCTAGTTTCTGATGGAGCTCTGTGGTGTATCCTGCTTTTAGGACAGTGCATCATGGGGGATTGACACGTGGTGGAGGTGCGTCTGTGCAGACTGTCTACCGGCGTCCCTCCCTGAAATGGCTCCCCCTGGATAAGCCAGGATTGCCTTGATTGCGTTACAGTGACTCATTATGTCAATGGCTGATGGAACGTAGAAGCCCCAGTAGTGGTGCTTAAAGAACAATCTGTTTAAAGAAGATTGACTGTGATTGGATGGGATTCCCAGCACCTGCTCACTGGGGTAAATCTGGTCAAGGCAGAAAGCAGCAGCAGCAGCAATCTTCCCTGTGGTATTGTGTCAGTAAGGAGGAAATGGACATGTGAGGCGGGAGGGAGGCTACAGCAGCCTTTCAAACGGCTGGTGGGTTGAGCACTTCGTCAAAGGAGCTGTCAGAACTCATCTGCCACTCAGGATCCTCCTCCCTGTGACTTTCAGAGCTCCTAAACAACCAGGCAAACCACAACCTGCTCTCTGCTGTGCTCTGTGTGGAGCTGTAGCCCAGGTGGGAAAACACAACGATAGAAACAGGCCCAGGAAGCGATTAGCCCTGAAAAAAGCCTATTTCCTCAGATATATGGAATTTCACAGCCATGAATGCAGTGCATTAACCTGTAAGCATAAGCCCAGGGGCGCTAATAACTTTCCACTCTGGGGCCACTTGATCTTTAAACGAGGGAGGCACTTGCCAAGATCACGCTCGGAAATTAATACATCCCCCGAAAAGGGCTCTTTTGGCCGTAGCGTTAGTGAGTGTGTTTTTCTCCCTCCATGGAGCATGTGTGTGTGTTTAAAGAGGGGACTGCCGTGACAGGTGGTATTTGGAGAGTGGTGTCGAGAGCCACAAAGGCAGGCGCTGGCCTCTGAGTGACAGGCCCCGCATTGCCGCGGCAAGCAACGCCAAGGCAGACACAAATGAGAAACAAAATTACGGTGTCATATTTCACCTCACATCTGACAGGCTTCTGAAGAGATGTGAAACCACCTCTCTCCCAAATGTACCACTGCTATTAAGTGTGGGGCTGTGCTGAAAAATAAAATAAAAATATCATGAGACGGTTTTCCCTAACAGCAGGTTGTCAAAGGCAACATTCCATTCCAGTGCTGGAGTGCTTTAGGAAATGACTGAGTTAGGCCATTTACACACTGAACAACCAGCCGTAAAGTAGGAAATGAAAACTGGGGGTTTCACATGAAACACTTTGTGGTGTAACTGCCTGTCTTACAGTCCACCTGGGTCTTGAGAACCACTGTACCTTCATGTCTGTGGTATTTGTTGCAGCATCCTGCATATTTGGCCCTCATATCCTCTAACAGCAAGGTGGCGTTATCAAAAAGCTTTCTTCATATTCCAAGGCTGCTGATGGCAGGTTTAAGCTGCGGCAACTTGAGGAAAACTCCTGACTGTACACAGGGCACACTGACTAAGCACAGTCCCATTGGTCTACCTGTACAGAGAAGAGAGAAGAGAAGACTCTCTCTCTCTCTCTCTCTCTCTCTCTCTCTCTCTCTCTCTCCCTCTCTCTCTCTCTCTCTCTGTCTGCCACGAATCCAAGTACACAACTACAAGCTGCCTCCTGGGATGACTACCTCCCACACTCAGCCCTGGTAAAAGCACTGGGTAAATGTCCTTGTTGTTTTTTCTCCTCTCCTCTCCTTGCATGGAAAGGTACTGTCTGTCTGTCTGTCTGTCTGTCTGTCTGTCTGTCTGTCTGTCTGTCTGTCTGTCTGTCTGTCTGTCTGTCTGTCTGTCTGTCTGTCTGTCTGTCTGTCTGTCTGTCTGTCTGTCGCTACCGTGGTTAAATGCAAAGGCCTAATGAAGCCTCTGTGGTATTACACATCTGAAGCAGTGACTGCCTTTACACTAGAGAGGTTTGTGTGTGTGTGTGTGTGTGTGTGTGTGTGTGTGTGTGTGTGTGTGTGTGTGTGTGTGTGTGTGTGTGTGTGTGTGTGTGTGTGTGTGTGTGTGTGTGTGAAGCAGATACCATAGCTGTCCCTCAGCAGCTCAAATCAAATCAAATTGTATTGGTCACATGCGCCGAAAACATCAGGTGTAGACTTTACTGTGAAATGCTTACTTACGATCCCATTCTCAACAGTGCAGAGTTAAAAAAGTACAGAAAATATTTGCTAAATAAAAAAGGAAATAATAACACAACTATAACGAGACGGGAGAAGCGCCTTGGTCAGGGAGGTGACCAAGGACCCGATGGTCACTCTGACAGAAGAAGGACAACCATCTCTGCAGCACTCCACCAATCAGGCCTTTATGGTAGAGCGGCCAGACGGAAGCCACTCCTCAGTAAAAGGCACATGACATCCCGCTTGGAGTTTGCCAAAAGGCACCTAAAGGACTCAGACCATGACAAACAAGATTCTCTGGTCTGATGAAGTCAAGATTGAACTCTTTGGCCTGAATGCCAAGCATCATGTCTGGAGGAAACCTGGCACCATCCCTACGGTGAAGCATGGTGGTGGCAGCATCATGCTGTGGGGATGTTTTTCAGCAGCAGGGACTGGAGACTAGTCAGGATCGAGTGAAAGATAAACAGAGAAAAGTATAGAAAGATCATTGATGAAAACCTGCTCAAGACCTCAGACTGGGGCAAAGGTTCACCTTCCAACAAGACAACGACCGTAAGCATACAGCCAAGGCAACACAGAAGTGGCTTTGGGACAAGTCTCTGAATGTCCTTGAGAGGCCCAGCCAGAGCCTGAACTTGAACCCGATCGAACATCTCTGGAGAGATCTGAAAATAGCTGTGTAGCGACGCTCCTCATCCAACCTGACAGAACTTGAATGGGAGAAACTCCCCAAGTACAGGTGTGCCAAGCTTGTAGCTGTAATTGCTGCCAAAGGTGCTTTGGGTCTGAATGCTTATGTAAATGTGATATTTCCGTTTAAAAAAATGGTAAACATTTCTATAAACTTGTTTTTGCTTTGTCATTATGGGGTATTGTGTGTAGATTGATGAGGGGGTAAAAAACTATTTAATCAATTTTAGAATAAGGCAGTAACATAACAAAATGTTGAAAAAGTCAAAGGGTCTGAATACTTTCCGAATGCACTGTATATGTGGGATAAAAGTGACTAGACAATCAGGATATATAATAGAGTAGCAGCAACGTATGTAAAGTGTGTGAAAGTGTGTCTATGTGTGAGTGTGTGTGGCGTCAATATGCATGTGTGTGTGTGTGTGTGTGTGTGTGTGTGTGTGTGTGTGTGTGTGTGTGTGTGTGTGTGTGTGTGTGTATGTGTGTATGTGTGTATGTGTGTATGTGTGTGTGTGTGTGTGTGTGTGTGTGTGTGTGTTGGAGTGTCAGTGTAGTATGTGTGACTGTGTGTGGGTAGGGTGTAGTGAGTGTGCATAGACCCAGTGCAAGAGAGTCAGTGCAAAATAATTAAGATAAATTAATAAACAATAAAGCGTGTCAATGTAAATGGTGAGGGTGGCCATTTGAGTAATTGTTCAGGAGTCTTATGGCTTGGGGGTAGAACCTGCTCAGGAGCCTTTTGGTCCTAGACTTGGGGCTCCGGTACCGCTTGCCATGCGGTAGCAGAGAGAACGGTCTATGACTTGGGTGGCTGGAGTCTTTAACAATTTTTAGGGCCTTCCTCTGACACCGTCTGGTATAGAGGTCCTGGTGATGTACTGGGCCATACGCACTACCCTCTGTAGCGCCTTGCGGTTGGATGCCGAGGAGTTGCCATACCATGCGGTGATGCAGCCAGTCAAGATGCAGCTGTAGAATATTTTGAGAATCTGAGGGCCCATGCCAAGTCTTTTCAGCCTCCTGAGGGGGAAGAAGCGTTGCCTTGCCCTCTTCATGACTGTGTTGGTGTGTTTGGACCAATATAGATCCTTAATGGTGTGGACACCAAGGAACTTGAAGCTCTCGATCCACTCCATTACAGCCCTGTCGATGTGGATGGGGGCGTGCTCGGTCCTCAGTTTCCTCTAGTCCATGATCAGCTCCTTGGTCTTGCTGAAGTTGAGGGAGAGGTTGTTGCCCTAGCACCACACTGCCAGGTCTCTGACCTCCTCCCTATAAGCTGTCTCATCATCGTCAGTGATCAGGCCTACCACTGTCTTGTCGTCTGCAAACTTAATGATGGTGTTGGAGTCGTGCGCTGCCACTCGGTTGTGGGTGAACAGGTAGTACAGGAGGGGACTGAGGACGCACCCGTGAGGGGCCCCCGTGTTGAGGGTCACCGTGTTGGATGTGTTGTTACCTACCCTCACCACCTGGTGACGGCCCGTCAGGAAGTCCAGGATCCAGTTGCAGAGGGAGGTGTTCAGTCCCAGGCTCCTTAGCTTAGTGATGCGCTTGGAAGGCACTGTGATGTCGAATGCTGAGCTGTGTCAGGGGGAAGAAGCCAGAGTTTTAGAGTAGATATGTCAACAACATACTTCAGATTTACCAAAGGTATTTAGTGTCCCCAGGAGGGATCCAGTCCTCATTTAGTTTTACACTGAGGTCTATAGGTGTACAGGTGTATTGGAGTCGACTAAAGGGTAATGCAAAAAAACATTTTAGATTATGAAAGCAATTTAAAGGCAAAAAACTATACAGTACAAAATCCATCTTAAATATTTTCAAAGACAGCTGTATAGAAATAACTGGACATAGCTACTGTGGCACATTTGTAACATGTTTGGTTGAAGGTGTGTGTGTGCCTCTGGGCCAGTGATTTGGCAGAGTCAAGCCAGGGTTGGGCCAGGGTTTCATCAAAGGGCAATATCAAATGTGCTCTTTCCTGAACTTTAAGAGCACTTCAGGTCAGCCAGGAAAAAAACAAAATGGTCCTTTTAACATTTCCCAGTGCTGAAAGGAATTTTAAAGGAAGAACACGAAGAGAAAGTGAATGTTCAGAATTGTCATGCTCTCATTGAAATTCTAAACTGAGCACACCATAAAGAGATAACTGACAAGGTAGGACAGGACTCAAAGACTGAGAGTGTTTCATATTAATATAAAGGCGGACGGGGCCATTCAACTCCAGCCCTGACAGACTGTGTTGCTAATAGAATCACTGGGCCATGAGAGAGTGTTTGAAGACACCTGCAGATTCCTCGCATTCCAGGGCTACAGCGGCAGGATGTTGCAACTTGCCAGATAAGACAAAGGAAGGAGGTATGTGAAATATGGATGCACTGTACTGTATTTGTGTCCTGAATGTTAGCGGAACTAATTAGAATGCATTTTTGAACCATGGCATCTTTGAATGGAATGAAGCTTCCACATAAAGAGCAGGTCTCCTATCTGTTTTTCAATACCAGTGCTTCAGATTCACTAGACAGACTAAAACTGGAACCATGAGGACAAAAGCTCTGAAGGAAGGAAGAAGGGGGATGAGGAGGAGGAGTTGAGATGATTTAGTGGCCCCACCACTCCCCCTTTAGAGCCCGTACCAGCCCATCAGTTTTAATCAGTGTTTTGAGTTATGTGCTTTGTGTGAAGTTAGGTTTAGATGAAGGGAATCCACAGTGTGTTTGTGTGTAGAGTGAGAGAGAGAGAATGATCCTGCAGGTCTAAAGGGTAAACACGCCTGCTGGGTTCTGGGTTGAAACTGTGGACCCTGAGCCTCCTCCTCTCCTCAACTCTCTCAGCCCTACCTACCTTTAGATCAGGGCCACATTGACAGTCACAGTGGGAGTGGCACTTGGAGCTCTGTTAGACACACGCAGAGCTTCAGTTTGGCTAACATTGAACCCTACATGGGGCTCCCAAATCCTATCCCGGGGTAATTATTTCTGATGGGGAGTGAACCGGAAGGATGGCTATCTTCCCTCCTTTATTACTGGAATGTGAACCTCAAATTGTTTTGGATACGCCTCCTGCCGGGCCCATCATTGCTGTCTTCCAGCTGGCCAGCCAGCCTCGGATCAGCCCTACAAGGGATGCAGGGAGCATCGGTCCTTTATTACCACAGGCTGCCTGCTCTGGAAATGTAAGGGCTCCCAGGGTATGTGTGTGTGTGTGTTTGTGGGAGGTGTGTATAGTCCTATGTGTGGGTGTGTGGGTGTGTTTGTGGGAGGTGTGTATAGTCCTATGTGTGTGTGTGTGTGTGTGTGTGTGTGTGTGTGTGTGTGTGTGTGTGTGTGTGTGTGTGTGTGTGTGTGTGTGTGTGTGTGTGTGTGTGTGTGTGTGTGTGTGTGTGTGTGTGTTTGTGGGAGGTGTGTATAGTCCTGTGTGTGTGTGTGTGTTTATGTTTTATTTCACCTTTTTTTAACCAGGTAGGCTAGTTGAGAACAAGTTCTCATTTACAACTGCGACCTGGCCAAGATAAAGCATAGCAATTCGACACAAACAACAACACAGAGTTACACATGGAATAAACAAAACATACAGTCAATAATACAGTAGAACAAAAGAAATCAAAAAGTCTATATACAGTGAGTGCAAATGAGGTAAGATAAGGGAGTTAAGGCAATAAAATAGGCCATATGGCGAAGTAATTACAATATAGCAATTAAACACTGGAATGGTAGATGTGCAGAAGATGAATGTGAAAGTAGAGATACTGGGGTGCAAAGGAGCAAGATAAATAAAGAAATACAGAATGGGGATGAGGTAGGTAGATAGATGGGCTGTTTACAGATGGGCTATGTACAGGTGCAGTGATCTGTGAGCTGCTCTGACAGCTGGTGCTTAAAGCTAGTGAGGGAGATATGAGTCTCCAGCTTCAGAGATTTTTGCAGTTCATTCCAGTCATTGGCAGTGTGTGGGAGGTGTGTGTGTGTTATATATGTACATTTTTGTAACGCCTAAAACGGAAGCATATGCAGAAAGTACATCATACCAATGGTAAAATATGGTGGTTCATCTTTGATGTTATGGGGCTGTTTTGCTTCCACTGGTCCTGTGGCCCTTTAAGGTCACAGCATCATGAACTTTAACAAGTACCAGGACATTTTAGCCAAAAACCTGTTTGCCGCTGCCAGGAGGCTGACAACTGGCCGCAAGTGGATTTTCCAGCAAGACAATAACCCCAAGCACACATCAGTAATCCACATAGATCAATTGACCACAAAATCAACATTTTTCATCTCAGTCTCCAGACTTTCAACATCTCAGTCTCCAGACTTGAACCCCATTGAAAACCTTTGGTTTGAATTGAAGAGTGCAGTCCATAAGCGCAGACAAAGGGTATCAAGAATCTGAAAAGATTCTGTATGGAGGAATGGTCCAAGATCCCTCCAAAGTTCTCTAATCTCATAAAACATTTTAGAAAAAGGCTGTGTCATCACACTGAGGGTAGGGTGCCGGAGTACTGAAAATAGGGGTACCACTAATTTTGACCCCTATTTTATTTTATTTTTGTTCATTACTTGTTAAACAAAATGTCTTTCTCTGAGCAATTGTATTAGTATACCACTGCTACAGTACTGTATGTCTTCATCCTCCCCTGTCCTCCCCTACATCAGCCAGCCACTACCCTGCACTCTGTATTTCACTGCCCAGCAGGAGAGCATTCTCTAGACTCAGACTCTTGGTGGGGAGGTGAATACACTCATTTTGTCTCTTGTTTCTTTCTTGCTGTATTTTCAAGCATAAGTAAGTCAACTGCTGTCTTACGTGACCTTACTGCAATTCTGTAGGTTCAAATTATTTACAAAATGGTGTTGAAAATCCCCCTAAGCCTTCTAATCCCTGAGTTACTGTGGCAACCTGAAGAAGTTGATTAGTCATATCATTACAACACTATCTGTGTCAAAATGTGATTGGTGTGTTCATGCTGAAGGATTACTGGGTTTACAACGCTAATGCAGGACATAATAACAGTCGTAAGTACAGACGGATCGGTGTGCATCAAATGATTCTCCGCTAGCTTAACGTTAGTTAACGTTACTGAAAGATGAATCATACAGTTCATGTAGGAATTAATCATGTTTAACTAGACTTCCTCTTTGTACATCAAATCAAGTTGTATTGGTCGCATACATATATATAGCAGATGTTATTGAGGCAGTAGCAAAATGCTTGTGTTCCTAGCTCCAACAGTGCAGTAGTATCTAATAATGTATATGTGTATATATATATATATATATATATATATATATATATATATATATATATATATATATATATATATATGTGTATATACTGTATATACACTGCGGTTCATAAGTTTGGGGTCACTGAGAAATATCCTTATTTAAAAAAATAAAAAAAAAGCAATTTTCTTGTCCATTAAAATAGTATTTATCCATGTTATTGCTTCATTACCTGCAAAACACCAGTCTCAACGTCAACAGTGAAGAGGCGACTCCGGAATGCTGGCCTTCTAGGCAGAGTTGCAAGGAAAAATACATATCTTAGACTGGCCAATGAGAAGAAAAGATTAAGATGATCAAAAGAACACAGACACTGGACAGAGGAACTCTGCCGAGAAGGCCAGCATCCCGGAGTCGCCTCTTCACTGTTGACGTTGAGACTGGTGTTTTGTGGGTACTATTTAATGAAGCTGCCAGTTGAGGACTTGTTTCTCTGTTTCTCAAACTAGACACTCTAATGTACTTGTCCTCTTGCTCAGTTGTGCACCGGGGCCTCCCACTCCTCTTTCTATTCTGGTTAGGGCCAGTTTGTGCTGTTTTGTGAAGGGAGTAGTACACGGCGTTGTACGGGATTTTCAGTTTCTTTGCAATTTCTCACATGGAATAGCCTTCATTTCTCAGAACAAGAATAGACTGACGAGTTTCAGAAGAAAGTTCTTTGTTTCTGGCCATTTTGACCCTGTAATCAAACCCACAAATGCTGATGCTCCAGATACTCAATTAGTCTAAAGAAGGCCAGTTTTATTGCTTCTTTAATCAGGGCAAAAGTTTTCAGCTGTGCTAACATAATTGCAAAAGGGTTTTCTAATGATCAATTAGCCTTTTAAAATGATAAACTTGAATTAACTAACACAATGTGCCATTGGAACACAGGAGTGATGGTTTCTGATAATGGGCCTCTGTATGCCTATGTAGATATTCCATAAAAAATCTGCTGCTTCTATCTACAATAGTCATTTACAACATTAACAATGTCTACACTCTATTTCTGATCAATTAGATTTTATTTTAATGGACATAAATGTGCTTTTCTTTCAAAAACAAGGACATTTCTAACTTTTGAACAGTAGTGTATATATACAGTACCAGTCAAAAGTTTGGACACCTACTCATTCAAAGGTTTTTCTTTATTTTTACTATTTTCTACATTGTAGAATGATAGTGAAGACATCAAAACTATGAAATAACACATATGGAATCATGTAGTAACCAAAAAAGTGTTAAACAAATACAAATATATTTTAGATTTTAGTTTTGATATCTTCACTATTATGTGTAGGTGTGTCCAAACTTTTGACTGGTACTGTATATATACAGTATATATGTGATGGGATGTATAGACATTATGGACAGTATATAGATAGAATATATAGTACAGTTGTAGTCAGAAGTTTACACCTTAGCCAAATACATTTAAACTCGGTTTTTCACAATTCATGACATTTAATCCTTGTAAAAATTCCCTGTCTTAGGTCAGTTAGGATCACCACTTTATTTTAAGAGTGTGAAATGTCAGAATAATAGTAGAGAGAATTATTTATTTCAGCTTTTATTTATTTCATCACATTCCCAGTGGGTCAGAAGTTTACATAGTCAATTAATATTTGGTAGCATTGCCTTTAAATTGTTTAACTTGGGTCAAACGTTTCGGGTAGCCTTCCATAAGCTTCCCACAATAAGTTGGGTGAATTTTGGCCCATTCTTCCTGACAGAGCTGGTGTAACTGAGTCAGGTTTGTAGGCCTTTTTGCTCGCACACACTTTTTCAGTTCTGTCCACAAATTGTCTATAGGGTTGAGGTCAGGGCTTTGTGATGGCCACTCCAATACCTTGACTTTGTTGTCCTTAAGCCATTTTGCAACAACTTTGGAAGTATGCTTGGGGTCATTGTCCATTTGGAAGACCCATTTGCGACCGAGCTTTAACTTCCTGACTGATGTCTTGAGATGTTGCTTCAATATATCCACATAATTTTCCTTCCTCATGGTGCCATCTATTTTGTGATGTGCACCAGTCCCTCCTGCAGCGAAGCACCCTCACACCATGATGCTGCCACCCCCGTGCTTCACGGTTGGGATGGTGTTCTTCGGCTTGCAAGCCTCCCCCTTTTTCCCCCAAACATAACGATGGTCATTATGGCCAAACAGTTCTATTTTTGTTTCATCAGACCAGAGGACATTTCTCCATGTGCAGTTGCAAACCGTAGTCTGGCTTTTTTATGGCAGTTTTGGAGCAGTGGCTTCTTCCTTGCTGAGCGGCCTTTCAGGTTATGTCGATATAGGACTCGTTTTACTGTGGATATAGATACTTTTGTACCTGTTTCCTCCAGCATCTTCACAAGGTCCTTTGCTGTTGTTCTGGGATTGTTTTGCATTTTTCGCACCAAAGTACGTTTATCTCTCGGAGACCGAACGCGTCTCCTTGTGGAGGTCCACAATTTTTTTCTGAGATCTTGGCTGATTTCTTTTGATTTTCCCATGATGTCAAGCAAAGAGGCACTGAGTTTGAAGGTAGGCCTTGAAATACATCCACAGGTACACCTCCAATTGACTCAAATGATGTCAATTAGCCTATCAAAAGCTTCTAAAGCCATGACATCATTTTCTGGAATTTTCCAAGCTGTTTAAAGGCACAGTCAACTTAGTGTATGTAAACTTCTGACCCACTGGAATTGTGATACAGTGAATTATAAGTGAAATAATCTGTCTGTAAACAATTGTTGGAAAAATTACTTGTGTCATGCACAAAGTAGATGTCCTAACCGACTTGCCAAAACTATAGTTTGTTAACAAGACATTTGTGGAGTGGTTGAAAAATGAGTTTTAATGACTCCAACCTAAGTGTATGTAAACTTCCGACTTCAACTGTATATCTGAAGAATACATAGGATAGAATAGTATATGTACAGCAATAGTTGAATAGGATGCACTTGACTAGAATATAGTATATGCATATGAAATGGGTTAAACTGTATGTAAACATTATTCAATGTACATAGTACTAAAGTGCAAGGTTGAGTAACCGGGTGGTAGCCGGCTAGTGACAGTGACTAAGTTCAGGGCAGAGTACTGGGTGGAGGCCGGCTAGTGGTGACTATTTAACGGTCTGATGGCCATCAAATAGAAGCTGTTTATCAGTCTCTCGGTCCCAGCTTTGATGCACCTGTACTGACCTCACCTTCTGGATGATAGCGGGGGGAACAGGCCGTGCTCGGGTGGCTGTAGTCCTTGGTGATCTTCTTGGCCTTCCTGTGACACTGGGTGCTGTAGATGTCCTGGAGGGCAGGCAGTGTGCCCACAGTGATGTGTTGGGCGGACCGCACCACCCTCTGGAGAGCCCAGCGGTTGCGGACGGTGCAGTTACCGTACAGCCCGACAGGATGCTCTCAATGGTGCATCTGTAAAAGTTTGTGAGGGTCTCAGGGGCCAAGCCAAATTTCTTTAGCCTCCTGAGGTTGAAGAGGTGCTGTTGCGCTGTTGCGCCTTCTTCACCACACTGTCTATGTGGGTGGACCCATTTCAGATTGTCAGTGATGTGTACGCCGAGGAACTTGAAGCTTTTCAACTTCTCCACTCCAGCTCCCTCTGCTGTCTCCTGAAGACCACGATCAGCTCCTTAATTTTGTTGACATTGATGGAGAGGTTATGTTCCTGGCACCAGTCCCCCAGGGCCCTCATCTCCTTGTAGGCTGTCTCGTCGTTGTTAGTAATACATAGTGGAACACAAACACTTAAATTTGTTTTTGTATATGATTTGGACATTGGCTTATGTGGTATGTTCATCATTAAAATATGTGGCCATTGCTTGCTAATCATCATTGACTCATCACTGCGCACAACATTTTATAAAGAACATTTTAAAAAACGGTGCTTCTTCAAAGTATACCGATTACTCATAGAACCTTTCAAGTGAGATGGTTTGGTTTGACAGCATCACAGCTTTTTTAGACAGTCAAAAGGTTACCTTCTGTCCTCATGACCCTGTATCTCTCCACTCTGTCTTCTGACAGCAGCATGCATGAAGGGGTTAATGCCACTCATCTAACTTGTATCATCACAGTAATTTTCAGCCTTCAGATTCACTTTCACTTTAGCAGTCAAGGAGGCAATCGGCTTGACAGCCTGTTAGTGAGGACTTGCTCCAGTCATGTTTGTGCGTGTTGATGTGTATGTGTATAACCAAAGGTTGTGTGTGTTTGCTGGTGCTACTCCCTATCTAGTCCTCTACTGACCCGGAAGATAGAGACTTCCCACGGAGCCACAGAGAGGTCAAAAGCTTGACCACAGTAGTCCAATACCAGGTCAAATGCTACAGTCTGTTTGTAGGCCTATGCATTCCTTGTGTGGCAGACTGGGGATAACTATAATGTTCACTATGCTTTGTGGAAAGTAACTATTTTTGTGGGGGAACAAATGGTTACTTTGGAGGTGACTACAACTATTTGAATACAGATTCCCAAAAATGACTACTTTTTAAAACTATTTGAATACAGATCCCAGGAAGTGACTACTTTTCAGAAACTATTGGATTGGCTGCCTTCAACTAATGGTAGGGCTATATCTGGAACTGCATGTTGAATTTAGAAATAGAATGAATAGAACACAATCTCCTATACTATTCCAGTCAATCTGACAGTCATATTTGATCTACACAATACATTTCTATCTGAAAGACCTCTCCATCACAGTTGACAACTCCACCACCCTCCCAAAGTGCAAAAAGCCTTGGTGTGACCCTGGACAACACCCTGCCATTCTCTGCAAACATCAAGCAGTGACTCGCTCTTGCAGGTTTATGCTCTCCAACATCCGTAGAGTACGACCTTTCCTCACACAGGAAGCGGCGCAGGTCCTAATCCAGGCACTTGTCATCTTCCGCTTGGAATACTGCAACTCGTGTTTGTCTGGACTCCTTACTTGTCCCATCAAACCCCTGCAACTTATCCAGAATGCTGCAGCCCGCCTGGTGTTCAACCTTTCCAAGTTCTCCCATGTCACCCCACTACTCCACACACAACACTGGCTTCCTGTTGAAGCGCGCATCCACTACAAGGCCATGGTGCATGCCTACGGAGCAGCAAGAGGAACTGCCCCTCCCTGTCAACAGTGATGGAGAAGTCTTTCAAATAGAAATGTATTGTGTAACACTCTCACTTCAGTCCCCCCCTTACTATCTCTGACTTTGCTAATAGCTACTTTACTAAATGCACTGTTATATGTGGTTGTCCCACCTAGCTATTTTAAGATGAATGCACCAACTGTAAGTCTCTCTGGATAAGAGTGTCTGCTAAATGACATAAATGTGAAACGTCCATTCTCCTGAATGTCTATTGCCTCAGGTTAGGGCTTTTGTGGTGACCGTATTACTGCCACACCGGCAGTCATGTATCACGACTGCAGTCAAATTACACATGACCGTTGAGTCACGTAAAATCCTCCTAGGCACTCTGTAAATGAATGGCGCTGATCCGTTGGTAGTACCCAACTCGCTAACGACCATCAGGTCGCTAATGGCCTGGTACTCAGCACTCTATTGTCCCTCTAATCACTCTGACATCGATGCAAATGAATTTTAAAACACTTATCATCAAAACAGTAGGCCTATCTTACTTTTAAAACTAACCGTTAGCTTTTAAAACGCACAGTTTGTTTGACCTCATGTTGATCGATCAATTTAAAAAAGAAGTTCCACAGCAGGTTGAAACTGAGTGGAAAACCTGCTCGTTGTGGATGTTGTTTTAAAGCCAAACACAACCAAATGGACAGCGCTTTCTCAGATGATGATTCATTCAAAGCATTTAAGACGTTGCATGTAGAACAGCCATACGCATATTAGAGCGTATGCATACGCATGGGCCTATATATGAGCCCAAGCCAGAAAGAAAATCCTGAATTAAAATAATGATTGTGCAATACATAGCCTACCGCATATTACGCACAGCTGGAAAACATTCAAAAACAGATTTAAGTTGTCTTTGGTACATATTTTGGTCTAGCCTATACTCCAAAATTAAACAAACTCTAGTAATCACCTTTTGAGTGTGGACTGTATTATGATGCATACTGGATGGACTGGTTACCTTATGCTACGCTCCAGACTTTCTATCCATGAGTCTGGAAGAGAACGTACAGGCCTAAGCCATGCTGTTGGTTAATTGATTATGCAGGTTGGCTTACAGAGTATAGTTAGCCTATTTATTTTTATTTTTATTTAACCTTTATTTAACTAGGCAAGTCAGTTAAGAACAACTTCTTATTTACAATGACGGCCTACCAAAAGGGGGCTGGGATTAAAAATAAAAAATGTAATCATTTTTTATTGCTCTGTTTTACAATGGAGCAATGTGCTTAATATCAGCAGCTGATAAATAAATATAGTAGCAATAGAAAGCTGGGATCCTCCTATTTTTAGTGGCAACCATCAAAACTCTGCTTTCACACGGGATTGCATATAAAAATGCTTATAAGAACACTTAGGCCTATTTCACCGCACGCATCAACCGCTGTTTGAGGTGCAGCCTCTCACCGCGTGAAAGGTTTTTGTGAAACCAAGTGAAATCAGATCGGGAACATCAATAGTATGTTTTCACAACAAAATATACTGTTGACAACGCCTCTCTCTGCACGCTCGAGAAAGGAATGGAGAGAGAGGAGGAGATGGAAACTCACGGTAGTGAGATATTCTGTATAGCTGAAGGTAATGTGTCAGCCTATTAACTATGAAAATATAAAAATGCCTTATTACAAGGCTATTCAAAATCAAATACAAATGCACTATAATTATAGGCTAACTATTTGACTTGCCTAGTTAAATAAAGGTTCAATAAAATTAAATTGTAACTGCGCAGCCTCCATTCGCTAATGAAGTGCATACAGATGACATGTCTTTTCCCCTGCCCTTGTTCCTGTTCCTGCCCCTGTTCCTGCACAATTAATAATGGGCCATTCTAAATGAACATGCATTTTACATATTAGTAAAGACAAGGTTACATTGAGAATAGTCTGATGGGTGAGAATATGATCACTTGATGAAAGAATAGTGTGCAAGTTCGAGGCAAGGAACAGAGCGCAAGCTTTTTTTACAACTTAAGGTAGTGGCATCATGCAGCCCATATATGTGTTGATTTCTAAGACATTCTAAGGTTTGTATCATTCACAACTAAAGTTGACGAATAACTCTAAATCTAGCACATAGGACCTATTTTTCAAATTATCACTATTACGCTCAACATAGCCACTTCATATCGACATTTGCTTTGGAATGGGAAATATATCCTTGCTATTGCTAAACTCAATTATATTCTTCTTACTATAAAGTCACATAATATAAAATATTGGCACAGGATTTATAAGCATATCGTGTCTGCTTAATGAACTAGCCTACAGCCTAGGCTGCCATTGGCATGGCACATAGCCAGATAACATAATGTAGGCTGACTCAGAATATTCTATTATCTTCTTCTGAAACACATTTTCTTCATATCATAATGTTTCTTTAGACCTGCCTAAAATAAATAATGGATTTATTGTGATGGTGTATATTCAATTATTATACTTTTTAAAATGTAGATGTTCCAAAGGCGTGCATCAGCGGCTTGTATCCATGGAGGCCTGGACATGCTAAATGTGTTTGTTAATTTACTGTAAATTACCATGAGACCGGGGGTCATTTGCATGACAGTTACCGGCTGACAAAAGTTAATGACCACCACAGCCCTGCCTGAGGTGTACATAATCAAGTCAAACAAAAAGCAGTGGTATTATCTACAGAGAAGTATAAATACATTGTGATGCTCAACTACTGTATGACTCTTTCAACATGCCACTGAAAAGGTTGAAAGCTGCAATACATTTTTTGATACCTGAAATGACTGCAGAAACATTCAAAGCCATTTGCAAACATTGCAAACTCTTTGTCCATCTGAGTGGAAGTGTTCTTGTTTCAAACACATTATACCATCTTTAAAGGGATAGTTTACTCAGAATACAAACTAACATGATTTTTTACCTACCTTTGCTGTAGTTGATCCAAGACAGCAGTTTTGATGTTTAGTTTCCTTTGTATGCATGCTGTAAGTCGCTGCTAAATGGCATATGCTAGTTGTTGGTACTTCATAAAATATTTGTCCATCAAATATTTGTTGAGTTTGTTTTCAAATAACTTGCATGTATTCAAATACCTTCAAATATTATTTGGTTTTCTGAGAGGTATTCAAAATACTTTCAAATATTTTTTGTTTTTCTCAGACGTGTATTTGAATATCAAATACAATATTTGCCTTTTAGTTGATATAAAAACTATATTAGACTACCTCAAAAGTTAGTATTTTCAAATAAACTACAAAATAGCACTATTTTCTGCCAAAGTCTGTTGCCTATGGCAATAGCCCATGGAATGATCACAAAATGAATATTAACTGAATTCGTTTTCCTTATGATGTGTTAAATAGAGCTGTGGGAGAGTGAGTTTACCTGATGTCCTTGGATGTAGTTACTGGCCGCTGTATCGTTGGGTCTGTGTACTGAGTCTGTATGGCAGAGGTGGTGTCCCTGGTGACCACTACAGTCCAATGGACAGGCCAGTGAGGCAGCTGGGCCAAACACACAACAACACAAATGTACTATTCCATCCAGAGCCTCAACCTACCCTGCCAACCCACAGCCCAGAGAGAGCTCAGAGAACCCCAGAGAGAACCCAGAGAGAGCCCATGGTCTGGCTCCAGAGGTGTTAGCCTGCAGTAATGATAATGTAATTTAGCCCAGACCCATCATGCCTAATGCAAGTGTCAGCAGCACACATTCAAGCCACGGTAGAGCAGTCCACACTCACACCATTGCGTGTTAACATGCACACTAAGCATTGTGAATTCCCTTAGAATATTACTAAATCGTGTCAATCCAGCTTTATTATCTTGCATTCTAGCTAACACATGCACATAGTAATCATGTATGTCTTAGAAGATTTCTGCTTGGAAATGTATTTTCAGATTTATGGTGATAATATGTTTGTGATAACAGCTTTAAATGTGAATGTCAAACTCTTAAATCCATGGATATCCTTGCTGACACTCTCACCCATTCTCCCGCATTGGCTGGCTCCCAAATGCCTTGTATTGTATGTAGTAACTCGTTGGCAGCTCTGTGGCTGTGGCCAAAATATAAATCAGATGACGACCTTTCCTTTCAAGAGCTCCAGTCGGGAACTTAACTGTTCTTTTTTCTCACCTTGTGCTAGTTTTTAGAGAGAGAAAAATAACGGTAGAATGAGAGAGACCCCAGAGTTCACAAAAGAGTAGAGAGAATGTCTCACCTCCGATAAAATCACACTTCATGACATTTCACATAATTCATATGTAACCTTTCAATAAGCTTATGAAATTATCCGCAATTGAAGTGTGCTCATGTAAATGCTCAGTGATTTTTAACACTCCAGTCCCAAGTCAGATAAGATCTATCTAGCTAGCTGAGGATCGGTGTCCGATGGCCAGGGCCTGTTCCACTCAGAGTTGAGCCTGTGTTTTGGTCTTTGTCTTCCACAGCTGCTTCTGAAAGGAGAGCTTGGCAGGGCTCATGCTGTTCCATTACTCTCCCCATCCATTCTTCCCTCCCTCCACCCCTCCCCCCCTCCCTCCTTTCCCTGCATCACACCTGATTCCATTTGACAAAGCCCCTATCGGCTCAATATCTTCATGCCCAATGTTGAAGGCGACTGAAGACTATATTCCAAAGCCCATATGCCACATCTGTTCCCCACTCGTCTAGCGTCGGTGACAGACTTGTTCGAAAGTGTTTTAATCGGGGCCCAGGCACCAGGGGAATTATTCCATAAACAATCATTCCACTCCCGGATAGAACTCCTTGAGAGGGAGTGGGCAGGAGGCGGCAGCGTCACAGCTAACCTTTGCAAGAGTGTAGGCAGGGCCTGGGGATCTAGTGACTCACCAGAGCCATGGACAGAACAAGATCAACTGAACTCAGACAGAGTGTAGGAGAACCTGAAAGAGCATAGATCCTAGGCTAAGTTTAAAGGAAAAAATTAACAATTTCTTAAATGCGGAATTTACATTTTCCCTCTCAAACTGCTAATCTTTTGGAAATATACTGTGCGTGTCAATTTGACTTGGCCCCATGACCCAGTGGTATAATGGAGGTGTGTGTGTTTGTGCGGGCGTGTGTTGTGTTGCGCAGGGAGATGACGAGTCCTAATCACCGTTAGCAGCGACAGACTGCTTCATTAGCCAGCCTGACCTCTGTGGCGTCTCCTTACCGCCTGGTTATTAAGCAAAGCCTGTGAACGTGACTTTGGGGAGCTTTTGGGGAGGAAAGCAGAAGGGCGACACAGCAGTTTCCTAACACACACACACAGAGAGAGAGAGAGAGAGAGAGAGAGAGAGAGAGATAGAGAAGATAGAGACGCTGATAGACTGTCAAGAGCAGCATCTCATCACCATCACCATCAACACTAATACAATCTTGATATTATTCACTACTGTGCGTGATTATTTTGAATGGAGTGCCTCACCTCAGACTCTGTGTTTAAGGAAATGCTAAGCTCATAGCCACTGAACTCCCACTGGTGATAACATAAGCTGAGATTCCCCTTATTTTTAGTAGTGTTTGGGCTCTCGGCATGTGTGTGAGAGAGTGTGTGTGTGATGTGTCTGAAGGGTGCTCCCTGTGTGTCAGCTGGGGGATGTGAAGAGCAGTGGTAAGGATAATTGGAGGGCCCCTTGAGCGTGGCAGTCCCTCCCTCCCTCCCTCCCTCCCTCCCTCCCTCCCTCCCTCCTCTAATTGCTACACCACTACACTACCTTCAGTCCTGCACTTTACCTATCCCCATACCTAACCCCAATCACACGCTTCATCTCACATACACAGATACACTAATATCACAGTGTATTTTTTTAGACTACATCTAGTCTGTTGCACCATTGACAGATGATCAGCCATAACAAGAGAACAGGCTGTCTGTCCTGACTTGGGTTAGTTGGCTGTGCTGTCAAGCCCAGACTCAGCATTAGTCCTAATGAATGAATAATAGATTGATTGTATTTGTTAATAGACTCAGCAAGCTGTTTGTGCCCTGGCCTAAAGGATAGAGGTATAAATAGCCCAGCGTTAGGCAGGAAGCTGCAGTGGGCTACAGTACGGACCCCTGAGACAAGCTGATAGATTAGTCATTGATGGCTCTGAGGAGCTCTCCCTCCGTCTGCAGGTAAGGACTGACCTCCAACAAACCTCACAAATGATCCACTGGCCCTGCCAACAAAACCACTCACACAGTGGACTTGATTGATCCTAGAACACTCCCTGTCAATGAGAAATAAGTCATTCTAAATTTGGAGCGGACGTTTTTGTTGTGGGGCTGTCAGATACACTACATGACCAAAAGTATGTGGACACCTGCTCATCAAACATCTCAGTCCAAAATCATGGGCATTATTATGGAGTTGGTCCCCCCTTTACTGCTATAACAGCCTCCACTCTTCTGGGAAGGATTCCACTAGATGTGGGAAAATGTCTGCAGGGACTTGCTTCCATTCAGCCACAAGAGCATTGGTGAGGTCGAGCACTGATGTTGGGCGATTAGGCCTGGCTCGCAGTCGGTGCTCCAATTCATCCCATAGGTGTTCGATGGGGTTGAGGTCAGGGCTCTGTGCAGGCCACACCGATCTCAGCAAACCATTTCTGTACGGACCTCGCTTTGTGCAAGGGGACATTGCTCATGGAAACCCATTTCATGAAGCCCCCACGAACAGTTATTATGCTGACGTTGCTTCCAGAGGCAGTTTGGAACTTGTTGTTGCTCCTGGAAGTTTTCATTTCACAATAAAATAACAGTTGACCGGGGCAGCTCTAGCAGGGCAGACATTTAACTAACTGAATTGTTGGAAAGGTGGCATGCTATGATGGTGCGACGTAGGAAGTCACTGAGCTATTCAGTAAGGCCATTCTACTGCCAATGTTTGACTATTAAGATTGCATGATTCTGTGCTCGATTTTATACACCTTTCAGCAATGGGTGTGGGTGAAATAGCCGAATAGACTAATTTGAAGGGGTGTCCACATGCTTTTGTATATAAAGTGTATAAGGTCATCGGTCGAATAATCTTGTCAGGCTGGCAGCCGATAATGAATTTAGCTGCAAATAGCTAAATAATAAGAAACGTCATACATGATAGAAAATGGTTGTATAATCAGTGCACTGTTGAAACTCTTCACCCTCCTCGTCCAGCTGACAGCCTTTGGTTTGAAGGCTGTGTGTGATGTAGGGACGAGGGTGGGTCAATTTGACCTCTGGGCTGACCTTCCTCTGCAGGTTCAGGGGGCATGTGGGTCTGTGGTGGGTCTGCTATGTGCGGTAGGGCTGGCAGTCAGAGGTCTCTTTCTGCCCCAGCTTCAGACAGCTGTCGTATCCCCCCTTCCTCTCCTACCTCCCTACCCTCCCTCACCCCTTTCAGCCTCAGTGCCCCGGCTTTGGCACGGCCTGGTGGAAGGGTGTCATTAGCTGTCATGGCATGCGTGTCGTCATGGCAACTTCAGAAGTGGCGGCAACTCCAGAAAGGAAAGGCCAACCGTTGAGTGGGATAACAGACTGGTGCTTCAGAGGGACTTCTCAACACACCAGAGGGACCAATGGCCTGTTTGTGAGACTGTGAATTTTACGCAGCCGAGAGTGGTTCCCTACGCTTGTCTCTCTGAACGACCTTAAAAATAGTGCTTTGAGTTACACTCACATCTATCTTAACACCCACTCAGAAACTGTCTGTCTTGGTAGTGCGTGGCAGGCAGTAGATGTGTCACTGGTTGTGGTGGTTCTCTAACAGTTCACTCTGTGTGTGAGGAAAATGCAAAAGCACTGCTGCCATGAGGCCATTACTGCACGGCAACACAGAGACCTTCTCCTCATCTGATTGGCTTAATTTAATCAGACATCCACTGAGGCTGCAGTTGTTCTCAGCGAAACTTGATTAACAGTGTCATGAATGCTAAGACTGTTCCCTCTATTTATCCCCCCCTTTCTCCATTTGCTCAAGAAATTATCTGCAATGCCGTCTCGTAAGTGGCATCGGCACTTGCTCTTTTTCAAACGTTAGCTGGCGTGTTGGAGAATTTTGGTTAGTGATTCTACTCCCTCCCCTTATCTCCCTCTCTCTTTGTCATTGATGTGTCTTTCTCAGCTTCCAGACTGTGGGTTTGACAATGAGAAGATTCAACCTTAGCCTCACACCTTCTCTGTGCTTGGTGGGCAGTGAAACCCCTGTTGAGTTACATTCATTTTTTATGCTAGGCTGAAAATAGAGGCCCAGCCATTACAATTATACGCACTGCCTGGCCGGAAAGCTGTCATTTAGGAGATATGATCAAACAGGACTCTCGCTCCAGTGCTCCACGGCCTGGTGTTTGTCGTGCCACTTGAGTCTGGATTGGTTTCAGGTCATTATGTTTGTTGGAATAATAATGGGCTAGAAAGGTAAGGATGACTTAAAGAGGGACAAGAGGAAATAAACTTGTCAATGCAACTGCGCTAGCTGTCCTTGGTAAAGTTTCATTTACTCTGCAGTGAAAGACAATAAGGGCCAGAGGCACATCAATTGAAAACGTTTCACATTTTTAAGACTGTTAGAAATTCCTGTGTGAAATATCTTTAGTGGGTTCTATTGCGAGGCGCGCTGTGCATCTTTTCCTCTCATCTCCAAAGCCGCCATTAACAATTCATGGCAAGGACTCCATAAGCAAGTTTGGGAGTGCTTTGATTAAAACGCTAACGAGCTGTCGATGGCTCAAGATATCACATTTTCTTTTGTATTAATGTTATTCTGTTACATTCACTCACAGCTAATAAGTCAGAATCAATCTACCTGCTGTATGCACTGTGGCTTTGTGAGAGCTTAACTGGACCCCTGAGGGATGGAACCATTTCACTTCTGAAAAAGATAGAGAGATGGTGTGTGTGTGTATGTGTGTGTGTGTGTGTGTGTGTGTGTGTGTGTGTGTGTGTGTGTGTGTGTGTGTGTGTGTGTGTGTGTGTGTGTGTGTGTGTGTGTGTGTGTGTGTGTGTGTGTGTGTGTGTGTGTGTGTGTGTGTGTGTCAAATAATGTATTTGTCACATACACGTGTTTAGCAGATGTTATTGTGGGTATAGCAAAATGCTTGTGCTTCTAGCTCTGACAGTGCAGTAATATCTAACAAATAATATCTATCTATCTATTTCGCAACATATACCCAAAATACACATACATCTAAGTAAAGAATGGATTAAGAATATATACATATACAGTTGAAGTCGGAAGTTTACGTACACCTTAGCCAAATACATTTAAACTCAGCTTTTCACAATACCTGACATTTTATCCAAGTAAAGATTCCCTGTCTTAGGTCAGTTAGGATCACCACTTTCTTTTAAGAATGTCAAATGGCATAATAATAGTAGAGAGAATGATTTATTTCAGCTATTATTTCTTTCATCACATTCCCAGTGGGTCAGAAGTTTACATACACTCAATTAGTATTTGGTAGCATTGCCTTTAAATTGTTTAACTTGGGTCAAACGTTTCGGGTAGCCTTCCACACGCTTCCCACAATAAGTTGGGTGAATTTTGGCCCATTCCTCCTGACAGAGCTGGTGTAACAGAGTCAGGTTTGTAGGCCTTGCTCGCACACGCTTTTTCAGTTCTGCCCACAAATGTTCTATAGGATTGCGGTCAGGGCTTTGTGATGGCCATTCTAAAACCTTGACTTTCTTGTCCTTAAGCCATTTTGCCACAACTTTTGAAGTATGTGTGGGGTCATTGTCCATTTGGAAGACCCATTTGCAACCGATCTTTAACTTCCTGACTGATGTCTTGAGATGCTGCTTCAATATATACACATAATTTTCCTTTCTTATGATGCCATCTATTTTGTGAAGTGTACCAGTCCCTCCTGCAGCAAAGCATCCCCCCAACATGATGCTGCCACCCCTGTGCTTCACGGTTGGATGGTGTTCTTCGGCTTGAAAGCTTTCCCCTTTTTCCTCCAAACATAACGATGGTCATTATGGCCAAACAGTTCTGTTTTTGTTTCATCAGACCAGAGGACATTTCTCCAAAAAGTACAATCTTTGTCCCCATGTGCAGTTGCAAACCGTAGTCTGGCTTTTTTATGGTGGTTTAGGAGCAGTGGCTTCTTCCTTGCTGAGCGGCCTTTTAGGTTATGTCGATATAGGACTCGTTTTACTGTGGATATAGATACTTTTGTACCTGTTTTCATCCAGCATCTTCACAAGGTCCTTTGCTGTTGTTCTGGGATTGATTTGCACTTTTCGCACTAAAGTACGTTCATCTCTAGGAGACAGAACACGTCTCCTTCCTGAGTTGTATGACGGCTGTGTGGTCCCATGGTGTTTATACTTGCGTACTATTGTTTGTACAAATGAACATGGTACCTTCAGGTGTTTGGAAATTGCTCCTAAGGATGAACCAGACTTGTGGAGGTCTACAATTTTTTTCTGAGGTCTTGGCTGATTTCTTTTGATTTTCCCATGATGTCAAGCAAAGAGGCACTGAGTTTGAAGATAGGCCTTGAAATACATCCACAGGTACACCTCCAATTGACTCAAATTATGTCAATTAGCCTATCAAAAGCTTCTAAAGCCATGACATAATTTTCTGGAATTTTCCAAGCTGTTTAAAGGCACAGTCAACTTAGTGTATGTAAACTTCTGACTCACTGGAATTGTGATACAGTGAATTATAAGTGAAATAATCTGTCTGTAAACAATTGTTGGAAAAATTACTTGTGTCATGCACAAAGTAGATGTCCTAACCGACTTGCCAAAACTATAGTTTGTTAACAAGAAATTTGTGGAGTGGTTGAAAAACAAGTTTTAATGACTCCAACGTAAGTGTATGTAAACCTCCGACTTCAACTGTATGTCAGAGCGGCATTGGACTAAGATACAGTGCATAGTATAGAATACAGTATATATATATATGAGATGGGGGATGCAATATTTACACACAATTAAAGTGACTAAGATACCGTAGAATATTATAGAGTACAGTTTATACATATGAGATGAGTAATGCAAGATACGGAGACATTATTAAAGTGGCTAGTGTTTCATTTCCTTAAAGTGGCCAGTGATTCCTAATCTATGTCTACAGGCAGCAGCCTCTGATGTGCTGGAGATGGCTGTTTAACAGTCAGTGCTGTAGTATAGAATACAATACAGTATATACATATGAGATGGGGGATGCAATATGTAAACACAATTTAAAAGTGACTAAGATACCGTAGAATAGTGTGGAGTGCAGTTTATACATATGAGATGAGTAATGCTAGATATGGAAACATTATTAAAGTGGATGGTGATTCATTTCCTTAAAGTGGCCAGTGATTCCTAATCTTTGTCTATAGGCAGCCGCCTCTGATGTGCTAGTGATGGCTGTTTAGCAGTCGGATGGCCTAGAGATAAAAGCGTTTTTTCAGTCTTTCGGTCCCAGCTTTGATGCACCTGTACTGACCTCACCTTCTGGAAGATAGCGGGGTGAACAGGCAGTGGCTCGGGTGGTTGATGTCCTTGAGGATCTTTTTGGCTTTCCTATGGCATTGGGTGCTGTAGATGTCCAGGAGGGTGGAAAGTTTGACGTTGGGCAGAACACACCACCCTCTGGAGAGCTTTGCGGTTGTTTGCGGTGCAGTTGCCGTACCAGGTGGCGATACAGCCCAACAGGATGCTCTCAATTGTACATCTGTAAAAGTTTGTGAAGGTTTTAGGTGTTAAGCCAAATTTATTTAGCCTCCTGACATTGAAGAGGTGCTGTTGCGCCTTCTTCACCACACTGTCTTTGTGTGTGGACCATTTCAGTTTGTCAGTGATGTGTACGCCGAGGAACTTCAAGCTTTCCACCTTCTCCACTGCGGTCCCATCGATGTCGATAGGTGGGTGCTCCCTCTGTTGTTTGCTGAAGTCCACGATCATCTCCTTAGTTTTGTTGACGCTGAGTGAGAGGTTATTTTCCTGGCACCACATTTCCAGAGTTTTCACCTCCTCCCTGTAGGAGGTGAGGCATGCTTGGCCATGCAGTCATAGGTGAACAGGGAGTACATGAGGGGGCTGAGCATGCACCCGTGTGGGGCCCCAGTGTTGAGGATCAGCGAAGAGGAGGTGTTGTTTCCTACTTTCACCACCTGGGGGCGACCCATCAGAAAGTCCAGGACCCAGTTGCACAGGGCGGGGTTCAGACCTCGAGCTTGATGATGAGCTTGGAGGGTACCATTGTTGAGCTATAGTCAATGAACAGCATTCTTGCCTCTTGTCCAGATGGGACAGGACAGTGTGCAGTGTGGTGGTGATTGCATCGTCTGTGGATCTATTGGGGCGGTAAGCAAATTGAAGTGGGTCCAGGGTGGCAGGTAAGGTGGAGGTGATATGATTCTTGACTAGTCTCTCAAAGCACTTCATGTTGACAGGTGAGTGCTACGGGGCGATAGTCATTTAGTTAACCTGATGAGGATAGAGGGCGCTATTTACACTTTGGGGGAAAATCGTGCCCAATTTAAACGGCCTCGTACTCTATTCTTGCTCGTACAATATGCATATTATTATTACTATTGGATAGAAAACACTCTCTAGTTTCTAAAACCGTTTGAATTTTGTCTGTGAGTAAAACAGAACTCATTTGGCAGCACACTTTCTGACCAGGAAGTGGAAAGTCTGAAAATGATGCTCTGTTCAAGGGCCTGCCTATAAATGGGCATGATACGTATGAGTATACATGCACGTCATACACCTTCCCCTAGATGTCAAGAGGAAGTGAGAGAAGAAAGGAAGTGTTTATCTTGGTCTGAGGTGGAATAAATCATCTTGGCACGACGAGTCATCCATTTTTTTCTTCTTCTGGAGAGCGCGAACATGGACCTGGAATTGCCATCTGAAAAGCCGTCGTTATAGGCGACTACTATCTCCGGCTTTGATTTTATTTGATACATGTCACAATATCATCGTAAAGTATGTTTTTTCAATATAGTTTTAATAGATTATTGAATTTTTTTTGGGACGTTAGGCGTGTTGCGTTGTCTGTGTTTGTTGACGATGGGGAGATTCGCGCCACTTGGCCAGTGTGCTTGCTAATTCAAGAGGGAAAAACGATGTTCTAAATCCAAACAACGACTGTTCTGGACAAAGGACCCCTTGTCCAACATTCTGATGGAAGATCACCAAAAGTAGGACCCATTTTGTGATGCTATTTCATATATGTGTCGAACTGTGTACTAGTAGTTTTGCGCCCAGGTTTTGGCCACTCTCCTCGCTATAACATAAGCCTTATGTCGTAATGAAGATATTTTTAGAATTCTAACACTGCGATTGCATTAAGAACTAGTGTATCTATCATTTCCTATACAACATGTATTTTTTTGTAATGTTTATGAATTGCTATTTGGTCAGAATAGGTGAGAGTCTAATAGAAATATCCGCACATTCTGGGAAATAGAAGCTACGTTAGCATAATGGATAACCACTGATTTCAGCTCTAAATATGCACATTTTCGAACAAAACATAAGTGTATGTATAACCTGATGTTAAAGGACTGTCATCTGAGGAAGGTTTATGAAGGTTAGTGAAAATTAATATATTTTGCTGGTTTATTCGCTAACGCTAACGTGCCTATTGCTATCGCTAACGTGCCTTGATGAATGAATGCGGAAGTGTGGTAGGCTATTGTAGTAAGCTAATATAATGCTATATTGTGTTTTCGCTGTAAAACACTTAAAAAATCTGAAATATTGGCTGGATTCACAAGATGCTTGTCTTTCATTTGCTGTACACGATGCATTTTTCAGAAATGTTTTATGATGAGTATTTAGTTATTCCACGTTGGTCTCTATAATTACTCTGGCTGTTTCGGTGCTATTTTTGACGGTAGCTGTGATGGTAGCTGCAATGTAAAACTGATTTATACCTCAAATATGCAAATTTTTCGAACAAAACATAGATTTATTGTGTAACATGTTATAAGACTGTCATCTGATGAAGTTGTTTCTTGGTTAGTTTGGTTGGTTCTTGGTTAGTTAGGTTGGCTTTGTGCATGCTACCTGTGCTGTGAAAAATGTCTGTCCTTCTTTGTATTTGGTGGTGAGCTAACATAAATATACGTGCTGTTTTCGCTGTAAAACATTTAAAAAATCGGACATGTTGACTGGATTCACAAGATGTGTATCTTTCATTTGCTGTATTGGACTTGTTAATGTGTGAAAGTTAAATATTTCTAAAAAATATTTTTTGAATTTCGCGCTCTGCCTTTTCAGTGGAATGTGGGAGGAGTTCCGCTAGCGGAACGCTGGGGCTAGACAGGTTAAATTACCTTTGCTTTCTTAGGTACCGGGACAATGGTGGCCATCTTGAAGCATGTGGGGACAACAGACTGGGATAGGGAGAGATTGAATATATCTGTAAACACACCAGCTAGCTGGTCTGCTCATGCTCTGAGGACGCGGCTAGGGATACCACCTGCCCGGCAGCCTTGCGAGGGTTAACACGCTTAAACATCTTACTCACGTCGGCCAACGGAGAAGGAGAGTCCACAGTTCTTGATAGCGGGCAGCGTCAGTGGCACTGTATTATCCTCAAAGCAAGTGAAGAAGGTGTTCAGCCTGTCTGGAAGCAAGACGTCGGTGTCCGCGACATGGCTGGTTTTCCTTTTATAATCTGTGATTGTCTGTAGACCCTGTCACATACGTCTCGTGTCTGAGCCATTGAACTTGGACTCAACTTTGTCCCTATACCAACGTTTAGCCTGCTTGATTGCTTTGCGGAGGAAATAACTACACTGTTTGTATTCTTCTATATTCCCAGTCTTCTTTCCCTGGTTAAATGCGGTGGTTCGCACTTTTTGGCGATCTATCTATCCACGGTTTCTGGTTGGGGTAGGTTTTAATAGTCACAGTGAGTACAACATCTCCTATGCACTTCCTGATCAACTCATTCACCGTATCGGTATATGTGTCGATATTATTTTCTTAAGCTACTCTGAACATATCCCAGTCCACGTGATCAAAACAATCTTGTGTGTGCTCCAAAGATGGAGATACAAAATATATACTGTGTTGGTGCTACTCTTCTGACCAAACAGTGTGCTGCATGTATACTGAACAAAATATAAACACAACATGTAAAGTTTTGATCCAATTTCTTATGACCTGAAATAAAATATCCCAGGAATTTTCCATACGCACACAAAAAGCATATTTCTCTCAAATTTTGTGCACAAATTTGTTTACATCTCTATTAGTGAGTATTTCTCCTGATTAACCTCTAATTCCTCCCAAACCCGGATCCGGGAGCACCCCCATCAGTAAAAAAGCTGACTAGCATAGCCTAGCATAGCGTCACAAGTAAATACTAGCATCTAAATATCATTAAATCACAAGTCCAAGACACCAGATGAAAGATACACATCTTGTGAATCCAGCCATCATTTCTGATTTTTAAAATGTTTTACAGGGAAGACACAATATGTAAATCTATTAGCTAACCACGTTAGCAAAAGACACCACTTTTTTTACTCTACCAGTTTTTTACTCCATCAGTAGCTATCACAAATTCGACCAAATAAAGATATAAATAGCCACTAACCAAGAAACAACTTCATCAGATGACAGTCTGATAACATATTTATTGTATAGCATATGTTTTGTTAGAAAAATGTGCATATTTCAGGTATAAATCATAGTTTACCATTGCAGCCACCATCACAACTCTCACCAAAGCGACTAGAATAACTACAGAGAGCAACGTGTATTACCTAATTACTCATCATAAAACATTTCTTAAAAATACACAGCGTACAGCAAATGAAAGACACAGATCTTGTGAATCCAGCCAATATTTCAGATTTTTTAAGTGTTT
Organism: Salvelinus namaycush; assembly: GCF_016432855.1. NCBI lineage: Eukaryota > Metazoa > Chordata > Actinopteri > Salmoniformes > Salmonidae > Salvelinus > Salvelinus namaycush. The sequence goes on along the minus strand of NC_052318.1, from coordinate 37,045,880 downwards.
TACAGCGAAAACACAATATAGCATTATATTAGCTTACCCCAATAGCAAACCACACAACAGCATTGATTCAAGCCAAAAATAGCGATAACGTATAACCCAGCAAAATATATTAATTTTTTCACTGACCTGCTCAGAATTCTTCAGATGACAGTCCTATAACATCATATTACACAATGCATATAGAGTTTGTTCGAAAATGTGCATATTTAGCGGCACAAATCGTGGTTATACAATGAGAAAAGTAGCCAAGCTGCAAAGAAAATGTCAGGAGAAATCTTGGGAAAGGCACCTATTCTAATCAATAAGTAATCATAAACTTGACAAAAAAAATACAGATTGGACAGCAAATGAAAGATAAATTAGTTCTTAATGCAATCGCTGTGTTAGATTTTTTAAATTACCGTTACTGCGCAATACAGCGTGCGCTAAAGCGAGACCGCACCGAAATTCATGGCGGAATTATTATTTGACATTTGTCAACATAAATACGAATTAACAGCATAAAGACTGCTTACTATTTGCTGAGCTTCCATCAGAATCTTGGGCAAGGTGTCCTTTCTCCAGAACAATCGTCTTTTGGTTGAAAGATGTCCTCTTCTCCTGTCGAAATAGCCGCTAATGTTAGCTATGTGCCAGAAAGGTGTCCAACTCCTGATAGCGCGTCACAAAGAAATCCCAGAAAATCGCAATAAACTGATATAAACTGCTATAAGTCGGTTTAAATTAACTACCTTATGATGTCTTTAACAACTATAACGAATAAAAACATGACCGGAGATATAGAACTGCTAAAACGAAAGCTTTGCAGGACACCATTGTGATGTCCCTCTTGCGCCAGGCGCCCCGTTGAAAAGAACGGTACTTCCGTTCCACGGTCTTATATAGGGCCCCAGATGGTGCAATCCACTCCATTCAAATTCTCACCGCTTACTGACATCTAGAGGAAGGCGTATGCAGTGCATGTAGCCCCATAGCTTACATGGGGACTTATAAACTGACCCTAGAACAGGGACCTCGATTTCAGAAATCTCACTTCCTGACAGGAAATGTGCTGCAGAATGAGTTCTGTTTCACTCAGAGAAATAATTCAAACGGTTTTAGAAACTAGAGAGTGTTTTCTATCCAATAGTAATAATAATATGCATATTGTACGAGCAAGAATTGAGTACGAGGCAGTTTAATTTGGGAACGAAATTATTACAAAGTGCAAATAGCACCCCCTATTGCCAAGAGGTTTTAAACAGCATGATCATTACACAGGTGCACCTTGTGCTGGGGACAAAGGTGCAGTTTTGTCACCCAACCCAATTCCACAGATGTCTCAGGTTTTGAGGGAGCGTGCAATTGGTATGCTGACTGCAGGAATGTCCAACAGCGCTGTTGCCAGAGAATTTAATGTTCATTTCTCTACCATAAGCCGCCTCCAACATCGTTTTAGAGAATTTGGCAGTGCATCCGGGTTCTTCATCTGCAGGATTGTCTGAGGAGGGGGAGAGGGGCCCCGAGGAAAAACAAATTCTGATTAGCTGGGCCTGGCTCCCCAGTAGATGGGCCCATGCCCTCCCAGGCCCACCCATGGCTACACCCCTGCCCAGTCATGTGAAGTTCATAGATTAGGGCATAATTTATTTATTTCAATTGACCGATTTCCTTCTATGAACTGTAACTCAGTAAAATCTTTAAAATTGTTGCATGTTGCATTTATATTTTTGTTCAGTATAGTTTGTCTTCTGATTGAAAAAGGGACTCAGTAGTTAATTAAGTGATAATGCCCTCAAAGCCGGTGTTTGGAGGATATATTGGCACGGGTGTTGTTAGGCCCGAGACAAAGTCAATATATACTCCAAACACTGGCTTCTAAGGCATCATCACTTTTATACAACGGGTTACCAACATATTCAAATAATGGTTGACATATTTGAATTAAAAACGCTATTTTGATAAATGTTTTCATACTATTTCATACTTCCACAAGATATAGTCCCGACACAAATCTAGAGTTGATACGCAAGCCGGCTGGTCACCCGTTTCTTCGGTTGGGTTGCCAGAGACTTGACCCAGTCGTTCAGTCTTTTTGTTCTGTATCTATGGACGCGACCCAGTCGTTTGTTCTAAATGGTCCATTGCCATACTGGCTGGCAACGTTCTTATCCCTTGCATGCTAGCTAGCCAACTATGGCTAACTTACAGACATGTCAAACAGTGCAGCCAGAATAACAATGAAGTAGCTGCATTTGTTTAATCTTTTTTCTAGTTACATTTATTTGGATACATCCATAACAATGAGCTAATGAAGCACGATTTTGCCTGGCATAGAAAATGTGCTCTCTCGTCAGGTCACTGATGTTCAGAGGAGCTAGCCAACAACACAGCTAACACAATCACTTCAGACTGAAGCTGGAAAGACTGCAAACTAGCTGCACTTTGTTTTGTTTGAACCTTTTTTCATTTGACATTTCTTTGTATATATCCCTAAAAATGATGCCAGTTGATTCATGATTTCGGCTAGCTGAGAAACGCTGCCTGCCTATCTGTCTCGTTCCGACTCCCGACACTATGGGACAGCTTGAGATCGAATTTGAATATGGAAACAATGTTGCAAATGTCGGAGAGACAGATAGCAAGGTTTATACAAATCTTCACTGTTGAAAACCAAATGTTAGTCTAAAAGAAATGTGAGATAATGTCTAGTTGTGCAGTCAGATGGAACAGTAAATAGGCAGATTAACATCATAGATTTAGCCAGTGGTAATTTGTGAAATAGACCCTGGCTGAAATGCGGTTTTAACCAATTAGCATTCAGGATTAGATCCACCCCGTATAACAGCTAATATCACAGGAGGAAATTACCTCACAAACTAGTCTCTCAAATCACTTGACATGTACTCTTTCTCTTCTGTTCTCGTTGTGCACCAATCCATTCCACGGTAGACAGCAGCGCATCATGAATCAGTTTTAATGCAGCACTCCCGACAATCCCAAATGTGCACAGAATGTAAAGTTTGGAAAATACACACAAACCCACATATACACACACAATTTCCCAAAAACATAAAAAACATCAAAGGCTGCTCCAGTATGTCACTGTAGCGCAGGGCTAGGACACTCTCAGGCCTGCTCTCTCTGTGAAGCATGTCACACTACTTAACTATAATGTCTCTTCTGTGGCACGGTGGGTTTAAATGTCTTTCTCTGGCCTCTCACAGGAAAATATACACCTCGATGGGAAAATAACTCACCAATTCATTCAGTCAGTCATAGAGCTCTCTCTGCAGCAGAATGATTGGTTCTCTAGATGAAACCATTGTCCTTGTACCAATCATTTAAGTTGCATCAAGGTACAATATGTGGTCACATCACAGTGATACCCTAGCATTGGTATTATTATTGCCACAATGAAATATATAAATACAAATCCGAAGAAAAACAACACAATTTAAAAGGTGCAAATAGTAAGAGACACTATCATTCAGTTATGGCATGGAGTTATCTTGTCTTCTATCTCGTCTTCTGTTTGTGTTAATATTACTGACCCTGAAGACATTCATGGCCTATTATGAGCTGCACTGGTGGTGACGTGAGAGGAATATCCACAGTGTCTCTATCTCCCCTGGGGCTACTTTCCCAGGGACCATGGAGAATGCTGTTTTGAATTAAAATAAAATTGTACCTACACACTGAAGAAGGCTGCAAAGCCAAAATGTCTGTGTATGCTATCCCTGATGCAGTGAAAAGAATACAAAAAATTGACAAATGAAGTAAGCTTGATGTGGTATCTTTTTGAGTGCGGACCCATTACACCTTTTCTTTATCGTGGGGGCTCTCCCCATGTGTAGGTTTTCATATCCCAGCATGCCTAAGGGCCCTGTGGCCTTGTTCCATCTATGGTTCTCTCCCTCATCCCTCACCCCGGTGGGTCTCCACACTGCACATTAAAGATAAAACTGCTCTGGACACAGACTGATCTCTAAAATGTTGTCTTCTAGTCTATCCTGTGGAACATCATAATGATGAACATTCTCTCATCTCTCCCAGCCCCATCATGCTGTGCCTGGCAAGTTCACTTTAACTCTCACAGCTCAAGGACTCTCCCAGGGTTGATACATCAAACCCCATAACACAGTAGTCTGCTCTGGTAATAACAGGAACAGTGAGGTCCATAGGTAGCCCCACACATGCCTGGGGGCCCTGACCCTTAGTTGAGGCTCTGGTGAAGCCTTACTTACATGTTCAGAGCCTGTGCTGAGTTGTGCTGGAAATGGCTGTGGATGTCTAAGAAGTAGTTTGTAGGATGCTGCCAAATTCCCAGAAGGGTTTGAGACAGTTTGACTGGATCAGAGAGGATGTGGGAGAGGAGACCTTGGTCTGACAGACACATCTGGCTGCCTTCCTGCTATGCTCTCATTTATTTGTACATTTAGCAGACATTCTCATCCAGAGCAACTTGTAGGATCAATGAGGGTTAAGTGCCCTGCGCAAGGGCACATCAACAGATTTTTTAACTAGTCGGCTCGGGGACTCGAACCAGTGACGTTTCAGTTACTGGGCCAACACTCTTAACCACTAGGCTACCTGCTGCCCTCTCCTCTCTGAATGTGTTCACCATGTTTTAGATGTATTAGTGGTGTAAGTTCATCACAGGTAAAGGTGTGTAAGAATAGCAGCAGTCTTTGTGTTTCTCTGCTGGGAGTCTCCTTTCCTCACTGTTATAATCTGACGATAGAAATGTCTTTCAGCTAACTGGGCTGTTGAAAGCTTTAATTCTGCCAACTAACTGGGCTGTTGAACTTTAATTCTGCCAACTAACTGGGCTGTTGAACTCTTTAATTCTGCCAACTAACTGGGCTGTTGAACTCTTTAATTCTGCCAACTAACTGGGCTGTTGAACTCTTTACTTCTACCAAATAACTGGGCTGTTGAACTCTTTAATTCTGCCAATTAACTGGGCTGTTGAACTCTTTAATTCTGCCAACTAACTGGGCTGTTGAACTCTTTAATACCGCCAACTAACTGGGTTGTTGAACTCTTTAATACCGCCAACTAACTGGGCTGTTGAACTCTTTAATTCTGTCAACTAACTGGCTGTTGAACTCTATAATTCTGCCAGCTAACTGGGCTGTTGAACTCTATAATTCTGCCAACTAACTGGGCTGTTGAACTCTTTAATACCGCCAACTAACTGGGCTGTTGAATTCTTTAATACCGCCAACTAACTGGGCTGTTGAACTCTTTAATTCTGCCAATTAACTGGGCTGTTGAACTCTTTAATTCTGCCAACTAACTGGGCTGTTGAACTCTTTAATACCGCCAACTAACTGGGCTGTTGAACTCTTTAATACCGCCAACTAACTGGGCTGTTGAACTCTTTAATACCGCCAACTAACTGGGCTGTTGAACTCTTTAATTCCGCCAACTAACTGGGCTGTTGAACTCTTTAATACCGCCAACTAACTGGGCTGTTGAACTCTTTAATTCTGCCAACTAACTGGGCTGTTGAACTCTTTAATTCTGCCATCTAACTGGGCTGTTGAACTCTTTAATTCTGCCAACTAACTGGGCTGTTGAACTCTTTAATTCTGCCATCTAACTGGGCTGTTGAACTCTTTGATTCTGCCAACTAACTGGGCTGTTGAACTCTTTACTTCTACCAACTAACTGGGCTATTGAACTCTTTAATTCTGCCAACTAACTGGGCTGTTGAACTCTTTAATTCTGCCAACTAACTGGGCTGTTGAACTCTTTAATACCGCCAACTAACTGGGTTGTTGAACTCTTTAATACCGCCAACTAACTGGGCTGTTGAACTCTATAATTCTGCCAACTAACTGGGCTGTTGAACTCTATAATTCTGCCAATTAACTGGGCTGTTGAACTCTTTAATTCCGCCAACTAACTGGGCTGTTGAACTCTTTAATACCGCCAACTAACTGGGCTGTTGAACTCTTTAATTCTGCCAACTAACTGGGCTGTTGAACTCTTTAATTCTGCCATCTAACTGGGCTGTTGAACTCTTTAATTCTGCCAACTAACTGGGCTGTTGAACTCTTTAATTCTGCCATCTAACTGGGCTGTTGAACTCTTTGATTCTGCCAACTAACTGGGCTGTTGAACTCTTTAATTCTGCCATCTAACTGGGCTGTTGAACTCTTTAATTCAGCCAACTAACTGGGCTGTTGAACTCTTTACTTCTACCAACTAACTGGGTTGTTGAACTCTTTAATACCGCCAACTAACTGGGCTGTTGAACTCTTTAATACCGCTAACTAACTGGGCTGTTGAACTCTTTAATACCGCCAACTAACTGGGCTGTTGAACTCTTTAATACCACCAGCTAACTGGGCTGTTGAACTCTTTAATACCGCCAGCTAACTGGGCTGTTGAACTCTTTAATACCGCCAGCTAACTGGGCTGTTGAAAGCTTTTATACCACCAACTATCTGGGCTGTTGAACTCTTTAATCCCGCCAACTAACTGGGGTGTTGAACTCTTTAATACCGCCAGCTAACTGGGCTGTTGAACTCTTTAATACTGCCAGCTAACTGGGCTGTTGAAAGCTTTTATACCACCAACTAACTGGGCTGTTGAAAGCTTTAATTCTGCCAACTAACTGGGCTGTTGAACTTTTTAATTCTACCAACTAACTGGGCTGTTGAACTCTTTAATACCACCAACTAACTGGGCTGTTGAAAGCTTTTATACCGCCAACTAACTGGGCTGTTGAACTCTTTAATTCTGCCAACTAACTGGGCTGTTGAACTCTTTAATTCAGCCAACTAACTGGGCTGCTGAACTCTTTAATTCTGCCAACTAACTGGGCTGTTGAACTCTATAATTCTGCCAACTAACTGGGCTGTTGAACTCTTTAATTCTACCAACTAACTGGGCTGTTGAACTCTTTAATACCGCCAACTAACTGGGCTGTTGAACTCTTTAATTCTGCCAACTAAATGGGCTGTTGAACTCTTTAATTCGGCTGCTGAACTCTTTAATTCTGCCAACTAAATGGGCTGTTGAACTCTTTAATACCGCCAACTAACTGGGCTGTTGAACTCTTTAATTCTGCCAACTAACTGGGCTGTTGAACTCTTTAATTCTGCCAACTAAATGGGCTGTTGAACTCTTTAATACCGCCAGCTAACTGGGCTGTTGAACTCTTTAATACCGCCAACTAACTGGGCTGTTGAACTCTTTAATACCGCCAACTAAATGGGCTGTTGAACTCTTTAATTCTGCCAACTAACTGGGCTGTTGAACTCTTTAATTCAGCCAACTAACTGGGCTGTTGAACTCTTTAATTCTGCCAACTAACTGGGCTGTTGAACTCTTTAATTCTGCCAACTAACTGGGCTGTCGAACTCTTTAATACCGCCAACTAACTGGGCTGTTGAACTCTTTAATTCTGCCAACTAACTGGGCTGTTGAACTCTTTAATACCGCCAACTAACTGGGCTGTTGAACTCTTTAATTCTGCCATCTAACTGGGCTGTTGAACTCTTTAATTCTGCCAACTAACTGGGCTGTTGAACTCTTTAATTCTACCAACTTTAATTCTGCCTCTCATGCATGCTTCAGTGTTGCTTGCCTCTAAGCGAGCATAAAAGGCATTTAGCTCATCTGGTTGGCTCGTGTCACTGGGCATTGGATGAGACCCGGAACATATTCCAGTCTGTGCTAGCAAATCAGTCCTGTAGCTTAGCATCCGCGTCATCTGACCACTTCTGTATTTAGCAAGTTACTGGTACTTCCTGCTTAATTTTTTTCTTGTAAGCAGGAATCAGGAGGATAAAATTAAGGTCAGATTTGCCAAATGGGGGCAGGGGACAGCTTATATGCATCTCTGTGTGTGGAGTAAAGGTGGTCTAGAGTTTCTTTTCCTCTGGTTGCACATGTGACATGCTGGTAGAAATCAGGTAAAACAGATTTACGTTTGCCTGCAGGCCACTAGGAGCGCCACTTCTGGATGAGCATTTTCTTTGTTTTCTTATGGCCTTATACAGCTGGTTGAGTGCGGTCTTAGTGCCAGCATCGGTTTGTGGTGGTAAGTAGATGGCTACGAATAATATAGATGAGAACTCTCTTGGTAGATAGTGTGGTCTACAGCTTAGCATGAGGTATTCTACCTCATACCTTAAGACTTCTTTAATATTAGACATCGCACACCAGAAGTTGTTGACAAATAGACAAACACTCCCGCCTCTCGTCTTACCAGACGTAGCTGCTTTGTCCTGCTGAAACACAGAGAAGCCAGCTAGCTCTATATTATCCATGTCGTCGTTCAGCCAAGTCTCGGTGAAACATAAGATATTACAGTTTTTAATGTCCCGTTGGTAAGATAGTCTTAATCGTAGATCGTCCAGTTTGTTTTCCAATGATTGCTCGTTGGCCAATAATACGAAGGGAAGTGGTGGTTTACCTACTCGTTGGCAAATTCTTACTAGGCTCCCTTTTCTCCGTCTTTTCCTCACAATGATGACGGGGATTTCGGCCTTGTCTTGACAAAGCAGTATATCCTTCGCGCCGGACTTATTAAAGAAAACATCTTTGTCACTTTGAGGTGAGTAATCGCTGTTCTGATGTCCAGAAGCACTTTTCGGTCATAAGAAACGATAGCAGTAACATTATGTACAAAATTTGTTATAAACAATGCGAAAAAACTAACAAAAAAGCACAATTGGTTAAGAGCTCGTAAAACAGCAGCCATCCCCTCCAGCGCCATACTTTCCACGTCACTACAAAGTCTAGGATCTGTAGCATTGTGTAAGAAAACACTGCCCAACACTACTGAAGGAGAGTAGGGACTGGGGGTTTTAGGTTTGTAGGGTCCAGTACATGTTTCTAAGCCACAGCAGTGTAGATGGAGACAGCAGGAGTCTAGAGTCTTCTCAGAGGGCCACTCCAAACCCCACACCAATCTACACAGTTTTCTCCACAAGGACAGCGCAGCCTTGTGTGTTATGCTCTGTATTGTACAAGCTGAATAAGCCCTAATAAATGGGAGATTTAGGGGAAACTGTGCCAGGTCTCACAGACAAGAGGCTATTGTTTCTGAGAACTTGTACGTTTTGGGTTCGAAAAATGAGAGGATTCATAATAGGAAAGAGGTTTTTATTCACGTTGCTTTTTCTCTGCTTGTGTTCGAGGCCTTTTCTGTGCTCCCATTTAGTGAGTCTAATCAGGGCATTCTAACAAAAGTACAAATTAATTGTGAATAGAGGTAAAAAAAATGTTTACGGGTGGTGTGGTGTGGGTGTAAGAGCCTGTGGAAGGAGTGAATTGAGTGAGAAGAGGGGGGTGGTGTGGTGTGGGTGTAAGAGCCTGTGGAAGGAGTGAATTGAGTGAGAAGAGGGGGGTGGTGTGGTGTGGGTGTAAGAGCCTGTGGAAGGAGTGAATTGAGTGAGAAGAGGGGGGTGGTGTGGTGTGGGTGTAAGAGCCTGTGGAAGGAGTGAATTGATTGAGGAGAGGGGGATGGAGGGGTGGGGGTGGCGCAGTAGTTAGTGTGCTTTGGCACAGTGCCTGTGAAAACTGTTCAAAGTAATTTTTTATGTTATTAAGAATGCAAGGACAACTGGGAACATAATCTTTCATTCTTGGAGTGGCTAATTAAAATTCTGTGAAGGCTCTTTGTATCTTCGAGTCCTTTGTGTCCAGTGGCATAACTTTTAGTCACACATCTTAACATGGCTGGCCTCCTCATCACACTGGAACTATTCAATAACCAGTGAACGTTCACACTGTCCCATCTACCGCTTCTCTCTTTCTGTCTCTCACCGTATGTCTCCCCATTGGTTTTGTCTGTCTATCTCTCCGCCCGTCTACATGCCACTCACTCGTTTGTTTTTCCTGGCGCCGCTTGATTACTGAAATAATGAATTCAAATTTCAAATGCATGTTGTATTGCAGCACATGAATTGTTTGTTTTCACTTTTCGTGTTCTTGTCTGAGCTGTTAATTTCTGTTTTCATTAAAGCCCCTCCTCTCTCTGCGTTGGGTTGGCCCCTGAGACACCACAGGGGTCTTTGTCAGATAAAATGTGATTGATTGAAATCCTGCTCTCACCATGGCCCATCCACTCACAAAGCCTGTACATAGATTTAATTAAAGTAGATAGCAAACTCTACCCCCTACATACCTGTGATGTAGTGGCCCTGTCAAATATAATCAACTGCTCTTTCTCTGAAAAGTCAATAAAGCAGACAAACATTTCTCTCTTGTTTGTGCGGTGAAATTGTTTGTTCCCTCTCTCCTCTCCACACCTGACATCATTCCCATGGCACCCATCGGCCCTTAACCTGTTTTTCCCCTCCCTCCCTCCCTCCCTCCCTCCCTCCCTCCCTCCCTCCCTCCCTCCCTCCCTCCCTCCCTCCCTCCCTCCCTCCCTCCCTCCCTCCCTCCCTCCCTCCCTCCCTCCCTCCCTCTATCTCTCTCTCTCTGTCCTCCATCTCCATCTCGCTCTCTCTCTTTCCCTCCCTCCCTCCGTCCCTCCATCTCTCTCTCTCTCTCTCCCTCCCTCCCTCCATCTCTCTCTCTCTCTCTCTCACTCGCTCTCTGTGCCCATATCTCTACTGACTACCTTATGCTAGAAATAGATTCCTAATCACTATGTGTGACAGTGTTAATGAGGTCATGGGTGTATGTAAATTACATTATGTCTAATATTGAAATCTGTCCCACATCAAGTTAGCCTAACTTCTGATAAAGTATGCATCATTTTGATATGAGGTCTTGGTACATAATAACCCCAGATTATAACACAAATAGTTTTTCATGGCCAATTAGCTGAACAGTCAGGGATCCTGATTAGATTCATGTGAGAAGAGAGTGAATAGACTAGAGTGTATTTGAAGATGTTCCTCCTTTTTAAGAATTCTATGGACTCTCCAAATGCACTATTGGATGGCAATATGATCACATTGGAAATGTGCAGAAATCTTATCTCCCTCCATCTTTCCCATTACTGGCAGATTGAAACCCCTGCAGCAGTGCTCCTGCTCCGGCTGCAGCCAAGACCACATTTTAGATTACAAATTGACAGCTTTTAAAATGTCACCATTTGTTGTTCAGATGCACTGCCAAGCACTTCACTCATACAGTCTGTGGGTTCTGCATCAGTTGGGTTCTAAACTGGTGGCAGCTCCCTGGCACTCTGGGGAATCACCTCTGCCCCTTATGTGTGGCTGCACTAATGACATCATCTGCTCTGGTAAAGTTAGCCACATATAGCTACCAATACTGGTGTATTCGATATCATGTTCCAACCAGCAGTCCCCGCTCATCAGTAGACCTGCCACTTAACCAGGTTAGCTCACAGCTTGGATGTTACTTCAGGTCTAAGGGAAGATAACATCACATGGCTAGCTTACCTCTGCTTCACAGATAGTCACTCTGGCCAGTGCTCATGATGTCACTCTCCCTGCTCCCATCCGTCGGTCAGTCACTCCACAGGGCAGATGGGCCAAGGCTACGGCTCAGATAGAGCCCAGGGGCAGCGCTGGAGTGGCACTGGGGGGATGAAGGGGACCCCTGCTGCCCACCATCTGGCCAAATGGCAGGTGTTAGCGCTAGCTCGGTGCCCGCTGAGGGATGGGGCACAGGGCACAGAGACCCGGGGGGGGAGGGCATTTGTAGACACGGGTCATCTTTTTTACATAAAAGGCCCATTCAGCAACACCTGTGCTCCCGGTCAGCCTTGTCCGCCCGCACCCGGCCCCCACCACATCCTTGTCCTGTCAGAACGCCTGCACTCAGCAGAAAGACAGGCTCCTCCGACAAACGACTTTGCGGGATAGGAAGCGTACGCGCAGGTGAATAACAATAACTAGTTATTCAGCTATTCATATATTCATCTGTGAATTCACATTTAGCCCCTGCTGCGAGTGAGATGAACACTTGGGAGCCGGGGCTGTGACTGCTGCAGAGACAGAACGTAGCCTCAGCCGCTCACATTCATTCACTCCCCATGGCTCTCACAGAGAGTTATAATACTCTGCTGTATTCTACAAGGGACTGGATGAGTGTCCTTCCCTGGCCTCCCATCCCTAAGCTTGCAGTTAGAATCTCAGGGCAGGCACCTATAGTACAGTATGTATTCATACACTTGTTAAATGGTTGAAAGATTTTGAAGTAGGCAAATAGTGTTGGCACGAGAGACAGATTTCAGACACGTGGGGTGTGTTTGTTATTATTTGTCTCCATTGAGACTAGATAAACCGATTCATCAGTAGAAAAGCCCAAGTGGAAACATAGAAGGTGTTAAATCAGAGTCCATATACATGTGGGGGCTTCTTGAGCATGCTGCATTGCTTTATTTGAAAGCATCCCTTCTCCAGGCTGTAGCTATGTGTTTACATTCTGTCTGATCACATGCAGATGAATGTCATTCTCCAGCAGCAAGACACCAGAGTGCCTGTCCTAGGTTATCACTTTTTGGGACACAGATCATGTAGTAATGACAGTGGGCTCCTGGTCTTGACAAGCTAAATGATGCAAAGTAATGGAGAGTAAATTATAAAGTGGCCTAAAGGACAGGGGAGGCAGAGGGACAGACTGAGCCCTGGGCTAGGTATATTACATGAAGAGGTGTCCTTACCGTCCCACACCAGAATCACTCTCCCGCTGTCCCCTCCCCTCCTTCCCTAGTCCACATCCCATCTCTCCTCCCCGTATCCAGGGTAACCTGGCAGCAGCCTGCTTTAGCCAGAGGCCTTTGCCTGCGAGGCAGCAATCGATTCCTGTAAAGCAGAATGTATGAACGTGTTCAGAGGGAACTGGAAAGACCCAGAGGTTTGAAATGATCGGGTGCTTCAGTGTACATGGATCAAAATGTGTACGAGCGATAGAGAGGCCTTTACTTCAGACCCCAGACTAAAGAGCTCAGATATTCCCTTCAACAGACCTGTAATTCCCTGTAAGTGCTTGGTGTAAAAGGGATTCACTGCTATTAACCTCTACCAAACGCATTAGACCTCCACCAACCACAGAAGTGGACCAGACGTCTGTCCATCTCACCATCCAGGGAAGCTATAGCAAATACATAAGAAGTAGATAGTATTTTACTTCTAGCAGTATCTACAATCTTTATTGTTTTATGAAACTAAGCAATAATGCGTGCGTGCGTGCGTGCGTGCGTGCGTGCGTGCGTGCGTGCGTGCGTGCGTGCGTGCGTGCGTGCGTGCGTGCATGTGTGTGTGCTGGGCTCACACTGGGGAGTTGTACAGCACCATGGTAATTGGTGTGGTTTCTGAAGCTAGTGTGAGCTGGCAGGTCAGGTCCAGTGTGGTTATTCCTACGTGGTCGGTGTGAAAACATGAGCCAGAGTGACGCAGTCAGAGACGAGTCTTACCCAACCACAGCCTGCAGTATACAGGTCCATATTATGATTTACTTGCTCAGTATCTATACATTTTCACTGCTCACTGCTCAAAACCAGGTGTCAGTACAGAAGTATATGGTTAAGAACAATTAGAGATGTGGTGATAGAGAAGAAACACCTAAACAGCACCAGTAGGAAGTAGCACAGCACCAACACCAGCTGTGAAGTCTTCCCTTGAAATGATTTGCTACGGAGAGAAAAACACAAATCACCCACAGGGCCTGAACCCTCTGGAGATTTGAATGAAGCCCCAAAGCCAGTGCATCAGAGAGAGATTTTCCCTTTTGTACTATTTTCACATCATTACAACACTATATAGACATAATATGACATTTGAAATGTCTTTATTCTTTTGGAACTTTTGTGAGAGTAATGTTTACTGTAAATGTGTTATTGTTTATTTCACTTTTGTTTACTATCTATTTAGCTTGCTTTGGAAATGTAAACATATGTTTTCCATGCCAATAAAGCCCTTAAATTGAATTGAATTGAAGAGAGAGAGAGGACAGAGAAGAGAGAGAGAAGACAGAGAGAGAATCAAGAGGAGTGAGAGATGAGAGAGAAAAGAGAGAGAAAAGAGAGAGAAGAGAGAGAGAGAAGACAGAGAGAGAGAGAGAGAGAGAGAGAGAGAGAGAGAGAGAGAGAGAGAGAGAGAGAGAGAGAGAGAGAGAGAGAGAGAGAGAGAGAGAGAGAGAGAGAGAGAGAGAGAAGAGAGAGAAAAGATATAGAAAAGAGAGAGAGAAGAGAGAGAAGACAGAGGAGAGAGAGAGAGAGAGAGGAGAGAGAGAAAAGAGAGAAAAAAATAGAGAGAAGATAGAGAGAAGAGAGAGAGAAGAGAGAGAGAAGAGAGAGAGAAGAGCGAGAGAGAGCGAGACAGAGGAGGAGCTCATGCCTCTAATGGCATAGTGACCCAGTCCTCTCCTCTGTTCCACTATCAGTCCTTCCTAGTGGCTAGCCAGTGAGAGAGTGACCAGTCAGCTCAGTCGCTGAGCCTGAGACAGGGAGGGGGTCTGGAGTCTGGACCCAGCCTCAGTAGGGGTCCTTCCCTCCCACGCCTCCCTGCCTGCCCGCCCCCGCAACCTCCCACCCACCCTCAGCCTCTCCACACCTCAGGCTCCACTCGGAGAGAAAATGATGGATTTCTCAGAGCATAATGGAGACCTTCCCACTACTCTTCAAAGCTGCTCTCTAATAACTTTACTGGTAAATTAGATATAGTGTACAGGCAGTAGGGTAGGCGTAGGCAGAGGAACAGACAGACTGTCAGGCAGGCAGGCAGCAGACGTCAGGGTCAGCCTTCATTATGGGACTGTTACATGCAGCTCAGCTTTGCATTAAAACTGTGGATTTAATTAAACAGGGCTGGTATTAAAATAAAGCTGTTAGGGAGGAAGGAATGACTTCAGGTGGAAATGCTAGGGGCTTCAAAGAGAGATGTGTGCACAGCATCTGTCATTGTGGTGGAGCTGCAAGCTGTCGTGTGCCACTAGACAGGCCATGAACCTGCCATGGCAGCAGCTCACATGCAAATACAGCCGAACACATAAAGTGTCTGTGTGGAGAGAGATGGAGGAGGGCGGGCCAGGCACAGAGGAGAGAGAGGGAGAGGTAGTGTGGCCCCTCCTCTCTCCATAAAGCGTCTTAGAATGTGAAAATCATCCTTCGCCAGCTGTTTGGATTGGACGGAGTGTGTTGACAATCTGCTCAAGTGCGAAGAAAGGTTTATTTTCTCTTTTTTAAAATTTGACAGTGATAAAAGACGATTTATAGTCAGGCTGTCCATTAATGGCTGTCGTGGATCAACACTTAGAAACAGTTTACTCTGCTGATGAGGACATGAATGGGATCCAAAGTCATGTCTCATTATGGCTGGCTGCCAGGACCTTCAGAGGAGCTTTTAGAAATGGTGCTGTATCAGCCAAACGACTCCTTGGCTCCGTGTGTGTACGTGTGTGTGTGCGTGTGCGTGTGCGTGTGTGTGTGTGTGTGTGAGAGAGAGAGAGCCACAGGAGATTTTAATAAGTAGTAAGTGCGTAAGCAGACCCCCCGTGGATCCAGAAAGACAATAACCTACAGGACTACTGTGGGGTTGAAGAAACATTGAAATGCAGCCAAGGGTATTCAATCTATTTATATACTGTACTTAATATATATTCATCTTCTCCTGTATTTTCTTAGAAATCCACTTACTTACTCGGTACCTCCCTCCCTCTCTCCGTCATTCCCTTACTCATTCACTCACTCACTCACCCTTTCACTTACTCACTCTCTCAATCGCTCACTCACACACTCAAGACAGGTTGACAACCTGTGCAACATACGTTTCCAGATCCACTGCTTCCCCCCTAGACCTCTTTCTCGTTCTCGCTCTCTCTCCACCATATTCTTTCTCTCTCGCTCTTGCTCTCTCGCTCTCTCTCTTTCCTCCACACGCTCTCTTTCTCAAACACACACGCTCTCTCTAACACCACGCTCTCTCTCTCTCTCTCTCTCTTTCTCTCTCTCTTCACCACACTCTCTATATCTCCTCCCCTCACACCCTCGGGGGTTAGGCAGATATGCATTATTCAACAAGGCAACCATTCATAATTGCATTTATTAATGGATACATAAATAGACATAAGTAAAATGGGGGTGGGGGCTGCACATGACACAGGCAGAGTCTGTTCCTGACATTTCCAATCTCGATCTGGAATTGGTTGAGATGGCGTGTGGCATGCTGCTGTGTTTGGTCGCCTGCAGCCAGTGACAGACATAGAGCCATAGAGCCATCGAGCCATAGACCCAGGCTGAGGGCTGAGGACTCCTGGGAGGCTGGAGGTCACATTAGCATACAAAAGCCCCACCGCTGGGTGCCCTTTCCAGCACCGGCTCCCCCCGGGTCGCCCCCAGAAACCCAGCTGGATGCTGGGCAGGTGGCCATAGGGCCAGGGGGCACACATACAGGCACTTGGACCAGTACTCTGCAGGAGCTGTGCCACCCCAGAGGTGGAGGGGTGGAGCTGTACCTCTTCCTTTACACCCCACAAATATCCACTGATTTCCAATACCCCTGTGTCTCCATGACAGCAGCATCAAGCACCAACATTACATTTACATTTACATTTAAGTCATTTCGCAGACGCTCTTATCCAGAGCGACTTACAAATTGGTGCATTCACCTTATGTTATCCAGTGGAACAGCCACTTTACAATAGTGCATCTAAATCTTTTAAGGGGGGGGGGGGGGGGGGGGGTTAGAAGGATTACTTTATCCTATCCTAGGTATTCCTTAAAGAGGTGGGGTTTCAGGTGTCTCCGGAAGGTGGTGATTGACTCCGCTGTCCTGGCGTCGTGAGGGAGTTTGTTCCACCATTGGGGTGCCAGAGCAGCGAACAGTTTTGACTGGGCTGAGCGGGAACTGTACTTCCTCAGAGGTAGGGAGGCGAGCAGGCCAGAGGTGGATGAACGCAGTGCCCTTGTTTGGGTGTAGGGCCTGATCAGAGCCTGAAGGTACGGAGGTGCCGTTCCCCTCACAGCTCCGTAGGCAAGCACCATGGTCTTGTAGCGGATGCGAGCTTCAACTGGAAGCCAGTGGAGAGAGCGGAGGAGCGGGGTGACGTGAGAGAACTTGGGAAGGTTGAACACCAGACGGGCTGCGGCGTTCTGGATGAGTTGTAGGGGTTTAATGGCACAGGCAGGGAGCCCAGCCAACAGCGAGTTGCAGTAATCCAGACGGGAGATGACAAGTGCCTGGATTAGGACCTGCGCCGCTTCCTGTGTGAGGCAGGGTCGTACTCTGCGGATGTTGTAGAGCATGAACCTACAGGAACGGGCCACCGCCTTGTACATGAGACATGTACTTCCTAGGTCTATAAATCACAGCATACAGCCGTACAGCAGAACAAATACTTTAGGAATTAGATCAGTAACATTTTATCTTTGTCAGCAGTCTTCTCAGTCTTCTCCCAAATCAGCGCCTTTATTCCTAATCCTTGGGAAAGCCTTGCTGTTGACTTTTAAGCCCTTCTATGTACAGTTTTGTTTGGCTCTGCAATTTATTAATAGCAGTAAGGAATGGAGCTGGGTTTTGGATATTGTAGCAGTTAGCACAAGGGGAGGCTAAGATACAGACTGTCACTGTGGCAGCGAGCTCTCTGTGCTGATGACTGGGAGAGGATGGAGAAAGGAGGAGGTAAAGTGGTGGAGGATGGTTATGGGGTTTATATCAATGGAGGGAGGTGGGGGGCTGGGTAGAGGGCGAGGGCGAGGGCGAGGGCTGGTTGCATTGATTGATAGAGGAGAGTGGTTGCGATCTTGGTGGATGATAGTGCTGTAGGTTTAGGGTATAGAGGGCTAGTGGTTTTTAGTGGTTTTTAGTTAGTTACTCTTGTCTCAAGGGTTTCCCATCAGCTCTGATGTAGAGTGACAGGGTACTCTGGATGGGGATGGAACTGGGGGGGGGGGGGGGGGGGGGCGTGATGCGCCCTTCAGGTAACACACCCTGTAATTATGTTGATCACACGGCATGCAGACAGGCTGCGGTGTATCTGCATACTGGGTTAGTGACAGGCAGGCAGGCCGAGTGAGGAGAAAACTGACTGGATTGTTGACAGCACAGTGGCACGGTCGCCATGACAGTCAACTACATTGTTTATGCCATAATTACCAAGATTGAATTCAATCAATCAGGCCAATACACTTTTTCATTGCAATTATGCAAAAGACCTGCAGCTCTGTGTGTGCCTCGCGGTGGTGTGGTGTGTTACTGCTGCAGTTCACATTAATTATTTTATTTGTTCAAATTAAGTCCTTAAGAAGTTTCTCCACTGCCATATCACATGCCTGCTCCCCCATGGAAAAAGGACTGTTAATATAATTGATGTAATATGCCATAAGCAACAATAAGGTATAACATCTAATCACTTTAAGTAGTCATCGCCAGGCCGTAATTAAACTGTTGGAGACAAGTGATTACCAAGGCTGATAGAGAATGGGAAAATATAATTGCGCCGTTATGCAAAAACTAATACCCCCTGCTCTAATTGCAGGCTTTTTTCTCCTAATATTTATGGCCTTGTGTCTATGTTATTATCGTATTGACCACAATGCATTAGGAATGCAGGCGAGGCGGGCGTGCGGGCGATGGAGATTGAGACGGAGGGGCTCGTGCACTTCTACACGCTCCGGTGCACATCTCTAATGTTAACACCCAGGCCCTGCAGTCTGTCTCTGCTAATGGGGGCTCTGCCATCCCATCATGCCATGCTACCATCCAGAACAGCCAGGGAGATTGTTCACAAATGAGCCTGTTGGCAAATTAGCCAGCACACGTTAAGCTGGAGCATTATGCTAAAGCTGGCTGAATATCACTGCGTGCTCATTGACCAGTGAGTGATTCCAGAAACCCATACACTCCTCGCCACCGTGCCGCCATCGTCCCACCACTGCCCCCCTGGACTATTATAGGGAGCGATGAGTCACTGATTGGCACCTCAGACTAAAGGACTAGAGGACTGTGGGATGCCTAATGGTGTGGCAGCAGTGTGTGTGTTGATCAAAAGGAGCCAGGCTGAGCGGCTGAGAGAGGGAGGCCTGGGAGTGGCCTCCTCCTTCCTACGTACTTACTGTACGGCCGCCTGCGGTTACTGTATAGCCTCCGCCTGCCTGCGGTTACTGTATAGCCTCCGCCTGCCTGCGGTTACTGTATAGCCTCCGCCTGCCTGCGGTTACTGTATAGCCTCCGCCTGCCTGCGGTTACTGTATAGCCTCCGCCTGCCTGCGGTTACTGTATAGCCTCCGCCTGCCTGCGGTTACTGTATAGCCTCCGCCTGCCTGCGGTTACTGTATAGCCTCCGCCTGCCTGCGGTTACTGTATAGCCTCCGCCTGCCTGCGGTTACTGTATAGCCTCCGCCTGCCTGCGGTTACTGTATAGCCTCCGCCTGCCTGCGGTTACTGTATAGCCTCCGCCTGCCTGCGGTTACTGATGCCCTTTTAGCAAGCCATTATTTAACTGAAATATTTTGAAAGAATTTCACCAAATAGCTGTCAGAATTGAGATATGAATATTTCATGGAGTGCCAGCTGGAGCATTTAGTGGCGATCAATAAAGGCCAGGGATCTCAGAGAGAGAAATGTATTTTTCACTGCGTGATCTCTGATCTGAGACACATTTTCCTGTTTCTATCCTAATTAGTTTAGCCAGGCGTCCACCGAGACCCCTGGTTATCACCGGCACCGCACTGCCTGGCCCTCCCAGCCTCCCCAACCAACTCCCGCTCTTTTGTTTGGCGTGCACGTCAACCCCCTGGTCCCACCGGAGCCCTGCGCTGTGCTCCCTAAGCCTTTCATAATATCCAGTGTTTGATTAAGGTATTAGTGGAGCTGATGGACGTGGAATTTCGCCTCAGTGCTGTTACTGTATGTATCTCTCTCAGTCAGCGCTGCTACAATCACTGGGAAAGTTGAGCTGAAACCTGCGTTGTTCGCTTGCCAAGCCGCCACTTCCCATGAAGCTCCCCTCTTTCAGCTCCCACTGGACTGGCAGTAAGGTTTGATTGGATGCTGGTTGGGGAGCTCCAATCAGACAGATCCATGGTCTGTGTGCTGTGATTATGTGAGGCTCTGAGGCCTGGTATGTCGAGCTCAGTAGAGAGTCTAGCTCTGGCCTTCTGGAGGTGTCAGAGTGGAGAGAGCTGTGTCTTGTGTCTCTCAGCAGCATAGCCCTCTCCCGCGACACTTTGCCTGGGACACTTTGCCCTGGTTTAAATACTCTCCAGGCAGCACGTTTGCTGCCGTCACAGCACAGCTATGCTAAAGACCCAAATGCCAGAAAGCACAGCTATTGTCTCTCTTTTTCATCCCTCTGGAAAGCTAGCTCTGCCTGCCACTCTTGTTCTAGCTTACAGCTAGACGTTAAGGTGAAAGCGGTGTATTCATAAGAAGCAGTTCCATTTGGCCGGGCAGTAAGAATGTACCTTTCTCTGTGAGCAGTCAGCCCCTGTATTTAAAAGATCAGAGCTCAACCCTATGCAGACATAGGAGGATTTAGGTTTCAGTGCTGACCTACTTCTTTGTCTGTATTCTTGTTGTAAAGCCAGCGCTCTCTAACCCTGGTCTGCTGTGTCTGCTACTAGGGGGCTAATTGATTTGTATCACCTGATTGCTCATCTTATTAAAAGGCTTTATCGTCAGGTTGTGCCAGGGCCAGGGTGATGCTGGTGCTGGACTACAATATAAGCCCATAGTATTTATACCTTAATGCTCTTACCTCACCCAGAACAGTCAATTACTCTTCTATCCCCTGCTCAGATGATGATGCCCAGCAATAATAATGCCCCCTTTAATGGAGATTAATATTCTGTTGCTGTGCAGACCATTATTTTGGTGCATAAACCCAGACATACCCTATTTCACCCTTTAAAAAACACACAGTCCATTTCTTCTCATTACGTTCAGCTTTGGAATTATCAGAGGTGGCTGGGCAATTTATTTTTAAGCGGCGCCCGAATCCAGCGTGATCCGCATTGGGAGTACGGGAGCAGACTGAGTAAAGCTTGGCTTTGTTTTGGTTCTTCAAGTGGATGTGAAGTATTCCCACAGGGTGAGGTGGTAGTGGCTACTGCTGTGATTGCACAGATTTGATCTTGGTTAAGAGAAGAGAAAGAACAAAATAAAGAAAATGGAAAAACATGTTTTTGTTCATCAATCTCCCTTAGTGTTGTGAGTTTGTTGAGTCTCTCAGTTAAAATAAGCTTTGAAAAATGATATTTGTTTGATTTAGGGAATTTGCAGTCAAGCTGTGGGGGATGTCTGTATTATATTTCACGAGTGGCACCCCGTCTGTACGGACAGTAAATCTTTGGAAATTAATAATTCAATTTAATCCAATTCCCCCCTCCTGCAAATCAAAAATGTGTTTATCTGTTCAGCTTTTTGGTCTTTGGATATACCAATATTTTTAACTCCAGAGCATTTAAAGACCTCCCATCGGCAAATTTCCCATTAGATCATGGCACTTTCTTTTTCAAATTGATTGTTGGCTGCCATGCACCCATGTTATCCATATACACTGACTGTACAAAACATGAAGAACACCAGCTCTTTCAATGACATAGACTGACCAGGTGAATCCAGGTGAAAGCTATGATGTCCACTTCAATCAGTGTAGATGAAGGGGACGGTTAAAGAAGGATTTTTTAAAACTTTGAGACAGTTGAGACATGGATTGTGTATGTGTGCCAGTCAGAGGGTGAATGGGCAAGACAAAACATTTAAGTGCCTTTGAACGGGGTATGGTAGTAGGTGCCAGGCGTACCAGTTTGTGTCAAGAACTGCAACGCTTCTGGGCTTTTCACGCTCAACAGTTTCACGTGTGTATCAAGAATGGTCCACCACCCAAAGGACATCCAGCCAACTTAACACAACTGCCCCGACGAATTGAGGCTATTTTCATTGTATATTAAAAGAAACAGTAAGCTCCAGACTGCAGCTCCTTGTTCCTTGCTGACGTTGGGGGAAAGGTTGTTGTCATGCCACCACACTGCCAGGTCAATGACTTCCTCCCTATAGTCTGTCCCATCGTCGTTAGTGATCAGGCCTACCTCCGTCGTGGCGTCAAACTTATTGATGGTGTTGGAGTCGTGCGTGGCCACGCAGTCGTGGGTGTACAGGGACTACAGGATGTTTTACCTTTTCAGCATGTCGCTTTTGAATCCCTTAGCTAGCTAGTTAGCTAGGAAGCTCTTTCCACTTTGTGAACGCAAATACGAGGTTCACTCTCGACACTGTTATAAAAAGTAATTCCCATTCCTTACGTCCACAAAGGAAAAGTACATTTCCAGAATGTGTAAAAGTCTGGATAAAATGTATGAATTAGTAATGACGTTTCAGACAAGTGGACAGTCCAGTTCTCACTCTGTTCGCCTGCTCTAGAGCTAGCAGTGAGGGAGAAGGTGTCATGGTGCCTGGTTGCTTATGCACAGCTTACCCCAGCAATACCCACACAACATGTTTAGGCAATACGCATGTGCAAAATATGAAATTGGCTTGAATAAAGCTACTTCAAACTAGGCAAAGCAGCTAAACCTATGCTGACCCTACCCATTAACAGTGACTGACGAGAGATCACACTGTGCGCATCAAGGAGTTTAATGGCTTTGGATGGATGAAAAGAAAGGCATGAATACCCTGGTGTCGCATTTCCTGAGGTTTTGATTAAATTTTTTTTGTGGGAGGGGCTTTTTATAACAGCTTTTTTTATTCGATTATCACAGGGTAAGCACTGTCTACCCTGATTGCATGTCACTGTCTACCCTGACTGCATGTCACTGTCTACCCTGACTGCATGTCACTGTCTACCCTGACTGCATGTCACTGTCTACCCTGACTGCACGTCACTTTCTACCCTGACTGCACGTCACTGTCTACCCTGACTGTATGCCACTGTCAAATCAAATCAAATCAAATTTTATTTGTCACATACACATGGTTAGCAGATGTTAATGCGAGTGTAGCGAAATGCTTGTGCTTCTAGTTCCGACAATGCAGTAATAACCAACAAGTAATCTAACCTAACAATTCCACAACTACTACCTTATACACACAAGTGTAAAGGGATAAAGAATATGTACATAAAGATATATGAATGAGTGATGGTACAGAACGGCATAGGCAAGATGCAGTAGATGGTATAGTGTACAGTCCATACATATGAGATGAGTAATGTAGGGTATGTAAACATAAAGTGGCATAGTTTAAAGTGGCTAGTGATACATGTATTACATAAAGATGGCAAGATGCAGTAGATGATATAGAGTACAGTATATACATATACATATGAGATGAGTAATGTAGGGTATGTAAACATTATATTAAGTGGCATTGTTTAAAGTGGCTAGTGATACATTTTTACATAATTTCCATCAATTCCCATTATTAAAGTGGCTGGAGTTGAGTCAGTATGTTGGCAGCGGCCACTAAATGTTAGTGGTGGCTGTTTAACAGTCTGATGGCCTTGAGATAGAAGCTGTTTTTCAGTCTCTCGGTCCCTGCTTTGATGCACCTGTACTGACCTCGCCTTCTGGATGATAGCGGGGTGAACAGGCAGTGGCTCGGGTGGTTGTTGTCCTTGATGATCTTTATGGCCTTCCTGTGACATCGGGTGGTGTAGGTGTCCTGGAGGGCAGGTAGTTTGCCCCCAGTGATGCGTTGTGCAGACCTCACTACCCTCTGGAGAGCCTTACGGTTGTGGGCGGAGCAGTTGCCGTACCAGGCGGTGATACAGCCCGACAGGATGCTCTCGATTGTGCATCTGTAGAAGTTTGCTGCGCCTTCTTCACAACGCTGTCTGTGTGGGTGGACCAATTCAGTTTGTCCGTGATGTGTACACCGAGGAACTTAAAACTTTCCACCTTCTCCACTACTGTCCCGTCGATGTGGATAGGGGGGTGCTCCCTCTGCTGTTTCCTGAAGTCCACAATCATCTCCTTTGTTTTGTTGACGTTGAGTGTGAGGTTATTTTCCTGACACCACACTCCGAGGGCCCTCACCTTCTCCCTGTAGGCCGTCTCGTCGTTGTTGGTAATCAAGCCTACCACTGTAGTGTCGTCCGCAAACTTGATGATTGAGTTGGAGGCGTGCATGGCCACGCAGTCGTGGGTGAACAGGGAGTACAGGAGAGGGCTCAGAACGCACCCTTGTGGGGCCCCAGTGTTGAGGATCAGCGGGGTGGAGATGTTGTTACCTACCCTCACCACCTGGGGGCGGCCCGTCAGGAAGTCCAGGACCCAGTTGCACAGGGCGGGGTCGAGACACAGGGTCTCGAGCTTGATGACGAGTTTGGAGGGTACTATGGTGTTAAATGCTGAGCTGTAGTCGATGAACAGCATTCTCACATAGGCATTCCTCTTGTCCAGATGGGTTAGGGCAGTGTGCAGTGTGGTTGCGATTGCGTCGTCTGTGGACCTATTGGGTCGGTAAGCAAATTGGAGTGGGTCTAGGGTGTCAGGTAGGGTGGAGGTGATATGGTCCTTGACTAGTCTCTCAAAGCACTTCATGATGACGGAAGTGAGTGCTACGGGGCGGTAGTCATTTAGCTCAGTTACCTTAGCTTTCTTGGGAACAGGAACAATGGTGGCCCTCTTGAAGCATGTGGGAACAGCAGACTGGGATAAGGATTGATTGAATATGTCCTTAAACACACCAGCCAGCTGGTCTGCGCATGCTCTGAGGACACGGCTGGGAATGCCGTCTGGGCCTGCAGCCTTGCGAGGGTTAACACGTTTAAATGTTTTACTCACCTCGGCTGCAGTGAAGGAGAGCCCGCAGGTTTTGGTAGCGGGCCGTGTCAGTGGCACTGTATTGTCCTCAAAGCGAGCAAAAAAGTTATTTAGTCTGTCTGGGAGCAAGACATCCTGGTCCGCGACGGGGCTGGTTTTCTTTTTGTAATCCGTGATTGACTGTAGACCCTGCCACATACCTCTTGTGTCTGAGCTGTTGAATTGCGAGTCTACTTTGTCTCTATACTGGCACTTAGCTTGTTTGATTACCTTGCGGAGGGAATAGCTACACTGTTTGCATTCGGTCATGTTTCCTGTCACCTTGCCCTGGTTAAAAGCAGTGGTTCGCGCTTTCAGTTTCACGCGAATGCTGCCATCAATCCACGGTTTCTGGTTTGGGAATGTTTTAATCGTTGCTGTGGGTACGACATCGTCAATGCACTTTCTAATGAACTCGCTCACCGAATCAGCATATTCGTCAATGTTGTTGTTGGACGCAATGCGTAACATATCCCAATCCACGTGATCGAAGCAGTCTTGAAGCGTGGAATCAGATTGGTCGGACCAGCGTTGAACAGAACTGAGCGCGGGAGCTTGCTGTTTTAGTTTCTGTTTGTAGGCTGGAAGCAACAAAATGGAGTCGTGGTCAGCTTTTCCGAAAGGAGGGCGGGGGAGGGCCTTATATGCGTCGCGGAAGTTAGTATAACAATGATCCAAGGTTTTACCAGCCCTGGTAGCACAATCGATATGCTGATAGAATTTAGGGAGTTTTGTTTTCAGATTAGCCTTGTTAAAATCCCCAGCTACGATGAATGCAGCCTCAGGGTGTGTGGTTTCCAGTTTACATAAAGTCAGATAAAGTTCGTTCAGGGCCATCGATGTGTCTGCTTGGGGGGGAATATATACGGCTGTGATTATAATCGAAGAGAATTCCCTTGGTAGATAATGCGGTCGACATTTGATTGTGAGGAATTCTAAATCAGGTGAACAGAATGATTTGAGTTCCTGTATGTTGTCATGATCACACCACGTCTCGTTAATCATAAGGCATACACCCCCGCCCCTCTTCTTACCAGTTTGTTTCTGTCGGCGCGATGCGTGAAGAAACCAGCTGGCTGCACCGACTCCGTTAGCGTCTCTCGAGTGAGCCATGTTTCCGTGAAGCAAAGAACGTTACAATCTCTGATGTCTCTCTGGAATGTTACCCTTGCTCGGATTTCATCAACCTTGTTGTCAAGAGACTGGACATTGGCGAGTAGTATGCTAGGGAGTGGAGCGCGATGTGCCCGTCTCCGAAGCCTGACCAGGAGACCGCTTCGTTTGCCCCTTTTACGGCGTCGTTGTTTAGGGTCGCCGGCTGGGATCAGATCCATTGTATTGGGTGGAAGGCAAAACACAGGATCCGCTTCGGGAGAGTCATATTCCTGGTTGTAACGATGGTGAGTTGACGTTGCTCTTATATTCAGTAGTTCCTCCCGACTGTATGTAATGAAACCTAAGATTACCTGGGGTACCAATGTAAGGAATAACACATAAAAAAACAAAATACTGCATATTTTCCTAGGAACGCGAAGCGAGGCGGCCATCTCTGTCGGCGCCGGAAGTAGAATCTAAGTAGAATCTAGAATCTGCCCTGACTACATGTCATTGTCTACCCTGACTGCATGTCACGGTCTGCCTGTCCTGTGTATTATGATCCCAAGTAAGATGAGGTGCTGAGCGTTAGGCTACAGGGAGAGTGATGTAGGATGAGGTGCTGAGTGTTAGGCTACAGGGAGAGTGATGTAGGGTGAGGTGCTGAGTGTTAGGCTACAGGGAGAGTGATGTAGGGTGAGGTGCTGAGTGTTAGTCTACAGGGAGAGTGATTTAGGGTGAGGTGCTGAGTGTTAGGCTACAGGGAGAGTGATGTGGGATGAGGTGCTGAGTGTTAGGCTAGCAGGGAGAGTGATGTAAGATGAGGTGCTGAGTGTTAGGCTACAGGGAGAGTGATGTAGGGTGAGGTGCTGAGTGGTAGGCTACAGGGAGAGTGATGTAGGGTGAGGTGCTGAGTGTTAGGCTAGCAGGGAGAGTGATGTAGGGTGAGGTGCTGAGTGTTAGGCTAGCAGGGAGAGTGATGTAAGACGAGGTGCTGAGTGTTAGGCTAGCAGTGAGAGTGATGTAGGGTGAGGTGATGAGTGTTAGGCTAGCAGGGAGAGTGATGTAGGGTGAGGTTGTGAGTGTTAGGCTAGCAGGGAGAGTGATGTAAGACGAGGTGCTGAGTGTTAGGCTAGCAGGGAGAGTGAAGTAGGGTGAGGTGCTGAGTGTTAGGCTACAGGGAGAGTGATGTAGGGTGAGGTGCTGAGTGTTAGGCTAGCAGGGAGAGTGATGTAGGGTGAGGTGCTGAGTGTTAGGCTAGCAGGGAGAGTGATGTAAGACGAGGTGCTGAGTGTTAGACTAGCAGGGAGAGTGATGTAGGGTGAGGTGCTGAGTGTTAGGCTAGCAGGGAGAGTGATGTAAGATGAGGTGCTAAGTGTTAGGTTAGCAGGGAGAGTGATGTAGGGTGAGGTGCTGAGTGTTAGGCTAGCAGGGAGAGTGATGTAGGGTGAGGTGCTGAGTGTTAGGCTAGCAGCGAGAGTGATGTAGGGTGAGGTGCTGAGTGTTAGGCTAGCAGGGAGAGTGATGTAAGATGAGGTGCTAAGTGTTAGGTTAGCAGGGAGATTGATGTAGGGTGAGGTGCTGAGTGTTAGGCTAGCAGGGAGAGTGATGTAAGATGAGGTGCTAAGTGTTAGGTTAGCAGGGAGAGTGATGTAGGGTGAGGTGCTGAGTGTTAGGCTAGCAGGGAGAGTGATGTAGGGTGAGGTGCTGAGTGTTAGGCTACAGGGAGAGTGATGTAGGGTGAGGTGCTGAGTGTTAGGCTAGCAGCAAGAGTGATGTAGGGTGAGGTGCTGAGTGTTAGGTTAACAGGGAGAGTGATGTAGGGTGAGGTGCTGAGTGTTAGGCTAGCAGGGAGAGTGATGTAGGGTGAGGTGCTGAGTGTTAGGCTACAGGGAGAGTGATGTAGGGTGAGGTGCTGTGTCTTAGGCTACAGGGAGAGTGATGTAGGGTGAGGTGCTGTGTGTTAGGCTACAGGGAGAGTGATGTCAGGGCAAAAGCCGGACCAGCCAGGACGGAGAGCAGCAGGATCAGAGACAGCTAGGGCCTGTCGGAGCTCAGGATTTTCTCTCCTTTCTTTTGTTGTCGAACGTGGCTGGTGGAATAGCAGATCAAAGCCTGTTTCACAGCCTCCATCTCCCACTGCATCATTTACATATCTGTCAAATGTGCAATCATGGACAAGACTCAAAAACCCCGCTCTCGCATCCATTAATAAATGAATCTGACCAAAGACAAAGGTTAGGTGGAAGATAGAATTGGCCAGGGGTATTCACCACTGCTCATTAATTCTGTTTATTCTTTTAGTGTTGGTTATTGCTCCTGTCTCTTCAAACAGGGAAGCTTTCAATCCATTAGGAGACCCACAGGGATGCATTATTCAAAAGGAAATTGTCATTGCTGTGAGCGGCGTGTTTACTATAGCCTGCCTATTTACCATAGTAGCTCATGAAATATGGAACTAGTGGAGGGGGCGTTCATGCGTCATGTAAGCAGGAGAAGTGCCGTTGAACGTGATGTATGTACGAGAGGTTTCCTGTGCTGGCTGCTGACTGCTGGTTGCCCGTGAGGAGGGAGACGGAAGGTTCAGTCAAGGAGATTCCCTCTTCACAACTGCGAAGGTTTTACTCTCATATTCTCACTTCATATCGCTGAAATTCACATTGACACTCTAAATGCATCTCAAGTAAAGGAAACATTGAGTTTCTTTGGTCGAAAGCCTCCTAGTATCTGTCCCTCTCAGTAAGGAGAGTTTTAGATGTCACCTTGAGATCCCCTAGTAATTAAAACAGAGGCTCTAAAACGGAAAGCGTATTGACCGAGCCACTCTACTGAAGTGAATGGCCTAATGGTGTCTGTTTGAGTGGGTGTGAAATAGGGCTGTTTTTGCCCATATGAAGTGGCCCGCCCCAAAGATGAGTGATTGCGTTCTCCGTGAACTCTTGGGCTCACCGGTTGATTTAATTGAGTTGAATTCAACTTAAGCCAGGTAGGAATGGAGACAGAGAGAAAATCCATGCTGTTGATCTATAAAACCCATTAGGCCTTCGATCTGGATCATACGGCTTATTTTGCTGAGAAAAACATGGTCACACTTCATACTTAGCTATCCCACAGGCCATTATTGGCCTATAGGGAGGGAGGGAGGAATCTTAGGGGACTATGCCTTCTGACTGACCTGGGTTCAGCTACTCACATTTACTTCTGGAACTGCAAGATATAGAGTTTAGTAAGCTGTAATAACTCGTTTGTCATGTTCATTTGGGTAAATGTATAGTCGTAAACTAATGATATAATCGATATATTACTCAAATATTACTTAGAAATACCATTATTGACCATTACTTAGAAATACCATTATTAACTTGATATTCAATGGTTTGATGGTTCATCACTTCTGTAGCCGGAAGACTATCTCGATAGTCTCCTCTCTGGACAGCACAGTGAGCTCTAGCTTTAAGAGGAATGCACATCTACGTGACACAAATGCAGGCATTTCTATGTGATACAAATTTCTCTGCATATCATCCAAGAGTGTTAAATTGAAATGAAATAAAAACATGTTGTAATTGAATGATCAGCAGATGATTGGGGGCATGCCTTGCTGCCTGCCAACTGGTACGGGGCTGAGCTGCCAAATCAGCCTTAAAAACAGGCCTCAGCAGGAGGGCTTATTTCCTAGTGTTGCTCTTTCTCAGCGCAACGTTAGCCTCACCATATGTACTGTACACACAGAGGCAGGGCAGCTAGCGCCCAGCCTCACACATCACTGTCTGCAGACTGCAGCCTCACAACCTCTCTGCCTGCCTCACAATGACATCTCATCACTGTGTGGCATTTTTGTTGTGATTCCCACATATGATATGTTGATTCTACAAATGCTATGATTAGCCAATATTGTTCAAGGTTCCCTTGAGAAAATATGCTTAAAGGCACCAGATAAGGGATTGCAGGCAAAAAATATATTTTTATCTGCTACTGTACATTTTAATCCTGCCTTGTATTGTGACATGAGGGGACAATAAGGGAAGGGAGGGAAGCTAAATTGATCCCATCCTGGGTTATTTATTTAGATGGCAGGCCAGTGTAGGGCTACATACTGTAACATACTGTGTGGTCTGCTACAGTATGGATGGAGAGCAGAGCAGCGACAGCAGATACTGTGGGTTGGAGCTCCTCTAACAGAATGCTACACAGCCCTGTGTTAACTAACAGTTATTAAACCCACTCCAAGGCTAATTTCCCAGGGAGTTAAGTCAAAGCCCCATGCTCTTTCCAGCAAAATAAAAAAGCGAGCTGGCTACTGGAAAAGCCACGCTGACATGTTTGTCAAAGGATCTGACTGGGAGCTGTGCTTACGTTGAACTAAGCTCTGTACACACGTTTCCTCCTACTCAGAGACCCACTGGAATAGTACGGAGCTCTATGGAGACCCGGAGAGATCCTCTCAACCATTATAACGTCTTAGCTTAAAGCCTTCTCCATTGATGATCATATAAATGATCAAAGATGTTCACCGAGGGTTTTCTGACAGTTCTGAAGCTGATTGAACTCTGCACCGTGTTTCAGTTTGTCGGCTCTTTGTGGACAGGAAAGGGTGATTAAGACTTCCAATTAGTCACAGGGAAACTTTTGAACAGTGGAAGTTCTCTGTCTGTCTCTGTTTGAAATGAGACCCCTTTTTAAAAGCAGGAAGGAATGAACGTGGGCTAGATGTGAGGATGTACTCTCTCTCTGAGTCCTCAGTGGCTCAGATACCCTTTCTTTGGGAGACGCACCTTTTGAAAGGAATTCTGTTCACGTTGATTTTTGCATCAACTGGCAAGAGTGAACTGTTACCAGAGAGACTGTGGGGACCAGAAAGCCTTCAGTCTGAGTAAATGTACTGAAATACAGAGTAAATATGTAACCATTTGGGCAGTGTGTGCATTTGTGTGAGTGTTGGTGAGTAAGCTATGTGTGATTGTGTATTTATGAGTTAGCGTTAGAGTATCTGTGCATGTGCATTTGTGTTACTTCTTGGTTTATGTGTGTTTGTGAGTGTCTTTGTATGCGTTTGCCTTTGTGCATGTGTGTTTCTCCCTGCGGGGATCGAGGCAGGCTGTGTGGGGTGTTATCTGCCTCTGCGGAGGGGTGACAGCTAATCACCGACCTTGACGATCACTGGGAGAGAGGTGGGGTGAGGCCGCCAGGCGGGAGGAGGGGGAGGATGCTTGTGAGGTCCATTGGTTGAGTAACACGGTTGACTTGGATCTGGCATCTCCTCTGTCCAAACCCCTGAATTAGTGCTGGGGCCTGTCTGAGGCTGAGGCAGACATCTCCCACCCGGCCCAGCCCAGCCCAGCCCAGCTCTGCTTGGCTAATAACAGCCAGATCAGGAGAGATATATAGACTGCGATAGGGGAGCCAGTGACAGGACGTTGTGACATTTCTTGATGAGCTGAATACATTTCCATGTTTACCTACTCTGTCAGTGGTGCCTTTGATCTCCCTTCTGCCTGAGCTGCTCCAACATTCTCAGCCTCACTGAGAATACCTGCAGATTTGTGTTAACATATAGTCGTGTGTTTCTGAGGGGAGAGAGTGAAGGGAAGAGGGAGGGAAGAAATGACGCCTTTCAAGAGGTGCCTTGTCAGGTGTAAAGAGATCAGGAATGATTACCTCACCATCTCATGAATCTCTGTAGACGACGACAATGCTAAATGCATTTGTAGATCATTTGCAGTGCTTGGTGGGATAAAGCGTCTGTGATTCAGTGTGACGGCTTGTGTTGCCTGTTGACACAGTGGAGATCACAGGGCTGGGGGAGCGGGGCTGTTGTGAGCGGGTGTGCCGGTGTCATGAGATGGCAGGCTGTAGAGAGACAGGGAATCAGTCTGTATTTTCAGGAACAACGTGATACTACTATGTCTCCTTTATCTGTCATTGCAGTCAGCTTTTTATCATGTTCTGGGCTGAGTAACAACGAGACTAACAAAGAATGGAATCTGTGAGCAGAATATGAGTTTAGTGGAAGGGTTTAGATATCTACAAAAAAAGATAGCTACAAAAAAATTGCCCTTAAGCATTTGTTAAATTAACTTTTGAGTGTTTTCAGATTTCTATGAAATATGACTTACAGTATAATTACTTTCAATATGAGTGAAATAGTTTTCCTTACAAAAAATGAACTATGTTAAAAAGCATATTTTCTGTGTTGGAATGGTGTGGGCATACCCCAACAATATAATGGTGTGGGCGTATACCAATCATTAAAAATATTCATGTGAGTAGACCGCTGATTGGCCAGCTCATCCTCCTCTAGACCGCTGATTGGCCAGCTCAGTTTGAGGTTGTTTTAAAAAATAAAAAATCTCAAATTTATGCTCTTGCCACAAATACGATTATAGGATGAGTCAACAACATTATTTGGGTATGAAACGTGAGATTTTCACTAGACAGTTACTTTAACAATGGGTTAAATTTTATTCAAAGTTCATTGACATTAACACTCATTGGGGCCCTTATTAGTTTTAAGTAGTGGGATTTCAAACTCCCTTTAGAGCAAATTTACACTACAACATAACACACTACCAAGCAGGCAGTGAGCCCCATATCCTGTGGCTCCTGGCCCGTCTGGTACAATCTACTATGGTGATGTATAGTCTTCAGATTGATTGGCAGGTCTCCCAGTGTGTGTGTGTGTGCTGGGTGACGTGCTGAGCCTGCCACATAGAGAGGCCCTCCTCTGCCTGCAGTTGCACACCTCCCACTGAGTCCCAAAACTGGTGCTCCCTCTGATTGACTCTGTTCCAGAGGCCCCAGGCAGGCAGACACCACAGCCCCTGACTGCAGACTAGAGCCCTAACAAGACAGAGCTTGATTGGGACAACCTCACTCAGTCACTCACCACCAACCACCAACCACCTACAGTTATAGTTTACTTTGAGCTGAGGCAGACAGACAGGGCATGAGCAGAGCTATGGGAATGATTTACTGACGGGCCTTTGGATAATTTTTAACTCTTATTTCTCAAAATGAGTATTTGCCATTCTAACAAGGCCGAGCAGAGTGGGAAAATATATTATTATACCTTTCTATACCATCAAAGGACTTATTAATGTCTTTTGTCCTTGAGCTGTCATTGTTATTTCAAATTTTCAGTCTTCAATGAGAGAAAATTGACAAAGCGACAGTATTGGAATTGGCTTCTGAATGAATAACAGAATATTACATTCACAGTGTAGCAACAATGGGTCTATTGAAAATCTCTTTGCATGCATGTAATCTTTGTGTTCGTCTAATATTGCGTTCGCTGTACAAAGAGTGGGATACAAAAACACATTTAAACCCTTAGCCTTGGGTGGTTTGGTGAACATTTCTCCTTCCTCCTGCATCTTTCTGTGGCTTCATAATGTGAATGTATAAATTGGGGCTAAAATGACATTCTGCAGACCTGTGACATATCCGCTCGGTTGTCATCAGCCAGCATGAGAATTCTAATGTTGTCGTGGTAATTTGGAGCTGTGAAATTTGGGGCGAGGGTGGGAGGGGATGTGGGGAGGACGGTTAGAGACTGCAGGTCACTTTCCAAACAGAGACCTTGCTGTGGGAGGTGGGATCCTTATGAAGGGCTGATCAGGCACCTTGGGTAGCCTTCAGCACGATGATGAATTACCTGCTTGTCTGGCTCAGCTCAGAGAGGATGGCGCGGGACCCAGGCCTCCCGCCTGTCAGAGAGAGAGGAGCACGACTTACCCCCAGCTCACAGTACAGCGCAGGGCTGGGGACCGGGACGGCATCAACCATCAGCCCACTGACATGATGTCCTGTCATTCATACACCTGTTTATATACAGCTATATAGACTACATCCAATACCATACCTCCCTGAGCTAAATACCATACATGGTATTATCTATACTCATAATACATCTATCAATCAAACACACCCTATAAACCCCTACAGCTCAGCTATGACTGCTGGCTCAGGTGGGGATATTAGAATTAAGTAATAAGGCCAGAGGGGGTGTGGTATATGGCCAATATACCACGGCTAAGGGATGTTCTTACGTACGACACAACGCGGAGTGCCTAGATTCCGCCCTTAGTCGTGGTATATCGGCCATATACCACAAACCCCTGAGGTGCCTTATTGCTGTTATAAGCTGGTTACCAACGTAACTAGAAGAGTAAAAATAAATGTTTTGTCATACCCGTGGTATACGGTCTGATATACCACAGCTGTCAGCCAATCAGCATTCAGGGCTCGAACCACCCAGTTTATAATTATTTATGTATTATATATTCACTCACCTCTTTGAGTAGGAGAGTAACCAACACAAACAAAAATTGGCTCTGGTGTGTTAGGTGAGGGACTATGAAGGACTGGTAAATATACAGCAGCACATTGTTTCAGTTGGCACCAGAAGCTCTCTATCTTACATGTAGGCTGTAGTACAACTATAGAGGATGTGACCTCAGGTAAATCCTCTGTGTCCTGTGAATCATTCCCTTCCTCTGTACATGTGCCTGGTAGGCAGGGTTACAGTGGGGTGCAGAGCTAGGATAGGATGAGATTATCTGTATCAGTGGAGATGTTTTTGGCGTCTCTCTCTCTATCACTGCTGGACCAATGTATCATATGGTGGGCTATTCTGAGGCTGTGTTGTGTGTTGTGTGTTGTGTTGTGTGTGTGTGTGTGTGTGTGTGTGTGTGTGTGTGTGTGTGTGTGTGTGTGTGTGTGTGTGTGTGTGTGTGTGTGTGTGTGTGTGTGTGTGTGTACCGAGTGCATGTGTGTCCGTGTGTGCCTCAACTCTGCCCTGCACTAATGGCAGCTGGCATGGGGCCAGCATCAGAGGGGAGGTAATTAGAGTCCAGAGGTTTGGGGAATGAGTAACAATCCCCCCAATCTCACTACTAACAGATGTGTGTTTGATCTCTTAACAAACCTCACTGCCGCTCTCCCCTACGGATCACTAGCCGGCCTAAGAAAAGGGAGGAAAAACACAGTTGATTTCTGGCGTGGACTTGGTAATGTGCGAGACAGAGAAAATGGACTGGGGGAATGAAGAGAAGATGCAAAGTGAAAAGACCTGGGGAAAGAGAGCTGGGCCGGTTGCGGCTCAGTTCAAATCAGTACTATGATTTGCTCCAGGGTGATTCAACAGTGTTTGGGATGCAGCACGTTCTGTCTTTAATCCCCAGAATTATTCAAATAGAGAGAAGAGACCAGGAAGTAGGAGGCTATTCACAGACTGCTTTGAACCGGGAGTCAGAAGATGGAATGTGTTTCATTCACTGAGTAACATGAGGCTCTGTGTAACCTTGAACTGCCCTCTAAATAGAGCCAGCCAAAGTAGGAGCGTAATGCCTCATTATAACACCAAATACTATGGAAGCCTTTCTCTATTGTGTTACACCATTACATGTTTCTGATGGAAATAATTCCTTAGGACAAGGAACAGCTTTTCAAATTCCACCTAAAGCTTTAAGAAAGAGAGAATACTCCTGCAAGCAGGGATAGTTTTCAGTGTAAAGTGCGAAGAATGTCTAGTACCTGCTCCTGCGTTTGCAATGGCGTTAGGTTAGAATAAACTTTGTCTCACTAGAGAAAGAGAGAGATTTCAAGTTGCCACCTCATCTTTCTTCTCCGGCTGCCTCTGACCTTTCTCTCCCCGTCTCTTTGTTTTAATCTTCTCCAGGAGCACTATGGAGTGATTGTGTGTTCTTCTCCAGTGGGCCAGCTCCTCCCTGGTTTCCCCTCCTACAATCCCACCTTTGTATTCATGCTTCAGATCCCCACTATTGTTCTGCTTTATAACTCTGGGAAACCAGCATCACTCAAGTATATTAGCTGGAGCCTATTACTGTCGCTGGGATCGCTTCTCTGAGCCATATTAAAGACTCCCCAGACAAAACCGTCTGTCATGTTAATCCAAGCTTTAATAAATAGAGGGATGTGAAACTGTATTCAAATAGGGGCTCCTGCATTTATGCTGACAAAGAGAGACGAGCTATCAAGAACGACAGACGACAGCGTTTTGCATTAAAGAGAGGGAGAAAAAAAACAGATTCGATTGGCATTCATTCATTCCCATTGTGACGAGAAATGTCATATTATTGAAATGGCCTTTAAAATAACTTAAACCTAATCTAAGTTAAACACTGCAGGTGGCTCGGATATTGGGGGATATTGGCAGCTGTAATTGAATTGAATGCTTTTCAACTGAAGACTCTAAAGCCTTTTATCCGTATCATACACCTATAGATAACACGGTATACAATGTCTAGCTCAGCTGAGAGGACCAAGATTTTGTTCATTGGATGCGTGTACATCAGACCACGCTATCTTGAACATGATTACTCATGAAAAGAGAAATCGTGTTATCACATTTTATTTTCCAGTTGGTTATTCAATGAACGTGTGCATCACAATGTTAATAGGGATGTCATACTGTTAGTTCACACATAGACACAGACAACGGCCTGGCGGCATAGCAGAGAGCCTATTGCATCCATGAGGAGCATTCTCACTGGTAACAAAGAGGGAATTGAAGTGCGGCTCCCTGCTTCATGGCCATCACCTACTTTCACAGCTTGGGAAAAAAAGGGCAAAGATACCATTTTTTTATTTTTTTTATTACTCTGACTTGGTCTCTTGCACCCTGTCTCTTTGGTTAGCCATCGATCGGCTTCAAGAAATGGAAATCTAGTTAAACCAGCCTTTCAAAACCAGAGAAGGGCTGCTGAATTATATAATACGGATAGTGCAAATCCTCATTTAATAAAGGAGAGGGGAGAGGAGAGAAGAGAGGAGAGAGGAGAGAGGGAGGGAGAGAGGAGAGGAAAACAGCAACCTTGGTCATCATCTCCTGAACATGTTGTTGCCTGCTGTTGCTCTCGGTCTAAATGAAAACTGACATATTTATATTTATTTGAAATGAACATGATTGTGGGCTTGCCAGTGTCAGGAGGATCTTATTTACATACCAATTAGCAGATTTACTAACCACCTTTTCTACTGATTAATATAATTACCATATACACAAGCATGCATATGAGAGAGATGGAGAGGGAAGAGGATGGGGGCAGCTTGTGAGACTGCCGTGAAATCTGCTAAAAGAGAAAGCTGATTGCCTTGCCTTGGCAAAGGGAAAAAGGCAGCACTTTAAGTAAGTCCTCCATGTTAAACTGTTACCTCCAGGGCACAGGGATTTCTCACCTCTCCAATTACTATTTGAGCTGGAAAGCACAATATTTCCCAGCCTGTCTGGTTCTTTCTCACGAGGGAGGGGCCAAGGCTCGATCGGCTGTTACGCGGAGGTGGCTCGCAGGCATACTCCATTCCGACAGAAAGAGGAGAGGAGGCTCTCTGCTCGAGTGTGGTGGAGGGGGAACGGGCTGCCTGGCTGGCGCAATGAAGCCTTATTAATCAAATGACCACGTAATGCACAGTTCTCTGCAGCCTGGCACAGGAACTGAGAGAGGGATTGATGGACAGGGCCTAGTCATCCTAGTTACCCCTTCCTGCATACTTAGCTAACTGCATGGACTACTCCTCTCCCAGCCCAGGGCCATGCACTGGCACGCGGGACTGCCTGAGACAGAGCTAGGCTAGGGGAGGACTGTGAACTGAAGACACCGTTCCATCATAGTAGTAATGCAGTCTGCCTGACTGCTCTCTGTGTCAGTCCATTGGTCAGACTCGCCACTCTGTGACTCCCTCTCTAATTGTGCATATTTGTTGTGCTGATGGCTTTGCTCAGTGCTGCAGGAGGATCTGTTGAAGCCATCGCCGTTGCCCCCGGAGGCATTCTATGACACACAAAGGTCCCTGCTAGAATATGCATCATAGCGACATCGTTGGATGCAGAGCGTGGGACCTCATAAATATTTAATTCTGACAGATTTTAGGAATTGTCTTCCTCAAGTGTTTTTCTTCAGCCATTTTGTTAATGTCAACATAAGAAAAAGTTAGTGACATAGCCTTAGTAGAGTCACATAGCCTATACTGTATAATTATATGTATGTATGATTCTGGTTGAATAATAAAGGTTGACTGAATATTTTGTAGTCTTACAGTATATAGCCTTTTCTTCTGCCACCTGTGTCTTCAGTAATGGAACTCAAAATGTAAATCAAATATATACGCCTCTCCAATCCACTATCACTCAGGCAATTCACTGTTGATTGTTCCTCCGGTCAGAGCACACATTTAGACACCAAATGACCGGATACCCTTTTGCCTGGCTCACAACACTCACATTTAGCGTTATGAAGGAATATCATGCTTATAGGCTGTGTATATTACAGGTCACTGATTTGTGTCATCATGACCAGGTGAGTGTGAAAGGGGTCAAGGTGTAGGACAATGGACTGCAGTGAGGGCCATCTCATTTTTTACTGGGGAGAAAGTGATCCCATGAAGTGATGCTTTCCAGTATGAGAATTTCCACCAACACAGACTCGTCTAGACAGTACAGTAAGTCAAGATAGGAGCAGAGCAGGTATGGAACATTAGTGTCTGAACACTCTATTGAACAGCTGCCTCCCAGCCTAAGGGGGTCAGGAAATTACTAGCAGCCCTGGTTCAGGTTCCAGGTTCCTTACATACCAGGAGTTCTGTGTGGACTGGATCTCCAACTCTACTCTTCTAAGGGACACAGTGGCCTGCTCTCCTGCTCTTGTTGACAACGACCACCATGCCTGGTCACTATCAGACATCCCAGCTGTCTTCATGGTGTCCCTGTACTGAAGGGGAGGTGGGGGTGTACTGAAGTTGTTTTGTGTCAGACATTTTGGGTTTCTCTCTTACTGTAACGGCTGTCCTCCTCCTCATCTGAAGAGGAGTAGTAACAGGGATCGGAGGACCAATGCGCAGCGTGGTACGTGTTCATTTTCTTTAATAACGAACGAACACAGAATCAAAACAATAAACGATACGTGAAATACAAACCGAAACAGTTCCGTGTGGAACAAACACTGACACGGAAAACAACCACCCACGAAACCCAGGTGGAAAAGGCTACCTAAGTATGATTCTCAATCAGAGACAACTAACGACACCTGCCTCTGATTGAGAATCATACCAGGCCAAACGAAAAAACCAACATAGAAAAACGAACATAGATAACCCACCCAACTCACGCCCTGACCATACTAAAAAAAAAGAAATAACAAAAGAACTAAGGTCAGAACGTGACACTTACGTCCCTCACTGCTGTGTAATTACAAGTGTTTCCTGGATGTGAAGTTTGGCCCGCTGTTCCTTGTTAAAGCACTACTAGTAAAACCACTGGAGTGTGCATGCTGCACATTGCAGGGAGAAGAGCCGAGAGACAGCGATATTCATTTTCTCTGTAAAACAATTAATTGAGAGGGTTGTCACAAGCTTGTCCAGGGTCATTGAAGCAGCTATTTCCGCTTTGTTCATTGAGAGCATTGTTAAATAATATGAGTCTTGTAAAACAAATGTGAAAGAAGACCCATAGTACTTCAGAGTCATTGACAGCGTGTTCAGTTACAGTACATTCGGAAAGTATTCAGACCCCTTGACTTTTTCCAAATTTTGTTATGTTACAGCCTTATTCTAAAATTGATTCAATTGTTATTTTTTCCCCTCATCACAATACCCCATAATGATGAAGGAAAAACAGGTTTTTAGAAATTTTTGCAAATGTTTTAAAAATTAAAAAATTAAACATCACTTTTACATAAGTATTGAGACCCTTTACTCAGTACTTTGTTGAAGCACCAATGGCAGCGATTACAGACTCAAATCTTCTTGGGTATGACGCTACAAGCTTGGCACACCTGTATTTGGGGAGTTTCTCCCATTCTTCTCTGCATATCCTCTCAAGCTCTGTCAGGTTGGATGGGGAGCTTTGCTGCACAGCTTTTTTCAGGTCTCTCCAGAGATGTTAGATCGTGTTCAAGTCCGGGCTCTGGCTGGGCCACTCAAGGACATTCAGAGACTTGTACTGAAGCCACTCCTGCGTTGTCTTGGCTGTGTGCTTAGGGTCGTTGTCCTGTCTGAGGTCCTGAGTGCTCTGGAGCAGGTTTTTATAAAGGATCTCTCTGTACTTTGCTCTGTTCATCTTTCCCTCGATCCTGACTAGTCTCTCAGTTCCTGCCGTTGAAAAACATCCCCACAGCATGATGCTGCCACCACCATGCTTCACCGTAGAGATGGTGCCAGGTTTCCTCCAGACGTGGCGCTTGGCATTCAGGCCAAAGAGTTCAATCTTGGTTTCATCAGACCAGAGAATCTTGTTTCTCATGGTCGGAGTCCTTTTGGTGCCTTTTAGCAAACTCCAAGCGGGCTGTCATGTGCCTTTTACTGAGGAGTGGCTTCCGTCTGGCCTCTACCATAAAGGCCTAATTTATGGAGTGCTGCAGAGATGGTTGTCCTTCTGGAAGGTTCACCCATCTCCACAGAGCAACTCTGGAGCTCTGTAAGAGTCACCATCGGGTTCTTGGTCACCAAGGCTCTTCTCCCCCAAATGCTCAGTTTGGCCCGGGCGGAAAGCTTTGTCTTTGTGGTTCCAAACTTCTTCCATTTAAGAATGCTGGAGGCCACTGTTTTCTTGTGGACCTTCAATGCTGCAGAAATGTTTTGGTACCGTTCCTCAGATCTGTGCCTCGACACAATCCTGTCTCTGAGCTCTACGTACAATTCCTTCAACCTCATGGCTTGGGTTTTGTTCTTACATGCACGGTCAACTGTGGGATCTTATATAGACAGGTGTGTGCCTTTCCAAATCATTTCTAATCAATTGAATTTACCACGGGTGGACTCCAATCAAGTTGTAGAAACATCTCAAGGATGATCATTGGAAAAAGGAGTCTCATAGCAAAGGGTCTGAAACTTATGTTTATATATATAAAAAATATATAAACATTTGCAAACATTTCCAAAATCTGTATGGGGTATTGTGTGTAGATTGATGAGGACATTTCTTTATTTAATGCATTTTAGAACAAGGCTGTAACATAACAAAATATGGAAAAAGTGAAGGGGTCTGAATACTTTCCGAATGCATTGTTACCATTCTGTGTCCCAGAGCAGTAGTAGTCTGCACTCTGCCTCCCCTCATGACTAATCAAACATATAAATCTTATGACTCAGCGTCTCCTTCACCACCACAAAATCTTTCCCTCTTTATCCTCTGGCTTCTGGAAGTCTACGTTTCACAGAGACACTGACTGGGCCTTGACGTAGAGTCAAGGGAAGGGATTCAAAATAGTCACATACAAATCATCCCCCCATTGTATTGCAGCAGAGACCTCACTGTGTTCCTGTCCCAGTGGACAGTGAGCTGTGGTGTTCTTAGCCCCAGATCCCGGGGAAGCTCCTCTGATTCCTATCTGTTATGTGCTGAATGTAAATAATGGGGTGATTGCCGCTGATCTAAACTGCTGTCATAATGCATTTCCTTAGCCCTTAAATATCCCCCTGCCGCTTTTTCAGCCCAAAAATGCTACATGTCTCTGTGCTTATTGATGCTTCTGTCCTTGGATAAATAATTCAAATTGGCTGCTGTTTGAATTATTTATCCAAGGACAGAAGCATCAATAAGCACAGGGACATGTACCACAGAGACTGACTGGGCGTTTTTATAAGGTTTTTCATACTTATGGATTTAGTTGATGCATTGGCCCGGGTGGAAAGGTTGTCCGGGAGTGGACGTTTAGCATCATATTATCTGACAGGAACAGGATAAGCCTTCCCGCCGGGGTCCTGGGATCTAAACAAGGGTTTGACTACCTTCCCTTTGTGTTTTTCCTGCTTAGAGTGCAAACCTCCTCCACCTGAGTCAATCTGCATTCCCCAATACTCTCAACCCATCTTGTCCTCAGGTTCAACCTCGACAGGTATTTAGTAAATCACCCTAGCTAGCACAAGCTCTATATTCAACTTAAATACAAGAATGAGCCGATTGCCATTTTAACTTCTGCTTGGTGGGAAGTGTTGGTGGCACTGTGTGTCTGTCACCTGCACTGCCTCATCCTAACTGGCTGCTTGAATCTGCCATGTAGTCGTTAGCTCAACAGTCATGTGCATGCTCTCCTGTAGGTTAAAGTGTGTTTGTGTAGCAGTAATTCAATGAATACGTGTTTTCATGATCCTTAGTTATTAAAGGTGAACTAGTCTTGGCCCCAGACTGCCTTTGTAGAGCTTGGTGCTTTTTCTGGGTGGACACAAAGCCAGAGGACTGCATTGCTCCAGTCTATAGCTAACGTAACACACACTGAATAAATAGACTAGGGCTCTTTTCTTCATTGTCACAAAAGGCCAGCCACTCCACTGGGGTCCCCACTCCCCTTTTACATAGTGATAAGATGCATTATCCTTTGAACCTTTCTTTTCACCCAGCCAGGAGAAAGGAAAGAGTGAGAGAGGAGGAGGGCAGAGAGAGAGAGAGAAAGAGAGATTTCTCCTTCCCTGGAGTGAGACTGTGTGGAGGGGTTTTGTGTGAGCGGTGAAGAGGTCCTTAACCTTCTATCAGATAGAGCCATAGAGTTGTGCTCTGCCTGAATGGCTGCATTGAAGAGCCCTGAAGCAGAGGAGAAACACCCCATCACTGCTGAACTTGTGTCCTGCGTTGAATAAGCTGCCTGACGCCTGTCCTCCCACTGCAGTGTCATAATAACAGACAGACACACGGCTATCTTAACATCACTGAACGTGGGAAGCCTATAATACACTGCATTGATGGCCTATAGGCCTCTTCATTTTACAAGGCTATGCTAGTATTTCAACTAGGCGTTTGTATCTAAGCAATAAGGCACAAGAGGCAGTGCTGTGTCATGAATACAGTCACAGGTAAATGGCATTGACTTTTGGTCATGTTGCTACAGACGCGACCCAGTCGTTAATTATTTTTGCATAGTTGCTCAGTCCCCTCCTGTACTCCCTGTTCACCCACGACTGCATGGCCAGGCATGACTCCAACACCATCATTAAGTTTACAGACGACACAACAGTGGTAGGCCTGATCACTGACAACGACGAGACAGCCTATAGAGAGGAAGTCAGAGAACTGGCCGTGTGGTGCCAGAATAACAACCTATACCTCAACGTAACCAAGACTAAGGAGATTATTATGGACTACAGGAAAAGGAGGACCGAGCACACCGACGGGGCTGCTCATCGACGGGGCTGTAGTGGAGTAGGTTGAGAGCTTCAAGTTCCTTGGTGTCCACATCAACAAAAAACTAGAATGGTCCAAACACACCAAGACAGTCGTGAAGAGGGCACGACAAAGCCTATTCCCCCTCAGGAAACCAAAAAGATTTGGCATGGGTCCTGAGATCCTCAAAAGGTTCTACAGCTGCAACATCGAGAGCATCCTGACTGGTTGCATCACTGCCTGGTACGGCAACTGCTCGGCCTCTGACCGCAAGGCACTATAACGGGTAGTGCGTACGGCCCAGGCGGAAGGCCCTAAAAATTGTCAAAGACCGCAGCCACCCGAGGCATAGACTGTTCTCTCTACTACTGCATGGCAAGCAATACCGGAGTGCCAAGTCTAGGACAAAAAGGCTTGTCAACAGTTTTTACCCCCAAGCCATAAGACTCTTGCTGCTACTCTCTGTTTATCATATATGCATAGTCACTTTAACTATACATTCATGTACATACTACCTCAATTGGGCCGACCAACCAGTGCTCCCGCACATTGGCTAACCGGGCTATCTGCATTGTGTCCCACCCACCACCCACCAACCACTCTTTTACGCTACTGCTACTCTCTGTTCATCATATATGCATAGTCACTTTAACCATATCTACATGTACATACTACCTCAATCAGCCTGACTAACCAGTGTCTGTATGTAGCCTCACTACTTTTATAGCCTCGCTACTGTATATAGCCTGTATTTTTACTGTTGTTTTATTTCTTGACTTATCTATTGTTCACCTAATACATTTTTTGCACTATTGGTTAGAGCCTGTAAGTAAGCATTTCACGGTAAGGTCTACCTACACCTGTTGTATTCAGCGCACATGACAAATAAACTTTGATTTGATTTGAAACAAAATGGTTGCTAAGCAGGCTGGATAACGTTCTTGTCACTTGCTAGCTAGCTAGCCAACTTCTGTTAACTCAGTCACGTCAAACATTGAACCTGAAATGACAGTACACTAGAGCATTTTCATTTGTTTGAGCATTTTTTCTATCGGCATTTACTTGGATATGTCCATGATAATGACGTTGATGTGTGATTTTGACTGGCTCAGAAAAAGTTGTCTCATCTGGGCACCGAAATTCAAAAGTGAAACATTGTTCCTGAGGTCGGAAAGGCAGACAGTGAGGCTTATATTAACCCCGCTGTACCAAACTAAATGCTAGGCTGGAAGCAAGGGTAAATAATGTGCTCGTTGAGATAAAGACAAGAGATGATTGGGACTGCTACATGAACATGATACTCTTATGAAAGCGGAGTGATCATTATCAGATGGAACTGTTAGCAGGGATAGGTATGTCTGTGACGGCCAATACAGCACGGCTTGAAATGCTGCTT
Source organism: Salvelinus namaycush (assembly GCF_016432855.1). NCBI lineage: Eukaryota > Metazoa > Chordata > Actinopteri > Salmoniformes > Salmonidae > Salvelinus > Salvelinus namaycush. The sequence goes on along the minus strand of NC_052318.1, from coordinate 37,001,612 downwards.
GTCCAATCAGCATCCAGGATCCAAACAACCAGTTTTATAATAGACATTATAAACCAGGTGGTCTGAGCCCTGAATGCTGATTGGCTGAAAGCCATTATATGTCAGACCGTATACCACGGGTATGACAAAAAAAGTATATTTACTGGTCTAATTACGTTGATAACCAGTTTATAATTGCAATAGGACACCTCAGGGATTTGTGGTATATGGCCAATATACCACGGCTAACGGCTGTATCCGGGCACTCCACTTTGCGTCGTGCTTAAGAACAGCCCTTAGCCGTGGTATATTGGCCATATACCACACCTCCTCGGGCCTTATTGTTTAATTCTATCAGCTTCAGGGCACATACTACTATTTACCAGTGTAGGCTGTATATTATTTATAGGAAATGTGTTTTGCAGGGCTGATGTGTTCTTTGAAATTGGATGACTATAGGTGTGAAAAGAGTAAATCCTAGGCAATAATACATGCCAGTTAGTAGATGCTTTTATACAGATCAACTTACAGTCATGCGTGTAAACATTTTAAATATCGGTGGTCCTGGGAATTGAACCCACTACCTTGGCGTTACAAGCACCAGGCTCTACCAACTGAGCTACAAAAGACGAATGAGATATCATCCAATTGCCTATTTACCAGCTGGCAAATACATGAGACCGTGTGAATGGCATACTACAGAGCTAAGCAGGGGGTTTAGGTCAATGTCCATTTGGAGGTGGGCATAGTACAGCAGGCCTAGCATGTGGGTGGTAGTGAGCTGCAGTAGACTAGTGCCTACATCCTGTGGCAGGTTTGCAGCGTGGCAGCAGCAGTGTGGCAGGGCCTGGCAGAGCTCCTCTTTATCAAGTCAGGCAGTTCTATCTGAGCCAGCCCCCTGCTCCTCTCTTCTCATCTCTTCCCTTGCTCCACATGGCCCTCCCCGCATTCCCGCCCTGTCACCCTCCCGCCCCGCCGCGCCTCGCCCCCCACCCCCACCGGACCACACCACACTGCGCTGCCAAAACCTCCCCAGCACTCAGCCTGCTCCGCTCCACACCGCACGTTACCTAGCGACCGTAACCGGGGAATGTGTGGTTCTCGGCGACATTGCCCTATCTCCCCCTCTGTGATTTTGTATGGTGCTGTTTTTTTCCTCCTCTTTTTTGTGTTGTTCTCTCAACAAGAATCCACAATGAAAATGAGGCTGCCTAAATTCAACGTTGTTTTTACCACTTCTTCTGAATTATAGGGAACAGATTTCTGTCTTCCAATCTGTCGTGAGATGTGTGAGGATAAACATTTGCCGTCTGTCTCTCTCTGTGTGGCTTTATTGAACGACATGATGAGAGTTGATATCACCATGGATCATGCTGCTACCTGGTGGAGCAGAGGAGGCTGGGGTTGGTTGTTGCAGTGAGGTGTGTCTACCTGGTTGACTCAAACTGTCTATGGTTCCCTGAGGAAGACTGTCTGTTGTCCCACATTGAAGGATACACACTCTTTAACCTCTTTACCCATCTTTGCATCTTTACCACAGTACAGAAGTAATCACCAGTGTATGTCTCTTCCATGTCTCTCCTATCTGACCTTAGACTAATGTCTGTTTTCCTCTTTGGTCTTTCAGGTAGAAGACGCCATGCTCATGTTTGATAAAACTACTAACAGACATAGAGGTAAGTCCACCATCTGTATGTTAACATCCCTTGTGTTTTTCTTTTACGTGTATTCATGGGACAGAAAATAGCAAATTTCTGTGGCATTTTCCCTTGTTAAACAACACTGGGTGATTCATTTCACAAGGTGCCAACCTATTACAGTGCTTATCCAGACACTGGAAAACGTCCTTTAAAAATCAATAGAATGCTATTTAAAACCTATGGCAGGCTGAGGTGTGACTGATGTTACAGACGGTGGTGGTGGTGGGTGTCGTGTAGAGACAGGCATGGGCTCTTCCTTCTCTCTGGGTGTATGTAGGGGGTTATGGAGCCAGCCGTGGGTGCTGCCTGCCTGTCTGCCTGCCTATAGCACTACCGCTCCCTGCGCTGGGAGATAACAGCAGAGATAAGGCCCAGGAGCAGCGCTGTCTTTATCTCTCTCTTATCTGCTCTTTATCTGGGATTAGGGGGAGGTTTCTCTATAAAGCAGAGGACTTTCCAAAGACAGACTGTCTCCATCTCCCTCTCCCTGCAGTACAATTGGACCATCTCCACAGCCAGAAACACTACCAATTGCAGGCTAAAAGACACTAAAAGACCTGATATACAGCTGACAGACAGACTCTGTGGCCCATAGTGATGTGCAGCAATGCTGATGTGATGGATAGTATGGTGACTGAAAAAGCCACAGTAGTGCAGCCATTATAAGGGCCAGTTAGTTGCACCCATTACGTTAGCCGGCTAGACGGCTGCTTGTTAGCACTTCCCTCCTCTCCTCTCCTCTCAGAGAGAAGTGTGTGTCGTCCAGCTGCTGACAGGCATTTCCTCTCCACCTCATATACACACTGAGGCCAGACACTTCCCCTCTGTCTCTCACACTACCCAGCTTTTCTCCAAATAGTCATATCACAAACACGATCTCCTCAGCATTGAAGCAGACCTCTCTGTGAAAGTGTTGCCCAACCACATCAGCAGATGTAGAGCTTTACTCAGGATTGATGCGTAAATGTTGGATAGATTTATTTTGTGCCTTTCTGTGCGTGTGTTCACACATTTGTGAATGTGTGTGCGTTAGTGATGCGTGGGTTAATAACCCACAGTCCCCACGGTTATATCCGCTGGACGGGCGGGTTTAGGGTCATGAAATATTTTGTGGATGAAGGGGTGGGTGGTTTGAATAAAGCGAGAAAACAATGCATCTTAAAAAAAAAAAAAATGTATGATTCTTGTGCAATTCACATCTATAGGCTATATTGAGGATTTTCTTTCATTATTTGTATCTGGTGTTAGGCTAGTGCGTAAACGTAAACTTTAGGGCTGACTATATGCGCACCATATACACGCAAAATGCTTTTGGGAACTTGGGCAGAAAAAGTTAACGCTGATCCACTGTGGAAAAAAGGACAATATCGGAGTTGAATTCAATAAGAGAAAATCTGTGAAATGGAGAATTGACAATAAAGAGAAGGGAGGGCAGTTTGGGAAAGATTGTAAAATAAAAAGTGGTAGAGAGGCTGACAGTGCCGGCTATGATATGTGTGATGATTGTCAGGCGCTATACAAATTCGACAGTCACAAGACGGGGACATCAAAAATGGCATGTTAAGGAAACTGTAGCCTACTGTTCAGATGGATTACATTTTTATTGAACTAGGCAAGTCAGTTAAGAACAAATTCTTATTTATAATGACGGACTACCGGGGAAAAGTGGGTTAACTGCCTTGTTCAGGGGCAGAACGACAGATTTTTACCTTGTCAGCTTGGGGATTCAATCCAGCAACCGAAAAATGCTCTAACCACTAAGCTACCTGCCGCCCCAAAATCTGGACACTGACTGTAGGCTAGGTCTACTGTATAATGTCTCACATAGCCTGATAGCCTATTAACTCCTGCAGAATTAAGCATTTTCTGCAGTAAAATGATAGGCCTACACCAAATATAGCCAACATTTTACTCTTTTTTTATCCCCTTTTTCTCCTCAATTTTGTGATTACAATCTTGTCTCATCGCTGCAATTCTCCAACGGGCTTGGGAGAGGCGAAGGTCGAGTCATGCGTCCTCTGAAACATGACCCGCCAAGCCGCGCTTCTTAATACCCGCTCGCTTAATCCGGAAGCCAGCTGCACCAATGTGTCGGAGGAAGCACCGTTCAATGACAGAAGTCAGCCTGCAGGGGTGCTCAGCCTGCCACAAACCACCCCAGGCCAAACCCTCCCCTAACCCGGACGAGGCTGGGACAATTGTTTGCCGCCCTATGGGACTCCCCGTCACAGCCAGTTGTAACACATCCTGGGATTGAACACCAGGCTGTAGTGACGCCGCAACACTGCAATGCCTTAGACCGCTGCGCCACTCGGGAGGCCCTTCTTTCAGAATCTTGAGAGAATGAATGCGCGGTTAGGGACTGTCTGTAAAGCTGCTATCTTTATCAGCATCATAAAAGCGGATAGTATTTCAGCCACATAAAATATGCGGCCAAACCGAACTGAGAGATGGAAGAGAAAACTTTGCCAATACCTTATGCTGGGGACAATAAAAGGCCACTCTAAAATGTGCAGTTTTGTCACACAACACAATTCCACAGATGCGTCAAGTTTTGAGGGAGTGTGCAATTGGCATGCTGACTGTAGGAATGCCAACAGTGCTGTTGCCAGAGAATTTAATCTTAATTTCTCTACCATAAGCCGCATCCAACGTCATTTTAAAGAATTTGTCAGTACATCCAACCGGCCTGACAACCGCGCCAGCCCAGGATGTGTAACCACGCCAGCCCAGGACCTCCACGTACGGCTTCTTCACCTGCGGGTTCGCCTGAAGATGGGGAGGGGGGGTGCTCAGGAGTATTTGTGTCTGTAATAAAGCTCTTTTGTGGGGAAAAACTCATTCTGATTTGCTGGGCCTGGCTCCCCCAGTGGGTGGACCTGGCTCCCACCCATGGCCGCAACCCTGCCCAGACATGTGAAATCCATAGATTAGGGCCTAATGGATTTATTTAAATTACCTGATTTCCTTTTTGAACTGTAACTCAGTAAACTCTTTGAAATTGTTGCATGTTGCGTTTATATTTTTGTTCAGTATATAAGCAGAAACATATCTAAATTAGGCTTTAAAAAATCCTGCCCCCCTTTCAAAAAATCGTTCTGCAGTCTGACTGTACAGCGCATTTTCTATATTTGCCGGTTAGGGTCAGATGCAGGTGTTAGATTTTCACTTTATCACATATAGTTGGACGGTTGCGGATGGGTTATTAGCAATTGATGGTGAGTGCGGGTGAACAAACAGCTGACCTGGGCATCACTAGCGTGCGTGTTCATGCATGTATGCGAGTGTGTGTGTGTATGTGTCTGTGCGTAAACGTGTGTGTGTGTGTGCTGCCTGCTGTCAGTGTGTCTGGTAAAGCGTCTCTCTGTGAGCAGTATCTGAACTAGTGGAAGTGCTATATGAGTTTGAGTGAATCGTGATGTGAAGTGACAGAACCCAGTGTGAGTTGCTGCTTTTCCCTCATCTCTCTCTGACTGCACTGCTGCTCTGTCAGTGTGTGTCTGTGAAGAGGGTAGGGATGGGAGCTGAGCGGAGAGGAGTGTATCACTGTATTAGGTGTTTGCCTTTGGGCTGCCAAATGCCCTTCAAATGAAGACAATGATGGATAAGCACCCGGCCTGGCCATTTTTCTGATTCAGAGCTAACAATAGTGAGAGACAGATGAAAGTCTTCCTTTGTCTTACTAGCATTTTAGTATATACTGTTATTCCTCTGGTTGGGGATTTTTCAGTTTCTCAACACATGACTCAAATTTGTGTACTCCTGTCAGTAACTTGACAGATAAAGAGACTTCATTGTGTGTATATGGCAAATGGAGAGAATCCAGTTTTTCATGGTGGCTCTGAACAGAAAATGTACAGTGATATGAGGGCGATGTGTGAAGACATATTGTTCCTCGTCCTCTATATTAAAAGAGGTCGTGAGACAGGACGTCTAACAGTCAAGGTATCTGCGGTGTTCCTTTGACTCTCCTGTCGTGATGGTTCCTCTGTGTGCCTTACACAGACAGGTGTGTGTGTGTGTGTGTGTGTGTGTGTGTGTGTGTGTGTGTGTGTGTGTGTGTGTGTGTGTGTGTGTGTGTGTGTGTGTGTGTGTGTGTGTGTGTGTGTGTGTGTGTGTGTGTGTGTGTGTGTGTGTGAAGATGTGCTTTCTAATCCTCTCTCTGCGCCGCTCTTCACACTCATTTGGAGTATTCAGCAGTGTCCTTCAGACGCCACCCCTAAGGTGACTGCTGCTGAAACGACTGCTAAAACACATTTCTTTACCCCCTCGCTCCCTCCCTTCTCTCTCTCTCTCTCTCTCTCTCTCTCTCTCTCTCTCTCTCTCTCTCTCTCTCTCTCCCCCTCTCTCTTTCTTTCTCTTTCCTTCTTTCTCTCCCTCTCTCTCTCTCTCCCTCTCTCTCTCTCCCTCTCAATTCAATTCAATTCAATTCAATTCAATTCAAGGGGCTTTATTGGCATGGGAAACATGTGTTAACATTGCCAAAGCAAGTGAGGTAGATATTATACAAAAGTGAAATAAACAATACAAATTAACAGTAAACATTACACATACAGAAGTTTCAAAACAATAAAGACATTACAAATGTTATATTATATATATACAGTGTTGTAACAATGTACAAATGGTTAAAGCACACAAGTTAAAATAAATAAGCATAAATATGGGTTGTATTTACAATGGTGTTTGTTCTTCACTGGTTGCCCTTTTCTTGTGGCAACAGGTCACAAATCTTGCTGCTGTGATGGCACACTGTGGAATTTCTCCCAGTAGATATGGGAGTTTATCAAAATTGGATTTGTTTTCAAATTCTTTGTGGATCTGTGTAATCTGAGGGAAATATGTCTCTCTAATATGGTCATACATTGGGCAGGAGGTTAGGAAGTGCAGCTCAGTTTCCACCTCATTTTGTGGGCAGTGTGCACATAGCCTGTCTTCTCTTGAGAGCCATGTCTGCCTACGGCGGCCTTTCTCAATAGCAAGGCTATGCTCACTGAGTCTGTACATAGTCAAAGCTTTCCTTAAGTTTGGGTCAGTCACAGTGGTCAGGTATTCTGCCACTGTGTACTCTCTGTTTAGGGCCAAATAGCATTCTAGTTTGCTCTGTTTTTTTGTTAATTCTTTCCAATGTGTCAAGTAATTATCTTTTTGTTTTCTCATGATTTGGTTGGGTCTAATTGTGCTGTTGTCCTGGGGCTCTGTGGGGTGTGTTTGTGTTTGTGAACAGAGCCCTAGGACCAGCTTGCTTAGGGGACTCTTCTCCAGGTTCATCTCTCTGTAGGTGATGGCTTTGTTATGGAAGGTTTGGGAATCGCTTCCTTTTAGG